>NC_134700.1:246387913-247079788 GCF_043290135.1 Rhipicephalus microplus | reverse complement strand
GTGTCGAGCCGTTGAGCGCCGGATGACCGCGCGCTCAACGGCTAACCTCGTGCTAACCTCGTGTGGCCGGGTGGTGACAGCTTCGGGGGCTCGCGAGCTGGGTGCAGCCGCCCGCAGGCCGGACTCGCGGTACATTGTGCCCTCCTGATGAATGTTGTGCCAGGATTCCTCCAGCCGCCGCTGGAGAGGGGGAGACGAACACGCCGCGCTGCGTCTGCGCACCATCACATGCTGCAGCTCGCAGAGCGGAGTTGACACCCGCCACGGGCTGCCGTCGCAGCATGAAGTCCCGAAGACGGCGCCTCTCGATCCGGTCGGCTGGTCACTCTTTATGTAGCGCATGCAGTATCTCAACGCAGTTCTCAAAGTGAGCGCGAAGACGCAACGTCCCTGCGGAATAGTGTGCTCGCATATACACCGCATTCTTGGACGGGCACATTTGTTCTCATTATTTGACATCTCGCTGCGTTGGCGTTGCATGGGCTAGCGTTAAACCCCATGCAGATGGTCAAAATTTCAGGAGCCCTGTGGCGTCCGTCATAATCATATTGCGGTTTTGGGATGTTAAACCCGAACATGTAGTTAATAATTAAAGAGCCTGTGTCGTACGTGCTTGAATAATGTATAGACTAGACGCGTGGAGTATATATACCTTTCTCGCACGTTATTCAGGTTAGTTCGCTCAATGAGTTGCTCATTCCTCGTCTTTCTATACTCGCCTGCTCTATCATGCTTGCATGCAAACTGCCACGCCTACGTGTAAATGATTTTACCGAAACATATATTGGATTTAATTGGAAACGCCGCTGCCACTGTGCAGAATCGGTGCCGGCTGGGAGGCGTTGCTGACCTCTGAGTGTGCTATCCAAGTATCGTATATCGCCATAGACAAAGCTACGCTGCATTTAAAATATATAAAGACACGTGCGTTTGTGCACATGTCAGGGTTTGCCATCTCCGTCCAGCTAAACTTGGTATCATGTGACCTCGTTCTATATGTAGCATGACGATGCCAAGATGTGCATAAAGGTCGCAAGTTAGACACATGCGCTCGCCACGATGACAGATGAACTTGCTGGCGCGAAAACGCGTTCCTCGCAAACATTCCTTATAGTGGCGATGTTTTGGCGCTGGTAGCTCGTTATATTTCGCGGCGGCGTCCATGACATTTCGGATGCTACACCTTGGAAAACAAGCTGCGACGTGATGCTCGTGATAATTTGATCAAATGCTCGCGTGGTTACGCAAAAAAAAGTGCGGTTGATTCCTCTTCTAGGGATCTGTATAACACAACAGTGAGGCCTTCACAGAGGTAGTTGAGCGTTTTTTTTTTGTGCATTGTTTCGCCATAAAGGCGTAGGAATGAATGCAGCAGCAACAAATTGCAATATCACGCGAAGTGTGACAACCAGCTTGAAACTTGCAGCGCACACCTGAAGCAGAAAGCACGCACTAAGTAACCACACACACATGACGTGCGCGGACTACCAACTGTCACAGCTCGACACTTAAAGCGCGCTGTTCAAACAGAACTGGCTCACGAACGCCCTCGTACACAGGACAAGCGCGGGCAACTGTCACAATCCTTACTTTATGTGTCAGCAGCGCGCTCCTTTCGTAAACTCGGCCGTGAGCGAAGTGACCTTCGTGCTTTCCAGAATCTCGAGTCTGATAAGCTCGCGCGCAGGAGAAGCCACGCTCCGCGGAGGCGGCACTCGAAACGATGCAGGCGACGACCTTGAGAACGCGCCCGACGCGAGACCTTCGCGCCATCTGGTGATAAAAACGCTCTGAATTTACCAAGCTCTGGGGGCCGCCGAACGGTGTATGGTGTATATATGAATGGCTTGCCGTTAGCATCGTTGACAACGTACGCTCCGCGGCGTATAGTGGTTAGCGCCGCGCACTGCAGATGGAGTGAAACGTCACTGGTTCGATGCCCCGAGACAAATCCTTACCTTCTCGTTTTTTTTTTATCTTCGCAGTCTGTTAAAATATATTTTGCAACGTCATATCCATGACGGAAATACGTCAGCGGAGCCGTGGTAGGGCCCGGCACTAAACACTTTCGTGTTAAAATTGGAGAATGCACGCGCGTGATTGCATCGCCTGTTCCTTAACCGATCTGCTGGCAGAAAACAGCACAGAAACATATCTGAACCTCGATGTAGTCTCGCCGGATTGGCCGAGTATAGTGGACAGATTTGGCATTAACTTTTGTGTCGCGTGCGTGCATGTTCATTGTTGCCGTCGTCTTTTCGTGCTTTTGAGGTATAGTATTGAGCGCGCTTTCTAGCTGATTGATCCAGACCCGGGGGAGTTTCCGGTCCGAGTGAGAAAAGCCCTCGATCGTCCCCCCTTTCACGTCCCGCTGGTCGAGAAGGGGAGGCCGGAAGAAACGGCACTCGGAATTTACGAGCGTCAACAGGCTCGTCGCGCAGCCTGGCTGTCCTCTTCACTGGGCCCGTCGTTGTTCTCCCGCGCTGGGCACTTCCGGGGAGACGGCTGTCGGAATCGGTGCGATGGTTTGCTCGCTGAGACGGAGCGCGATCTCGTGTCACTGCATGTCACGCTTTTATACTTTAGAGAGGCCTCGTTGCCGCTCTGTTCTAGTCGGGGCCTCGGCTTCACCGAGCTGTTTGCAGCTCGTCTCGACGGGAATACGTCACAGAATCGAAAGTTGGGCTAGGGAATACGTCGTCGGTTGCGCGTAGTTACACTAGACAGGCGGTGCCATCTAGCGATGCGCAGTTGAAGCAAAAAACGTCTGCGATCTCGGAGTCAATGGCGGGAAATTGATCAGTAGCCGTTGTTGTTGTACACCGTGTCGCGGGATGTCCGATACGCGGTTATGCACCTCTCAGTGGAGTTACCCTGGGACAAGGGAGGGGGGGGATGTTCAGTTTCCCCTCTGAAATTTGTACACTTCGTATGTTTACGATATGTAAAATTTCAATGGAGGCGAAATGGTGGCCCGTGTATATATTTTGATTTAGGTGCGCGTTAAAACAATTCCATCATGTGGTCGAAATTCGAAATTTCCGGAGATCTGAACACGGCGTCCCTCATTATGATTTAGTGCTTTTGGGGCGTCAAAGCCCAACTAGTATTATAGTAACCATGGGCTATTATCCGCCATTAATAATCTTGCTCACGGCGCCGATCAAATGAGACGCCAAAATTTAGCAACCTGCATACTCAGTGTTTTTTTTTTTAAGGAACGGACCTTTTATTTCGGATAACAGAAGCAAGATTTGCAGCCTCCAAAACGAAGGGCAACTTGCACTTCACTGTGTTATTTTATTATTACCATGTGTAAACATGTGCTTATATACTTACCACATACTTATCGCCAGCCATTGCAGCATCAGGGAAAAAATGTTCTCGAAAAATATGTGTCGAATACGTGTATACACGTGGTCAGAGAAAAAAAATGTCGCGGGCAGCCAGTTACGGCGGCCTGCGACGATAAACTCGTTCAAATCACACCGCATCGGGGGACGTTTGTTCAGCACATATTACTTACGTGTATATCCGCTGCGTGAACTAAGCGCACCTTACTGCATAGCGGAACAGTTGACACCAAACATGGTACATTTTCGTAAAGCATGACTCGTGCGTGCCATCTATAGCAAACGTCTAACACCCACTAACGCGAAATTCCATGGCGTCTATGAACTTATATGGTAAGGATATTTCGTTTGCGTCGTTTAATGTTACACTGGCGTGCGCCATGCACGCATATCGTGCAAATAGTGTATCCGTGTCGTTCTGGGATTAGCAACTTCAACCACGCAAACATTTTGACGCGTTCTGACGTTCCTTGCAGCTTACACATTTCTGCACAGCGCCAGCTGCGTCGTCTTCGCTAACAACGGCGGTTTGACATCGCGTGATGGCGGCGCTCTATACCGCTCCGCTACAGTCCGAATCACTGCTCACGCGTCCGAGGACGACCGTTTTGCAACACTGCAGCTGCGCGAGGACAGTGCATATTCGCGCGCGTGTTTTGCCCCCGCGCCGGCTGGCCGCGGCTATACGCTTTGTTTGCGTTCGTCTGATGCCGCACACCCTGCAGGGCATTTTTTTCGCCGGCGCGCCGAGTTTGGTGTTGCGTGCAGTACCTCTTGCGAACGCAACTTAAAACAACAGTCAGTTTGTTTTAAATAGCGAGTGCTGGCTGCGTGGTCGATGAGCTAGCAGACTCGTGGCCGCACGCGCTTATACAAGCATCGTCACTGCGTCAGGCATGTGCCCATTGCTTGGCTTTTTTTTTTAATTTTTCGTCGACATCGTCTTTTGTAAGGCGAAGCTGTATGACTAACGTGTTTTTTCTAGGTTGTTCACTCGTTCGGACTCCATGGCTTTCTGGGCGAGCCCCAAAGAGCAGTTGGATTGTTATTTAACGTGAATATAGTCAGCAGTGGTTCACTCGTATACCGCTGTTTTCTGCGATGCGTTTTGAAATGACTCATTATACCCTATAGCAGTATTGGAGGTCGGAGCTTATTTTCGCTTTCTCGACTGCATACGCTTCGAGAAACGTCGAGAAAAAGAATGATACTATACGCTGCCCCTTCGTGGTACTGCGTCGATCCCCTTTTCAGGTGTGGTTACAAGATACCAGCAAGCATATAACAAATGAAAGCCTCGCGTGTATAAGAAAAAGGAAGCTGAGCGATGTGGTATGTGTTTGTGCAGCGCTTCAGGATGTTTCGAAACGTAGGACAGCGAAGGTACATGTGCTGTGGGGCTGTACCGTGGTGGACATCTTGTAGTCTACTCTATAGACATCTAGTATTCTACAGTGCGTGTCCTCCTCCTCCCCCTTCGTCTCCTTGTTGTTGTTGTTGTTGTTGTTGTTGTTGTTGTTGTTGTTGTTGTTGTTGTAGTAGTTGTTAGTTGTCAGGCCCCTGTGGTCAGATTTGGGTGCACGTTAAAGAACCCCAGGTGGCCGAAATTTTCGGAGCCCTCCACTACGGCGTCTCTCATAATCATATGGTGGTTTTGGGACGCTAAACCCCACACATCAATCAATCAATCAATGTTGTTAGTTGTCGTGGTCATGGCCGTTGTTGCACACTTCGTGTGCTAAGCGAGGAGGAGCAGCAAGTGTTGCCATAAAGGCACCAACCTCTCCTGTACGTCATTTCAGTAATAAAAAAAAAAAGACATGCGCCGCTGTCTCCTCCTTCTCTCGTGTATAAAAATTTCGTGAAGCACTGCGCATAAGTGGGAGAGCCTACTGTATTCGCCGGACTCGCACGTCTGCGTATCACGGTTTTCTCACTCGATATCCGACTGCTCGTATCTCTTTTTTTCATCGTTTTTCATCAGGTTTATTTCATCGATTTCTTTGACTTCCTTTAAATCCTTTACGAGAAGGGAAGTTTCTCCGCTAGTTGATTTTGAATGCTTCGCAGATTTCTTTAGGACTCTCGTATAGCCGGAAAAACCGGATTTCCGTGCTGTGAAGCTGCAACTCTATAAGACGACTGACAGATTTGCTCACGGGTCTGGTGATCTGTCGGGGGCAGCAGCCCTCAAAGAACGGCCTTCGTGTTGGTGCGCGCGAGCGTCTCACTTTCTCCCGCTTTTTATCAGAGAAGCTGTTGTTGCCGGCCGTAAAATGTTCTTGGTCTGATATCACCGCAAAACTGGCCGTGCTAAGCGACGGCTGCAGGCCGAAGACGCCGGCTGTACGCACAGCGAGAGAATACTATGAGAACGGGAAAGACAACAGCTGAAGGACACCCCCATAAGCGATGGAAGCTCTACTTCGACGACGACGTCACCGTCTATGAACCCATAAGAGGGGTGCTTCGCTATGCCAAGCTTTGCGCGACTTGGTGCAAACACCCCGAAAAGCTTCGTGCAACAAGGATAGTCGATCTCGAAACGAAACCTATAGTTGCAGCATAGCAAAAGCTAGCACGAGCCAATTTGCACCTTATCACTATCCGGCGTTTACCCAACAGCTTGAGGATCGGCCAGCAGCTGCACCATGCTTTTGCGCGACTTGTGGCAAACTTGCAGCTTTCTTTTTGAAAACATTTTGTTTTACTTGCACGACATCGTCAGAGCCCGTTATTTTGTTACCCTTCTATCTCGCCGTCCTTCTTTCATCAGTTCCCTGAACTCAGCCGTGCGGTTCGAAGACTTGTTGGTCAAGGCACGATTTTCGAATCAGTTCGCTCGTTAAAGTGGTTCGAGGTTTGAACGGCAATCGCCTTCATTGGTATAAGACCATTGCATCGTCCGTTTTTACTTGTCCGAGAGACAAACGGATGATATATGGTTAGTCTGTATTGAGTTTCTTTTTTTTTTACCTTCTAGTCTTATGTTGAACTTTATATTGGCGGAACTTTATATCAGCGGAATTAGAAACAGCAAAAAAGACCGCCATCAGGCCTGTGCGCGACGCGCAGCACTGTCACAGCGAAAGCTGGAAGAGCGTTCTTACAGAGCCTTAACACTTTTTTGGGTAGCTGCTGCAAGCACACTTGCAGGGTACCCACTACGCCGAAATCCTTCCGTGGTAGGCAGGCATTCACCATATTTCATCCTTCGTCATTCTTCCGAGAAGCGTGGTACCCGCTGCCCACTTGCTGGGAACTTTGTGCTCTTTCTTCGTGTTGTGACTGACGACGGTGAACCGTTATGCCAGAAGCTTCTGTAATCCCCACAATCCCCAGGAGTGAGTATGCGCCACAGTTAATAGGCGAACAAGATCGAGCTTCTGTAATCCACACAGTGGGTATGCGCCACAGTTAATAGGTGAACAATAGATCAAGCTTTCGTAAAGGGTTGGAGCATTCGACGACCCACTCGGTGCGCTATTCCCAATGTGACGCCATGGTTGTTTCTTCGATGTTCTAAAACGCTTCGTTACTCATAACAACGAGATTACTTTCTCGACATCAAGTCTGTCTAAGGCCTGTTTGCTAAATGTCTCATGCACTGGCGTGACTCAGTGGTAGAATACTGGGCTGACACGTAGCGGACTCAGGTTGGAATCCCATTGGGTCCTTGGTGTTTTTATTTACTGTTTTTTTTTTTTTTTTGCTTACTTCGTGCGAGAGTGATGACGGGCGGCGGCGGTGGACAACTACGGCGCCGCACGATCGAGAGCCGGGCTGTGATCTCATAACGGCTTTCGCTGTAAGACATCAGAAACACTGCTTAGCAAATGTTTTAAGAGCCTGTTTCTGAACCTGTTGCACCGGGTGCTGTAGGGCGTGCTGCAGCTTATAGACTGTAGCGTCGTCGGGGTAGATTGGGTGGGATGACCAAGATCAGGCAGGTCATGAAAGCAGGACGTCCATTTAGGAAACTTGAAAAAAGGGATTTATTTGCATTCAAAGAAAAGTTAACTGGTCATCGTTGTTCCCCCTTCCGCGCCCGCCGACTCCTCCGTCCTTTTTATCCCTCTCGTTGCCGCCCCTCTCCCTCTATCTCGGTCCATCAGTCCACTTCACGAAAGGCAGGGGCGGCCCGCAGTAAGAGGGGGGGATCAAGGGGGTGAATCGTCCACCCGGAACCCGACTTCCCCTCAGCTCTATGCTCAGTTGTTCCGGGTGGACCCATCCCTCCAAGAAGCAGCGACGAATCTTTCGTTCCCCGAAACCGCCGCCGCATTCCGCAGGGCCCAGCCGTGGCGCCAGCGCACCGTCCCGCGACACAATGGTCAGCCTCAACAGTCGCTGCGTTCGCGGAACTGAGTGGCGGCGACATCGCGCTCGCCTCGAAGACGTCACTGGCAGCGGGACGCAACAGACTCCTCCGCCGCCGAAAGACTCGACTCGAGGGTGGCCAACTGTCGGGTCACCTGAAGCGTCGAGACGACATGTGCAAACACTCGGCCTCTCTGGGCCTCAGCACTCGCATCACCAATAACCCTGTTCCAGGGATACACAACACAAGCACACACACTCTGGTCGGCGTGCCCGAGCGACACGCCCACCGGACGCCAAAACTGCCATAATTTTACCCCATGATTGCCCTCTCTTTCTTTCTTTTTTTTTTGTGGTGGTCAGCCCTTGGAAAAAAATCTAAATGCCGTGACCTCAGCCGCGATAGAAACACATCAGTAAAAAAAAGAAACAGCAACAAGAAAATCAGTGTTCGACTCTAAAATCCACGGCTCAGTCCATCGGCGTTCTTATTCTGGTTCCCCTTTCTATATTTGACCTCGAAGTTATACTCCTGTAGTATGAGGCTCCATCTCAGCAGCCTCCCGTTTTTATTGGACATTTGCTTCAGCCATGAAAGCGGGCAGTGGTCAGTCTCGACCGTGAATTTTGTGCCTTGAATATAGCATCCTAGTTTTTGAATGGCCCACACAATGGACAAACATTCTTTCTCCGAGGCACTGAAAGCCTCTTCTCGGGGAGTCAGCTTCCGACTGAGATAGAGCACCGGATGCTCTTCACCTCCCTCGTTAAGTTGGGCCAAGACGACACCTAGACCTCGGTTGCTGGCGTCGCATTGGAGAATGAATTCTCGGCTAAAGTCTGGCGCGACAAGCACGGGCCGAGAAGACAAAGCTTTCTTCAAGTTTTGGAAGGCCTCCTCCCTCTCGGTGCTCCAAGTTACCACTTCCGGTTCAGGTTTTCGCAGGCTGTCGGTTAGCGTGCTGGCGAGCTCCGAATAATTTGGAATGTAGTGCTGGTAATAGCCTGTCATTCCTAGAAATGTTCGCACCTCCCTTTTGTTTACGGGTCTTGGGAAGTTGACTATCGCAGCTACTTTGGCTTTCATTGGTTCCCGTTTTCCCTGCCCTATGTCGTGTCCCAAATACGTGACACGGGCTTGGCCGAACTGACACTTCTCGGCTTTAATAGTCAGGCCCGCCCCTTTGATTCTTTCAAACACCGTTCGTGTGTGCTGCAAATGAGACTCCCAATCATTAGAAAATACGGCCACGTCGTCTAGATATGGCACCGCAAATTCTTCTAGTCCTTCTAGCACCCGATCCATTAACCTTGAAAAACAGAAGGGTGCGTTTTTCAAACCAAAGGCCATGGTGACGGGCTGATAAACGCCAAAGGGTGTTACAAATGCTGCATACCGACTTGCTCGTTCAGTTAAGGGCACCTGCCAATATCCTCTCACTAAATCTAGGGTTGAAATGAAGGTAGCCCGGCTTACCAGCTCCACCCTTTCCTCTATGTTAGGCAACGGGTACACCTGGTCTTTTGTGATCGCATTCAACCTGCGATAATCGACGCATGGCCGTGGTTCTTTCCCCGGCACCTCGACCAACATCAAAGGGGAGCAATAGTCACTATATGCTTCTTTGATCACGCCAAGGCGAAGCATCCTTTTAACTTCCGCCTTCATTAAGTCCAGCTGTCGCGGAGACACGCGGTACGCCTTCGAGCTAAAAGGGACCTCTGTAGTCAGCTCGATATCATGTTGTACCAAATGAGTCCTTCCGAGCCTTTCCCCAAAACATTCCAGATATTCCTGAATAAGGCTCTTCAGATCCTCGACTTTAGCTGTACCCAACTCGTCTTTGTTAACTGCACACGCGATTATCTCTTCTACACTAGGGCCCGTGTTCCCAGGAAAACAAGGTACCTCTAGAGAAACCTCTTCTGAAACATTCATGGCGATGCTAACAATTGCGGCTCGCTCTAAAAATGGCTTCATTAGGTTTACGTGGTAGACCCTGTCCTCGCGTTTTCTTCCAGGTAATCTCACGGTGTAGTTTACTTCCGAAAGGCGACTGATAACCTCGGCAGGTCCATCCCAGTGGACTTCCAGTTTATTCTGGCGATTAGGCCTCAATATCATCACTTTGTCGCCCGGGTTGAATGATCGCGTCCTGGCATTTCTATCATAGTAGCGCTTTGAAGCGTCTCGCCTCGCCTCTAGGTTGCCCTTCACGATCTCACGACACTTATGTAACCTTTGCATTAGGTTCAACACATACTCGATCACACATTTAGGCCCCCGATCATCCTCCCACAGTTCGCGGACTAGCCTCAGCGGACCTCGAAGATTCCGGCCATACACCAGCTCTGCCGGTGCGAACCCGGTTCCCTCGTGTGGCACTGTGCGCAACGCAAATAGCGTGCCCGGTAAACAACCATCCCAATCACACTTCCTTTCATGGCAAACAGCTCTCAATACTTTTTTTAGGGTAGCATGCCATCTCTCCACACTGTTGCTTTGTGGGTGGTAAACCGAGCTATGCAAAATTTTAACGCCACATTTCTCGAGAAACATGGTCGTGAGAGCACTCGTGAAAACGGTTCCCTGATCCGATTGCATTTCGGCAGGGAAACCGAGGCGCGAAAATATAGAAAGCAACGCATCGACTACCTCGACCGAAGTTGCCTCCTGTAAGGGCACCGCCTCGGGGAACTTCGTTGCAGGACACAATAGTGTGAGAATGTATCTGTTCCCCGCACTTGTTTTCGGCAACGGCCCCACCAAATCTACAACAACTCTGCGGAAGGGCTCAGAAATAATGGGCACTTTTACCATCGGGGCCTTCCATTTGTCGTTAGACCTACCGGCTCTCTGGCAAGCGTCACAAGTCTTCACGAAATTCTGCACGTCCCTGAAACACCCCGGCCAATAAAATTCCTGTAGCAATCTTTTCTTGGTTTTATTTATGCCCAGGTGTCCTGCCCATGAGTGATCGTGACAAAGACTGAGTAGGTCCTTGCGGTATGGTGATGGCACCACCAATTGATCGTAGCACTGCCCTCGCCTATCTCGGTATTTACGATATAGGATACCGTTCCTCACTTCGAAAGAGATGTTTCTTGACGAAACACCTTCACTGTTTCCGTTGTTCATAACCGCTATACTAGGGTCAGTTTTCTGAGACAGCCGTAACGCTTCCCTGTCAACCCCTAGCATGCGCTCGTAGCTGTGCGAGATTGGGGCCAACACGGACCCCTGCAAACTATGATCTTTTCCTTTCGAAGGTTTCTTTCTTTTCTCAATTATCGGCTTCTTAATCTGACCATTTTCCGGATTTTCGGTCGGAGGAATAGGGATAAGTGCCTCGTCGGGCTTAACTTCTTCGGATTCAGTTGTTAACTCTTTCGCTTTGGCACCTTCCCCTTCCCCGTAACGCAGCTGCTGAGCCAATACGCGTGCTTTCGATCTCGTCAAAGCCATGACCTGGGCATCAGCAAAAGTGCACCCCCTGTCGTTGAGTAGTGACTCCGAGCTGTTCGAGAAAAGGTACGGGTAGCCCTCTGGTAGCCCACGGGAGACTGCTGCTACTGTCTCGATCGCTCCAAAAGGACCCCGAATGTGTACCTTTGCCATAGGTAAACACACTGAATCTTCGCTGACGGCCTGTCTTATCCACGCGCATTCGGATAAGTAGTCTTCACTTTTTACGTAGTTCGGATGGACTACGTCCATAGTGGCCGCGGAGTCTCTGAGTACCCTACACCTTTTGTCATTAACCATTAAATCTGTCGTGTAAGGTTTCAAAAGATCTAGGTTACTCGGGTGATCGCTTACGCAAGCAAACACTGGCCTACCTTTTGAGCAGTTTCGGGCAAAGTGACCTGTTTCGTTGCACTTGAAACATAGCGCCTTAGCTCGCGACTCTAACTCTTCTAAATGATTTCTGACCTCCTTTCTGTTCTTTTCCTGCTCTTTCAGCTTGCCTTCAGCACGCGCCGAATTTTGATTAGTTTCCTCTCGCTCTTTTGTTGCGCTTTGCGGTCCTCGAGTGTAAGCTTGGGGCCGTGGTGCAGGCCTTTGATAGTGATGTGCGCTGTTGATCGGGGTCCTGAAGCCTCGACTGGCCACGTACTCGTCGGCAAGCTGTGCTGCACTCCTAACAGACACACCTTCCTGCCTATCCTTGACCCACAGGCGCACGTTATCCGGCAGGGTGTCATAAAACTGCTCCAAACAAATTAGATCCCTCAGTTTACTTAAGTTATCCGCACCTGCTCCTTTCACCCACTCTGAAAAATTATCACTCAGGCTACACGCAAACTCAACAAAGCTTTCACCAGGCTTCTTTCTTTCCCGTCTAAATCTCCTCCGAAATTCCTCTGTGGAGAGCCTGTATTTTGCGAGTAATGTCGACTTCACTGAACTGTATACGCCTGCCTCGGCTGCGCTCAGTCTGGCCACGACCTGCGAGGCCTCACCCGGTAACAACGCAAGCAACCGCTCTGGCCAGGTGTCCTGGTGAAATGAATGTTTCTCACAGATCCGTTCAAAATTAATCAGGTAGAGACCAATGTCCTCGCCTGTTTTGTACGGCTGAAGCAAACTCGTCATCTTCAGGTTCTCAGTATGCGGCGGCGCCGCATCTGCACTGCGTGCTAATCTCGCCTGCTCTAGCTTTATTCTCTCGAGCTCAATTTCGGCCTGTCTTTGTTCTCTCCTTTCCTGCCTTTCCTTCTCTTCCGCTCTTTCCCTCTTTTCTTCCTCCCTTTGTTTCTTCTCCTCACATATCTTTTCCCAGGCCTCGCTGAGCTCGTCCTCCTCGAAACCCCCTTCGATTATCGCACTGCGAATTTCGGGCTTCCTTAACCTGCTATTGATATCCAAGCTGAGCTCTACTGCTAACAGCAACAGCTCTTCTTTCTTTAACACTCCGATATCCATATCTTCACAAGAGCCAACCAATACTTCTGCAATATTCACCGCACACTTGTGGCGGCCCTTCAGAGCCAATTGCCCGATAGAACCCTGTTCTTATCGTCCGGCAAAACGTGATCGCTCAAGCACTCACCTAACCTCGAGCTGCCGAAGGCCGTGTCTCCCGGAGCCACGTTCCCAGGTCCGCCGATCCCAGATCGTCGGGTCTGCCTTCTGCTGCTCGTCCTTAGTTTCCGGTAGTCGTTACTGCGACGGTTGTGCCTCCCGGAGCCACGAAGTCTCGCTCTGCCGATCCCGGATCCGCAGAAGTCGATCTTCCGTCCGCAGCTACTTCCAACCTCGAGCTGGCGAAGGACGTGTCTCCCAGAGCCACGTTCACAGGACCGCCGATCCCAGATCGTCTGGTCTGCCTTCTGCTGCTCGTCCTTAGTTTCCTGGAGTCGTCCAAAACTTCATGCCGTTACTGCGACGGTTGTGCCTCCCGGAGCCACGAGGTCTCGTTCTGCTGATCCCGGATCCACAGAAGTCGATCTTCCGTCCGCAGTTTTCTGCATGCCTTTTTTTGATTCCACCGCTGCCATCCAGTTTGTAGCGTCGTCGGGGTAGATTGGGTGGGATGACCAAGATCAGGCAGGTCATGAAAGCAGGACGTCCATTTAGGAAACTTGAAAAAAGGGATTTATTTGCATTCAAAGAAAAGTTAACTGGTCATCGTTGTTCCCCCTTCCGCGCCCGCCGACTCCTCCGTCCTTTTTATCCCTCTCGTTGCCGCCCCTCTCCCTCTATCTCGGTCCATCAGTCCACTTCACGAAAGGCAGGGGCGGCCCGCAGTAAGAGGGGGGGATCAAGGGGGTGAATCGTCCACCCGGAACCCGACTTCCCCTCAGCTCTATGCTCAGTTGTTCCGGGTGGACCCATCCCTCCAAGAAGCAGCGACGAATCTTTCGTTCCCCGAAACCGCCGCCGCATTCCGCAGGGCCCAGCCGTGGCGCCAGCGCACCGTCCCGCGACACAATGGTCAGCCTCAACAGTCGCTGCGTTCGCGGAACTGAGTGGCGGCGACATCGCGCTCGCCTCGAAGACGTCACTGGCAGCGGGACGCAACAAGACATATAAGCCACGATCGACAAACACAAACTCGAAAAGGGTGTTTTGTGGATACCAACTCGTTCGCGGTTGAGTTGATGTTGACAGCGTAGTTTTCAGGCGCAGCGAGTATCGTGAGTTCAGTCATTGTCGCGCAGTCCAGCCCTGGCTTCTGTCGCACTGCACTCTTTTAATGACCACGAGTGTGTACACCGCGCGCACGCAAGGCGGCAAGCCAGGAAGCCGCGCGGAACACTTTCTCTTCCCGCCGCAGTCGCGCGCCTCGAAGGACACCCAGTCGCCGTCATACGCATACTGGCCGCTGGCCACGCTGGTTGCGTCATCGCCGCCGTAGTAGCCGCACCAATGTGTGCGTGGGCAGCTCGGTCGGTGAGCCGTTTGCGTCTCCCGTCGCCTCCGGACGCTCAAGGTCATTTCTCGCTTTTGACACACAATCTCGCGTGGTTGCCTCGGACACACTATCGAACACATCCGTGTCCCTTGCCTGCTTTTTTTTGTATTTAACGCGAACGTTAACCAGAGTCCGTGCAATGGGATTGGGTATGCCACAAGAGCATCTGAAATCCCAATACGCGCCAACTGTACGGTGAACGATTTACTTGGCGCTATAAGGGTGGTCCTGTAGTCAATAGTCGTAGTCTAAATAGTACGGACCCATTCATTCATGCATCCATCCAATCATGCACCTCATCTCTTGTCTGGGTCTGTCGTCCCAGCCTACATCCCAAAACATGCTAAGGCTACAAGAGATCAGGACCACCTGGGTGAATGCCTCCGCGGGAAATCCGGAAATCGAAGCTTGCTGTCCGACCAATTAAAAACCAACCAGGTGGTGGGCCAGCCTCTCGAACCGCACTCCCAACCCCGTGATCTGCACGGAATACTATATATCTGCCACCGCACGACTCTCAGGAGAGTGCGAAAATCCCCAAACACCTATATAAACACCTATATATAGCTGACATAATGAATGACGACAGCGTATAGCCGAATACAAATAGTATCCTGGCACAATCGAACCAGGGCAACATTCTGTTGGACTGCCCGAGCAATCAGTCCCCTGCTCACAAAGCAAGCTCGCGCTCGTCGGAGGGGTGGCGAACGACCCCGCAACCCACAGTTGTTCAACCCACGCAGGCTAGCTGAGTGGTTGGCTGGTGTTACGGCTTCCTGGGCGCCGACCCATTCCCCACTGAACTTCGTTTCCCCTCCTCTCTTTGTGTATAACAAAGTTTATGCCCCCCCCCCCCCATTTAAGCTCTTCTGAACGTCCTTTCGCCTACGAGGCAGCCGTTCAGGTGATGCACTTTTCACACTGGCAATTACTACTACTACTACTACTACTACTACTACTACTACTACTACTAACCTACATTGCTGCAGCCGCCGCCATTACCCAGTATTCGATCTCTTTGGACGAATTCACAGGTCCTTTGCATGCGCGTTCACCGTTTTCGTACGCGAGCATTCATGCATAGGCGCCTGAAAAAAATAGTCAGCCGTAGGTCATTTATTTATTTATTTATTTATTTATTTATTTATTTATTTATTTATTTATTCGACATCTGCTTTAAAATTTAGGAAGTATTACAGAAACACGGCAGGTACACGAACGCATACGCCTAATGAGCATAAATCGTGGTAAATATCGTTGTCGTAATTATTTGCAAAAAGGTGAGCACTGTTGTACATACCATTTCGTGTAGTATTTAAGTCCTGAACTGGAACAGTCGCCTCGCCCCGCCGTGGTGGTCTAGTGGCTAAGGTACTCGGCTGCTGACCCGCAGGTCGCGGGTTCGAATCCCGGCTGCGGCGGCTGCATTTCCGATGGAGGTGGAAATGTTGTAGGCCCGTGTGCTCAGATTTGGGTGCACGTTAAAGAACCCCAGGTGGTCTAAATTTCCGGAGCCCTCCACTACGGCGTCTCTCATAATCATATAGTGGTTTTGGGACGTTAAACCCCACATATCGATCAATCAATCAATCAGTCGCCTCATATACCATTTGAAGCATAAAGAACGTATACGTAACCTCTTTGAGACGGTGGGTCTGTGCAATAACATTGACCGTGCATCGTGAACACAGACAGCACCTGTTGCACGCTGTCGCCGATGTGCCGTCGAGGGGGGGGTGCTACACACCTTGGGACGTGACGCAATTTACGGCGAGCCCATAAAGCAAGCTGCCTGTTGAACGAAGCGACAGATGTTCGGTCGACGTGCACGACTGTCTGTCGCTATATCGAGGGTTCCCGTGGCAACGCTCGATATACATTGCCACTTGTGGCGCGTTGTTTGCGAAAGTTATCGCTGTTGGTGCCCTCCTTGCCTTTGAGGCGTGAAGACTTTTAAAAAAGACTTCTCGCATATATTTGACGACGCAGTCGCGCAACCGCTGATCAGGGCATCTCCGGCCACGCCTGTGTGAGAGCACGCCGATGGAGGCGGAAATGTTGTAGGCCCGTGTGCTCAGATTTGGGTGCACGTTAAAGAACCCCAGGTGGTCAAAATTTCCGGAGCCCTCCACTACGGCGTCTCTCATAATCATATGGTGGTTTTGGGACGTTAAACCCCACATATCAACCAATGTGCGAGAGCACGCAATCGTATGATTCGTGAAGCACTGTGTTTTTATATAGCCTTCACGGAGGTACAACTGCGTCTGAATATTTCGACTTTACGGCCACGTCCTGCCTGAGACACATGTGTACATGTATGTGACACTCTTGGCTTTTTTTTTTTCGGGGAACTGCGTGTTTAAGACGTTGTGTTTAAAAGTCGTGCCTGTGTCTTGTAGTCATTGGTTTACATTCTAAGATGATTCTGCGGCATATTAAAGGAAACGACACTGACAAACGCCGACTTTCCAACTGAAATTTTATTGCATACGAAAGCTGCAACGGGAAATTTTCTGAGCAGAAACATTAAATCGTGATACTTGAGAAGCACGGACTGCTGGGTGAGTTGGAAATTCTCCTGGTGCGCTGTGTCCAGGTGTCTTCCTTTTGTACTTCAATTTTTCGCGCAGCTCAGTTAATATTAAATCGTAGCATGACTTCTTGGCATGATTACACTTGCGCCTCTAGAAATGCTTTCCGCGACAGACAGACAGACAGACAGACAGACAGACAGACAGATGCATTGCTGATACATTGTGGGCCATCGACCATGCGCTATCTAGGTGGCTTCAGTGATTTGGCGAGTGGCTTGTTCTAGACGTGTTCGCATCAATGGTTTCGCATTGAAAAACATGCCAGACCAACCACCCCGAAGCTTCACTTCACTGGTCAATTTCGCTTTGTCAGTGCAGTCTTCAAAGGTATGGACTTATATTCAGCGCGCACTTCTCTCGTGTTAAAGCACCGCTACTGTCTTCGGGTTCGGGCATGTGGTTTGAGACCCGTGGCTGCGCTGGCTCGATCGATCATCACTGCGGGGGGCGGGAAGGTGACTGTTTAGAAAAAGTTTATTTACAGCATGTACAGAACACAAAGGCTTCATACCATTCCAGTAACAGGGCACATAGTCTTCGGCACATCTATATTTCACGACTAACATCACTACGTTACAGTGAAGACATTCGCTCTAATATACATGATTATGTTACCCAATATTTCCTGTACCAGCAACGAGTATAGGAGGTTAGGATGCGTCCCTTGTCCTTGTCCTCCATCAGAAGAGCCTGGCATTCCCCAGTTCGTCAGCTCTCTTAGCCGCAAAAGTTTCGCTGCAGTATGCCGCTACCTACTAATGTGATTCACGCAGTCTGTTGTCTCGTTCCTCTAAAGCACTCTCTGTGTACAAACGGGTTCACAGTTGAAGGGGACACCTTCGTGTGCACCATATTCGGATTTCGCATAGTGGCTTAGATTTGCTTGCTGGTTGACTCGTCTTGACAGATAGTGCCATGTACGAACAATGTTTCTACTTCCAGTTAAGGGGCCTACAATATGACAGGTGCTCATTATAGTGCTCCCTTTAACAGTGGACAGTACTGTACCTCTCTTCCAGCGCGGCTCGTGTAGCACCGCAGTATATTCATTGTAAAGGAACACTATATAGGCTGCACACAAGGGAGGAGAACGCAGACAACAGGGTGTTTCTGTTGCCTGCGTGAGCTAACTGAGCTCCCTTCTGCACTTGGAATTATAGTCTGCGCGTGGCCAACGACTTAAGATGGTGGAAACTATAAGTCATCGACAACGTTATATATGAATATACATATCCTACAGCTCTTCCGTTCGCATTGACAGAGAGCTTTGCTGCTCGTATGCAGAGAAGCTTAGCGGGAGGTATAAGTTCTCTATAATTGCCTTCTCTAGGGTGCAATAGCTTGCGGGACACGACGTGCTCTACAAATGGTAATATTTTTTGTTGTTGTTCACTTACTACCCTTGTAAGTTAACGGGTAATTGTTTATGTCAGAAAAGTTACTGCAGATTCTAACCCTTTGACTGCCTTCACGGGCTATATAAACGTAAGGTCAACTTTTATTCGGATGTCGTGTCCCAGAAGCTTTTGTTTCGTGTAGTATATAACTACACACTGACGACGGGGAGAAGCGTTTGTCAGCCCGCCTCGATAACGATCCAGTCTCGTTGGTATTTACACAGCCGGAGTACAGGCACCGCGGATAGAGGCTGCTAGAAATGAGAATCTGCGAGTCACACGGGATGCAGCAGCTGGTCGGTCTCGATTGGCCGACGTGCACGTGCGACAGAAGGCTTGCTGTCTGGTTAAGCCGCTTGTCCGCGCTGCTGCAGTGTAGTGGGGAAAAAAATAAAGGCATTATGCCGTAAAGAGAGAGAGGACAGAGCTGTGAATTTGCGTTCTTTCTTCTATGTTAAGGTATATTTAAACGAAGTAGACCAATTAGGTGACTAGGTCAACTTCGAAAAAAATTTGAGCTTGGTGGCCCACGTGTCACCGCCCCGTTATAAAGAGGACGCTCATGGCATCCATCCGTTCATCCTCGATGGCCCACGCGTTATTTGCGACTGGCACATCTACGGCCACGTAAAAATAAGAGAGAAGCGTGTATTCGTGTGGGTACGGTTAAACAAAAAATTAATGAAAATAATGCAGACCACGCAGCTGGAGAGAGAGAGAGAGAGAGAGAGAGAGAGAGAGAGAGAGAGAGAGAGAGAGATAATGCATTACTGAGCAACCAAAAACGAGAACGATTGCGGGTAGGCGGGGGGGCGTTGGCAGATCAGCAGCCTACGTGTGTGCGCCTCCGCGTTTCGCCGGCTTTGGGCATCGCACGAGAATCAGCGCGAACAGCAGTAGCCGAGTCGCAGTTTGCAACCGGCGCTACGCATCTTCCTCTCTCTAGGAAACTATAAACGATATGACTCACGAGCTTTGCAAAGAAAAAAAAAAGGGGGGGGGGGAAGTCTCCTCGGATCATGCATCGCCGCGTGGTGCGCAAAAAGCGTATCCACCCCGTCAGACCCTTCCCCGATCGGAACTCGGGATTCCGTGACCACCTGGGGTGTCCGGCTCCCCGACATCGATCGTGAGTCATCGCCAGGGATCCTCCGGACGTCCCGTCGGAAAACCGCGTCCACAGCTGTGACGTCAGCTGTGCTGCTGGGGGAAGTATACGCCTCCTATCCCTGGGCTCGATTATCCCGTCTACAGTCGGAACGCATCATCGTGTAGACGTCCGCGAAGCAAAAAAAAAAAAAAAAAAAAACACGCTGGTCGATGGAGCTTGTCTGGATCCTCAGATTTCTCGCTTCAGTGGAGCGCACCGGTCGTCTCCACGCAGCGCTTGCTCGTCGATTACAGCGCTCTCGTGTGCGACGCAGAGGTGCGGGCTTGGATCTTTGCATCTATAGTTGCGTTTTGACCGAACATATATGCAAAAAAAAAAACAACAAAAAAACCCACTGAGGTTCTTAAATGATCCGTAGCATTTCGCTCTGCTGCACCTCGAAGACCAATTAAGTCTGTACACTTTGCGTGGGGACGGGAAGTTGGTTATTTACTTGATCTTATTTTCTTTAATACATCGTTGCTACGCGTGTCCGCTACTGAGAACTATAAATATATAGTACTTGATACTTCAAGTGGGCCTTTCTCGCAGGCCATTAGGAAGTCGTATAGTCAGGCGGCCGCTTCGCTCGCCTAAAGATGACGAGGAGTGTGTGTGTGTGTGTGTGTGTGTGTGTGTGTGTGTGTGTGTGTGTGTGTGTGTGTGAGGGGTGGGGGGTGGAGGCAAACCATTATTCAGTCCGATATGGCGAAGACTTTTCACAATAACAGAGGCCGAAGAATCCTGGTGATGACCCTGAAGAACTGTTTACTTCCCATATTCACACCCAGGAAGCCAGCAACCAAAGGCAGACGATGATTGTGGTCTATATACATGGTCGCAGCTAGGTAACATGGTACTGGCAAACAGGACGCGGGCTTCTGGAGGGACAGCAACTGGCGTCGTTGCTGTATCTCCTCTTGTTTATGTTCTCTTCGCCTGGTTCATGTTGCATAGCTATCTTGCATAGCTCTATTCGAAACCAACTAGCCCATCTCTCTACGCTTAGCGATGCGTGCATAGTTAGACTAACCATATTGGTCTTTACAAGCTAGGAACCTTAAAGGCAAAGTGAAGCACATCTTGAAGAAAAAAAAGTCTGTGGAGCGTATAAGAACAGTTTGATCGCTGCTGCGTTCGAAAATCAATGTGAGAATTCCCGAAAGCGAACGCAAATAGCACTTTTTGGCAAAAAAAAAAAAAAAACAGGCTGTAGCCGTAGGGCTTCTTGATATGCTGAGCGAACGCTGTGACGTCATCCTCGGTATGCCGTGTTATCTGCAACAACTGCTGAAGCGTGGTTTTCTTAATTAACTACGGCTCAATCGTCAATCATGAAGGCCACGGCTGAAGTTGTGCGAGATACACTCGGATGTTTGTCGTTACTCTGCAGGTACCGTAATTCCGCTGCAGAATTTCTAATTTCGCTGTGCTTACTTCTACATTCGCCACAAAAAAGAGCATTGGTTCCCTGAGCGACGAGAACCTTTCGTCGGAGTGCATCACGGCTCCGCCAGAGGAGCCGAAGATGACGTAGTTTTCCACGCTTGCACTTTCGGCGCGCTCGCGTGGGCGGAGCACGCGAAACATTTCTTTCGCACATTCTTAAAGCTCCTGCGCTACAGCAACCGCGGGAAGAAATTGCGACATAGTCGACAGTAATGTCGGTCCTTGCTAACCACGATGTTTTATCCTATGCTCCAAAACCTCTTCAGCTTCCCTTTAGCCTCTTAATCGAAAGCAAACGAACAAGTGTGCGCACGTCGATGACGAAAGCTTGTGTGTTTCCAGTGCTATTGTTGACTGGACTCTGTGGACTTCCCGTCTACTTTGGTGAGCTTCTTAAGACTTGGCGATTCTCACACTAATTCAAATACCGATTGGGCTCAGCTTTCATAATTCATCAGTGGTGGCTGGTAACAACCATAAGATAACTATGGAATGGAACGTACACGTTTATTTAT
The DNA here is from genome assembly GCF_043290135.1 of Rhipicephalus microplus. Taxonomy (NCBI): domain Eukaryota; kingdom Metazoa; phylum Arthropoda; class Arachnida; order Ixodida; family Ixodidae; genus Rhipicephalus; species Rhipicephalus microplus. Next base: position 247,058,585 of record NC_134700.1, on the reverse strand, counting down.
GATCTCAACCCCTGAACACGAAATGAACTATATATTGAGTCTCTAAAGCGTATACATTGATCAGTTTAAAGTGACTAACTTCTTCTCTTTAGTGTCCCCTTAAAACGCCACCACTCTAGTCCAAACCGGCACTCACCGAGAGTGAGTCATACTGTCTCTTCTCTGTCTGAGCGCGCACATAGCCGGCGGTGCATCAGAACTAATTCGCAGAAGGAGTGCAACAAAGCCCAAACGCAACGGGAATGAATGGCCGGCCATTTATGGGGGCGTCCAACCGCAGCGGCGATTGACACTCTGCGAGTCAGGCAGGCTAACCCGGGGTTCTCTGCGATGGGCTTCGGGGTGCTCGGGTGTCGGAGGGTGCAAACACGAGCGCCGCCCCCTTCCCGCCACGCTTCTCCGAAACGTCCCGCGGCAACAGGGGACTGGCCGATTCTCGCCGCAGCCAGAGCAGTGCCCCGCGCGGCTGTCACCCAACGGAATGGATCGGATCCTATCAAGCGGCTTCTCCGACCACCGTGCCCATTTACTTTCCCAGATCTTTCGCGTCGGCCTCTCTTTCCCCGTGCCTGTGGACGTTTGTTATGAGGCCAATACCGGAGTAGCGCTCCACGGGCATCACAGGTTGCTCTCGTGTATAGTTTTCATGTTTTGGCGGGGGGGGGGGGGGGGGGGTTGCTAGCGGAGTGTACTAAGTTAACAACGGGAGTTTGCAGTGGAAAAGAGTTCGGCTGTTCCCTCTTCCTTTTTTTTGTACTTTATTTTCGCGGCACGGGCACACATTTGTCCCGATCCACTTTGTTCCCTCCCTTTTTTAAAGACGATATTTTTGTACTTTGTTTTCGCGGCAAGTGCGTACATTTGTCCTGATCCACTCTTTTCCTTTACACTGCGCGAATGATCATACGTACTGATCAAGCTTTTCGGTCTTTTTTTTTTTTTAACGATGAAGTGCCGGAAAGAGCGGGAGCCGAGAATGGATACCCGCTGACGCTTACGGTTGATAGCTGAGGAGGTGGCAACCCCATTTTCCCCCGTCGACATTACGATGCACTTGCTTCGAGAGTGTAGCCTAGCCAGTGGCTATTTTTCTCATGCCATCTTTGACTGGTCGTTTCGGAGCGCTCGCGGAAGTCAGAGAGAGAGAGAGAGAGAGAGAGAGAAAGAGAAAGAAAGAAAGAAAGTGCTCCGAAACTGCCACGTAAAGATGGCATCAACTTTCTGCGGTGGGGCTGACCTTCCGATCAGAGCAGGCTATGATTGCTTCGTTGCAGAGAGTGTTGTGCTCCTGAAGCTTTCATCGCCGTATACTAACGATCCGTCTACATCCGTAAAAAAAATTGCATGTTCGCAGCATTATTTTCATCCTATTTGGTGTTGTTCTATTCAGTTTCGCGCATGTCTCGCACAGTCCCACGTGTGTGTGTGTTGGGGGGAAGGGGAGGATGGGGAGTTGCGTGCGTACGTGTGAACTCAGCAACGCAGCGCCATCCGTCGTCATGTCATAAGGCGAATTTGGTGGTAGCTATTCCCACGCCACCGTATTGTGACACAGCGGTACTGTATCGTTAACTTAATCGCTAGTTCCTTCTTTTTTTTTTCCCCTCAATGCCTGTGAATGGACCGTCGCGTGTTCTGTATTCAACGGCTCACCGCCTTTCTCCTCCATTCTCGCTAGTAAAATGTGCCGCGCGTAGAAGGTCATATCACATAGGCGCGCAGGTATGCGGCAGCGTATACGTTCGCTGTAGTATACTACGCGTGAGCGGTGTTGGCGAAAACGGGCTGCGCAGGTCGTAATGTGTGTCGGCGAGTGCGTGGGTGAGCTGCAGACGCCCACGTATCTTCGCGTTACAAAAAAAAAAAATATGTCCCGCAGCAGCGTAGAGGGGTCCATGCGGGACGCCGGCAGCCTGCTGTCACCGCAGCAGGCGGCTCGCCCTCCTGATCACAGCGGGAACATCGCTTGATGGCTTCGCGTCTCGCCCCGTCGATGTGACGGCAGCTGTCCAGGATATTGGACGGCGTGCGCCTTTTGTCTCTGCCTGACTGCTCCGCGTCCCCCGGCGACGTTGTTAGCTCCTCGTCGACATTCAGTGTGTTCTCTGTTCTCGTGCGCGACGAGGCTGGTGATCTGTTGACGCCGCCGCCGAGGAGACGTCTGCGACGACGTTTGACGAACGTCAGTGCGTCTTGCAGTGAGAGCTTGCTTTAAACATGCAGCCGGCGACACACTAGCGTGATTTCAGAGCACGAACATCTTGTGCAAAAAAAATCACAGCATATCCACGGAGTGAATGATGATTGGTGGGGCGCAGCGTTCGTCAGTCTGTCCATTCGTTCTTGCGTCCGCCTATCTGTGTGATCCTTGGTGCATCCGTCCGTTTGTTCATTCGTCTGTCTGTCCGTCCATCTCTTTTTGCGGCCATCCCTCTGTCTGTCCATCCGTCCGTGCGCCCCTCTGTCTGTCTGTCCGTCCGTGCGTGTGTCAGTCCGTTCGTCCGTCCATACGTCTAGAGAAAACTCCGAGCACAGCCATCTCACATCTTTTCATCATGTATTCATCATATACAAGTGCCCCCATCCACAAGACATTGTAAGGACCGCTATTTCGGGTATGTGCCACTCGTGGTTACGTACTACGAGGGACGCACAAGCCACGCCATAAGGAGCTTCGCCCCTAAAAAAGAAAAGTAATTTTCTTAAGAGTGTTGTTTCTCGGGTGAATCGGAAATGCATTCTTAAAAGGGTTTCGCTTGTGAACACGGGCTACCGGAAGACACACGGAGGCATGGGTGGAACTGCTTTCGTCTGTGTGTCTCTGTGCGACTTCCCGTACAGTCCATGTTGACGACTGAAACCGTTTTCAGAATTTGATCTTCTTCTGGCCTTACGAGCCTTGGCAGTTCTCGAAAAAGCTGTAACTTGGCTTTCCTGCAAAATAGATTTCTACACGAAATGCCTCGTGACGCCTGGCTGAGTGCGCGGCCGATGAGCCGGTTTGTTTCGCGCTTTATGGCGCCTGTGTCGCGATCACGTGGCATTGCTTGTCCAGCCTCGCCAACCGAGCTCGCGCCATTTCCGGCCTTGTTCTTTAATTTAAAAAATACGCCAGCGCCATCGCCGCATCGCGTACCCTTCGGTTGCATCAAGGCGGGGACCACGGTGGAAGAATAAGCTATTCTTCCACTTTGCTTCGGCTATGCTTCCACCGTCCAAATCGCGTCATTTGTATGTGTGTATTTCCACATAAACTTCACTTGGAAATTGACGTTTTTCTCCGTCGCATCTCTCTCAGTCCGTTCATTTCTTATTTTCGCGCTGTAAATTTCTTGTGTATTGATTATGGAAATTGGATCATATTTTTCCAGTGAGGCTCCCTCCAAAGCCCCTAGCCACTTGCATTCGCGCGTATACGTTCGCTTTCCAGTTAACTGCTGAGAAGGATGAAATAAAGTCAACTGTAATATTCAAGAACGGTTCCTATACTTCGCGAACCGTACCTACTAGGCATGTCATCACAATCTGGCGCCACGGTGCTGCTCCTTGAGATCTGGGTCAATGCACGTTAAGGCAAGACCAGCCACGCAACGACAGGACAAATACGAAATGAAGAAAGCGAGATCAAAGAAAACTACAAAGTCGAAACATTCGCCGGACGAAAAGAAAACAGTACGAACAACCGTGCGGCCTGAAAACGTCCGCCCGATCGACCTCGACACAGACGGCGTGCACCACGTCTTCCTCCTTCTCGTAGACCCGCAGAAAAGAATTTCTTGGACTGCGTCCAGAGCTCCGGCCGGCGCCGCGCTTTCTTGGAGCGGCGCGAACGAAGACACAAACTCGTGCGATGGTGGAAGGGAAAACTGACTGACTGCCCCCTCCTTCCCTTCTCCCCCAGAAGATGTGTCGCCCGAGTCGTGGTGCGAAGTGTGATGGTGGAAGGGAAAACTGACTGACCCCTCCTCCCCCTCCTCCCCCACCAGAAGATGTGTCGCCACCACAGTCGTGGTGTGAAAGAACAAAGACAGAGCGACGGCACGGCGATGCTTCGTGTATACACACACACGCGCGAGCATAAACGAACTGCTCACTTTCCTCCATTGGCGGCTGTTTAATGCGTCCGTGTGAGCCCCCACTTCCGGGCCGTCGCGAAGAATGCGCTGCTGTGGGCGACGCCGCTCTACGTGGCCCAGAAGGCATTCACGCTGGCACTGCGACCTGGACACGCACGTACACCCTGACAAAAAACTGGGACACGAGCTCTGGCTGGCACCACTGAAGTTTGCATGCTGGGGCATGTCCCGTATATACAAGGGGGCATATCTTCCCTTATAGTAATATCATATATATATATATATATATATATATATATATATATATATATATATATATATATATATATATATATATATATATATATATATAAGGGAAAGAAGTGTATACCTAAGGGCTCGTTTTTCTGTGTTTTTAACACAATAATAATGAGATATAACAGACAGTAATGCCAAGGAATGTACAGGGGAAGTTATTAACATTAATGGAATGTAAATAAGAAGAAAGAAAAGTGGATGAAAAAATTACCAACTGTAAGCAGGAATCGAACGAAGGTCGTAGGTTCGATTCCTGCTTACAGTTGGTAATTTTTTCATCCACTTTTCTTTCTTCTTATTTACATTCCATTAATGTTAATAACTTCCCCTGTACATTCCTTGGCATTACTGTCTGTTATATCTCATATATATATATATATATATATATATATATATATATATATATATATATATATATATATATATATATATATATATATATATATATATATATATATATATATATATATATATATTAGAGGGAGAGAGAGAGAGAGCATCGAACGCGTAATTCGAAGGTCGCAGGTTCGATTCCTGCTCACGGCTGCTTATTTTTTCACCCACTTTTCTTTCTTCTTATTTACATTCCATTTGTTCTAATAACTTTTCCTATACATACCTTGGCGTTATTGTTTGTTATATATATATATATATATATATATATATATATATATATATATATATATATATATATATATATATATATATATATATATATATAATGCGTGTAGGAGTTTTGCGAAGCGCCGCGGGGTGGTGGATGGGTTAAATAAGGGAAAATTGGCAATTGCTCTTTCACACACATAGGTGGCTTCAAGAAATGTGTCCGATAATCTTCAAAATGAGGAGAAATGCGCTCTTTGGTTTCCGCAATGAGAGAGGTAGGAATTCGCTTCCCGGCATTGGTGAAAACATCGGGGAAGGAACTCGCGGCTTCCTCAGGGGGCGATATATACTGGGGGGGGTGGGGGGGGGGGAATCGCATCCTTGCGCGCTCTCCCGGGAAGCCGTGTGCCGAAAGATATAGCGCTCGAGTTGCGCAAGGAAAGCCGCGATGTCGCTCCCTGTGACAGGGCGTCCCTGACTGTGCGAAAACGTCGTAAACGTGGTATATATGGTATAGGTTATCCGCGAATATCCCTGTAGTTTACCTGTCTCTCAATACCCTGTTTTGTCTAAAGAAGATTTTTATTGCCCGGTGCGTATATGTCCGACATGCCGCTATTATTACGTGCATATTTTAGAAAGAAAAAAAGAAACAGCGCACCGATCAATCTCTCAGAATATTGGGGGAGTCGCTTTGCAAATACCTTGATGGGAGGGCCCTGATCGGTGTGTATTCGCCCTTTCGCGCGCGCGTGCGTGCGTGCGTGCGTGCGCGCGTGTGTGTGTGTGTGTGTGTGTGTGTGTGTGTGTGTGTGTGTGTGTGTGTGTTGCGAATATCATAAAATAGATACAGAGATGATTTATCTTAATAGCTCTAGTTGTGTTTTAATCAAATACATTTATTTGAGGAGACCGTTTCGGAACTGGCCTTAAAGGTGTCACACTTGCGAGTGACGAACAGACGAACATACCGTTACAACTGATTGTGTTTGAAGCCTGAATTGGTGCGTTGTGCATGCACATACTACGTACATATAGTGTGTTGTGAAAGTGACCGACTGCATTCGTGCGTCTATACACTCCTTTTCATATTTTTTGTTCTCTCATTGCTGTTTTCCTTCTGCTAACTTTAGTCCCGTTCTCTGCAAAGTAGGGGCGCAAACCGGATGTGCTCTTCTGCGGTCGACTTTTTTCCTCTTGTCGCACTGTCTTTCACTCACTCAATATAACGACCAGTTTAACATTTTAATGGCAATTCAGTAAGCCTTGGCCACTGTAGGCGGATGCGAGGAATGGGCTAAATTTGTGCAAAGGCAACCCTATGCATGGCTTGCGCATGCCGTTTCTATATGTCGAAGCAACGATGCATATCGGTTGATCGGCCGTCGTCTCGTTTTGCTTCGTTCTGCGCAGAGCGCCATTCGCACATTCCTTCGAGAAGCGTATGATGGGGTGCTAGTGGGTAGGGGAAAATTATAACTGCGCAAAAAAAAAAAAAAAAAAACGAGACACGAGGACGAAGTAGACGGGACATTCCTTGACTCGACGTCTTTTTGGAGTTTTCGTCTGGGTGCCATCTTTTTACGGACAGCAGCTTGGTGCGACATTAGGCTAAGTTGATCGGGTTGGCGCGCTCGACACGAGGGAAATGTCCGCATGTATGACGGTGTTGGCCCGCGTAGACGCTATACGACTGGGCGCCGATACATCGACGGGTTTAAATTTAACAACAATAAGAACAATAACAACAATACCAACAACAATAACAACAGCAATAAAAATACCTCGGGTTTTACGTCCCAAAACGACGAGATGATTATGAGAGACGCCAAGGTGGAGGGCTCCGAAAATTTTGACCCACTGGTGTTCACGGACATCGCATAGTATACACCCGCGTCCTTCGAAATGCGACCGCCGCGGCTGGAATCGAACCCGCGACCTTCGCGTCACGTAGCCGAGAACCGTAGCCACTGTTCCACTGAGGCGGACGGCGGGGGTCAGTTCTCTTCATGAAGCGGCGATGGAGAAATCGACAACTGCATGTGCACCGTCTATAGTTCCTCGAGCTTCGTGAACGTCCAGCTTGAAGCCGGGTTTTTTTTTTTTTTTTTTTTTTTTCGCGCGGCTTTTCGAGCCCACTGCAGGTGCTGTAGGTGCACCATCTGTATTCGTCCCGTCCCATATAAATGGCCCGCGTATGCGAATGAGAATGTTTCTGAAGCTGCTGGCAGGCACGGGGTGTGGTGCTCTTGTGTCTGACAATGACCTAAACCATGTCTTCTGGAAATCAGCTCGACTGACGAAAAACTGAGGCTTTGACTTGAGAGTCGAGTATGCCTCGAGGCAGTTGAAGATGCTTTTTCATTCGACCGATGTAAAAGCCATGGTCGCCGTTTATTTATTTATTTATTTATTTATTTATTTATTTATTTATTTATTTATTTATTTATTTATTTATTTATTTGACCTTTGCGGACTTGTGAAGCGGGAACTTGTTTCGTCTGGACAGACTTTTAGGCTTCACTTGTACAAAGACGGTTATGAAACAATGGGACGGGAAAACGCGCATAATAGAAGAATCAGTCTCGCATGACTGTTTCTTTTTAATAACGTTGAAAATGAAGGAAAGAGGTTTCTCACTGTGCGTGGTGAAGACATTTTGGCAGTGTCCACATAAGAGCACATCAAAAGCGCTTTGGGAGCTGGATATTTGCTCCCAAAAGCGGGCGAACGTGCGCCGACTACATCAGAGGTTATTTTGCGTTCGAATTAGTATTTTGTTTTTGTTTTATATAAAAATAACTCGCTTTAATTTTCAAACAGTTAGAATTTCTTTTATGGCGAGGAGTAAAAGAAATCCATTCACTCATAAAGACGGCCTCGCTTCGACACTCTATGCTGCAGCAGCTAGCTCATCGCGCAGCTGGTCAGTATCACGTGTCGATGAGAGCGTGTAGCCTATCTGCCCCTGACATACTTTCGCGGGGGTCTCCTCTTTGGCTGCGTGGGTCGGCCGTCTTATGTAAGTATCAACGTCGCTTCCGACGACGCATGGCCGTCGCTTATCGGCGCAGTTATTTTTTTCTCCTCCTCTCCCGCGGCGTGATTCGCCGCTGCTTGGTTGGTTGAGTGCATGCGGCCGATGCCGTTGATGGCGCTAGCAGTCGCGGGTGCCGCTAGGGTACGCTGTAATCGCGAAGAGGCTGAATGTCTCGAATATATATGCACACAAATCACCGCCACGCGATACGCCGGCGGCCCGTCTTCCCTCGCGCTCGCGAGAAGGACGTATGCAAATGACTGCAGCGATTTATATGCCGCGCGATTCCGAGTATATCGAGTGAATCGAGGCGCGCTGTCTCGCTCGCTCATCCGGCGGGCACGACTGCGTCGACTGCTTTGATCCACGCACCGCGACGCTTCGCATTTTGCGTTTCGAAAGCGCGTCGCTTGAAACCTGCTGAAAAAAAAAGGGGGTGGGGGGTGGAAGGGGGGGGTGATTACAGATTTGTGGTTGTCTTCTCGTCCACTTTTGCAACTCGCATCCTGTATACACAGGAAAAAAAAAGAAAGCTGCACTGCCTCGTCGGCTTTTCAAGACGAAATTAAAAGAAAAAAAAAAGGTTGCAAGGTATGTATACAAGTTGAAAGCTTCCGTTTCGTTCGCTGTTCCCGTGAGCGTGAGATGTAAGAGGTGCAGTATTACCAACCTCAACGAGCGTTTCACCACTGCGACTATCTGGACGCGCGCACTACCCCCTGCCTCGACACAACTGAGCGTACACGGCATTTGAGCACACGGTGGCACTAGCGGCTGCTCTTAGAGGTGTATATACGCGACTGAGAAATAGTGCGAAATCGCGAAAGAGGCGTGACAACGCTAAGGCTAACTTTCAGCACAGCTGTAGTTTCTTTTCTTTGACTTCGAAACCTTGCCCTTGAACATATACGTGGTGGGAAGGGGTGTCCAAGATACACGCGACGCGAACAAACTTGATTTGTGTAAGAGAGAGAGAGAGAGAGAGAGACGAGAAAATAGAAGGCAGGGAGGTTAACCAGATGCTAGTATCCGGTATGCTACCCTACACTGGGGTTGGGGAATAGTGGGTTGAAAGAGAAAGGGAGAGTTAAAAAAGCTTGATTTGTGTAAGACGTCTGACAAAGTCGGGTGGTCGGCCAGGCATCAAGCTGCGAAGACAGCTTCAATACCCCGGGCATATATCAGTTAGTAACCACGATTTTGTCCACACGAGGATCCTGCACTCGGCTGCTTCTTTTTAACTGGATAAAAATCGTGCGCGATGTCACAAAACAGACATGGCGCCAAGGCGATGGCCGACCTTCGGGCTATAGTTGGTATACACGTAAAATTGGACATAAAAGCGGGCGGGAAGCACGAGAATGAAAACGACGGGACAGGCCGGCACTTACAACTGATCGAAAGCACATGCCTGATACCCGCCGGTAAGCACCGTGAGCATGCGTGAAGCAGCCATGCGTCACATAACACAAAACGAGCTGTCCGCAGCTTTTAGGCAGCTCATCATTTTACCAGACAGGTGCGAGTAACAGTTGCTTCCCCGTAGAACATGGCGGAAGCTGCTGAACCCGCCCGATTTCCGCTTACCTCCCCTCTTTAGTCCCCCCATATATAAGAAGGAGTAAATTTAAAACTCAGCGCATTAGCTATCCGCCTATAGCTGCACGCCCCCATGAACGACCACTTGCCGGGAGTGTATATCGTAATATCATATGGAGTGTTTTACGTCCCAAGATCACGTTAGTGATGTGAGGCACACCGTATAGTGAAGAGCTCCGGGAATTTCGATTAAATGATGTTCCTGAACGTGCGCTGACGTGATCGCCGCGGCCGAGACTGAACCAGTGACCTTCGGATAGGCAGCCGAGTACCTTAACCGCTGACACACCATAGCGCTGAATGAGTGTATAGGTCGCGAAGTGTAAGGTGGTGATGGTGAGCGTGCAGGGTATACATAGATGGCATATAAAATAGTTCCCGCCGCGACCCGCGCAGCATTGCCGAAAGGAACCCATGAAACGCCTGGAGGGGAGATGGTATGTAGTCCACCGCAGGTTTTTTCTTTCTTTTTTTTTTTTGAACGATGACATTTGTCTTGTGGTTGTGTCGTATTCCACTCTCCGGCGTTGCGTCTGACTTGCGTATACATTAAGGCATCGCGCGTTTTTCTCCTCGCCGCCCGACGAAATGTTGCGTTTCGCTGCCGTGTAATGACCGCCGGTTTCCCCCGCGGTGCTTTCGTGCTTCGCGGTGCAAGCATCACTGCGCGGGGGAGGCCAGGGCGTGCCTCCGCGGAGCGCGGCGGTGTGAGACAAGAAAAATGAATAGCACGAACGCAATTCTGCTGCCGTTAGCGTTGACGAGACGTGCGGGCGGCACGCCCATCACGCACGAACCGAGCATGCAGGAGAAAAAAAGGAACGGTGGCCGTAGCCAGGCTTTGCAGCAGCGCGAGCTGCTGAGGCGCCCCGAGCTGAAGCAGGCGAGATCTATGTGTAAGCTACAGTTTTTCGATTAAAACGAGCTTGATGCTAGTCTTACGAACTGGGTCGAAGTATTTGTGCAGCTTAAGAAGTGTGCGTGTGGCGGGCTTACCGGGCACATTGAGAATGCACTTTTTTCCTCAGACTTTCGCGCGTCTATTTCGCTCTTCGCTTTCTTACTCATCCTTCTTCCCCATTCCCCTTTCCTTTAGTGCAGGGTAGCAAACCGGATGCTCCAACATTTAGTTCACCTCCCCGCCTTTCCCTCATTTTACTCTCTCTCTGACCTCGCGCGTATGACGCGAGCACTTGCATCGCTGCGCGGACGTCACACCTAACGATACGAAATGCAAGCTGCGTACATCGGTGCGATCCTGCAGGGACAAGCTACGCTTGTTGTTTCACGGGCACGTACTCAAGAGTGAGCGTGTGACATTAAGATCGCCAACTTTATTAGCAGGTCGAACGTATTTCTCTCGTTTAATCCACGCTAAGTGCCTCATAAATTTGCAGTACCTATTTTTTGTTGTCCTGTGTTTATGTAGACTGCAGATCGATCACATGTTCCGGCGACGCGGGACATAAAGACACACCTACTACACACAACTAGTAACAAAGTATTACTACGTGGTGAGTCGCGCATTCCCAAATGCCACATTCAAAACTCAATAGAGCATAGACCGTCTCGTTGTACTTACTTCAAACTCATTCGTGCCCGTAGTTAGCATACCTAAATGCAATTTATCCTCACTAATTCCCCGATGCTGCCTGCGCCGCTTGCGGGCAGACCGCTACATTAGCACACATGCTCTGGGAATGCGGGTCGCGTGGACCGACTTATAGCAAAGCCGAATGGGATGCGCTTCTGCACAGCCCAGACCTTCGGGACCAAATCCTGGCCGTCCAGTGTGTCTGCGACAGGGCCGTCCCCAAGTGGGAGTAGCCGGGTGACGCGTGGCAACCTCGGCGTCTGCACTGGACCATAATGAAGTTGTTCTCTCTCTCTCTCTCTCTCTCTCTCTCTCTCTCTCTCTCTCGATCACATGTTGCGCACCTGTATGTCATGCGAGTATGCGCCACACGTATTTCGTGGTCCACGTAAAGCCAGGGCAGCGGAAATATAGACAATGACTGTGAGATAATGTTCCACGACACGCGCGACAACCGAGTCATGTTATTCACGTATATGGTCATACTCATTTCGTTCATGTTCGTCATACACAATCATACAAAAGTAATAATCCTCCACAATCAAGTGCGCCACCGCGTGGTCCATCTCCGGAACAAGATACTCGCCTCCTGAGTAAAATTAACAATTACTGTTATCTTTAAGGCAAAAGTCCTGGATTCCCTATCAAAGGCGCAAATTTTCCGTCGGCGGCGTGCCGCGGCGTCCTTGTCAACACAAGCGATGCGCAGGTAGTACCAACTCTCTGTTACTGCAATGCAAAGAATCATCACGGGATGTCGTCTTGACATGACGTCATAATAGTGCCACAGATAGTCAAAGTTTTCACGTCATTATTTCGCCTCTCTGACGTCACATCGTAGCGTGATGTAGTCACCACGTGAAATCATCGGATGAACGAAAGTTGGCTGATAACGCGTAGGCCGCGGAAAACCAGACGAGGTACAGAGAGCTTGCAACGTTTCCAATCTTGGAGGCAGTGCAAGCCTATAGAAGAACATGGTTTTCGCCTTTGAGTCGGCCTAGATGGATGTGTTAGGGATCTTTATTTATTTATTTATTTATTTATTTATTTATTTATTTATTTCCTGTTTTTGTTCTTCACGCAACCTGAAGAACGCTTACGCGCGAGAAACCGTCCTTGTCAATTTCGCGGCATTATTTTTCCCGGCAAACATTACCGCAAGCCACGTCGAAGTATACGTAGCTGAATTGCGAGGTGCAAATTCGTTCGGCAAGTAGTGCAGGCGAACCGAATCACGCGGCGGGGCGCTGAGTAATTAATTAGTGCCCCGGCAAAGCGCTCGAGACGGCGCTCTCACGAACATCTTCGCGTCCTTGACCACGGCGCACTCACTCGCGCCACAGGCGAGGAGGTTGACGCGGCTTCTTTGCATGGCCTCAGTTGCTCGGCGACACGAAAATAGGGACTCCCCGGCTCTGCTCTTCGCGGGGCGCCACTGCGAGTCTTAATTCGCGCGGGCACGCCACGAGTTGCGGCGCTAGCCACCCTCGCCTTGGGAGGCAGGATGTGGTGGTAAACGCGGTCACAGCTATACATAACGGTGGATTCCGCTTAGCTTAGGTTAAAAGCGCCTCAGCGTGTTCCGCGTGTGAACAATTGCCGCGCTGCTGCGCTTTGTGCGTCACATGCGTATGCACAGTGTAGTGAAAACAAGTACATAGTCGCATCAGCGAAATAGTTTCTTCTTCTTTTTTTTTTTTCCTTATAGCACAACTGGTGCAACGTCAACTTGTCTCGATGGATTGAGCAAACTCGGGTATACAATGTGCAACTTGACTGAGCTGCTTCGAAAAAAAAAAAAAGAGTGGCAGTAGCAGTCCTGAAACCTTCGTTCGACATTCTTCACGCGACTTTCGTTTTTCGTATCGCAACACCAAAACGAGTTACAAGTGTGGCTCTCAGCCGAGAACTCGGTAGCCGTGTCGTGTGTTCTCTTAATCTCAGTGGCATTTTTGCTTTGTTTGCATCAGTGTGTCAAAAATTGGGGTGCCCTTAAGCTTCTCCTATGAGAGTTTAACGCGATAGCGATGTTCGGTTCCTAGTGCGTACTCTGAACACTTAGTGCGTGAAATCTTTTCGAACTTGCCATGCACCCATTACGTGGCCTTAAGGGTGGAGTAGCGTGTGTGTCTTTTGTGTTGGGTGACTGGATGAATGGAAAAACGTTTATTACACAGAAAAAAAATTGAAATAAGGGTTAGAAACAGGGGGGCGGGGCTGCTAGTCCAGGGTTCCACTGGCCTCAGCAGCCCGCCGCGCTTGGTCCAGGAGCGCCACTTGGGCCCCCTTTTCCTCGCTGGCGAGCAAGGTCTCCCACTGCTCCATCGTGAATTCTTTCGCCAAAATCTGAGGCGTATTAATTTTAGCTGGCCTTAACTAGCATTCCCGTGTAATGTGAGCAAGTGTTGGCTTTCCTCTACACCACGGGCAAGAATCCGCGTATGCGGTTGGGTGCATCGCATGTGACTGGTTTTAAACTATGAAGTCATGATGATCCCATGTACTTACGCCCGACGGCGATGCACGCTTGTGCCGCGCATTATTACGGCAGTATTTCATGTTGTATTGTGAAACATGTACACAGGAATGCGTGTTTGTAAAACATGAAAGCTACTTTCACTGCATTTCCAAGCAGAGGAAGTTACTTTCGCTGCATTCACATGCAGAGCCGCGGCTCTGTGGTAGAACATCCGCTTGCCACGGAAACGACGCGGATTCGATTTTCGCTCTGAGACAAATATTTTTTTTGTTATTTGTTGCATATTTCTCTATTTTCGGGTCACGCAAAGATGATCTTTCGCTCACAACCAACAACGCTGACACCCACGCCTATGCCGAATGTCTGCGAAACGTGCTCTTTAATAACGCTATCGCATTAAAAGAAGATTTGACGGCTATCGTTAGTTCGTAGATCTAATTTTCGAAGCAATACTTTTTTGCAGACTAGTTGGTTCATACTTGAAAAATTGAAATGCTGCACAAACTTGAAGGAAAACAAGGGAAACAGGAAAGACCGCAGACTACCAACTGTTGGTAGTCTGCGCTCTTTCCTGTCTCCCTTGTTTTTCTTCAAGTTTGTGCAGCAATTCAATTTTTCATCTAATTTTCTTTCATGTACGCGTCTGCATGTATATAACGTAAAAAAAAGTTTCGAGGTGGGAGCTCCGAACCCTCGTCCGTGCCTTCCCTCTGACTACGCCAATATGCACCTACGCATTTCACAAAACACACATACATTTACGTGAATTGTACCGGGGGGGGGGGGGGGGTCGTCAGGTGTTGATATTGAATGCCTACAGACGTGTTGTTACAGCCGCGATGACCGGACGAATGTCGCTCCGCTGCTTACTGTTAAATGTGCTACCCGCCTCATCAATAAAAAAAAAAAAGGGTGGTTGCTGATTAAGTATATAAGCGTAATTTACGATTTACATACGCTGCGAGACGGATCTTAAGTTTCGTTGAGGCTGGCGAATATTTTTCCGTTGGTTGTTATACAAATCCGAGAGACAGAAAAATATGGTTGCCATATAGGTGATCGCGTATAGTTCTTTCGGTGGCCTTTTGAAGTTGTCAAAACAGTCGAGTTTACGGAGCTCGTATGTATAAGTATACGTCATACAGCGTACTTGATCTAACTTTTCGTATTTTGTTTAGTAAAAAAGAGTTTCCGCGGTTTAACGTGCCGACACCATGATGCACGATTATGAGTTGTACGCCGGTGGATAGCGCCAGGTGATTTAGATCGCCTTGGCTGTGCTCCACGAGCCTCGACTGTCTCGCCTCCGGCCCCGCCGTGGTGGTCTAGTGGCTAAGGTGCTCGGCTGCTGACCCGCAGGTCGTGGGATCGAATCCGGCTGCATTTCTGATGGAGGCGGTGTAGGCCCGAGTGCTCAGATTTGGGCGCACGTTAAAGAACCCCAGGTGGTGGAAATTTCCGCAGCCCTCCACTTCGGCGTCTCTCATAATCATATGGTGGTTTTGGAACGTTAAACCCCACATATCAATCAATCAACTGCCATATTGAACTAGAGTAGTTACGTAGTGTTTGTTACAACCGTATCCTTTTGGGGGAAGCTTTTAGATTTTAATCGACCGTTTCGCTTGCGTTTCAGGAACTGCGTTGGACCTGCATTGTCTGTCTGTTTGTGACGAAAACGCAGGTTCGGCATCGGCACGCGTTAGCGACGTGTTAGTGATAAGTTGGAACGGATGCCATGCACCCGGATGCAACGCTTCGCTGGTGCACGCTTGTAACGTGCCCAGAAAATGCCTATTTCGGGAGAAAGGCCTGGAAGCTAGGGGGGCGTCCTATCAGCTGCTGCCTGTTTTGTTCGATGAGGAGCAGGCTATGCTCGAGCGATCCCTTCTTCTGCTTCTTCGCGGTCTCGCGTTGCTCCACTCAGTGGCGCCAGTAGCGTGTGCACACTGAATCATCTCACTGAGAGCAGCGCCTCTTGTGCCAACTGGACGAGATAATGGCTCCTTCTCTCCACTTTTTCGTCCCTCCACCTTAGAGGCTGTCGGAATAGCAGTCGTCCGGCATATCGTTGGTCACCTGTATCACCAGTGGGGAGCGCATTCCTTCGGTACCCATTGTCTGCCACCGATAGGTCGGCAAATATTTTACAGCTCACTCAGATTCGCTCGTAAAATATACCTAAAATAAGCGCGAGTAAACGTTGGTGCGAGCCGCTCGCACTCGGATTCACATTCACTAAAGTCTTCCTCAAGCGGACTTGCTCGGACTCTTTATAATATTACTCACTTGGACTCACGGCTATATCTGAGTCTCAATGAGTAGACTCACGAGTCCGTTTGAGTATATTCGCTGTTTCGTCCAATGTGTGAATGCTTAGGAACACCAGTATCTCCTATACTGGGTGCTCGACTTGGCGCTTTTGATTTCGTAATATTAAGTTCGTGTATGATTGCTCTTGATGTGCGAGCAGACATAATTGGTATAAATATGAGCTGACAAAGGGCTGATAATAATGGCGAAGCTTAGTAAATAGGTCGAAAGCTCGGCAGAACAACGTGGAGCTCACTCGAACTCACTCATAAAATAAAACTCGCCGTCACTGGAACTCGCTCATAAATTTCTCACCCGGACTCACTCAGACCGCGGCTCGATCTGAGTCTGAGTTAGTCCACTCATGGGTGAGTTTATTGACCTATGCTGTCCCCTGATTTGACCTTTGATCTTGCAAAGCTCAGTCTTGAAAGGAGTGGGTTTGTATGCGGTATTATCGGCTAAAATATTGCCCACACTGGTCATCGTGAATATATTTGCAATGTCGCGTTGGACCACTTTTGGCACGATTTCAGCGTAACAACCGTGGCACAAACGAAAGCGCTCGAGTTGTTTCCCTCAGTGTCCGGTGCCATGACCGGAGGACAATGAAGACTCTTAGAATGACCTTTTTTCCGCCTGCGATTGTCTTGGCTCTTTTCGGGCTGCGCGGAAACGAAGAGAAAAGTCGAGGCATCTTCTTATGGCTGCGAAATTGGGTATGCCGAGGCTGAGAAGGAGTGAGGGAGGCGTGGGCCCGGCGGCTGTTTTCGGGGGGCGGGAGCAGCTGCCACCACCGTGCTTGCTTTTCCACTCGAATACACTCGAAATAGCCTCCACTTTTCGGCTCTGCGCAAAGAAGGCCCCTATTTGAGAAGCGTCTCCGAGAGAGGCGCGGAAGTGGATGAGCAGCGGGACGGGCCCGCAAAAAGGGTCGGGAACATCCACCGATGTCCGCCGCGCATCGTCGATGAAGGGGAGAAAAAAAAACAAAATAAAAACTCGCGTCCCGGTCTGTCGGAAAGTGATGTTTCGTCTTTTGCAGGGCGCTCCCGGCTTCTTTGTACTTGCTCGTCGAGCCCGTCAGGTACCACGCGAAAGCTGCAAGGCTGCTCGACGTATATCCCGTGTTTACCTTCGAGTCTTTCCCAACGAAGGACGGAAATTGGCGATTCGCCTTTTGTTATCCCTCGCTCGGTGACGTACGTACGTGAATGATCGATTGATTGCGCGTCGCGACCTCGTTAGCGAGTCTCAAGCGAAGTGCGGCTCCGTCGCTCGTGGCGCATCGCATCGCTGCATCGTCTGTGTGTGCGTTCCTTGGGAAAGGCCGCCGGCCCGTTACGCTTGGAGTTATGGGCGCTTTTGACATTTATATACAATAAAAGCCGTATATGTGAGGACAGCTTGCTGCCTTTCGTCATATACGTCAGCACTGATCTCGCGAGCTGTAGCAGTAAGGAAAAAAAAAAGAATATGAGCAGCGGGAAGACGAACCCTGTACAAGTCCAACGGGCTGTAGAGGGCCTCAACCACATTATCCTCACATATCCAACACAGGAATTTTGTAAACTGAACTTGGAAATCTTAACAGGCGCAAAGCAAGAAGTAGGGACAGACAGACAGCACTGTTTCGTATGCATGGTTGCTGCCTGTAAGGCAACAAACGCGGTCATCTGTTATCGCGTGCGCTCGCATTATGCCGCCGTCTGGTATGCGCGCTATATCTTTACTCAGTCGCGTTGAAACGTATGAACTGTGTCTCCACACGGAGTTCCGGTCGGACTTCTGAATCACGGATGTCGAACAGTGGCGTCCTTATTTGACTCGGATATTGCAGTGTCGCTGTGCGTGAGAGGCGGCGAGACGCTTGTATTCGTCTCGAGTTACGAGAAGGATTGGGCGTATTCAGCGCTCATCTGCAGCGGCTGTGTCGCGTCCGAGTGTTTCGGGCATTGGGCGTCACGTTGTACTGCGTGCGCTGTTTCTAATAAGGTGTTGCGCTGCTAAACTCGAGGAGGGTGCGGCCCGTGGTTCCCGGCCACGGTGGCTGCTTTTCGACTACGGTGAGAAGCGAAACATTGTGCTGCACTAAACTTAGGTGCACGCTGAACAAAGCCAGGTGATCGAAATCAATCTGTATACACCTCACCCGTCAGGGGAGAAACGCGACATGGGCGTTGCCAATTTTCTCTGCAGTCGAGCGAAATCGTTCTGCACATGGTTTCATGCCTTGAAATTGTGAAATATGCTTGCATTTTCGCCCGTATACGTCCAACATGCATGACCCGCACATACAAATATCCGCACTGTCTGTGCGTTCTTTGGATTGGCGAGAGGCACTGCAGGCTTATATTCGCGATGATTTAGCTTCCTCGTTACCAAGGTCTTCAAGAAAAGGGGAATACAAAAAAAATTAAAATCATTGTTGTTGTTGTTGTTGTTGTGGTTGTTGTGGTTGTTGTTGTTGTTGTTGTTGTTGTTGTTGTGGTTGTTGTTTATCGGGGATAATACTTCATGATAGAGGCATCAGCTGGCCGACATCTCTACCTTTCCGTAAATAAAATCTCTATTTTGCCGCCCCCTAATATGTGTTCGGGCAAACCACCTTGTATTCATTTCGCCCATGACCAGCAGTACGAAGCAATTTTGGAGGCATCTTAAACCGTGTTTTACCTGCCGAGTGCTGTCTCGCGTCTGCATTCTCAACCAGTACATATATAATAGCTTGTGGTTTCATTTTAATATTTAATACATAAGTGGCAATGTGTGATTGTCGCCGTATACAGTGGAAATCATTGAGCCGTGCCCCCATATAGGAAGGCGCATGAAATAGCGCATTTTTATCTTGAAGATGTAGAAGGAGGCTGATAAGGTAATAGAATTTACTCCTAAAACGCCCATTAAGAACGTCCTCTCGCCTGTCCCATACGCACCCTCTGATGACCATAAAATGCCGGACGACGGCGATGAGCAGATCATTCCCCCCCCCCCCCCCCCTATGCCGTAACACTCTGGAATGCACTGCCAAATAACATTGTTTTTTGCAGGGGCCGCTCAACATTTCGCGAAAAACTAACTCTTTTCCAAAACCCAAATACGATGTCCTAACAGCACATTAACTATTGCGTTTATAGTTGTTTTACTGTACTCCCAGAATTAATTTATCGCCTATTATATTTTTTATGTTTTGTTATGCCTGTTATTTCCGCTTGTGTTCTTTATTTGCTCATTCATTGTAATCAGTGTGTACCCTCATATTGTTACAATGCTTAGGAACTTACAACCTGGATGTACGACCCCCCCCCCCCCCCCCCTTATGTAATGCCTTCGGGTTCTTAAGGTTGAATAAATTAAATGAAATGAATTTGGAGTTGCTGTGCATGGCTGTGTAGCCGAATACTCCAGCTTTAACTGCGTTATTTTTTAACATACGTACACCCGAATTTTTTTTTTTTTTTTTTTTTTTTCATTCTTGTCGGAATGGAGCCACCGCCCGAATCGAACGCTCATGTTCTGATGGTGAGCCTGCGTATACACTCTCTTGTCGCGCTTGTCAGCAAGAGGCGCGTCCGACCTCAGCGCTTGCTTTGCGCAATGCTCTGTAGATTCTCGCATTCAAGAGCGATGGCTCTTCTTATCTAGAAGGTCTTATCGCGTACCTTCGCCAAGTGGCCGTAGTAAACGACTGGGGTGGCGCTCGTCTCCCGTTGGAGTGTTTTGCAGTCGGACAAGGAAACCAATTCCGTGGATCCGAAAGGGGCACCGTTTCGTTCTGCAGCATACACATGTCAAAGATATGCCGTTGCCTGTGCATTTCCATCGTCCTGTTCGAGTTATCACTTCACCTGACGGGCATTTTTTTGTTCGTTTTTTTTCTGCGACTTCCGGCTTATGTATAGAGAAGCTTATTGCGCCAAATAGCATGCGTCAGTCTGCGGGAGCCGCGGTTGTATACTTGCAAAAATAATGTTGTCTCGTAAAATGGAAATATGCAGACGACATTGCCGTTTACACAAGTCCTAGCAAGTTGCGCGTTCGTTGAAGACCATTTCTGGTTTTCGCGTGCATCGTAAAGCGTGTTCATGACCATAGATCCTCTTTTTTATCCCGGATTTTTTCTCTCGTTTCTCTCCCGCTTCCAGTGCAGAGTACAGTGAACGTGACGCGCGTTTGGTTAGTCTTCCTGCCTTGTGGACGCGGCTCCGAAGCCCGGCTGTTTACGGCGGCCGTGTTTCGACATGGGGGAAAGATACCGAAACACCGCCTTCTTATAGATGCTCGCTAAAGAACACCCTATGGTCAAAATTAATACGGAGACGCCCACTGCCACCCACTGCGGTGTGGCTCGTTTATTCCTACCTTGGTTTTGGCGTGTGAAACCCCACAAACTGTATTGCCGTTACCACTCACCCTCGTACGACCCCCTCTTCCTTTTTTTTTCTTTTTGTCATGGAGCTGGTAAGCCATTTGTCTAGGTCGCTATACTTCGAAGGCGCTTTTTTTTTTTCGTTACTAATGACATAGCTAGTCCCCCCCCCCCCCTTCCTCACTCCCACTTGGAGGAACACTAAAATCTTCATTTCGCGCGTGACCGCGAAATGGGCGCTTTATGGTACACATGCATGCACAGCGACCTCCAGCATTTCGCGCTTCTCTCCCGGTCAGCGAATGACTGCGGGCTCGCGACGGTCGTTTGTCGGGCACGACGTACTCGGAGTCTGGTATGATTTCTCTATCGGTGGGAAACGTGCCTATGATTTCTTCCGGCCAAGCGAATTCATACCGCGCCGCATGATGTTGTGCAGGCTTGTTCGTTCGTTGCATGTGTAGTTTATACGTGTGAGGTCGTGCGCACGGGCCGCGTTTTCGAGAGGAAGACCTCTTTTCACCCGAGTTAACTGGTCTCTACAAAAGCGAGCGCGTGGTTATACCGTAATCACCCGAGTTTCGCAACAGTTTTCTAGATTGCGCCTTTTTTTCCCTGATAACCCTTGATTCGTCATAACTTGTTGAGGCGTTTAAGTGTGTGTGTGTGTGTGTGTGTGTGTGTGTGTGTGTGTGTGTGTGTGTGTGTGTGTGTGTGTGTGTGTGTGTGTGTGTGTGTGTGTGTGTGTGTGTGTGTGTGTGTGTGTGTGTGTGTGTGTGTGTCTCTCTTGGTGCTTGAGCTGGGGATGAATAATTACTGGTGAATATGTGCTTTCCTCTAATAATCAAATTCTTCAGCATTTATAACGCAATATGCTGCTGAGGACGATCTATTTGCAATGTTTCAAACCATTTCGCATATTGTTTTCGCATATATAAACGTAACACAACTGCACACAACTAATCACTATAACGCTGTCTGAATGAAACGCCGTATTTTGACCCTATACATAGACCGTGCGGGCGCTGGCTGCGCCAGGATTTCCTCTGGTAACTTTCTTAGGAAAGTGCGCCGTCGAGTGCCCGCATGCATGGAGCTTTTCGAGAGGTGGCCTATACGCGGTACGATGTTGACCGGTGATACGGCGTCGCCGCGCTATCTTGCACTTCGTCCTGTGACCCTATCGGGGTTATCTCGGCTGCCTCCTGTATCTCGAGAAACTGTTGCACGACACACCGACAAGGAGTGTCCCCTTATAGATAACGCGCATGTCTAGGGACACAAAATCCGTCGAGATGGGTCAGCCCTCAAATACCACGTATTTAACAGTAATTGTTCCGATTACGTGCCAGAACCTCGATATGATTATAGCACGCCATAGTGAAGGGCTCCCGTAACCAGGAAGCGATTCTATTCTGCAGATTACTGATTATAATCTCTCTCTCTCTCTTTATATAATATATATATATATATATATATATATATATATATATATATATATATATATATATATATATATATATATATATATATTTATCACGGAACTTCGCGTGCATATACACGCAAATTATTGATTTAAAAGGTTATAAAGGCGCTATCTTGGCTACGTTGATAATCCTTAATGAATTTCACAGCGCGAGACAAGTCGAAATAGCAGAAAGCGCCTGTCCGAATGTGCGGCTTCGTTTCGTCTTGTATAGTTTCGGGCGGTGAATGTCAGTGCATACAGGCCATTTCAACACCTATAGTATGTCAAATGCTATAACGGAACGTATGAAGCCAACGTGTATGTTAATGAGGATTCATAGATGTTGTTCGCTTGTGGGTATGCTATAAACGCCATGTTTTCGTTTTTGTTTTTTTTAATGTTTGAATAAGCTAAAAGAAGCATATTTGCTTACATTTGTAATTGCACTTACGGTATTTTAGCTGGCAAAGCGTGCACGTCATTATTATCACTTGTCGGAACGAAACGCGTTCGTTTGCTTTTCGACAATATTGTCACGTGGTCGTGACGTTGGCGAATGCAGCAGTCGTGACGTTTTTGAGTGTGAACTTTTTTTTTTGTTCATTTGTGCGACCCTATAGCTGTGCCCGGAAAATGAAAACACAAACTGCACGCAATTCACGTGATAGCGACGTGAACGTTCTTCGCTCTTCGAGTAATCTTATCGGCGGTGACACGCGTCGGCATGCATTTATGCATGCAGACCGGAACGATCGAGGCATCTCTAATGGCCGCGATAGTTCCAAAATTAACTATAGACTAATCGCTTCATGCAAATAAGCTTGACAGACTGATCTTGAACAATCGCAAAGCTGTTCAAACATTGCGGCGTGGTCTTAGCATTGCTAACGGTCTTTGCGGGTGTGACCCCGAACGCATCGAAGTAAAGCGCTTAACACTCGCGGCCATATGCAACAGCCACTTCCGTTTTGTACTTGTGGCCGGACGCCAACTGTCGACAAATTTATTTATTTATTTATTTATTTATTTATTTATTTATTTATTTATTTATTTACATATACTGCAGGCTCAATATACTCGGGCCCGAGCAAGAGTGGGAATATCATTAAAAAACAATACCAACAATAAAGCTTAGAACTATCGACAACTCAAGTAGGAAACCACAACTAGCAAGCAAAAGAGAATGAATAAATAAATATGCTTTGCATTAACAAACACATAACATTATAATTGATAAAACATGCAAGTACAATATTTCAACACATTAGATGAACACTAGCATAAAAAAGTGAACGAGAGCATCAACTGCAACAAAGCTGTTCAGCATAAACAAAACTTTACATATCAAACGAATGGTTATTTAAAAACTGAACAAATGACTCAGCTGTGTTAGCGTTTACTACTTCTTCGGGTAATTTATTACATTGTGATATAGCATGTGGAGAAGGGGAATACTGTTGTATATTAAGATATACTAAACGGCTGCTTGATTGTTTTGTTGTGCTTTGTACGACCAGACCGCATGGGAGGCTCAGTTATGTACTTTTCACGTGGTATTTTGTAGTGACCGTTGTACAGCTGATATAAAAATTTCAAGCGAGATACATACAGTTCTGCGATGAGCTAGTTTTTTTTCGATTTGGCCCTGTCGCGAAGAACTGACACGCTGGAAAAACGCGAGTATGTAGTGTCAATAAGCCATAAGGCCAAGTTTTGCACCTTTTCTAATTTCCTGATCAAGTACTTTTGGTGCGGGCTCCAGATCAGATCCGCATATTCTAATTTTGGTCTGACAAGAGCTTTGTATGCAGTTAACTTTACGGTCGTTGACGTACGACGTAATTTTCGTCTCAAAAATGCAACCTTCTTTAGCGCCGCTTGCTAGAAAAGTATTCTCGTGTGTTTCCCAAGTTAAACTGTTTGTAATTGTAAGACATACATACTTTATTTGACTGGGTTTTTTAATGTAAGCCTTATTAATAGCATAAGAAAATTCTAGGATTTTTTTGTTGTTGTAGGTAAATGTAATACAAGCCGTCTTCGAAGCTTCAATCCCCATATTTCACATTATACGCCAATTGAGTGCAACGTATCATTGAGTCGAACTTGGTCGGAATGGTCAGTCACATTAGCATACACAACACAGTCGTCGGCAAACAGTCGGATCTTCACAGGTGAATGAACAGACATATAAATATCATTTATATAAACTAAGAACGTTAAAGGGGCCAAGTATCGAACCTCGCGGTACTCCCGCGTGAACATCCAATGTATCTGAAATACAGTCATTAACGACAACATACTGTTTCCTTCTGGACAAATAACATTCTATTCAACGAATGATATTGTGTTCTATGCCCATAGAATGTTGTTTGGTCACCAAATCAGCATGCGGAAAAATATCAAACGCTTCGGAAAAGTCCAAAAAATGCATGAATTTCACCCCTCATGTTTACTGCACTTAAAAAGTAATCCGTTATCCCAGCTAACTGCGTTATTGTAGATAAACCAGACCTAAAACCATTTTGATTTGCATGAAGTAATTAATTATCCTCGAGATGTGTCATGTCGAGGATAATGAGGCGTGGAAATGGGGCAAATGGTTCATATATGAGGACCAGCGCAGTCTGAACGTTTTGTCTGTGCGTTCGTGTTGTGTGCGCTCAAATTTTTTTTATGCAGCCAAATCAACTAGCCCGCCTTTCCGTATTATTGAAATTAGGATCATCACGTAGACGCCCTCACCACGGTTGCTGGCTAAAAAACAACGTTTCTCTTTATACAGCGGCCGTGCCCTTAGCGTCACTTTGTATTTAAGGACGCCATTAAATGTTCGAAGGAAGAAGTATAACGGAAGTGCACTTCGACGATTTATGAGTGACCGTTCGCGGAGGTCGGAGTTACCTTTTTTTTTTTTATCAAGCTTCATGGACTCGTCATTGGCGTTACCTCTCTGCGGCTCAATGTAAACCCGCCCTCCGAGGGGCACAGTCGAGAGGCGGTCCTTGCAATTCTTGACTGAAATCGCAGGAAAGCTGAGCAGAGTGGAAATGGGGAGATACGCTGCCACTCAAAAGGCACGAGAGAGGCGTGCACCCTTCGTCGAATGACGACAGCTGCAGTCGGCAAGGAAGGTTCCGACCACGGTGCGTCAGAGTTCGTAGCCATATGTCCGTGCTCGGATGACTCTATAGTTGAGCACGCTCTTCAACGTCGGAATCTGTTCTACCACATCTCTGTACATCCCCCACATCTCAGTACACCTGCTATAGGGTACTCGGTTTCTGACCCGTAGAAGTCGTGGGATCGAATTAATCCCGGTTGCGGCGGCTGCATTTCCGACGGAGGCGGGAATGTTGTAGGCCCGTGTGCTCAGATTTGGGTGAACGTTAAAGAACCCCAGGTGGCCGAAATTTCCGGAGCCCTCCACTTTACATATGGTGGTTTTTGGACGTCCACGTTAAACCCCACGTATAAATCAAATAAATTACATCTCAATAAACAAAAGTGATTCCGGCTATCTCGTCGAAACATCGGTTAGAGTGGCTGGAATATTGGGAATTTATTTTGTTGCATTGTTACATTAACCTGCATGTGATATGACTGGAACTGCGTTGTGATAACTGAAGTTTGCATGTGATACCCGCAACATATATGTGCGCAGAATAATTAAATACACACACAACGCGCATCGGACGAGAGCTCTGATTAAAAAAAAATGTTCGTCTGTGCAGCAGTGAAATGGTTGCAGATAAGTGGATATATGGTATGCTGACTTAGTTATTACGGTTTATGTTGCGCTATATGTGTGGCGCTTTTATAAGCTGCAAAACAAGTTTTATTGCGCGCGGGCAGAAACATGTGATTCCGAATTTCAACAATATCGCTCACGTGCACGTGCGGGAAAGCTGCCCCGCTTCAATAGCATTAAATTTCTCCTGGTAAACTAGTGTTGTTTTCCAGAGATTCATTTTCTGTATATAGGCCAGGAAAATCAAGTTTGGTTATAGAAAGGGCGTTTATATATAACCCTTACACGAGGTCGTTACTTTATGTGTGATTTGTTGTGTTACACAGGTCGCAATAAAAAAGAATGCGCTGAAACACCTGTGTTATTTTTCGCCTGAAGAGATACAGTGTCATTTGGCCGTCGGAGCCTGACTGATGTGAGACTTCGGCCGCAGTGACCTGGTCATCCTTGCTCCAGAAGGGGGCTGCGCGATTCGCGAGCTCATGTCTGCCCCGATTTAGCCAGCGCGCGGAATTCCGGACCTGAGCCGGTGCTTGGCCGCGGGTCCAAAATAAACGCCGCCGCCTACACGGCCATTCTGTTTATTGCCGGCGCGCCGGCGAACCGATCGCTTGGACTTTCGCCTCCCTCCTCATTCTGGCAAGAGGCGCGCACTCGTGATACTGATGTTTCAGGCGGACCGCGCCTGCATGCTCTTTTGTATAACTAGGAAAACAGGTATACTTCGTAGTTTCACTTGTGACTTCTGCGGTTGTGTATAGCCAGATTTTCTCCCGCAGAGGGGTGGGAGGTAAGGGTCGATTGAGAAATTGTAGGCATCATAAAGGTAACCCTGCATAGTGTGTGAAACTACCATGGGTCTACTTAATGTTCTGTAAAAAGGTGACCTTTATTAGTCACTGTAAACGTTCATGGTTGCGCACAAAGCCGCTTTGAAAGCCCTCGCCTCCACGCCGTGTCTCATCCTCATGTGTTCATTTATACTATACTGCACTGTGTGAAAGAGAGAGAGAGAGGAGTGAATGCTTTTATTATACAGTCATAGAATAAGGTCCATAGGTTTATTATACAGAGCAGCGCCGCCAGCAGTCTCCACTCATATACCAGTGCACGCGCCGGAGTGGAGCGGATGGATGGATGTATAGATATGGCTGTAACCTTCTGATCGTGTGGTGGCTAGCGCCACCAAGCCGTAATACTTAATGAACCAAAAAACTAGATTTATTTTTTCCCCTAAATAGTGAGGTGGAAGATTCGTACTTTGCAGTGAAGGGTTTAATTTTCACTCGTGCCTCGACTTTAGCCACCAATCAGATAACCTCCTTGTATAGTTAAGTCTACCTGCTTAAAGTCTATTCGGCCCTCCCTGTCCCTAAACCCCAGTGCTTTGAAAACTTCTGCGCCATCATCCTGAACTATAGGGTGAACCCCTTTACAGAACATTATCAAGTGTTCGGCAGTTTCTTCTTCCTCTCCACACGCGCTGCATACCGTGTCTACCCCTTCGTATTTGGCCCGATATGTCTTGGTTCGCAGTACTCCCGTCCTGGCCTCAAACAGTAGAGAACTACCCCGAGTATTATCATAGAACCTTTCCTTGGTAATTTCCTGCTTAAAAGTTCGATAGATCGCTAGTGCGGACGCCAGCGTTTCTTTACATGTGCAGAATCGACGTACCGTTCAATCCTTTGATCATGAGGTACTAAATTTCCCGCCGATACGCTGTAAAATTTGGCAGCTTTCTCTTTCATTTCACTCGCATCACAAAGCAAAGCCCCCGGGTCCTTGTGTCCTCTCTCGTGCGCCTTGCATGCAGGTACTTAATTACTGGGCCGTAGAAATTATCGTTGTCGACATCGCGCATCTAATTTAGACAAGTTCATTGACCAGGGTTATTGCCTCTAAGTTTAATTTGCCGCTATGTGATCACGAGTGTGAGAATGATCTCGAGCCGGTATACCATGGTTATACTGTAGGCTGTAAGCTCCGACATGCAAGAGCCGCTGCCCCGCCGCGGTGGTCTAGTGGCTAAGGTACTCGGCTGCTGACCCGCAGGTAGCGGGATCGAATCCAGGCTGCGGCGGCTGCATTCCCGATGGAAGTGGAAATGTTGGCCCGTGTACTCAGATTTGGGTGCACGTTAAAGAACCCGAGGTGGTCGAAATTTCCGGAGCACTCCACTACGGCGTCTCACATAATCATTTGGTTATGAGAAACGAAATTTTTTTTTATTTTTCTTGCGTACATATGCACACACACATACAAACGCGCGCACAGTATGTGACCCCTTTCACCCTCCCGATAGAAATGAGCCCTATATGTCTCGCGCGAACGTGGCCTTGAACGGAAAGCACCAATTAGTGAGTTTTCTTCGTCGAAATTCATTATGATGATTATGAAAGTGCACTATAAGCAAGCTAATTTGAACTTTAGTGTATATCAACTACTATAAATTAGTGAACGTTGGGCATCGGTATTGAGTGCACTGTAAAATAGCCAGACCGGACGGCATTCGCTTTCGAGTAGTAGTCTCAGGCGGAAAGCTCCATGGAACCCTGTTAGTTTTTGCACTTCGCCGGATAGCGTGTTTGTCGATGACAAGGCTCTGCTAGTAAGACACGATTCCTCGGGGTTGACACAATACGTTGCGCTCGTGGGCGAAAAACCTTCGGGCACGATTGCATGCAGCACCATAGTCGGACAAGCGGGCTGTGCTTCCGAAATGCCGCGCCTTTGAACACGCGTGGGCGGAAACTGCGGCAGCCGGTCTGAGTTTCGTTCTGACGCACGGTAGGCGAGTCACGGCGGAAAGCTGAGTCGCCATTTTACGGTCAGAGAACAGCGGCACAGCTCGGCACTTCCTGTTGGCAGTTCGGAATGATTGTGCCCTATAAGTAACCAAATTCCCACTATTCTTCAGGGCGTAATTAAATAAAAAAAAAAAACCTCGGTGATTCGATCGCAGCTCGTGCGGATTTCGGTGTGAAACGAACTTTTCTGTGGTTTCGGTCGAAGCCCGTTAGCCTGCAGTGTAGTGCTGTATGGTTGTTGCGAACTCACTCCCTCCCGGCCACATTCGATACTAATACGTGCAGGCACTGCCCGCGCTGTCACGGAAAACCGGGCAGTCGCGCGCTGTCACGGGAACTATATATCGTGGCCTCCGCGATCGGCTGCCGGCGGCAGCCGATCGCGGAGGCCACGTGTATATGCGCAAGCTTGCGCACCGCGCCGCCGAAACCAGCGGCGCGCCGTATGTCTAGTCTGTTTAGTTCTGCTTTTCTTGATGTTTGCCTTGGTTAGAAATCAGATATACAACAGTGCAAGTGTAGGCAGAAATGGAAGACGTTTTCTTGAAATGTACTTCAGGATATTAATTATTTTGCCTTCATTCTATACTTTGACGAATGATTAGAAAGGCGCTTACTTGTGCAACTAATGAGAAAAACCCCATAATATCGTGAGAAGAGGGGAACGAAGGATGCAGGAAAGTGGAACGGAGAAGCCAGCTTCTCCATATGCGGGTACCCAAGTTACGGAGTGCCATGGAGGGGTACCCCTCTCCCTATTAGGGATACCGGTGGGTGTCTGGTGGATCTTGGTGCCGAACCCAGTACTCCAACGATCGGCTGCCGCCGGCAGCCGATCGCGGAGGCCACGTGTATATGCGCAAGCTTGCGCACCGCGCCGCCGAAACCAGCGGCGCGCCGTAGCCAACGTTTTGTCGTAGCCGCGAGAAGCTCGAGATTGTGAGCACGAATTTTGAAGGCCTTAGTGCGCCTTCGTCAGTGTTCGCGTTTATCAACGGGACCAGGCGACACTTGTATGACCCGTGATATATTCAAGCATCGCTTTTCAGTGGCAATCGGCTCTCCGCAATTTTGTACGCGCTTCTTTCGAAAGCAATCGAAGAAATAATCCGTTTGATTCGGGGTTCGCAGCTTGCCTGGCTATTTGGATTAAAAAAAAAAAAGAAAAGGTAGTTCGAGCTTGGCCCAACCTTGAGGTGAGAAGTCGGGCTTTCGGGCTACCCGGAGCGGGCGCACCTTTACTGTGCTTGCACCTGTCAGCCACGTTGATGCAAGCCGCATCCTTGCAACCAGACATTCTATCAAAGGTGGACGAGAGTTGAAAGAAGAGGCGGACGGTGTTGGCCAAGGAGCTAGGCCTCGAAATGTCAACATGCGCGATCGTTGTGAATGCGCACTCCTACCAACTCTCCGATTTGCAAGAGAGACTCCCGAATTTTCAGCAAACGTCCCCGTGGGGTGGACATAGCTGTGAATCTCCCGAATGATGTCCCCAACACCACCGTGATAAGAAAATAATAAAAACAAATGACAGCTATTTTAAAATCTTCTGGCCTTCATCTATCGCGTTCGAAGCGTCATGTTAGTCATTTTCTTTGCATTACTCTGCTGTCGTGTGGCAAAACAAATGTACTAAGATTTGGAAGGGGCTTTTAGCTGTCGAAGACAACACACCCGGTTGTCCACGTCCTTGTTGTTCACAAGGCATTTTAGTGGGCATTAAAAGAGCATTACTCGGGCCGCTCTCTGACATCCAGCTGGGTTGTCGCGGACAACACACCTGTTTGTTTAAGTACACTCGCCCTATATTTACGGGCACTAGTATGATCGTCGATGTCAAAAAACTTTACAGGCAGTCATTCAATGCTGTTTATGACATTATACCGCGGCCCTCAGAAGCAATAAATGAAAATGAACGCCAGCTTTCTTATGCCGCACGCAATTTTTTTTTTCTCGTGAGATGAACTTCGGATGATGCGAACATTTTTTAGTGACTCCGAGAGATTTGGAACACCGAGGTATTACTGTAGTGGTTCCGAACCAAGTTCTGTGGCTGCAGGCGCACGTTTATGCTATACCACGGAATACCGTTGGTCCTCCCTGACTTGTGTCGCGAAGCCTGAAGGAACAGCAGAGCTGGGCGGCCTTCGTTGTTGCTCTTTAATTTCATCTTCATCTATTTACTTCCCTTTCTCTCTGTTTTGATTATCCCTCTATTGTCTCCAACTCTTCTTATTTCCATCTCTTAATCTTTATGTATTTATTTCGCTTTATTCCGTCCCTGTCCATCTCTCTATTCCTCGCTTCGTCTTTCTTTCTCTATTTTTCTTAATTCTATCTCTGTCATTCTTTCTCTTTCTTTCAGTTCTTCTTTTTTTTAATTTTGCTTTCTTTCTGCCAGTTTTTATATGCCCTTCTTATTTTTTTTCTTTTTTTTTTCTTTCTATTTCTGTCTACTTCTTTCGCTTACGGTCTTTCTTTCTCTGTCACCGAACTCGTTTTCTCGCCTGTTCGAGTTCTTGCGTCCCACGCCGGCCAAATCGGCGTAAAGAAGGTGCGTCGTCCGAGTTATTGGGCGTTGCACGCACTGGAAAGGAAGAGGCAATTGATGATGATGATGATGATGATGATAATGATAGATTTTTGAACGCGTAACGGCATTTGCAATAAACATAACAGCTCCGTTGTAAAATGGCAGTGGCGTTGCAATCCACAGTTCGCGACTGGCCTGAATTTTTCACGCATTACCTTTGCTTTGTGTGGTGGGCTTCTTCTTGCACAGTGCGTTTATGTGGGGAAGCCTGCTTCGGCGTAACGATTTCTCATTATTGATGTTCGCCTGGCGGAAGGGAATAAAAAAACTGCAGCGGTGATCAAGCGTTAGAGTGTCCACGTCTAGTGTGAGGGGTACTGGGTTCGGCACCAAGATCCACCAGACACCCACCGGTATCCCTAATAGGGAGAGGGGTACCCCTCCATGGCACTCCGTAACTTGGGTACTCGCATGTGGAGAAGCTGGCTTCTCCGTTTCACTTTCCTGCATCCTTCGTTCCCCTCTTCTCACGATATTATGGGGTTTTCTCATTAGTTGCACAAGTAAGCGCCTTTCTAATCATTCGTCAAAGTATAGAATGAAGGCAAAATAATTAATATCCTGAAGTACATTTCAAGAAAACGTCTTCCATTTCTGCCTACACTTGCACTGTTGTATATCTGATTTCTAACCAAGGCAAACATCAAGAAAAGCAGGAGAACTAAACAGACTAGACATGAACAAATACAACATAATAAAATAACCATAAACAATATAATTAAAACAGAAGCTAAAAAGTAAACGATAAAAAGATATGAAATAAATACAATAATTTTAAATGTAACATGGCAGTCAATGTATTGTGAATGAATTAATTAATAAACTTTATTTAAAGTCTGGCAGTGCCCTTTGTGCTAAGTGGGAGGAGAGGGCATTAGCCCCTGTCGGCGGCCGGCCCCTGCCCGTGAAGACAAAAAAAAAAAAAGCCTTTAAGCTGCATCTTATTAAATATGGGCCAAATTATGTTTGGCAAATTTTTCATTGTTTCAGCCCTTGAAGTTCACCGTGAGGTGTCTTTTTTTTTTCCCCCAGCAACAGCATTAAAGTATTTGTTTTATCAGCATGTAGAGGTTATCCTTACTGCAAGCACATCGTCTTTCCATGCTAACCCGTTTGCTGTTTTCTCTATCTTTTTTTTCCTTTATTCAGGATGCTCGTTGGAGCACCTCGAGCTCAGACAAGCCAACCAGGCACGAACCGGTCTGGTGCTGTCTACCGTTGCCCCATGAGTACACGGTACGATGACTGCACACAACTTCCTGTAGAGAATGAGACAAAGGGTAAGTGGAAATGTAATGCCTATAATTAGCAGGGCACCAGAGAGCATGATGCATACTTTCAGACTTAACTGTTTAAGATCATTTAACCATACTTAAGATGCTTTTGATGCTTAAATTCCCAGTTCGTGAAGTGCTGGGTTTATGGTACTTATCTGTGTCATTACTTTAAAGGGACACTAAAAGAGCAAAATAATTTTTGCCACATTAGTAAAGTACAATTTTAAAATACTCTTATTGAGACATGACATTTGGTAAGCGATAAAACATACAAAAAGAAAATGCTAGGGTAGATGCCACCTTGAGATTTCCGCACTAAAACCATGATGTCATAAATTTTGAAGGCGTCTACCAGATCCTACATAGCTTCTAATCGATAGAAATGAAATAAATTGTCATCTGTGGGTGCCATAGTCTAGCATATGAAGTTTCAGAAAATTTTATCAAGCTAATGTTGCAAACATACGGAAAAAAACATTTTGAAATTTGTTACATCGCGCGCAGACATTTTGGTGCGAAAGTTAAAAATTAAACTTCAACCGTGATTTTCTCCGCTAATAATGAACTTATGACAGTGAAGCTTACGACATTAGACTTCTAAGACTGCCGTTTATCCATCTAAACCAAGTCGGTGTTCCTCTTTAGTGTCCCTTTAAGAATGCATGCGCCAATTTTTGTAGGATGCTGATCATGAATGAATATGCAAAATGCTCTGAACAGTGAAGAGGAGGGAAAAAGCAATATTTCATGTGAATGTTTAGGCAACTCATCAGTCAGTAAACTCATTTATCTACTTTTTTCCCCAGCGCCTGATAAAGAGGTGCTGAAAGACGACCAGTGGTTGGGTGTCACTGTCCACAGCCAACGTCCTGGAGGTTCCGTTCTGGTGAGCTGTCAAACTGCCTGTGGGAAAAAAGCCTTCTCAGCAGATTTTTAGATGTTATAAATTTATTTGCCTGTTACTTTTACCTTCCAAATATTGCTGCTGGAATAACAAGGTACATGCGCTACTGTATAAAAATGTTAACTAGTTCTTTGGGACACCCCTACTCTCGTGCACAAGCTTCATACATAGCTTAGCAGATTTTTAGATGTTATAAATTTATTTGCCTGTTACTTTTACCTTCCAAATATTGCTGCTGGAATAACAAGGTACATGCGCTACTGTATAAAAATGTTAACTAGTTCTTTGGGACACCCCTACTCTCGTGCACAAGCTTCATACATAGCTTAGCAGATTTTTAGATGTTATAAATTTATTTGCCTGTTACTTTTACCTTCCAAATATTGCTGCTGGAATAACAAGGTACATGCGCTATTGTATAAAAATGTTAACTAGTTCTTTGGGACACCCCTACTCTCGTGCACAAGCTTCATACATAGCTTCCGAAGGATTAGGTGTAGCAGCAAAGTATTCGGAAAGTGCGACAAACTTGTTATCCTGCAAATCTGCAGTGACTATAGAAGCAACATCCAGGTGGTATTGGAGATGACTTCAGCATGATTCAAAAGAGAAAGGACCATGGAACTCGTATTTAATATTGGAGATAGAGCAATTGGAGAAACAGGCACCTACTTATTTATTTATTTCAATACTTTTAATGCTGCATGGGGCATCATGAAGAGTCATCTGTACAAACTGTGTATGCAGATTTCTTTAGCAGAGTCAACGTGGCTTTTGAAATACTTGCAAATGCCCCTTTAATAGTAGAATGTGTTACGTAGCCGTCCACAATGTTTGTCAGCTACAGTACACTCTCATTAAGTGGAACCTGAAGAGACCAGGAAAATACAATCAGCTTAACTTAAGTTTCATTTATTCATTCACGAAGTCATGACCAGGGGTGCAGAATACAAGTATTAATCAAATCTTGTCAGAGTCACTCGTTTCATTCAAGCAGCAGTTCAGTTTTAACAAATTTTTGTTTACTGAGAGTCTATTGTGTTTCATTCATGTACAAGTCTGTTGTTGAATAAAAGTGCTGCTTTTTTTTCTTCACATTTTCTTTGTTGGTTTAAGGTAATGTCCTTCATGGCATGCTTAACTTTGAAATCTGCATTTGTTTGACCATTATCTCGTACTTTTCATGCATTTAAAAGGAAGTGTCATTATCTTTTGCTGAATTTCGCCGTGACTCTGGTTCATTACTGGTCTTAACACTTAAGCTGACAAATATAATGTTGCTGCATTCTGATTTTATCATTTTCATGTTTGTTCATATCATTGTTTTGCTGTGCAGGCGTGTGCCCACAGGTATGTCAACAAGGGTGCGACCTACCGGTGGGGCCGAGGTATCTGCTACACGCTTAGCCAGTTCCTAGATCTGCACCGGGCTTGGGAACCTTGTGAAAACCGGCCGGTTGACAAGGCACATGAACAGTTTGGCTTCTGTCAGGCTGGAACCAGTGGCGTGATCTCAGAGGTGAGAGCACTTTTTTCTATGACAGACTTCATTACTATATAAACATCAGTCTTCATCACTCATCAAACGCATCATAAGAAGTTTTCCGTACCCATTCTTGGTGCAAAAGCTTTCTCTCAGCTCCATGAAATAGCTCAAAAGGAGAGAGCTCGTTAACAATCTGTGACCAAGCCTTTATGCTCTGGCTCAGCAATCAGTATGGCACTTTTGAATATCGAATGAGGAATGTCAAGGTAAAGCACTAACTCCAGAAATTGCGACTTAGCCACCTGCAGACTACTTTTAACCTAGAAATAATTGCATAAAGGGCTCTGAATGACTGTGCCAACCTAATTAATGACACCTCAGTAATGTCACCTCGTCCCCCTCACCATTTGTAACACTAAAGTGTTTTGTGTTGGGGTCCACCACAGCTCTGCTGCCGTATTTCTGTCACGGATATGACGTTGTAAAATATGTACTAACAGATGCAAGGAAAAAAATTGCCCGCAGCTTCCCTCGGGGGAACACTGAGGAGGATGCGGAGCATATAATTGGTTAACGGGGTGTTAAAGTGCGACTTACTTGGGTCGATGGCTAAATTGGTTAACGTGGTTGTGAAATGGGGTGTTAAATTGCGACTTACTTGGGTCGATGGCTAAATTGGTTAACGTGGTTGTAGGAGGGGGTGTTAAATGAGTGAACACGTACACACGTATGCGAAAGGGCGGCGCTGGTCGAAGGGACGTCGATCATTGTGTTTGTGGATTCGTTGGAATTCATTTCACCGCGACCTTGGACGTCGACGCGCCGTACAAACCAACCGACGAGCGGCAACTGAGCGAGCGAGCGCCGACCTTGAGTATATATACAGCGCGACGGCGCCTGCACTGTCAGCTGTTGAATGTTCTCGAAGCGCGACGCCACATGCGCGTCCACTGGAGAATCAGGAGAATTGTAGATGTCGAACGCGGTGTGTAGAGGAGGAAGGGTGCACAGATGGTGGAGGAGTGAAGCGCGCGCGGTGTGTAGAGGAGGAAGGGATGCACAGATGGTGGAAGAGTGGGCGACGGCGCGACGGCGCATGCGCACGCGTCAGCTGTCGAATGTTCGAGAAGCGGTGCGGACGGTGCGGACGGCGTGGACGGCGCACTACAAGGCGCGAGTATAAGATGCTTCCGCATCTAAAAAAAATGAGAAGGAATAGCTCTGCAGCGGGGCGTCAAACCAGTGACCTCATGCTCCTCAGTGCGCGACGCTTACCACTACGCCACAGAGCGAACCTTCTCGAACTTGTTAACAGCAAGCTATTTATACACTCCATAACCGTTTGATGGTTCTCTAACCATACTTCCGCGGGTTTGCGTCATCATGCAATGAGGAAATGGCACAACGGGCTCGTGTTGGGCGCGCCATAAAGGCTGTTGCCCCTTGCATTTCGGTAAGTGCAGCCTTCACGGAGCATTGTCTTTCATGTGTGGACGCGCTTGTCAGACTTGTGATTCGTTAGAGCACAAAGGTCACTTCACTTGCTGCCACGGCTGTGTTTACGAAAGGAGTACGCTGTTCGCACATGAAGTAAGAATTGTGACAGTTGTTTGGGCTTGTCCTGTGTATACATGTGCGCTTATTTCATGCATCTTTCTGTCTGAACAGCATGCTTTAAGTGTTGAGCTGTGACAGTTGTTTGTTCGTGCTCATACTGGTGTATGCTCATTTTGTGCGTGCTTTCTGCCTGAGGTGTGCGTTGCAAGTCTCGAGCTGCTTGCCGTTCTTCGTGTGACACTGCAATTCGTTACTGTAGCATTCATTCCTTCACTCTTTTGGTGAAACAATGCACAATGAATGCTCAAGTACCTCTGCGAGGACATGTTTCACTTTTGTGTTATACCAATTCCTAAAAAGAGGGATCAACCATGTTTTTTGCTTCTGTTTGGCATACCTTTTAAACAGAATCTGCCAAGCTGCTGTTGTGTTGTTGCAGGACTCGACCATTGTTTTGGGTGCTCCTGGTCCCTACACATGGAAGGGAACAGTCTTCACTATAACAGTGAAACGGACATTGCGTGACTGGGCTTGGTCTGTCAGTCCATTCTTGGATGAAGAGGCACCAGTTGAGAAGTACAGCTACCTTGGTTAGTGCTTTCTGTGATCAGCTTCAATTCAGGAAAGTTTGTACCAGTAGATGTCACTCTAGATGTCACTCTGAAGGGTGCCAACGAGATGGACATAGTTCGTAGTTTGTGAGAAACTATTTCTCCGTCAGGCCATGATTGTCTCTTCCGCTCCCAGTGTGGAAGCATTGCCTATCCTTTCTCTGCAAAATAAATCCGGATACAGCACTACTGAACTCTTTTACTAGAAGACGATTGCTCGCACAGATTTTGCAAGTGCTTGCCACAGACTTGCGTGCCATTGAGAACCGGTGTCCAGATTCCGCCACACATTGATAAGCTGGCATGTATCTCAACGGAACATCTATGGTGGAAGTACCTGGTATTGCCTGCTCGGGTACTTGACTAGTGCAACTGACCATTTCTAAGCAACGGGCCGTGTTATGAGAGTGAAGTAGTTGCCACTGTACAGGCAGGTATTGGCCACAATAGGCACAGATCAGTGGGGACAAAATTCAAAGAGGCTCAGGTAAATAATTGTGTCCAAGTGTACACTAAAGAGCCCAACATGGTCGTCACAATATGGAGTACCTCACTATAGCATGCTTCATAATTGTATCGCGGTCCTTGGATATGAAATTCTGAAAGCTATTTGTATAACCTCGTATAAGAAGTGTTGTGCAATTTTTTCTTCATATGGACATTTTATTCTGGCATGAATCTTGTCACCCTATGGCAATGAAACTGAAGTAACTGGAATATTGTCTCGTTCAAATTGTTATGGATGTTTTAACTGTATTGCTGTGGTTTCAAAGATTATTAATAAAAGCTGATAAGAACAATCTGTTTGTTAACACAGTTTTTCCATCTCTAGGCAAGGACATTGCAAAACTCGCATTGCATTTATTTTTTCTCTCATGTGAAAACCTTTGCAGATATTAGTATTTCATGATTCATAGGCGGCATACCTACATTCTTGTTTTAACACGTTTGCCCACTTGCTCATCATTCTGACTTACTTTTCTTTCTCTAGTGTGCAGTGTTCAAATAATGCATGTGTTCTATAGGATATGTTATTCTGATATTGCAACCTTTCTTTTTTCATTTACATTTTGTTTTTATGACATCCTGTTGTTGTATAATATACTGCGGCATAGCAGGGAATGCTTACATTCAATCAGAACTTTTTTTTGGTGATGTGTTGTGCATGTGAATCAAGATAAACATTACGAGTGACATGGACAGCTGCTTGTCCCATGAAGTGCCTGTCCATTTCACTTCTCATGTTTGTTTCATTGTCACCTTATTCCCTCTCTTAAAATGCTTAAATTAGCCAGGCACGTTTCTTTTTTCTCTTATGATGTAAAACTCGCTTTCCCAGTGCTCACCAACTCCTGCCCAAGGTCAGGGCGTCAAATTCGCACTAACAAGCGTAAAAAACACATGAGTGTAATTCATCTGAGTGGCCATTTATTTTCACAACTGACATCTCCTGAGACTTGGTTAGCATTGCTGGTGGATTTAGTAATGACTGACATGGCTTGCCCTGGAACGAGCTGACTTTTCATTTGCTTTCCTATCGTCACATCACGAGGCACCCAGGTTTTCAGTGGTCAAGTTTCGCAGTGGTGGTCTTCAGGCTATATAAATTGGTTGCCCCCCTGGCTCAACAAAATGATTATAGAACACAACAGAGTAAACTAAAGGGGAAAAAATAAAATTCAGGTGTGAAATCAGCTTTCTGGTGAGGGCTGATTAAGTGTAGACATTTGAAAGTGTAGACAATTGAAAGCACTTCTAAACAAGCCATTTTTTTACAGGAATGTCAGTAACATCAGGCAAATTTTTTGACAACAATATGCAATATGTGGCTGGGGCACCTCGCTCAAATGGAACTGGAAAAGTGGTGTTTTTCGGCAAGGAGAAGGGGCTGTCAAACCTGCGCACACTGCTTATTTTGAATGGAGAGCAGTTTGCTTCATCCTTTGGCTACTCACTCGCATCGCTGGATCTCAACAAAGATGGGTGCGTAAGCTGCAAGTGTTTTACACAAACATTTGCAACATAACCTGTTTTGAGCTCACTACAGAAGCCAATATACTACGTGGCAATTTTATCTATTGCTTCTAATGATAAAAAAAAACAACAGGGTATGACAGGCCCATAGCCAGGGGGAGATGCCCTAGGGCCCCAGCCCCCCCCCACCCCCTAATTTTAGATGGAGGGGTTGTTTTACCAAGAACAAATAATGAAAATTCAAGAGTGCCCCCTCTTGGCTATGGGTCTGGGATACAAGCTAAAATTGAACCCAGGCCTTCAGCGTGGCACTGGAATATATATATGCACACACACAAAGGCATGCACAAATGTATGTAAGCATGACTGAACTCCCCTCAGAAAAAATTTCTGCTTACATAACTGCAGTGTGGTACTCAAGCATAGACGGAGAGTACTGAAGGGGCTGGGAGGCTCGGGCCTCCTTCAGAATGTTTTATGGAGGGGGGGCACTTTTTCTTATTTGGGCGGAATAAGCTTCCTCTTATTCACTCAAGATATTGTTGAGCTATTTCAGTTCTTCTTTCTTCAGCATTTGATTGTTCATAAAAAAACAATGCCTTGTTGAAAAGAAGCTATGTGATCTCGTTTTTGTTTGAAAAGATGCGTCGTTTTGACATTTTATTTGTGATATTGCCTGTGATATTGAATGACTCATTAATTATTTGCTAGTAGATTAGTTAAAGACAAAAGAGACATTCCTTTCTCACTATGTTTACACTCACTCACACTGTGTTCAAGCAGTATTTGCTGATATACCCATTAAATAAAGTTGAAAAACTTCGCAGGATTGTATTATCTATAGATGTCCTCTTTTTTTTTAATGTGCATTTTCTGAAAGGTACGTTTTGTTGCAGACTGATTGATCTTGTCGTGGGTGCTCCGTTCTATCATGGCAAAGGTGAAGGAGGCGCTATATACATCTACCTCAACTCCAAAAAGGTAGCTAAGTATAAAAACTTATTATTATGTTTTACAAGAAACAACTAAGGAATTTTCCGTTTGAAGTTGGAATGCATCCAAATGTCCG
The DNA here is from genome assembly GCF_043290135.1 of Rhipicephalus microplus. Classification (NCBI taxonomy): domain Eukaryota; kingdom Metazoa; phylum Arthropoda; class Arachnida; order Ixodida; family Ixodidae; genus Rhipicephalus; species Rhipicephalus microplus. Next base: position 247,018,709 of record NC_134700.1, on the reverse strand, counting down.
TGGAGTGGAATTTTCTTCATCGTTTTTTCTGTTTTGCATCACATCAGGGCATATCCAAGGACACTAAGCACATCAAGCTTATTGGGAAAGATGAGTCCAGGTTTGGATTTGCTCTGTCGTCAGCTGGAGATGTCAATCGTGATGGATATCCTGGTAACTCACTTCTCTAATTGTGCATGCACGAAGTGAATACTGAGCGATCTACTCCATAAAGTGCTGGACGATATTTGATAATGTGTAGTGTGTAAAGAGCTATGATTTGTGATGAGAATGTATGTGCATATTTTTTATCATTTGCGTCTCTTAAAGATTGTTCTTGGACATTAGCAAATTAAGTTATTAGGTTTTACCTTTGCATTAGCACCTGTCAAGCTGCGGTGTTGTATTCCTCTTGGTGCATATTGGCTGCACGCAATGGAGCCACGTATCTAAAGGGATATTGTTTTTTTCAACTTCACTTTCAGATCTTGCTGTTGGTGCGCCATACGAAAGTGGAGGTGGTGCCATCTACATATATTTGGGATCAGCAGATGGCATTGTGAAGGAACCATCTCAGGCAAGCACATGTGATACTCCACACTTTGACCTGTGTATAGCATATGTGTGGCCTAGTGAAAATACTAGTAAAGAGAAAATGGCATGATTTTGTTTTATATATTGACAGAGTTATAGCTCTTCTTTAATGCCTTTCAGGGACATGACCAACAGACTTATTTTTATTCAATTTATATGCTGCACAAATCGTATAAGCACATAGCCTATGTTAAGAAAGCAATCCTAAAGTTCATGTATGACCTTTTGACTTGGTAATGTTAAGTGATTGATTAACATATTAAAATAACAGTTGGTTGCATTGGTTAATTTAAATTCATTCTAAAAAAGAAAGGATTGTGAACATAGGCACCAGTGAAGAGAAACTGATAACTCCAATACTGAACTTGTATGTATAGCCCTCATCATGCATTGTGCATACAATGACAGGATCACGAGATGATGTTTGAGGTTGTTAGTTACAAGTTGCCGATTAGCTGGTTGTTAACACTAAGAGAAAGTCAAACAACCATCCACAAGTGCTTTTTAATGAGCCTTTTTTTGTATGCTAGCTTGTCCATGTTTTCAGGCCTACCACATAAAGCTCTTGCCTCCCTTTAGAGCTAGAATGTTCACTGTAGTGTATATGGTCTAAACAATGCTCTCTTTAGTAAGCCAAGAAACTCTCTACCCTCAGTCATGTTTTAGGCTCATGTTTATTACAGTATCCTCATTCTGCATTTTTTTTTTTTTTTGTCATCACCTTGTGAATTGCACTTCCTATGCTTGTTTTTGTTCAGGTTATACGTCCACGAGACCTTCCAAACGAGATAAAAGACAGGGTTAGCACACTGGGCTACTCACTGTATGGAGGCATGGATTTGGATTCTAATGGCTATCCTGACCTTCTTTCGGGCAACTATGAGGCAGACAGCATAGTTCTCTTCAGGTGAGTTTAGATTCAGATGATATGTCCTTCATCAAGTTTTGCTCTTGTTCGAAAGAATGCATATTGTGCATTGGCGTGAACACACAGCAGACTTCTCTTATGATAAACATGTTGCAGAATTATCTGACATGCTGACAAGCGTAGTAATTGTTTGGTTAATCAAAGATTCAATAAAAAATGACAATTCAGTTTTCTCACAGTAATACTTCATGTTCTTTGTAAACACCTGCATAACTTCCTGCACATGCCACGTGCTGCTGTACAGATTACAATTCTGTACGCTGTATTGCGCATACTGTACTGAAGCTGAACTGATGATAAAATTTTTTGATTGTATCAGGTGTCTTGTGAATGCATATACCTTTATTTGTTAGCACGAATAGAAAAGACAACACCCTTCCTGATGGCATTCCTTCCAACTTCTTCCCTACCACTCGCCAAAACACATATTGAATTTTTTGCACACATTTCACCTTCTTCTTTTGATGAGCACACGCCAGCTTTTTATTTACATGGCTTCCTCAGTGCTTTGCCTTCACACCCATTTGTTATATTCTTGGGGAGCACATATGCTTGCACTCCTTTAAAGGGGTCGTGACAGCCGATTTCCACTCATTACTTGTGCCATGTGTGTTAAAATTTGGGTGTTCACGAACAAGGTGGCGAAATTTCAATGCCTTCAGCCAAGAACTTAGTTTGTAACGAGTATTTTTATAAAAACGCTAGTGTCTCGAGAGTCTGACAGCAGGGGAACACTCACAAGCCATGACGTAATAAGCCACTTACTTTGCAAGCGCCTGTATACGAGTATTCTGGCCAATGATATTGTCTTATGGTCAGCTGCGCATGCAGTGGAGCTATTGGAGCTTTCTTCGATTCGCCATTGAAGAACTAAATTGTTTTCAGTGGCTGAAACTTGGGTTGAAGACGACCACTTTACTCCGTTAAGCACTTGGCGTCACACACGCCATGTAAAAATGGCAGTGACCAGCGGTGTGCGGGTTTTTCAACTGGCGCTTTCTAGGGCTCATTAGCGATGAAATATTTTTTTTACAGTCAATTTTTCATACACTTTAAGGCACAATAGACCCTCCACTTCTATGTTTCTCTGTAAACTGCAATTTGGCAGGTGACCGCTCTATGGCCCCTTTTAAGTGCCACAAAATGGTCACATTTAACAGGCACCTGTTTGCAAAAAAATTGAAAATATCATGGGAATAGGAATATTTCAGTAATGTGAATTTATAAATGTGAATTCTAGTGTCACTGCAGAAACTAGTGTTGGGCTGCTTTATTAGTGGCTAAATGTTCAGTGCTGTTTCACACCGCTTCACCTACAGTAAGAGATGAGAGCTTGCAGAAAAGAGCTAGGAACCCCAGAACACTAGGAATGTGCGAATATTCCAGCACTTCAATTATTCGAAAGAATATTACAGTATTCAAAATCGCTTCGATTTCAGCCTAAATAATGGAAATCGAGTATTCGAAATGAACAAATAACTTATATCAGTCTGCATACAACACTCTTGTAAAGGTGGTTGTACTGCAGCTGAGTGATGCGGTACAGTGAATACACCTCTGTAGGAAAAATTCAAATCGTTGTGAACGGTTGTTTCAAGACTGAATGGACATTTTATCTTTTCATAAATTCTTCGTATCTTAAGCTTAAAAGCTTATTGTATCAGCTCACATGCTGTAAGTATAAAAAATTTTAAAATGTAACTTGTTTATAGGTTATTGCTTGCATTTTACCAGAAGCCTAATCTTGATACCATTCAAAGTTGCTTCCACTTCCTTTCGAAAACAGTTTCAGATGCCTTGTTTCAATTTAAGAAGTATATTGTGCAGGTTAGTTGGGTCATGGCAAATATACACATATTCCTTTACAATATATGATATATATACTATTCAAATTCGATTCGAAATCATTCAACTAAATCGCAATTCGCTTTGAATTCACTCCAAAAATAAAATTTAGTACTATTTGGGCAAGCATTCAAAACACAGTTATATTGGTCTGCCCTCACCGATTCTTCAGCCTATAGCAGTGTTACATATCATAAGTAAACGGTCATGCATGTCACCTGTGATTGCATGCACTAACTGACCTTCACAGTGTTTAGCATTAAATTTTTGAGGCTAGAGTTCTCTGTGCTTTGATTATTAATAACTGCTTCTTTATTTCTGCACATAGGGCTCGTCCAATCATTGACATCAGTACCAGAGTCAAAGGGACGCTGCAGAACATAGACCCTGCATTGCAGGGCTGCCCAGATGACCCCGACAGTCGTTATGTGTGGTTAGTATGCATGACTCTTGTACCTGTTAAATGCTTCTCATGTAAAAATGCCAATTTTATTGGTAAGAGCTCTGTGAATAAAATTGATTCGACAGGGCATGCAATATATTAAAATTTTGTGGAATGGAATATAATTTTCACATTGAAAAATGTTCACCGTCATAAGGTTTGTATTAGGGGCGCACAAATATTCGAATGTTAGGGTATGATTTTCTTAATTCTTCCTATTCTGCCACCTCGCCTGGTGAAAACTGCCAGACTTTAAATAAAGTTTATTCATTCATTAATGTTGTATTCAACTTGAAAGTTCATAATTCGAATCTAATTATTAATTATTTTGCTATGTGAGACAATATCAGCACTCATTTGAGTCTAAAAGGAGAGAGATGATGGAAGTTCGAATTATTCCAAAGTGTTTTGATGCAGCAAAGCTGTGAAGCACCAGTTTCTCAGTGGACGGACTGACAAATAACTTAGAAGTTACTGTTTAATCTCTTGTAATCATTCATTGTAAATTCCTTTTAGCGAGCCTATATGCTAATATTTGTGCAGGCTTAGAAATATTGTAGTTGGCCATATGCGTAATATTACTATTTCTTTAAAGCGGTCAGTGCTGTAGCATCATTCCTCTGTTAACACCAAAACCGTTTAGGCTCGCCATAGTTTACCTGTCGGAAACAGAAATATTCATCATCATGAACCGATGCGCACTCTCTACATTCACTTCTTGAGCTTCGTCTTTTTCTGTTTTGCTCTTGGAACGTGTGTGCCAATTTCTCCGGCGTGGTCTATGATGACCGGAATGGGTGAGAGAAGGAGGACAGAAGGAGGAAGAGAATTAGAGAGCAAAATGAGTCATTCGCGAGGCGATATTTGATCCTGCTTACCCTCGATCTGAATACGAGCGTCATAGCAGAGCAAAACATAGCCTGATACAGCATAATGTAGCGAGGAGGTGGCAAAGAGAAGTGAGCTTGAGGAAGAGCGATGTGGTGGAGAAGAGGAGAGAAAGAAAGGAAAGGGATAGCATAGAAACGATGAAACAGAGAAATACGCAAAGAAATGCAGGCAGAGAATGGAAGAGTATTTAAAAAAAAGTGAGAAATAGATTGAGTCATGTACATGTAGAGAGATAAAGTTGGAAAGGAGGAGGAAGTTAGGAGAGAGAGAAGGAAAGTAATGAAATAGGAAGAAAAAAAAGAGAGAAGAAAGAGATATATAAAAAGATAGAGAGAAATGAATAAATAGAAATAAACATAAAATGAAGACACAGAAGAACCAAAAGGAAAGAAGAAAGAAAGAGACGAAGGAAGACCGAGAAAATTTGCCAGGCTTAGCAAAACAGCTAGAGCCAGGACTCCACAGGCACCCATCAACTTCACTGACTCTTTAGCATTCCACCTCCTGTGCAAAAGCTACAGGGATTTTTAATGTGAAGCAGTCTTCATAGTTTTTGCTCGGTTTTCATTAAAAAGTGCTCGGCCATTTTTTTAATCAATTCTGAAGGCAGCTGTCAAAAAATGGCGGTGATTTGGAAAGCAGTGCAACTTGAAATGTTGGCCATTCTTGTTGGTATGGTGTCCACAATAATGGCTGGAATTGTGCCTCGATTCACTGAGACTCCTTGGCTTCTGGGTATCATGAGCATGACAAATACCATATGCTGGACTATGCATCAGTTCGAGGTGCACCTTAATAGTATCGCCTATTCACTGCAGAAAAGTCATGAAATTTATGAGAATGATGTTTGTTTTCATTATTTTCATTCTCATGTCGCATAGGTAAATGAAAGATATTTCCTATTTGGGGGTTGCTATGTTGACCAAATGTCAATTTGTGAATGGCATTTGTGTGTAATTTAATTTCAAAGAAGTGAAGCAAATGATTTCAGCATTGATCTTTTTTTACCAAGCACACCTCACACAAACTCCGCATGAAAATATTAAAATCAGTACTATAATACAATCTTATGTTCAAGTGAGAATCAAACCCAAGGCCTTTGCATGGCAAGCAGGTGTCCACCAGAGCCATGCGATTGCTTGAAGCTGCTTTGATAAAAAACACTGCAGGAATGTCATGTAGTGGGAGGAGCCTCCTTAACGCATGATATACTGCATGGCAGAAGCGTAGAATCGTGCCAGGCATCAAAACATATAAATTCACACAACGAATGAATAAACTTTATTTGATGTCCGGCAGTTTCTTTCGGGCGAGGTGGGGGAAGAGTGGATTAACCCCTGTCCCTTCCCTCCCACAAGTGAATGCTTTAAAGGCCCATCCATTAAGAAGTGCTCAGACATAATTAATCATCAGCAGCAGAAGCATTGGAGGAACACGAAAGGCAAATAACAATTTGTCAGCTCAATCTATGACGACATCTAAAACGACAATATTATCAACAGAAGTGCCCTACCTAATGAAAAATGAATCTAAATGCACGAAAACACATGCGCCACGGATAGGACAATCGCTAAATATTCCCAATAACGTCAGATTTACTGCCTACAATTAATCACTAGTAATCGAACTAGCTGCGTTAAATAAATAACCTTACATGCACCAAGAGATGTAATAAAATGCTCCTTGTTCGTTTACGTTTGATTCATGGAAAAAAGAACTACTGGACGTTGCTATGGGGAATGGCGTGAGTGGTTCAAGCGTTCAATTTTTGCCTGGTTAAACTTGACAGGTCATGCTATCTAGCGGGGCCCAGTTGAACCAAGCACGCCTGTCATCTCGAAGGCCATGGCAGAAAATTATTCAACAGCCGTTGTTGCTGCTGTGGCTGCGACTACTCTTGCTCTGCTGCTACTAGTGTTGGCGGCTGCACACTAAAGCCGGGCAACGTTGCGCACAGCAACAGTGATGTGAAAGTTTCTACTTTGAGACGGGTAATTTTAAGTCCGCTAACCCAATGCTGACCACTAAAATGTGATTTTATTTCAAAGTAAGCACTTCCTTGGTGCAAAAGTAGCGCTACGAGGTTTATGGACCGCTACTTCAGGAATCGACATCGACTTAATATTTGCCTTTAGTGTCATTTCAACAAAGTGAGCAGCTGTGTAGGTTTCCGTGTTGCCTTACGGATGAGTAGTAATTCCTTCGCTGATTTGTACAAAGAACATTTGGGGTGTGGTGGGCACTTTGCAACTGTACTTGCAGTAGGCATTTTAAGATAGTTTTAAATGGCCTCTGTTATGTGCAGAGACATCCGTTTCCTTGTGACACGGTCGAGTCCTCTACCGAGAACCGAAAGCAGGCTAGCATTTGAGAAGGCGATGCACACAGGGCCTGATTACGCTATCATGTTCCGCTCTTGAAGGCAAAGCTCAAGCATCCACCAATATTTTTTGTCTCCCTTGCGCGTCGTACAGCAAAAAATGGGGCAAAAAAATAGGCTGGTCTGTAGAGAAGTCTGTGCTAAAATTTCTCGCTATAGTGATACATGAGCTGGCCTAATGAGTGGTGGGTAATATTTTCTTTTCCATGTTACTTTAGTTTCTCCTTCGAAGCCTGCTTCCAGTTTCTGCACAGCACTATGCCCAAGCTGCGCAATGGCACTGAGGCGGCACTGTTGCTCAACTACCGCATCGAGGCTGAGACGTTCACGGGCAAGAAGTATTATCGTGTCCGCTTTAATGCGTCTGCCAACTCGGAGCATCCAAACATCGTGGAGCGGGAACTGGAAGTTCCATGGTATGCTGCAGGCAGGGAACAGTGTTCGAAGGAACTGGTCTACCTCAAGGTTGGTCATTCTTAAGCTTGAAGAAGTGCAGAATCTCGTTTACAGAAATTCATAGCATGTGCAATCTTTGTTTGTGACACTGCACTTAGTTATAAAGACATGGCAGAGCAAGTAAATGACGGCAGGCACAAAGCTTTCAGTAATCCTGTTTTGACTGCATTCAGTTCCTTGTCATATGCAGCACTGCCTTTGTTGCTTCACTAGCTGCAGAAATGAAAAAGAGGGAAAAAATTTATCAAAGTATAGCCACTGAAATATTGTTAATTTAGTATTTATTTATCTGTCATAGTACTCACAGCACCCAAGGGCATTATAGTGGGGGTATTACAGTTATTATACTGTGACCTAAGCACTGTATAATACTAGATTTTGGATGTGCACGTGGAAGTCTTTTGGCTGATAGGTATCATGTGGTCACTGCTAACAAAATCCATTCATCATGTGTTGAAGAAAAATGTTTGAGTATTCATATAATGATATTTTTTTCTTTGCTTCTTTTTGTCGTGTCTTGTGTTGTATTGATACAGCCTTTGTCTAAATGTGGAAGCTGCCTTTATAAAAGGCTGTTCTTTAAACGTCTGCATTCAGTCTTGTCTGTTCTTGGTTTTGCCCTCTGTACTGTCATGTACTGCCGTCATCTTTATCAACCAATACTTCTACATTTTTTAATAGGTAGCGAAAAGGTATCTGTGAAGAGAATCTTGTAGAGAATTTGCATGTTGTCTTTGATCGTAGATTTATATATTCTCTAGAAATTTTTATATGCTGCTGCTGAAAATGTTGTATTCAGTTTTTCATCTCGATCATTATTTGGGATTAAGTAATGTCACCTAGCAGTAAAGTCACCTAGTAGTGCGACTATTTTTTTTACATGTACCTGGCATGTAGCAATATTGAGTAACACGGCGCACAGATTTTTTCAAAGTGTATTGCTACATCATCTGTTGCGTACATCATGAATTGTTTTTTCCAGGACAAGTCTGACATTCAGAGTGCGATAAAGATGAAACTCAGCTATTCGCTGGTTCAGAGGGTGCCTCGACTCCCAATTCCTGGTGCCTCCCTGCCTGACATTGATCGCTTTCCAATCCTGAACCAGAAGGAAGCCTCTAGGGTCTTTGAGGTGAGAATGTCATGCATGTATGAGAGCCTCGTCTTCTTAACTGCTTCTCGGATCACATGAATGTTCAAGAAATAATGTATAAAAATTATGTGAGATTCATATGTAATCAAAATACTATCTAACTTTTAGTTCTCTTATTCAGTAATAGGTTGACTAAACTTAGATTTCTTTTTCCCATTTTGTCTCAAGATTATGTTAAACTCTGCAGTGAATCGCATAAAGATGTGAAGCTTAAATCAAACTAATTTTAACCAAATTTGCATGAACATATTAAATGCACTTACGACCGAAATATAAAAATGCTTTTTTCTCTGTAGCTATAGGAAGCTTACTTACCTTTAAAGCTAAATTATTTGGTTTGATAATACATATGCACACGCACAAAAATTACCTAGGCAGACTTTTTCACTGTCCAAGTTCTTTTCATTATTATTTTTTAGCTTCTTACGATGCATGCGAGTCTCTGGCATTGCAAATTTGTGGTACTCTTTGTTTTGATTAAATCCCAGGAGAGTTTCTGCGGGGTTTCCAAGTTTTAATGCTATATTATGGGCATCCTTTATCAACAATTCCACGCGTTGCAGTGGGTTGTGGTATTTTGATAACGTTTGTGCCATATCCCAGTATATCTCGATTGTGCTGCTTGAACATGGCAACAGTTCATATTTAAAAAGTGGCCAAAATTAACAACGGAGTTTGTTATTACCACAAATTTTGAGGAGTGCATATTAATTTCAGGTAAAAATGACCAATTATGGAACTCTGCATAATATTGACTGCCCATGAATCGGCACCTTGACTATTCTCTCCATAAACCATGACAGTGGAAACATTTGCTGTAATGAACACAGTGCGATCAAAGAAGTCCTTTTGTATAGTACACTGAATGCACGAAAATTTTGCACAGTTTGTGTTGCTAGTACTGTAACAATTTAGTGCTGCATACGTGTGGTTTCTGGCTTATGATAGCTGTGTATTGCCATAAGTATCACATCATTATGCATTATACATTGTTATCATATTTAGGCAGTAATGGTAATGTCTCTTTAAATAAGTTCTGTGTGATATCAAAGAGGCTATTTTTGTTTGCCTTTCATATCCTAGGCACGCTTCCTCAAGAACTGTGGAAGCAATGACATTTGCGAAAGTGATCTCCATGTTCAACCTAAATTACTCCTGCCCAAGTAAGTGCATGAGCAAATCTGAGTTGTAATTTTCACTGTTCACAGCACACTTTGACTAATGATTTTTGATGACCAGTGTAGACTCTGAGGTCTGAAAGCCCTATTGTGTCCATGTAACATGTTGTAAATTCAGTAACACGATTGATTACGACCGATTGTGCTGGGAATGCATACAGCTATATTTTTTCCATGTTGCAGCTGTCATGGAAGCTCTCAGAGTCTCTTAGATCACTTCCTACATTAGAAAAAAAAAAATGCTACACATGGATGCCACATTATCTAGACCAATTACACGTATTTCTTGAGGCCCATCTACGTATCTCATAACACTGAGAATAAAAAGCATGACTGAACACTAAAGAAATTCAGATTAGGTCTGTCAATTTAGGTTACTTTCATTTTTTGTAGCTACTGTTATTTTCACTTCACACTGGCTCATGGCGATAGCAAGGAAAGTTTCAGTCTGTCTTGAAAAACTCGCATTGAATCTTTTTTCAGGGAGGAAGGAGTTCCTGTGTTGTTCCTTGGCGAAGAACATGTCAACATGTCAGTGAGAGTGCTCAACCGGGGTGAACCAGCCTACGATGCGGCTCTATACATCTTCCACTCACCTGCATTAAGCTATGTTGGCCGCAAGCTTCTGTCCACAGTAAGTCAATAAAAATGCGGATTGTGCGGCATACCTTTGCGCATATGCCACTGGAAGTGTCTTTGTCTAGTGTCGACATATGCTGATGTTTTTGCACATTTTCTTCGCATTTCAAGAGCCAACTGACAGTAACATGTGGGTACGTGGCATCCAGCTTATTGTAATAAGATTGCTGCATCATTCCATAATGGTGACCTCCTTGAATAGAGCGTACATTAGATTTACACTTGAACCACTTTATCAGAGACACTGGTATAAGAAACAAATAGGTATAAGAGACATCATTGTGTCGACAGTAAAATAAGGGTTGATAAGAAAATGCATACGAGGTACCGTGCTTATAAGAGCCATCTCAGATAAAAGACAAGAACTGCTGTCTGGAGCATGCCTCTAATAAAATAATAATCTATTTCTGTATAATATTGCTCTCATGGAACTTTCATTATGAAAGACTGTGAAACAACTTGCTTAATGAATAGGTTATGTTTAGAGCAGAACAACATGTTTGCATGTCCCTTATTTGTTTATGTGATTAAAACTTTTTTTAAGAATTTCACATTTGCCCCGCTTCCTTCGTGTAAGTAGTTATTATTTACCAGTGTATTCTATGCACATGTACCATTTTCTACCTTGTCTTCAACACAGCCTTATGATATTGTTTAAATTGCAGTTCTCATCATTCTTGTTCCATCACTACTTAACTATACATGCTGAAATCTCCTATGAGCAGATTTTGTTCTATTTTATGTATTCTAATGATATCATCGAAATGTTAAACTAGTGATGTTCCTTCGTGTAAGTAGTTATTATTTACCAGTGTATTCTATGCACATGTACCATTTTCTACCTTGTCTTCAACACAGCCTTATGATATTGTTTAAATTGCAGTTCTCATCATTCTTGTTCCATCACTACTTAACTATACATGCTGAAATCTCCTATGAGCAGATTTTGTTCTATTTTATGTATTCTAATGATATCATCGAAATGTTAAACTAGTGATGCAACGAGGTTAATTACATTTAGTGATGTAGAAGTAATTGAAACAAGTTGAATGGACTCCTTGCTTTGATACTCTGAAACTATTTCATTTGTTATGCACGTATTGAAGCCTGGATGGTGTTACTGCATGGTAGTCCAGATTCAGTACACTTTGCTGATGTAGAATTCAGAGCTATATTGTGGGGTAGTACTAGAGACACAGAGCTGTCTTTATTGCCTCTTGCTTATCTATTTTTGTTTGCACTGAAACAGTATTTAATCTTTAGTAGCATGCATTTACGCACATTGAAGATATCCCTTATTTAGGTTAATACAAAGTACCTAAACTCTTGTGGATCTTTTATAGCTTCAGTGTATTTGTCAAGCAGTGATCCTATCAAGTAATTTGTTCTGCCAAGTACTTCATGCACTTGTAGCATTTGTGTATAATTCATTGGTGCAAATTGAGTGCATCCCCTTCTTTGATTCTCTGCAACTCTAGACTCTCATGCATCTTTCAGGGCCTGGATGTTGTTGATTGTGTTCCTCAATCTACACATGTTAAATGTGAGCTTGGAAATCCTCTCAACCAGGGCGAGGTGAGTGGTGATCTTCATTGTAAGCATACTACAAAACATATCCCTGTTTCTAAGTTTAGTTTAAACATTTAAGATGTGCAGTTATACTTCAGAAAAAAAAAAGATTTTATTTCCTTCATTAGGGTTCTAGTTATTTATATGAGGAGTGTTCATAAAGTTCGTATTGTCAGTATGATGAATATATAAAAGGCGTACACGATAGGCATCAAAATGAGTGTGCATATGTCTAGCTGCATCGCTACATGACACTCTTGTTCTATATAACACCGTGGTACATCACTAGGGCACCTGAACAAAAATGACAGCACCCATCAGGAAATTCTAGTTCACACAGCACAGATGATGGTGACGCATGCAGCCTCCTTATGCTACAAAATTTGTCGCCACCCATTATATCCACCTGACCTAGCACGAAGAGACTTCTCTTCCATCGCACTGCGCGGGAAACAGTGTGGGCATGGCGAAGTCATTGCTCATGTCGAGCTCTTCTGAAACTCTGAAAATGAACAGTTCCACTGCAACAGCCTGCGGCAGCTCATATATCAATAGCAGAGGTGCGTGATTTGCACAAAAATAGGTAGAGGAAGAATAAGCTGCCACTCAGATTTCATTTCTGTGCCTTTTTTTTTTCGTGCCCATAACACGAACTCTATGAATGCCCCTCGTATATCTAGAGAACCATAGAACACCAAAACGTCATTCAAACAGGGGCACCAGTTATTCACCACAACTGAACTTTCTTTTGTGCTTTGTAGTATACAAGATTAACATGAATGTTTGGGCATGTTGGTAGTTCATCGTCAAGCAGACAGTGCTTGTCCACATTACCTCTTTTCGTTCGTTTGTGTTTTCTCCTGTGCTGTTGAAATTTTCTTGAAATTGTATGCTAGTCCTGACGACACTGGCTTGCGTTTATTGCACGAAGTCATTCAATGTTTCTTACAGGTCGAGATACTTCTTCGGTTTAATACTCGCAGTGAGGCCGATGCTGAAACTAGCATGAAATTTACCATCAAGGCTAATACGTAAGTTGTGCTATCTTTTAGTTCTCATGAAGAGCTTTTGTGAGTGACATCATTTTAAATGCTTCTTTTGCTGTCCTTTCTAGTACAAGCCAAGAAGTGAGCCCGCAAGAAGACCTGGCTATAAACGTTAATGTTGTTCGTGTTGCAGAACTTGAACTTAGAGGGTAATTACTTTCTTTTTTTCTCTCTTCTATACTCTGCCATTAGCGCCCACAGACATTTGTTGAATGTAGATCTTTCTTTTGATATTTCTGGCTTATTAGGGCTTTGTGAGTGATTCTTCCGTGAAACGACACCAATACCTGTGCACCTGTTCACACTGAGGAAGTTCTAAAATGGAGCACCTTTTTCTTTACAGAGCCACCCAACCAGAACAGGTTTGGTATGGAGGTGCTGTTGTTGGTGCACATGCCATGAAACATTTTGATGAAATCGGCAGCAAGGTTACCCACACTTATCAGGTAGAGTTTTCTCCATCATTTCTTGCTGTTAGTGCATTAACTCTTGAACAGTACCATGTAATGATGTGTGCTTGAGCATGCAAATGTATATTGAAGTGTAGAAAAACCATTGCTTTTTTTCTCCTGACTGATTTCCTTACCTTTTAGTATTTGTTCCATTGCGTACTTGGCTAAAAAGAAGCTATAATCTATGTGGTGATTTTCTTTTCATTGAGATTTTGACCATAAAGGAACTAGCGGTACACATATTACATATTAGAATCTTGTATTCAACCAATAGAAATGAAAATTTATGTGGCTAAGTTGCTATTTTTCTTAACTTTTTGTTCTGAAAAAGTACTGCTCGTGTGTTTGCCATTGGTATGACAATAAATATGAAAACTGTGCTAATCAATTTAATGCCATGGTTATTCTGTCTAAACAAGAAAGTCAATGGGAAGATGAAGACTTGAATTTACCGACAATTGTTGTCAACCAGTGTTGACTGCTTTCGGCATGTCACAGTGCTTTCTCTAATGGCCACATGGACTTGTTCATTTTGTGCGCAGTATTGTTACATAAATGACATACAACCTATGAATATATGTAAAGCAAGCCTCCGGCAATATTTTTGTAATATCTTTGTAAATAAATGCATGCAACTACTTCCTGCTTATGATATTGCATGGCGAGACATAGCGTCACATTATTGGTTGATGAATAGGAGTTAGGTTGCTGAGCTCACAGCGAAAATTTCAACTCATGTGCAAAAAGTTTTCCACTTGCTAACTCATTCGATTTCAGGTATACATCCACTGAACTAACTTTTTATTGTGTGTGGCCACTCATTTTTTTTAGGTGTTCAACCATGGCCCTTGGGCTGTACCCTCTCTTGATGTTGTTGTTTCCTGGCCATATGAAGCTGAAAACCAGCAGCAGCATGGAAAATACCTCCTATATGTGACTGATGTTCCTCAGGTTTGTAATCAGGCTGCAGGTATCTGCTAGGACACAACTTATATCATCAATGAAACCTCACTAAACTTTCCGTGTTAATTTTCTAGAAGCACATGTAAGAGCATGTACCAGGGGCCGTAACGGGGATATGGGTTCTGGCTCCTTCCTTTCCCCTGAAATCTTTACACGCTTCAACTTTTCGAATGACACTAAAGTAATTACACACTTTCGCAGCGACCACCAGTTGCCAAAGTTTGTCATTCCACACCTCTTCCCCCCCACCCGAATTCTTGGGCACAACCACGGTGTTCTAACACCGTGGGCACAACCTTGCATGTGGCACTAAACAGTGACGTCATTTAATCATGTACAGTCATGTAACCATGTAAGCAGTCAACATCTATTACCTAGCACTTTGTAGTACTTGAAGAATACTGGATTCGGTAGAATGCTTCATTATTGGCTCCTTTCAGGTGGCTGGGGATGGAGAATGCTTCATGGAAGAGGGTCAGGTTAACCCACTTGGATTAAAGGTAAGTCACTTATCCTGGTTTCTGTAACAATAGAATAGCGTGCACTTCATTCATTTGTTTAAGTAAAGCTCGGCACTGTGCTTTGTGAAACTGCATAAATTTGCTGAATGGAACGTTTCTGCTTCTAATTTTTGTTCATTTGCTTAATCAAGAAATTTTCTAATATAAGAGTAACACCCACGAGAAATTTATCTCAAAAGATAGTTGTAATACAGTGATGGAAGGGCCGCTGCAAATGCTCCAAAAGAAAATTGCTGCTCCATGCTGCTCCAAACAGAAATTTTTGTTAGTAATTGCTCTAAACCTGCTCTGAAATAACACTGAGAGAATGAGAATGACTGACTGTTACTGTTTGATCGAATTTCAATTCCCCAAGAAACTTAGAAAAATCTGTGTACTATCATCCCAGTGTGCTACTAGTGTGCAGCATTAGCGGCTCTGATCTCAATTGTGCAACAAGAATTGGCATATTAAGCATATAGCTCGTTTGGCTGTTTTTTTTTTTTTTTTGCTTTTTTTCTCTGGTGACACGCAGGTTAATGTGGTGAAATGTGAAAATGAGCAGGATTGCTTTTATCTCACACCGATTGTCTACTGCTTATTTGGCAACAGTTATATGGGACTGTGGTTACTTCTAAAATGTGGCCGTCAGCTTTTTCTGGTTTGATATTATTGCTGCAACAAGTACTAGTATTTTAAATGGTGTCTCATTTCACAGCACATTTTTGACAACCTGCTGTTGTTTGCTATATGAAATTTGCATTGATATTTGTCTGTTGAATATATTTCATAAATGTATTAATACTTATGAGATGTCTCGACAATGTTCTGAACTGCAATTAACCTATGGGAAATTTAATATCTGCTCCTAAAACACTGATACCTGCTCTAAAGCAGCATTCTTTTTTGCTCCAGAAACACTTATGGCTGCTTCAAAGTATTCTTCAAGAAGTAAAAAGGCACTTCTATCACTGTAATATTGATGATTCTAATGGTTGCCTTTGATAATGGTGCACAAGCTGGAAAACTCCTGGTCTGTGTTTGTATTGTAACTCGCCTTTACTCCTTTTTTTCTCTAGGACCGACCCAGTGCTATAACTGCTGCCAGTCGCACGAAGAAACGCGAAAAAAGGGAGATAGTTATCTCTCCTGAGGAGGTGCGCCTTGAGGGCAAGACTGTCAGGCTTGTCACAATGGTGAGTCTTTAAAACACTTTCTGTACAGTCTGAATAGATTAAACAGAATTTCAGCTTGATCTAGCTGGCATTTAGTCACAGTTGAAGAATTGCTATGTGCCAACTAGGCAAAGATAATAGAAACAAGAAGACAGGTGCCCATACTGATGCTCACATGTGCATGGCCTGCTCTGCATAGATAAGGAAGGTGTACCTAGATTTTTCACACAGTATTTAACAGTATTGGTGCAGTGAAAGCACACACAGCCACGTAAATCAAAATGAAGCTTTTTCTTTCAGCAATTGTCCATATTTATTCTATGCAAAAGATTCACTCCAGTTTATAGACACCTGTGGTTGTTAAATTAATGTAAATGAAGGCCACATGTAAATGAAAGTTGGAAAACTTTCTATTTTGCTCCTCTTTATCATTTACGCACCAGTGAAGCTGCAGTATCTATGAGTGGCTTTTGCGGCATCAATCTAAACTGTTGCCAGACATTTTTGAATTGTCTAATTCAATCATTATGATGGATACTTTGAAATGATGCAACAATTTTTTACTACTGTGGTTTGATGGTTTTATGCTAAAAAAGGCAGACATGTGAAAATGGCTTGAAAACATTTTCGTTATGTTGTAAGTCATTGTATCTCAAGATGGATTAAAATGTGTCCTTTTAAAACAGAACTGTCATAGGGGCAGCGCCAAGTGCTTCAAGTTTCGGTGCAGCATTCGTAATCTCAAGAAGCAGTCATCTGCTACAGTCACCATTGCAGCTAGGCTGTGGAATGCTACTCTTGTTGAGGTGAGTTACCTCATATGTTTTAGGCATGAAATCGTGTGTGGTTGCATGGCCAGAAGTTTGTAACAAAGGAGGGGAGGGGAGAAAACACAGAAAAGCTGGATTATATGGAGCACGCATCTACGCATATTTCAGCTGTGGCATTAGTAAAGGAATCAAGTTTATCTGAGCCCTTCACTGGAGTGTTCATCATGGCCCTAATGTGTTCCTTTGAAATATAAACTCGCTCAGTTGATGGGGCATGCAGATCGAAATACTAAAGCAGTGAAATGGAATAGTGAGTCAACTGACCAATGCTTACCAGAAGAAGTGCTCGCCTCGTCGAATTTTCATGTAGTAATTCAGTTGTGTCTACGTAGGCAAGCAGGCACTCTTGCATTTCCATGAAGTAAAAGACATTACGTAAAAACAGCATATTCTTAATTTAAATTGTGCCCATCGTGACTTGCAGGACTATGCTGCAGTTGACCAGGTCAGCATATTATCCTCAGCTGAAATCGTTCTTGATTCATCCCTGGAGATTCGGCAGAAGGAAGAGGACGACTATGCAGAGGTATGAATTAAACATCTGCAATGCATTTATGCTGAACCTTCTTTTTATCGGCACATTAACACATTTATGTATTTTATTTCTGACAGCTGTCATGTCAGGAGTATTGCTGCATTCGCAGAGGAACTATTCAATTTGCCAATCACGTATCTATTTCACTGCATTTTTTTTTTTCTTGCTCTGAATTAGAAGGAAGATTTTTTTTTAAATAAATCAGAGAGTTTAATTCAGAAGTTTGCAGAATAGCAACATTATCTAAAACTCCATATAGTAATGTCACCTGTGAAAATATTTAAATGTTTTAAACCTAGCACTTTTAAGAGTCACCTGGCGAACCACTTTCAGAATACGTCTAATGGGACACATTCTGAAAAACAATACAAGCCGGCTACATGAAAACATGCTGTGACCAAGCTGTCCTCTTTTCAACTTGTTTAAGGAAAGCAGTTCACACACAGTATCGTAATACTCTCATTGTAAGTCTAATCGGAAGGGTTACAAGATGTATGCAACGTAATAAAAATTATATACATTTAGGGATGGCTTTTGATGCATAATTTAGGGGCACACAGTGGTTCATGCAGTATCTGAAGAGGATATTACAAAAGCTATAGCCTACAGAAATATGCTTTCTAATACAGTCCTTGTTGTGCCTGTTATGGACTTCACAGTGTATATTTATGTTGTAACCAAGCAAACGATTGGATGGAAGGCAGTGAGCATAATGCACAGCTCATGCAACGCGGAGTGCGAGAGCTGACATCTGCTATGGCTACTGCTACGAGCGAATGATTGGCTCAATGGAGGATGAAAGAGAGTGAGTGCGGAGCACAAGTGCAGAGGAGGAGCTATGGCATTTAAAAGGCAACATGTGTTCAACCCTTTCCTCTCTTACAAGGGCGGCCTTGCACTTGAGCCTATTCCATCATTTCATGGCACAGTTGACACACCTTTGCACATAATCGCAGTTCGAACGCACCAGTAGAAGTGCTTTGTTTGCCGCTGATGCTGAACAGAGCCTTAGCACTGACAACACCTAGAGTCCTGCTGCACTGTAATTTTGCATTAGGGAGTACCGTAACAGTGGGTAATCTTTCAGATTGGCATGTCTATATGATGTGTCTTCTTAATCACTTCTTTCCAACTATGGTTTCGATAATAGTTTGTGTTGCACGAGTTAGTTCATACATGGAGAAATGCAGCTCGATTTAAATGGAAACAGGAGACGCAGATAGACAAATACGTACGAGTGCTGTCAACAACTTTCAAGTGGTTGCAAATTCTAAATATCTATCAAGCTTGGAAGAATGGATTATGATGTGTCCATACTATTAGAATCTAGCTTTGTCACATAATTAAAAAAAAAGTAGTGATGGGACACACGTCAGTTTAGGGATCACAGTACATGCTTTTGAGATATATTTTAGGCATATACTAAAAAATTTGTGAGTGGACTAAGTCAGTTTAGACTATAGCACATCAGATGTGTGTCCCTCTGTATCTGGCAATATATTACGGTAAGTTTGCCTGCAGACAGCTTGGACATCTGTGCTTTGGCATATGAAATACGCAGATATTTAGTTGAGAGTTTAGTTTGAAGTTATACGCACATGTTCTAAAGCATTGGCAGTATATTAAGCCATACCGAAACATAACCTGCCTTGAAAATTTCAGCCGGTATTCAACCATTTGCTTGATCACAGCAGTGACTTCGTTAATCATTTTGCACTGATCACATGATGGCCTCATATGAAGAGCAAAATTAAGTTTGGAGGAAGGCAACATACATGCGATGAACCAGTGAGAGGCAAGGATATGGTACATATGTGCTGATGCTGCATAGCATTTTCTGATGTTCAAATTTGTCAGCAGCTAGAATATTTGATTACATGAGCATTTCATGTCTTCCTAAGTGAGTAGTCAATTAAACATAAAAATGAGCTTTACATGATGCTATTTGTGGAAAGTGGAACAATCAACATCACATCATTTTCCAGTTGCTTTCTTCCTCAACAAATATTTGATAGCAATAGTTTCAAAAATTACTACGGCAGAACAACATACGCAAAGATTTGCTTCCAAATGCAGGCAGAAACAAGGGCTTACCCTGATGCAAGCTTGTACCAGAAGACAGAAGGTGTGGCACTTTGGATCATCATCCTTGCTATTGTTGCAGGGATCTTGCTACTACTATTAGTCATCTTCATCCTCTACAAGGTGGGTGCTCTAATGCATTGTTCAACAGAACTACTAGAATAGCACAAGGATGCAGAGACTGAACAGACACATACAGGGTTTTAAAGACTCGCGACAAAATATCTACAATCGAACTCCGCTATAACGAATGCCATTTCAATTAAAAACGAAAAATTCACGATTCCCCGTCAGCAGTCCATAGGAGTCGATGCATAAATATTGTCGCCACAACGAACACTTTTTCTTCGATCGTCCCACTTCAATGAAATTTACGGTGCAATTCCAGGCTCAGATACTTATTCCTATGCATGCAGTAAACCCAATCTTTAATATTTCGATGCATTTTCAGAGCCCGAAAATGCGCCAAAGATGTCTAAAACATGCATTGGCACCACCAGACACCACCGCTGTACCACCGCTGTTCAGCAAGCATGGGCGCCGCTATTGCTTGATAGTGATGGCAGTGAGACTGCCCTGGCCTTGCTTTTGCTATTGGCTTATGTTTGAGCCGCAGACGACCCGAAGCTGAAGCTCAGTGGCTCAGTTCATGGTTTCCTCAACGCAGCTGCTGGGTGCAACCGCGGAACGATGCCTTTTCCGATTACGATGCTTATAATTATATTCGCGCTGGTCAATATGGTAACTAATGAGAGTGGCTGTTTGTCCACATTATAAACAAAATCAGCTACCCGCGAGTTATGGATGATAATGGCATAGAATAATGCAAAAGTCGCCGCTCCACGGTACCCTGCCTCCATCTCAACGTTGTCGGATAATTTTGACTGGGGGCAGCTGCTGGTGTTAACATGTTAATGCAACTGTTTGGTTTGTTCACAAAAACGGTTTTAGGCATTGTTTCAGCGAGCTTTTCACCATGATTTCACTATGCATGGGTGAGAGTGACGCTGGGACGCTGCTGGGAAAGAATAGGAAGCAGCGCACATTTTTTTAATTTTGAGAATAAACGTTCCTTTGTTTTGCTAGCTCAGATCAGCTATATTTTTTCAGTTTCACTACAACGAAATTTTCGCCTCAAGGAAATTTTTTCCGCACCCCGTTAGTTTCGTTGTAGCAGGGTTCGGCTGTACTAGGTATAGAGCTATGCGTCACGCAGAAATCTCTGAAGGTTGAGTCTTGCAGTGTTTTATGGTTTCAACACCTTTGGAGGTCATCTTGGCAGCTCTGTCCTCCCTAAGACACTTGGACAGTAGCTCTGGTTTAGTCCTGTTTATCTCCACAGCAAGTATAGGCCCAGATCCAAGGATTTTAAGGATAGCTCAGAGAATGAATGTGAAGTGCTTTGATTGAGTGCGAGTGCTTCGGAGCACTTGAAAATGGCCAGTCAGATATTCCGTAAGTTTTGCAATGCATAGGTTGGGACCTCCATCAGTGCCATAAAGTTTCAATTTTCTGATGTACTTGGATTTTATTATAGTGGCTTTATTAGCGTAACCGAAGAAATTAACTGCGCAAAAGCTGTGATGAGTACTAAACATGAATTCTTGTGCAGAATGTAGCCAAATCTTAATTAGTGTTCTTTTATTGAAGCACATCACAACCGTTAGTGGTGAGACAGATTAGGAAGCTGCGAAATGTCGCGAGAGCATGTTTTTTTAAAGACCCTGTTTGTTCCTGCAGTTGGGCTTCTTCAAACGGAAACGTCCAGCTGATGGCTACTCCCCGGCACCTACATCAGACAAAGATTTTAATGGCACATAATGAAGAAACAGTATGCATCAACGACATCCGAGCCAAGTGGAACGAATATGACATCCGTCCGGGCGTGCTGTCCATGTGAACCTTCCTAGCCAACCTTGGGTCAAGGTCTGCTGATAGCTACATGCCCAGCGGTGCCTATGTCAAGCCGCTAACCTCCATTAATTTCTTACTGTCTTCAGTGCTTTCGTTTTCAGTACTTTACAACCACTGAGAGTCATCTTGCTCTAGCGTTTTATTCTACAGCTTGTTGCTTTGAGCCGGTGAGCTAGAGAGTTTTTTTTTTTTTTTTCATGTATAAAACTTACATGAGCTTGCTGAAAGCAAGCTCGTGTAAGTTCTTGAAATGTTTCTATGAGTAATGGTAAAAAAGGTGCAGGTGTACTTTCCTAATGCTGCTGGTACATGCTCTAAAAGTTTCTTTAGTTATATAGCCATATTTCACTAGACAGTAATTTTGTACCGTTGCATGTTCATGTGCACTCGCAAGTATATATCTGAGGCCACAGGTGCTACAGAAAGAACTTGCCTTGCAGTTTGGGTATGCAACCTGAAATAAACTGTTATAATCACCATGTGTCAGTTCAACCAATGCATAGTTTATTCAAAAGAGTTCCCTATTACATAGATGTGCTAAAATAGATTAAATAATTTTCTGTTTACATGTTATGGCCTGTAGACTTTTGTTAGGACTGTACATGGTAGCAATAATATAAAAGTAAACAAAGGTTATAAGTTATTCCTTGTCATATTGCGAATCTGTTGTGCCATGTTTTCTGAAAATGTGCAGCTCAGCGTGACCAGTGCTGGAGTAAAACTGAATACCTATTGCATGGCTTGACTTTCCAGCATGCGTTGATAGTGTTATGGCCTCGGCAGCCTGTGATGTTTTGAAAAATGCGAAAGGTATGTGCCAGTAACAACAGCACTGTTATGCGACCTCACACCCACCTGTGTCCTATTCTACGCATTCTTCTGGAACTAGTGGTAATACATGCTAAATGATTTGGTACATGCTGTGACACCAGTTAAGTCTCATTTCAGCCTGTGCACCGTGCATGGCAATTGACTTTTTGATGGGTTGGACAAGGTGATGACACCTTTCACAACTACTGAATGGTACATGCTTCAGGAAATTCTTGGTTTCAATAACATGGCTCTCAGTAACAAGCTTCATTCGTAACAAGCAACCAGATACTATAATGATGCTTTTGCATTTTGCCTGTTTCTTTTTATCTTTTCACTTCTGAAACTTATATTGCTGCCATTTCTCCTTTTTTTTCATGGTCCATACTGAAGTGATAACACATATTCATTTTGATTTCACGGTCGTAAGACGATGCATTTTTGCAATGTAACACTTCGAGTTGCTGAAAGCACCAGTACTCGGGTGGTACCGCTGTCAGTGTTTCTAAAGTCTATCATAAGGGACTAGACCTGTCTTCTACATTTTTTCATGTTGTCCTGTACAGAAAGAAATCTATGCTTATTTATTTAAATGCTAGGCTTTCTAATCGTGGAGATGTGCATATGAATGTGTTGTTAGTAGTGCAAGCTTTGTGAACAGTGCACTTACTGTCGTGCTTAAATTTCTTCATGGAGAGGGTGGAGCCTGTTGATTTGCACTTATCCTCTCTACTCATTTCACTGCCATAGCATTTCCACAAACTATACTGGAATGCAAGTCCTATTGTGGGGGGCCTCGCGTGGTGGAGTGACAGAAGCAGGCAGCTGAGATTCATTTGTCATCTGTGACCACGTTGCTGTTAAATGGAGTTGAATGCTGCACTGCCACTCTTGTAGATGTAGGTGAGGTTGGCATCACTGCCTCCAGTAGGAACAGGTGTTGCACACTTACAAGGTGGGGTAACAAAAATAAATCAAAGTAATGTACTTTGAAAGATTGTGGTAATGTAGTGGTCATGTCTCCTCACTCGAGGTCATAACTGCCTTTTTTTCGCTTGATTTTGTACGTACTAGTACCAGAGAGTCTACATATTGTGCAGTGCCTTGAGAAGGTTGTTGTTAGCACTTCGAGATTTTATTCTTCTAGAGGGTCCAGCAAAATACGGGGGGGGGGAAAGAGAAAAGAACAGATGTGTGCTGGTGTATGAAACATCAGTTTACATGGTAAGGTGACACTCATGCTAAGCAATTTTTGTCCAGTTTCCTATTCTGTTGCAATTTTCAAAGATACAGCTTTTAAAGTGCTTTCTTGGCCACTGTTAAGGTGGAGTTGGATATGTTTGTGTGCCTAGCAAAACAAATTTTGAATGGATATCTAACACAGACGCTACCTACTCTCCATTGAATGGATTTTCAGCCTTTAGGAGCAATCAATATTTTTCTTTGGAGACAGTGTTGAAAACACTTTGTTTCCTCCTTGGACATCGATTTTTTTTATTATTTATGTACTCTTAAGTTGTGACATAGGCACATGTTGTACAGTGTTAGTTTTAGCACATTATACTGCTTAAGGGTACATTATTCTATTTATGTTCAGGAAATATGAGCGATTCTTTGAACAAAACGTGTATTGCTTAATCAAGCTGATTTTCATCGAAAGCTTGACTCTATAAATACTCCTGCAATAGTATATGTTGTTGCAAACCGGTGCTGGCTTACAGAGTCTTGCTGTTGGCTTCTGCCAGCAAACCAGATGAGTGAATTTACGTCAGCTGTGGAGACCCCCGAGCATTAGCCATATTTTGGTCGATGCACGCTGTCAGGAGGGCAATACCACATAGTGTAGTTATAATGGGGGAAAAGTGCAAATACTGCACTTCTAGCCCCTGGTGGCAACCGTTACGATGGCTGTGTTCACTCGTGAGCTACATCTTATGACTCATACTAGTGATGCCACAGTTATCAACTTCTGCTGATGCCTAGACTAATTATTGCTGCATTTTGAAAAGCAGAATTTTTTTTTTCTGTGCAAGTGCCACTTCTCTGTATCATATCGCTGTGACACTATGCTGTAACTAGCTTCACTGCAGTTGAAGAATGAATGGAAACTTATGGGCAAACAGCGAAGACATTTTTTTTTTACTTTCCTTTTGCGTGCAAATGTAAATAGAGCCATTGCTTTTTGATATTCACGTTTTTTGTTGTTGTTGTTTACATATAACCGCAATTATTTATTGAGTTGCCAGCTGTCACAGTGTAGAGGGCTGCAAACCAATTTGTAAATCAAAGCCAACGGGTTTGTGCACCAGACAATAATAAATGGCTCTCCCAGCTCTGCTTAAAGCATGATGTGCATTGTTAGCCTGGTGTGCAAAGTCTATGTGCCTATGAAAATACACTTTGAAAAGTTCTGTCAAGACAGATGCTACACTGTAAGAAATTCTGCTTCCTTGTGATTGCAGAAGGAAAATGTTAATCATACTATTTCATACTAGTGCAATTATACTGCACATATGCTTGCTGCCAGGGTATCGAGATAGCATCCCTATTTGCTAAACGAGGTTCTACATCAGTAATACTTCGGTTAATGTCTCCCCAGTTCTTGACATTTGCAAGATGTGTACCCTGCATGCTGTTCTACATAGGATTGTGATACAAACAGCTGCAGAGTTGTTCTGCAAGTTCATTCAAGAAAAATTTCACTTCATGAATACTTTCAAATGAATTAGGATGCTCAAACCTTATTATAGCAATGATGCATCTCACAAGAAATATTGTTTGTTATATCCGGAAATTCGCTATGAAGGTTATTTCTAACACTGTACCTATTGCAAGACTATTTTTCATGTACTTCATTATAACCAATGTTTCATTTAATTTGGGTTCGTTGTATCAAAGTTTGGGTTTGCATACATAGGCAGGATTTTAACGACCACCTCACTACTGTGACAACTGGTCTTCACAAACATTTTCAGCCGACAAAAAAATTTTTTTTTATTTAAGGTGAGCAGTTTGTGTCCACTGCTTCCCCAAGCCACTGACACTGAAATGGTGTGACACTTTCTTTAAGGCTGCTGTGCCAGAAAGCAAAATTTTGAATAATGTTCTGTACAAAATCTAAGCAGGTGAATTTAAAAGGTGACAATTTCCTAAAAATGCCTCATACTGGACATATCTTGTAGCCTGACGAGCTACACTTTTGTTCACTTTGGAAGTTGTTTACCATCAGTGCAGAAATTTTCTGTCAACTCAGGCCCATGCTAAATGCTTAATTGTTTACTTACATGCAGCAAGACCAAATGTGGTTGTTCAATGGCCATACTATACACTGCTGACCTTGAAGTCATGCATTGGATACAGGCCACAAAGACCACATTCCAAAAAAGGTAAAATGAAGATACATTTATGGGAAATGATTGTAGCTCCAAACAAAAAGTATGTGAAAATATGGAGCTAACATCGTTTCCCAGTTTACTTACCCAACCAGACAGACATCTGTCAAATGTCTGCAATCAAATACATTTATGCATCGGGTGCACTGTAAGGAATCCCGCATATTCATGATCGACCCACAGCACCTCCACTTTTCCGCCTAAGGAGATCAAGAATCTGACTCATAAAGCCCAACTATTTTATCCTAATTCTATGCTGCTATTAAAGTGTAAACTTGTCTGTATGAGCAAATTATTTCGAACCAATTTCTTGGGTAAAAATTTTCATGCTAAAGCCTCATTTAAAGATTATGTTGCCATATCAAACAAGCATGCAAAATAAGTTAAAGATTGCTTATGTGTGTTATTTAATTACTGATTCCTTAAATGGCTGTCATTACAAATTATGCGTAAAAACTGCTGAGAACTTTCTCAGTATAACTGTGCCAGCCCTCTGTTCTGATCATTGGAGCGAGTGCTAAGAGAAACCAATGCTGCACATGCCATTGAATATGCTGAATGAGTGCAGCAACTGATAACAAACTCATGGTGTCTGTGCAGCTGTACCTCTCACAGAAAATATGTGACATAGTTGTTTGGATGTCTCTCCTTTTATTTGTTGGTTTTGGGCTTGAAGGTTATCTAGTGGCTGAATGAACTACAGTCATGTGTATATCTCTGTGAAATAAACATTTTATCTTTTAAGTTTTGCTGTGTTGTGTGTGTGAAGAAATATAGTGCAGCATATACTACAAGGCACTACGTCATATTGGTAAGCCTTTTGAAATCTTTTTTAAAATTTTTTTGCTGTTAAATGTTTTGTTGAATTTCAACAATACATGTGTGTGGCAATATGTTTGAAAGAGATTTCAGCGTACATCACCATATGAACGAAGGCTTTTTCCATATCTCATGTATGGGTCATTTCGAAAGTATATTTGGCGTAAGGACTCGAGAAATGCATGGTGACTGAATGGTGTGGCCCATAAAAAAAATGCTTATGACCAGTCATGTCTGTACAGCTCGTGAGCATACTTCAGACCTGTGCAGAAAGCACAGCACGGTCACAGAGAAAGCCAGAAGTGCGCCATTTCTAGTGCCCCTGGATTCTCTTGGGGCTACTAGTACAAATACACTTCCAAGGTACACCATAAACTATAATTGTTGTGAAGTTGGGAAGCACTCGCTATGCCATTATTCATCATTATGTGGAGAAGGGACCTGCTACACGTCTGCAAGACATTATGTACACTTCGAAGAATAAACAAAAGCACTCTGTTGATGTAGTGGTTGATGACGATGAATTATGGCTGAGCCTTTTACTGGGATGGAAGATTTAAATGACCCACTAGACATGTTGCTTTGTGTGATGTGTGGTCGTTACTTCATTCTTCTACCGCATTATATTATGTAAGTGAAGCACTTAAAAAAAATGGGGTTATGGTGTCATGACGCGTAATTTCATGTGGCGAACTTGAAAATCAAGTTGAAAGTTTGCATAAACTATAGTGAACTAGAAGATATGCAGTGGCACAAACCATAAAATTCTATGGCACGAACAGCTTTGCACGGGCAGCCAGTTTTGTCAAGGATACCACGATATGGCGCCACTGCAACATTTCCTACTGCTATTTAGCGCCAGTCTACAGTTGTGGATTTTCGTGACGTAATAACGCAGATTTTCATATTATCGGTGCTGCTATCTACACACACCAATCTTACAAATGCAATTATTCATTATTTGCACACTTGTGGTAGTGAATGTGCTGGCAAATTAATAATGCCCAAACTTTGTGTTACGTAAAATGACTTCTTTAGGGACCAGATTTTGCAAAACTTGCACCTGTGCCCTTTTTGCTTGGGGGTTAAGCGAACCCTTCCACTGCCAGTAAAAATCCACTAATGCCCACCCTCACTCACGATAAAAATCCTTGATCATTCACTTATTTCATAGGTAGTTCTACATATGACAGGCAGCTGCTTGCTGACTAATTCAAAGACAAAAAGGCAGGTCGGAAATCTCATTTGTTTAGGGTGCAGTGAATAATGCCTTGTACGCTGTCAGAATCTAATTCTAAAAGACTAATTGACAAAATTGCCCATGTGCGAGTACATGCTGTTTAAAGTGTTCTTTGACCATGATAATGCATAATCATTTACTCAAAGTTAAGAAAAGTGTGCAAGGGGGTTCGCTCCTTGCAAGAATGATTACTCCTTGGTGGATAGCGTTATAGCAGGTTTGCTAATCGCCTGTTTTTAAATGCCAATGAATATCTTAGTCGGGCTATGTCAGACATCCGGCGTTGTCCACGCTCCGGCAGGTGTTATCTCTCCGCTCGCGCTCCCTTTCTCACAGCAACAGCTGCGGGCGCGCGTATTTATCCTCGCCCTTAGAAACCGGAGCATGTCATGCGAGAGATTGTAGGAGAGGGTAGGTACAGTGCTTCGCCGCTCCTCTCGCCGTTCTCTCTCTCCTCTCTGCGCCCCACTTTAATTCCCGTCCACTCGCGCCTCACTCTCGATCGTTCCCTGGCTTGGCGCCCCTCAAGAACATCCCCAAATGTGTGCTCGAGATGCCGCTGTGCTGTGAAACGCAACGCCGGGACGCTGTTTGTTTCGTTCACTTCATAGTATTTTTTAACCGTACACGCTAGCTACTTGAGCTAGAAACGCGCTTATACTGCGTTTCTCGCGACAGAAAAACGCCACGTGTGGCGAATGGTGCTATTGACTGCACAGTGAAAAAAAAATGTTATTCTAAAGCTGTGTTCTCACGTGCGAAACGCCGTTATGGACACTACGCAATCCATTCGCATTTCCTTACGATTCCCTTCGGGAAGGTGGGGGCATTTTTTTTCGTCAGTTGCCGCACCATTTTTTTCCCTCTTACGTGACGTTTTAATGATTACAGTAGTGATCACCAAAAATAGGACTGTAGCCATGCATCAATGTTATGCAAAAAAAAAAAAAAAACCTTTTCTACTTTTTTTTTCGTTTTTCGACGCGATGCTCTAGCAGGCGCACGTTGAGACATATATCTTACCGTTTGTCTCACGTACGCCGTTTTACAGAAAAGCGGGATGTCATACAACACGTGTCTATATCGCATACTCCGTGATTGAGTTCCCATGCTTAATATTGCAGCATTCAACCTTATTCAAAGGTACGCCATTTTACAGAAAAGGGGGATGTCATACAACACGTGTCTATATCGCACACTCTGTGATTGAGTTTCTATGATTAATATTTCAGCCTTCAACCTTATTCACAGGACATGTTTTATTGGGAACCGAAAGAAAAAAAATTGCCCGCAGCTTCCCTCGGGGGAACACTGAGGAGGATTCGGAGCATATAATTGGTTAACGGGGTGTTAATTGGGCGTGGCATACTGCTTGGCGCGCCACGCCGCTACCTCGGCGCGCTTGCGCTCGCGGGCAGCATCGGGATCGGCCTCTCGTCGCCGACGCTTGCACTCGGCTTTCCGTTTTCGAAAGTCCGGGTCCTCTTGTCGACGCTTACGTTTAAAAGCGGCCGAATCCGGTGCTGCTGCTCGACGCTGACGTCTCTCAGCGGCTTCACGTTCTCTAAGTTGAGAATCTTCCGCTCGACGCCGACGTTTACGTTCGGCGTCGCGAGCTCTTCTCCGCGCTGCCTTGTCTTCGGACGACGACTTGGTTGCGGTTCCGCCAACACTTTGGCCGGCGCTGGTCGAAGGGATGTCGATCATTGCGACCTCGGACGTCGACGCGCCGTACAAACCAACCGACGAGCGGCAACTGAGCGAGCGAGCCCCGTCCTTGAGTATATATACAGCGCGACGGCGCATGCACTGTCAGCTGTCGAATGTTCGAGAAGGGGGAGAAGCGCAACGGCGCATGCGCGCGCGTCAGCTGCCGATGTTCTCGAAGCGCGACGGCGCATGCGCGCGCGTCAGCTGCCGATGTTCTCGAAGCGTGACGGCGCATGCGCGCTACATTATACAGCTAGCGAATGTTCGTGAAGAGGAGAAGCGCACGCGGAGTGTAGAGGAGGAAGGGTGCACAGATGGTGGAGGAGTGAAGCGCGTGCGGTGTGTAGAGGAGGAAGGGATGCACAGATGGTGGAAGAAGGAGGAGGAAGCTTGCGGACGGTGCCGCACTACAAGCCTCGAGTATTAGATGCTCCGCATCTAAAAAACGTCACCTCTGATGAAGACGCTGCGAGCGCCGACGAGTGCAGACGCGCTTCACGTCGGCTCCTGCTTTCATGAACAACTTCGCAGTGAAAATCACCACGTGCATTTCTCAGAGTGATATCAGAAGATTCGCCTCGTCATCCAGATTCTCAGGATACCAAATACAAGGTGGGCCAACTGTTTTTCGTCTTTTTACGGCCTTTTCTCGGTGCACACCACACGAGACGCTGTTAAGCCTTGCGAAACAGGCCGGTTTCCTCGGGGAGCCGGCGCTGTAAACCCGATGGAATCCACCGCGTTGGCAGGCGACGCGCAAGACAATGCTGCTGATTCGAGGACGATGGACGTACAACACGGTGATGACGAATCGCCAGCCACTACCGAGAATGAAGAAGGCTGGCACACCGTCTACTACGGACGGCGTCGAAAGCCCGGACATGGATCGGTCAGGGACGCTGATGGCGTCCATGGTGCTAACAACAAGGTAGAACCCGTTTTTCGTAACACGCAAGCCAAAACGCAGGAAAGACGGATGAGTCGCATCGAAAAAGCGAGCAGAATGCACAAGCTGCCAGCAGGAGACTACAAAATTGTCATCCGACCGAGAGGAGGCCTACGCGTAGCCGCACTCGGCCCAACCGATATAACCAGAGGCATACATGAAGCCGCGGCTACACCACCAGAAGTCCGGCACTTCGACGTGGTATGCCCCAACAAGACACAGAACATCATGATAGTGAGCACACCAGACCCCGACCGAGCTGACCAGTACAGAAAAATCAAGAAAATACTTATACGAGGCAAAGAATATGAAGTGGCAGCGTATGAAACAGCGCCAGAAGATACAGCCAAGGGTATCGTTAAAGGAATCCCACTGGAAGAAACGCCCGGTAGCATTAGGGTGGCCCTTGTCACTGAAAGAAACCCCAGCATCATCACAGCGAAACGACTGGGGAATACTACAACGGTCATTGTGCTCTTCAGTGGAAACAAGGTACCCTCCAGTGTGTGCTATGATGGAGTAATAATACCGTGCACGCTATACCGCAAGCAAATTGACTACTGCAAGCAGTGCAACAGACTGGGACATACCAGTGACGTGTGCCCCAACCCCCAAGATAAACATTGTGCTGGTTGTGACATTCACAACCCCAAAGACGACCACAGATGCGACCCTAGTTGTCAAATCTGTGGAAAAGACCACGTTACAGCCGATCAAAGCTGCACGGCCAGGTTCAAGAAACCTTACATTGTAAAACAGAGACAATGGGCCAGACTACGAGAACATCAAAGGCAAAGCTCATCTCCACCAAGAGGACGTCCACGAGAGCGCTCGACATCGAGACCCGGAAAACGACAGCAAACAAGATCCCGCTCCGGTTCAAGGAACCGCAGCCCTGCAAGCTCCCACCCCAGTTCCAGGTCGGGATCGGCGTCTAAGAGACCAGCAAACAAGGTGAGCTGGGCAGATAGAGTACGCTGCTTGCGACCGGAGGGACCTCAGGAGGTTAAAAATAATAACGGTAGCAATAACAACAACAGTCAAGAGTTAGAGCGGCTCAAAGATGAAAACAGACGAATGAAAGAAATGATAGAACAGACGCAAGCTCAAATAGAACTCCTCACTATGGAACGCGAATGCGGTAAACCCAGAAGCCCTAATATAACTAATACTGTA
This sequence comes from Rhipicephalus microplus, assembly GCF_043290135.1. NCBI lineage: Eukaryota > Metazoa > Arthropoda > Arachnida > Ixodida > Ixodidae > Rhipicephalus > Rhipicephalus microplus. The sequence goes on along the minus strand of NC_134700.1, from coordinate 246,987,065 downwards.
ATGCAGGAGGAAACACCCATAGCTGACGATCGCATGGAGATAACTACCCCTCCGTTAAAACGAAAGGCCAAAACGCAGAAAACTACAGATCTCCCAAGCACTAAACAAGAAAGCATCTCGCAACAAACAAGATTGGATAACATCGAGAAAAAAGTAGACCAGCTATTAACCGCGTTCCAATCTATCCTGGAAACCACCACTAAGACGTCTGTTGATCTGACGGCACTAGCAGCCAGGGTAGAAATGCTGGAACGAGGACGCAACGCAAAAACATCCACAGACCTTCAGGGTGTAGTCGCGGACGTTCACCAACAACCGCAGGCACCATATCCCCTGCAGGCGACTCCCACAAAACCACTGACCCCTCTCATCCACCCGCCTATTTTCACGCCTCCCACACAAATAACGAACAGCGATGGTGAGGCGTGGTAAAGGACAACTCCGCATATGGCAATGGAACTGTAGAGGATTCAGGGCTAAGAAATCTGTCATCCAGCAGTACATCCGACAAGGTAACAAGCCAGATGTTATTTTACTTCAAGAAACGCATGGCCTCGCCACACTACCAGGATACCAGTCAGTAAGTCCCGAGCGTGAAGAAGGAAATAAAGCTTTCACTACACTAGTAAGGAGAGAGATTACGGTCAGAACCCATAATCTAGAATGTGGATACAACCATATAATGACAGAACTTCTATCTAGGAAAACAAAAGGAAGCAGCACATTTATTCTTAACGTATATAGCAGTCCGTCAAATCACAGACAGCAATTTCACTCTCGATTTAGGCAGGCCGTGATATTAGCTGGCAACGCCCCGCTCATCATAGCAGGGGACTTCAACGCCGCACACGAGGCATGGGGGTATGGTTACACCACCCCCAAAGGGAAACGGTTATGGCAGAGCATACAAGATGAACAGCTTACTCTGATTACAGACCCGCATGCACACACACGCGTAGGTACAAGCACCCAGCGAGACACAACACCGGATCTTACAATAACCAAGAGTGCTCCGGGGGCTACATGGCACAACACATTCGATGATTTAGGAAGTGACAGTTAAGTTTTCCTTCTTGTTCGTTGATCTCCTTGATGTGGATTGAAGTCCCGTCAAGGAGATGATCGGCGTCGATGAAGCAGGAGGCAGGTTGGAGGTAATGAAAACTTGAAGGTATATTACAGCGAAATATTTACAGTCATGTGTACATCTTGCCGAAGCACACTCATGATAACACAGACATCAACAGCGTCTTACTCTTCTACTTAACTTTTCTTAAGTTAGAGCCTAGAACACTGTTACTACATACAACGTACTTAGTCTCACTGTTCGACCACCAAGTGGTTACGGCCCAGACAAAAGTTGCATCGTACGGAGTCGTACTGATCTATCAGTTAAGTGATTGCAGCCTCGACTGAAGAGAAACGGATTCCCTCCAGTCTTAAGCATCTTGCGGTAACAAAGAAAAAGGGGAGGGGGCCACTGCTGGTCCGCCTCAACATTCTCTCATCCAATCTGTTTCCACTCAGATTAAGTCACTCCCTACTGGGCTGACCTTACTCTCGACAGCAGCGCTTCTACAGTTTAAACAGGCGTTTTGGTACTCTTTTCCATCATGTCTCTCTCTCTCCACCTCCCGCGCGCTCAGGAATTCTAACGCTCGGGAGATATCGGCATTGTAGACCCCGTACATTCATGCCCTTTCCCACACCCAGCGAGCCGAGACGAACCTCCAAAGTCGGTAATTGAATGATTGCGCGCGGAACGTTATTGCCCCCGCAGGTAGCAAGCGGCCTTTGACTTTCTCCGCTTTCCTTGTGCTCGGGTCGTGCATCGCTGCGAATTTGAGCTGATCGCCAGAACAGAGCGTGTCGCCTACTCCCACTGAGCTCGCGCTCGGCAGCGGAGGCAGGACGGGGTCGCTTAATCCCATTGTGCGTTTGCCCCCGGCAGCGGCGACTTGTCTCTAAACCACAAACATTCCAAGCCGGTTGGCAGAGCGGGTTCGTTTCACATTGTGTGTTTGTCCCGGGCAGCGGAGGAGACGGACGTAGTTTGCATTCCAGAGGATAAGTGGTGTATAGTTACACGGGCATACCGAGAGAGAGTCGAGAAAGAAGCTTTGTATAACGTATAGCTTCCCGCGCTGTCGTCCCATGCTCAAAGGAAGCAATTTGCGACCTTGCCGAGAGAGATCCGAGAAAGAAGCTTTGAATAACGTAGCTTCTGGTGCTGTCCCATCCGCACGATCAACTTATGAGCGGCAAAACATAACACGTCCCCCCCCCCCCCCCCAAAGAGTATACTGGGCTGTCTTACGCTCAGTGATACGAGAAAGCACTGCCGCGATTAAGTCACTGGATTTTCTAACCACACAACAGTTGTACACAAGCATCAAACACAATTGCAAGTCAACACTACAGGAGAATACACTAAACGAAAACAAATACATGCTAAACAATCAAGTACAGCGTTGCTGCTTCAAGCAGTGAGATCAGTGTCTGTTTCTTGAATTGTCAATCACACAGTCCACAATATACAGCAGCACGTGGGCAGGAACATTCACGCCCCCCCCCCCCCCCCAGTTGGCATGGCACTGTTATTCTGATGGCTTCCATGAACTATTCTGAAGCCTAGTTAACGCATCCGCATTACCGTTACATACTCCCTTCCGATGTTGTACCGACACATGATATCGCTGTAAAGCCAGCGCCCATCTTGTTAATTTCGCCCCGTGCGGAGTCGAAGTTGTAAGGTACGACAGCGGATTGTGGTCGGAAACGACGTTTACTATGGCACCGAAAAGCCAGTAGTCAAACTTCTTTAAGGCCCATATTATTGCGAACGCTTCCCTCTCAATTGTCGACCAACGCATCTGGGTCGGTGAGAAGCGGTGGCTTGCAAAGGCGATAGGCCTCTCTTCTCCCTCGGCTGACATTTTACCACTCCGATCATTGTCGAAAACCACAACTTGGTCGCCAACGTTAAAAGCTTTGAGCCTGCTGCTGCGATTATAAGCACTGGCGTAACTCTCCTGATGAGTTGCACTAGTTAGCTCAGCTATATTAGCGGCCGTCTCGAGCTGCTCCTTAAGTATCTGTAAATACTTAGCGGGGTTTTGTCTCAACGTTGCGGGCACCGGCATTTCTCCCGTCCAAGTCTTTTGCAGTATTAGAAGCGGTCCCGTGGGATTCCTTCCATACAATAGACGAAACGGAGCTACTCCGGTTACCTCATGGGGGACTTTCCGATAAGCCCATAAAACCATTGGGATCAATTTGTCCCAATTCTTGGAGTCTCTTTGAATGACATGATACAACATGTTTTTGAGTACTCGGTTCCACCTTTCTACAACTCCATTACTCTCTGGGTGTTCTGGGGTTGAAAATCTTGGCATGCAACCTAATTTCTCCAGCATCGCTTGCGTGAGCTGCTATTTGAAATTAGTGCCCTGATCGGAGCAGATCATCTCCGGAACGCCTGTGCGACTGAATATCTCAATCAGTGCATCACAAGTCGCCTTAGCTGTTAAAGAGCGCAGTGGGATCACCTCTGGCCACCTCGTGCAAAGATCCACTAAGCACAGCGCGTACTTATGCCCTCTCGCTGACGGCGTGTCTAGGGGTCCGATCACATCTACATTGACAACTTGGAAAGGGTTCTCGGGTCTAGTGAGCGGAGTTATAGGCACTTTATCCGTGCGACGCTTGTCTGAACGAATTTGACATTCATGGCACGAACGCAGCGAATGCAAGCAGCTGTGTGAGCAACAATGGGCGGAGATATGTAAGGACATGGGCACCCAAATTGGAACATCACAAACGTGGAAATTGCTAAGGTTTCTTTCAGATCCCACCAACACCAAAACTGAACAAACACACTATCCGTCGTCTCACACGCGAATACGAAGGAAACGAGGAACAGCTAATGACAGATCTACAAAACATCTACATGCCAAAATTGCCGCCACTACAACATAAGAACTATACAGGCGAAGCCAACCCTACCATGGACAAAAACTTTGAGGTAGCAGAGATTAGAGCGGTGCTCCACAAATTAAATGTAAAATCAGCCCCGGGACTTGATGGAGTCACCAACCGAGCATTACGTAACCTGGACAGTGAATCCATAGAATTTTTAACTGGATATATAAACAAATGTTGGACAGAAGGGGAAATACCCGACGCGTGGAAAGAGGCTATAGAACAACCCGTATACGAAAACCTGGAAAGCCAATCAACAAAGTAAATCTCCGACCCATCTCATTAACGCCATGCATAGCAAAAGTAATGGAACATGCATTTTTAAATAGAGCCAACAACTATCTTGAGGATGGTGAGTACTATACCCACACACGATGATAGGCTTCCGTCGTCACCTAGCCACCCAAGACGTCATGCTACAGATTAAACACCAAATCATAGACTACCCCACAAGATCCACACGAGCCATACTCGGTCTGGATCTCAAGAACGCATTTGACAATGCAGCTCATGAAACAATTCTCAGCCGCATATCGAGCTTAAACATGGGTGAGCCAGCCTATAATTACGTCAGAAACGTTTTGACCAACAGGAAAGCAAGGCTCAGCTTAGGAGGCCTCACATCTGATCTCCAAGAATTGGGCTGCAGAGGCACTCCACAGGGCTCCGTAATATCGCCAATGCTTTTTAATCTAATCATGATTGGACTACCGAAAGAGTTAAATAAAATCCCGGGATTATATCACTCTATCTACGCGGATGACATCACAATATGGGTCAATGATGGCAGCGACGGCTACATAGAACAGAGACTCCAAGAAGCAATAGGAACAGTTGAGCGATACTTGAAAGGCACAGGACTCACATGCTCCCCGGAGAAATCAGAACTTCTTCTCTACAGGCCAGCAATCAGATACAGACCACGCAAGTCAGAGGAAAACAAGCGGCAATATGAGGAAATTAGGATTCATTCACAGGAAGGCACAGCTATACCGACAGTTCCAAAAATACGGGTACTGGGATTAGTCATCGAGGCTAACGGTGCCAACGGCGAGAATATATGCAGACTAAACACCAAAGTCACGAATGCGATGAGACTGATTCGCAGGTGTCACAGAACAAGCGCTCAAAAAGGGCGCGCCGCCAAGTTCTCGCGACGAGACTCCGGAGTGACGCCGCGAGGTCAACGATAAAAAAAGAGAAGAAAACAAACATTCAAAAACTCCCCGGGCGCGCGACCCTCCCCTCTCGGAAGCGTAGGCTCGCCGACGAACCTCCTCACCCCACAACGGCGGCCCAGCAAGCACTCGAATGTTGTAGATGGAAAGGTGTCACAGAACGAGCGCTAAACAAGAGCGCGCCGCCAAATCCTTGCGACAACGGGCGGCAGAAACGCCGCGAGGTAAAAAGAAAAAAAAAAGAAAGCAAACATCCAGGGCTCCCGGGCGCGCGCTCTCCCCGCAGAAGCACGGCTTCGCAGACGATCCTCCTCACCCCACATCGGCGGCCCAGCAAGACCGCGATTTTTCTCGAACGAAGGAGGCGGGGTCAGACCGAGTGAATCATCCTCGGGAGAGGGCAGTCGAACCGTCTCGTGCCTCTCCCCAGCCTTCGCTGCGTATCGCGCCGACGAAATGACGAGAAACATCTGGAAAGTCGCGCGCAAGGTATTTAACCGAGCAGCCGAGACGAGAAATCAGGAGGTGACGGAAGTTAACGCCAGAGCGCGTAGGAATTCCGCCGTGGAGTCGGCGAAGGTTCTGCCCGTAGTGACAGAACAGGAGGAGACGGAAGTGAGCGCCAGAGTGCGTAGAGAGTCCGCCGTGTAGTCGGCGAAGTTTTTGGTCCGTAGGGACGGCTCGAGCTACAGGCAAGAGCGTGGGTTTACCGCTATCGAGCGAAGACGCGGGCAACAGCTGCGTGTGTGAAGCCGACGGATTTCCGGCGAAGAAGTTTGAAGCTTGGAGAGTGGCCATTTGAGGACGCGAGGTTTCCTGGAAGAGAAACTTCGAGAACTACGGAACGACAACAACGCTGGACTTTGAGTGAGTGATTCTCGGAAGAGTATCATTCAGACTTTTGTTCCAAGGACTTTGGACTGAATAGGTTTTATATCTCTTTAGTCTTTAAGTGTCTTGGTTGTTCAATGCATGCGACTGCATTGTAGTGCGTATTGTTGTCTGTGTCCGTTGTTTCAAGTGTGGTTGATTGTACTGTGTAGTACATTGTCTGTTTGGTGACGTATTGTATGTAAATAGTTACATAATGTAACTATTGTGGAGTGTGCATCCGTGTGTATTGTTTTTGATCTGCCGTTAATGAGAATATAATTTTGTTTGTTTATCAACTCTCGGCTCTGTCTTGTTCTTTGGGCCACAGCCGGCGTCCGCTGGCGCACCAAAAAGGACCACTTCTAAATTGTCCACGCTTTCGTGGTGCGGTTCGGGGGGCCGATACTTCGGCTCTTGGAATTAGCCCGGCGATTGCCTCCCTAATAACGGGACAGGTGTGACAATTAATCTGGCGTCCGCGACAGGACCTTTTGGTGCACAGTGTGTCCAAAGTAGTGAGAAAGAGCCTCGAGTTGTTGATAGTGCTATCGGAACGATTTTGAGTGTTGTTCAGTGTTCTCGTTAACGAGTGCAGGGGAGTGTTCCGATAGACTGATTTAGGCAGATACTTTTTGCACGCGGCAAGGTTGTATTTGCGAGTTGCGAGACACAATGGATCTCGAAAAGTTAGTTGCGCTTGGTGAGAAGATGGGTCTTTCCGGCGCCGAACTACGGAAATGGGTAAGCCAGAAGGAGAAAGAGGCGGTGGAGAGAGAGAGGTTGGCGGCAGAGAGGGCCAAGGAAGAAAAGGCAGCTGAGTTGGAGAGAGAAAGGCTGGCCGCTGAAAGGGCGAGAGAAGAAAGAGAAGCAAAGGAGCGACAGCTGAACGAAGAAAGAGAGGCAAAAGAGCGACAGCTGAAAGAAGAAAGAGAGCTGCAATTGAAGTTGGAGCTGGAGAAAGAAAGACTGGCAGCTGAGAGGGCGAAAGAAGAAAGAGAGGAAAGGGAACGGCAGCGACAGCACGAGATAGAACACGAGCGGCTCCGTTTGCAACAGCGAAGCGAAGCTCCCGTCCAAGCTAGAGTTGAAAGCAGCGAACGGGAAGATCACGGCTTCCGCTTGAACCCAAGCAAGCTGCTCGTAGCGTTTGATGAAAGGAAGGACGACCTAGACGCGTACCTCCACAGATTTGAGACGATTGCGAGGAGCCAGAATTGGTCCGAACAGCAATGGGCAACTGCTTTGAGTACTTGCTTGAGTGGTGAAGCGCTCAGTGTGTACGGTAGGCTGACGCCGACCGATGCAGCCAACTACGCAAAGGTGAAGGCTGCTTTGTTGAAGCGATTTAGATTCACTGTGGAAGGATTCCGGGACAGATTTCGGACAGGAAAGCCAGCTGATGGTGAGACGGCTACGCAGTATGCCGCCCGACTTTGCCATTATTTCGACAGATGGATTGAACTTTCAGGGACCGCACAGGAGTACGAGGAGCTTAGAGAGCTACTAATTAGAGAACAATTTCTTACTAGTTGCCACCCAAGCCTGTCGCTGTACTTGAAAGAGAGGAGAGCTAAGTCACTTGAAGACATGCTTGAATTAGCTGATCAATTCTTGGAAGCGCAAGGTGGCACTAATTTGGCCAGGGTCAAGAAGGAGTGTTCTGATGATTCGAAGAAATTGGCTCCCGAAGAAAAGAAGCGTGCACCAGAGAGCATTCCGCGATGTTTTCTGTGCAACCGAGTGGGTCATCGCGCGAAAAACTGTCGAACGATCTTTACGAGCCCTACGGCAGTCAAATGTTTCAAATGTGGTCAGACTGGGCACAAAGCAGACGCTTGTCGTAACGGAGTGAGTCAAACTCACCAGGTATCTTGTGTGCAAGTGGCACCGAAATCCGATAATAATGCCGTCACCGACGGATTCGTAGAATTGAAAAATGGGGAGAAAATTCCTATTGTCGGTGCTGTAATGTCAAAACAGCCAACCGGTGTTACGAAAGGAATGCCAGCGCGGCCTGGAAAAGTTGCGGGCAAAAAAGTTACGGTGTTAAGAGATACCGGCAGCTCCACTGTTATCGTTCGGAGAAATTTGGTACGGGAAAGTGAGTTGACAGGCAGAACGAAACCGGTTTGCCTAATTGACCGTACGGTTCGGATGCTTCCCGAAGCAGAAATTGAGGTTGAAACCCCGTACTTCAGCGGGAAGGTTACTGCTTTATGCATGACGACCCCCCTGTATGACCTTGTCATCGGAAACATCGACGGGGCGCGAGGGCCAAGTGATCCAGAATGTTTGGGAGAAGACCCGAAGATAGAGCCCTCGCCAACACAGCGGCCGCGAGATACAGTGGAGGAGCCTCCCGTGACGGATCTCATTAGAGCCCAAGGTGAAGCTGCGGCACAAGAGACAGCGAAGGAGAAGACGATCGTGTCGAACAAGTTCACGGGCCGAGCAACCGGACCTACGTCGGCACGACCTCAACCGACAGACAGTGTAAAGGAGACGGAGTTGGCCAGCCGGGCAAAAAGTAGAGGCATGATCAAGCGGGTAAATAAACAGACAGTACCCGTCGAATGTAATGACGCGTTAACGGTGTCGGAAGAGACAACAATGGCTGAGACGACGCCTCAGATATCGTCGTTGGAAAGGGCTCGCCGAAAAAGAACGTGGAAGCACAAGAAAAGATCGAGCGAGCACCGCAAAAAGGGGCGCAAGCGCTGTTCGAAGTACTCAAGATAGGTGCTGAGGTGGAATCAGAATGTGTTTGGCAGGGCTGAGTGACATATGTTGTGTTAATGTTCTTGTTATCCTGTGTCACTAGTGTCGAAGTGTTGTGCTGTGATGTGATGTATAGTGTTGTATAATTGTTGTATAGACAGAACCTTGTACGTTTGTATTGTTTGGAATGTGTGATGAAGTGTTGTAATCATGTGCCTGTGGTTATATTTCATGTGCTGTGGAATTGAACTACAATGTAAGATTGTATTGAGTGATATATTGTGAATGTGAAGTGTCATGAGCGACGGATTGTGTTACAGTCTGTGAGAATGTGTGGTGACTGTTCGCGCTCGTTTGTGTGGTTTTGAATATTATGAGATAATATTCTTAAAGTGGGAGGCAGTGTCACAGAACGAGCGCTAAACAAGAGCGCGCCGCCAAATCCTTGCGACAACGGGCGGCAGAAACGCCGCGAGGTAAAAAGAAAAAAAAAAGAAAGCAAACATCCAGGGCTCCCGGGCGCGCGCTCTCCCCGCAGAAGCACGGCTTCGCAGACGATCCTCCTCACCCCACATCGGCGGCCCAGCAAGACCGCGATTTTTCTCGAACGAAGGAGGCGGGGTCAGACCGAGTGAATCATCCTCGGGAGAGGGCAGTCGAACCGTCTCGTGCCTCTCCCCAGCCTTCGCTGCGTATCGCGCCGACGAAATGACGAGAAACATCTGGAAAGTCGCGCGCAAGGTATTTAACCGAGCAGCCGAGACGAGAAATCAGGAGGTGACGGAAGTTAACGCCAGAGCGCGTAGGAATTCCGCCGTGGAGTCGGCGAAGGTTCTGCCCGTAGTGACAGAACAGGAGGAGACGGAAGTGAGCGCCAGAGTGCGTAGAGAGTCCGCCGTGTAGTCGGCGAAGTTTTTGGTCCGTAGGGACGGCTCGAGCTACAGGCAAGAGCGTGGGTTTACCGCTATCGAGCGAAGACGCGGGCAACAGCTGCGTGTGTGAAGCCGACGGATTTCCGGCGAAGAAGTTTGAAGCTTGGAGAGTGGCCATTTGAGGACGCGAGGTTTCCTGGAAGAGAAACTTCGAGAACTACGGAACGACAACAACGCTGGACTTTGAGTGAGTGATTCTCGGAAGAGTATCATTCAGACTTTTGTTCCAAGGACTTTGGACTGAATAGGTTTTATATCTCTTTAGTCTTTAAGTGTCTTGGTTGTTCAATGCATGCGACTGCATTGTAGTGCGTATTGTTGTCTGTGTCCGTTGTTTCAAGTGTGGTTGATTGTACTGTGTAGTACATTGTCTGTTTGGTGACGTATTGTATGTAACTATTGTGGAGTGTGCATCCGTGTGTATTGTTTTTGATCTGCCGTTAATGAGAATATAATTTTGTTTGTTTATCAACTCTCGGCTCTGTCTTGTTCTTTGGGCCACAGCCGGCGTCCGCTGGCGCACCAAAAAGGACCACTTCTAAATTGTCCACGCTTTCGTGGTGCGGTTCGGGGGGCCGATACTTCGGCTCTTGGAATAAGCCCGGCGATTGCCTCCCTAATAACGGGACAGGTGTGACAAAAGGGGCGGGGTCATGTCGGGTTGAGTCATCCGTCGCGGACGGCATTCGAACCGTCTCGCCCTCTCCCCAGCCTTCGCTGCGTATCGCGCCGACGAAATGACGAGAACCTTCTGGAATCTTGCGCGGAAGGTATTTAATCGAGCAGCCAAGACGAAAGATCAGGAGAAGACGGAAGTTAGCGCCAGAGCGCGTAGGGTATACCGCCGTGTAGTCGGCGAAGGTTTTGTCCGTAGAGACAAAGCGGGAGAAGAAGATGATTTCCACCTGAGGGGTGACGACTCGAGCTACAGGCAAGAGTGTGTGTTTACCGCTATCGAGCGAAGACGCGTGGCAACAGCTGCGTGTGTGAAGCCAACGTGTTTCCGACGAAGAAGTTTGAAGCTTGGAGAGTGGCCAATTGAAGACGCGAGGTTTCCTGGAAGAGAAACTTCGGGGGCCGCGGAACGACAACAACGCTGGACTTTGAGTGAGTGATTCTCGGAAGAGTATCATCTAGACTTTTGTTCCAAGAACTTTGGACTGAATAGGTTTTCTATCTCTTTAGTCTTTAAGTGTCTTGGTTGTTCAATGCATGCGACTGCATTGTAGTGCGTATTGTTGTCGGTGTCCGTTGTTTCGAGTGTGGCTGATTGTACTGTGTAGTACGTTGTTTGGTGGGTGACCTATTGATTGATTTGTGGGGTTTAACGTCCCAAAACCACCATATGATTATGAGAGACGCCGTAGTGGAGGGCTCCGAAAATTTTGACCACCTGGGGTTCTTTAACGTGCACCCAAATCTGAGCACACGGGCCTCGACATTTCCGCCTCCATCGGAAATGCAGCCGCCGCAGCCGGGATTTGAACCCGCGAGGTGGGTGACCTATTGTATTCAACTATTGTGGAGTGTGCATACTTGTGTATTGTTTTTGATCTGCCATTATTGAGAATATAATTCTGTTTTGTTTATCAACTCTCGGCTCTGACTTGTTCTTTGGGCTACAGCCGGCGTCCGCTGGCGCGCCAAAAAGGACCACTTTTAATTTGTCCACGCTTTCGTGGTGCGGTTCGGGGGGCCGGTACTTCGGCCCTTGGAATTAGCCCGGCGATCGCCTCCCTAATTAACGGGACCTGTGTGACAATTAATCTGGCGTCCGCGACTAGGACCTTTTGGTGCACAGTGTGTCCAAAGTAGTGAGAAAGAGCCTCGAGTTGTTGATAGTGCTATCGGAAAGATTTTGTGTGTTGCCAAGTGTTCTCGTTAACGAGTGCAGGGGAGTGTTCCGATAGACTAATTTAGGCAGATACTTTTTACACGCGGCAAAACTTTATTTGCGAGACACCATGGATCTCGAAAAGTTAGTTGCTCTTGGTGAGAAGATGGGTCTTTCTGGCGCCGAACTACGGAAATGGGTAAGCCAGAAGGAGAAAGAGGCGGTGGAGAGAGAGAGGTTGGCAGCTGAGAGAGCCAAGGAAGAAAAAGCAGTTGAGTTGGAGAGAGAAAGGCTGGCCGCTGAAAGGGCGAAGGAAGAAAGAGAGCAGCAATTGAAGTTGGAGCTGGAGAGAGAAAAGTTGGCAGCTGAAAGGGCGAGAGAAGAAAGAGATGCAAAGAAGCGAAAGCTGAAAGAAGAAAGAGAAGCAAAGGAACGACAGCTGAACGAAGAAAGAGAGGCAAAAGAGCGACAGCTGAAAGAAGAAAGAGAGCTGCAATTGAAGTTGGAGCTGGAGAAAGAAAGACTGGCAGCTGAGAGGGCGAAAGAAGAAAGAGAGGAAAGGGAACGGCAGCGACAGCACGAGATAGAACTCGAGCGGCTCCGTTTGCAACAGCGAAGCGAAGCTCCCGTCCAAGCTAGAGTTGAAAGCAGCGAACGGGAAGATCATGGCTTCCGCTTGAACCCAAGCAAGCTGCTCGTAGCGTTTGATGAAAGGAAGGATGACCTTGACGCGTACCTTCACAGATTTGAGACGATTGCAAGGAGCCAGAATTGGCCGGAACATGAATGGGCAACTGCTTTGAGTACTTGCTTGAGTGGTGAAGCGCTCAGTGTGTACGGTAGGCTGACGCTGACCGATGCAGCCAACTATGCAAAGGTAAAAATTGCTTTGCTGAAGCGATTTAGATTTACTGTGGAAGGATTTCGGGACAGATTTCGGACAGGAAAGCCAGCTGATGGTGAGACGGCTACACAGTATGCCGCCCGACTTTGCCATTATTTCGACAGATGGATTGAACTTTCAGGGACAGCGCAGGAGTACGATGAGCTTAGAGAGCTCCTAATTAGAGAACAATTTCTTACTAGTTGCCACCCAAGCCTGTCGCTGTACTTGAAAGAGAGGAAGGCTGAGTCACTTGAAGGAATGCTTGAATTGGCTGATCAATTCTCGGAAGCGCAAGGTGGCACTAATTTGGCCAAGGTCAAGAAGGATTGTCCCGAAGATTCGAAGAAATCGGCTCCCAAAGAAAAGAAGCGTGCACCGGAGAGCATTCCGCGATGTTTTCTGTGTAACCGAGTGGGTCATCGCGCGAAAAACTAGCGAACGATCTTTACGAGCCCTACGGTTGTAAAATGTTTCAAGTGTGGTCAGACTGGGCACAAAGCAGATGCATGTCGAAACGGAGCGAGTCAAACTCACCAGGTATCCTGTGTGCAAGCGGCACCGAAATCCGGTAATAATGCCGTCACATGTGGATTCGTAGAGTTACAAAATGGGGAGAAAATCCCTATTGTGGGTGCTGTAATGACAAAACAGCCAACCGGTGTTTCGAAGGGAATGCCAACGCTGCCTGGAAAAGTTGCGGAGAAAAAGATTACGGTGTTAAGAGATACCGGCAGCTCCACTGTTATCGTGCGGAGAAATTTGGTACGGGAAAGTGAGTTAACAGGCAAAACGAAGCCGGTTTGTCTAATTGACCATACGGTTCGGATGCTTCTCGAAGCAGAAATTGAGGTTGAAACCCCGTACTTCAGCGGGAAGGTTACTGCTTTATGCATGACGACCCCCCTGTACGACCTTGTCATCGGAAACATCAACGGGGCGCGAGGACCGAATGATCCGGAATGTTTGGGAAAAGACCCTAAGATAGAGCCCTCGCCAACCCAGCGACCGCGAGATACAGTAGAGGAGCATCCCGCGACGGATCTCACTAGAGCCCAAGGTGAAGCCGCGGCGCAAGAGACCGCGAATGAGAAGATGATCGTGCTGAATGAGTTCACGTACTGGGCAGCTGGACTTACGTCAGCACGACCTCAACCGACCGACAGTGTAAAGGTGACGGAGTCGGCCAGCCAGGTCAAATGTCGGGACGTGAACAAGCGAGTGAATAACCGGGCAGGATCGGTTGAGCGTCATGACCCGTTAGCAGTGTCGGAAGTGACAACGATGGCTGAGACACCGCCTCAGATACCGTCGTTGGAAAGGGCTCGCCGAAAAAGATCGAGGAAATATAAGAAGAGATCGAGCGAACACCGCAAGAAAGGGCGCAAGCGCCGTTCGAAATGCACAGGATAAGTGTTGAGGTCGAACCGGAATGTGTTTGACAGTGCTATATGTTAAGTTAATGTGGTTGTTGTCCTGTGTCACAACTGTATGTCGAGCGAGTCAAAATGTTTGTTACGGTGATGTGATGTATAGTATTGTATAATTGTTGTAAAGACAGAACTTTGTACATTTGTATTGTTTGGAATATGTGATGAAGTGTTGTAGTCACGTACCTGTGGTTATATTTCATGTGTTGTGAGATTGAATTACAATGTACAGTTGTATTTAGTGATACATTGTGAATGTGAAGTGTCCTGAGCGACGGATTGTGTTACAGTCAGTGAGAGTGTGTGGTGACTGTTCGCGCTTGTTTGTGTGGTTTTGAATATTATGAGATAATATTCTTAAAGTGGGGGGCAGTGTCACAGAACGAGCGCTCAAAAAGGGCGCGCCGCCAAGTTCTCGCGACGAGACGCCGGAGTGACGCCGCGAAGTCAACGATAAAAAAAAGAGAAGAAAACAAACATTCAAAGACTCCCCGGGCGCGCGACCCTCCCCTCTCGGAAGCGTAGGCTCGCCGACGAACCTCCTCACCCCACAACGGCGGCCGAGCAAGCACTCGAATGTTGTAGATGGAAAGGGGCGGGGTCATGTCGGGTTGAGTCATCCGACGCGGACGGCATTCGAACCGTCTCGCCCTCTCCCCAGCCTTCGCTGCGTATCGCGCCGACGAAATGACGAGAACCTTCTGGAATCTCGCGCGGAAGGTATTTAATCGAGCAGCCGAGACGAAAGATCAGGAGAAGACGGAAGTTAGCGCCAGAGCGCGTAGGGTATACCGTCGTGTAGTCGGAGAAGGTTTTGTCCGTAGAGACAAAGCGGGAGAAGGAGATGATTTCCACCTGAGGGGTGACGACTCGAGCTACAGGCAAGAGTGTGTGTTTACCGCTATCGAGCGAAGACGCGTGGCAACAGCTGCGTTTGTGAATCCGACGTGTTTCCGACGAAGAAGTTTGAAGCTTGGAGAGTGGCCAATCGAAGACGCGAGGTTTCCTGGAAGAGAAACTTCGGCGAAGTTTCCTGGAAGAGAAACTTCGGCGAAGTTTCCTGGAAGGGAAACTTCGGGGGCCGCGGAACGACAACAACGTTGGACTTTGAGTGAGTGATTCTCGGAAGAGTATCATCTAGACTTTTGTTCCAAGAACTTTGGACTGAATAGGTTTTCTATCTCTTTAGTCTTTAAGTGTCTTGGTTGTTCAATGCATGTGACTGCATTGTAGTACGTATTGTTGTCTGTGTCCGTTGTTTCGAGTGTGGCTGATTGTACTGTGTAGTACGTTGTTTGGTAGGTGACCTATTGTATTCAACTATTGTGGAGTGTGCATACTTGTGTATTGTTTTTGATCTGCCATTATTGAGAATATAATTCTGTTTTGTTTATCAACTCTCGGCTCTGACTTGTTCTTTGGGCCACAGCCGGCATCCGCTGGCGCGCCAAAAAGGACCACTTCTAAATTGTCCACGCTTTCGTGGTGCGGTTCGGGGGGCCGGTACTTTGGCCCTTGGAATTAGCCCGGCGATCGCCTCCCTAGTTAACGGGACCTGTGTGACAGCAGGGTCACGAATAAACACCGAGGTATGAAAGAAACGTACATAATTCGTCTAATTCAGGCCTTCGTCATAAGTCGCATAACGTATGTAGCAGCATACCACAACTGGCAAAAAGCTGAAACTAAGAAAATAAATGCACTCATCCGGAACGTCTACAAACAAGCGATAGGAATACCTGAGTATGCTAGCACAGACCTTTTTCTTCAGCTAGGACTACACAATACGCTTGAAGAGATTGTAGAAGCTCAGCGGATTGCCCAGCTTGAAAGGCTCAGTAAAACTAAAACGGGAAGAAATATAATGAGTAGATTAGGGATCATGTACCATGCACAACATGGTGTCAAAAATGACATCCCTAATACAATCAGAGCTAAGATCATTTCTAACCCGATACCGAAAAACATAAACCCCATTATCAACACGGACCGCAGAAAACACCGAGAAAAAGATCTGCTCAAAGCACACGGCAGGAACAGTAAATCTCTTTTTGTAGATGCTAGCCCATACCCTGAACGAAAAGCTCACATTGCTGTCGTGATTGACACGTCTGGCATTTGTATTAATGCGTGCTCTGTCATAACAAACAATATAGAGGAGGCTGAGGAGGTAGCCATAGCCATGGCTATCACCTCCAACAACCACTCCTTCATACTGAGCGATTCGCAAGTAGCAATAAGAAATTTTGCGCAAGGATGGATTTCACAGCAAGCCCTCAGAATCCTCGTTAATAACCAAGAACGACACAAAGTAGATGAACCGAAATACCTCGTATGGTTCCCGGCGCACACAGAGACTGATACACCCAATCCTAACGAGCTGGCTCTTGAGTTGTCGCGAGAATTAACCCGCCGCGCAACCTGACCACACCACTCGATGATCATCCCCGGCGCCGCCGACGTACCACACAAAGACCGATTTACAAGCTACACAGAATACATGCAACACTACAGAGAAGCAAGGCGCGTCTTTCCCGCCCCTCATCCGAGTCTAAACAGGCAAGAAGCATCGGAATACCGACAGCTACAGACGAACTGCTACCCGAACACTGTGCACATCCACAGGAGCTACCCAAACTTATACCCGGACAATAAATGTAAGCTATGTGTAACAGAAAAGGCGTCTTACAAACATATATTATGGGAACGCCCCAGCTTATCAACAAGTTCTCCTGAGGTCCTCCGGGAGCGGTGGCGACTTGTGCTGCTCAGCTCGGAGGTTCAAGACCAAAAATGGGCTATCCAGCAGGCCAGGGAGGCTGTACAGAGACAAGGTCTCCCGGTACCTCCTTGTGCGGTCTAGCCCGGACCACAAACATGCCGGATACGAAAATAAAGTTTATTCATCATCACCTCTGATTTCTCGCCGATTTCTGTAAGTGGTGCGGTATCTGATGTGGGATATCCGATGCGCGTGGACAATTCTGCACATGAATAGCTGCATGTTCCTTCGAAATAAAATTCAGTTGTTAGCCAGCGCTCGTCTTCGTGTGTCTCTTCGTCTGTGTTTCTGAGTGCGCAGTCAGCTATTGTGGATCTTCACCTACTAGGCGGGCCAGTAAAGACTGTGTTACACTTCATGAATACTCCCTGCATGAAAAGGAGCAGCAGCGCCGCCATTTACCTTACCGGCCGTCCAGAGCATGGAGGAAGTTCAGAGCACTGGTCCAGAGCGTAAAGGGACGCCGGGAAACCGGGCGCGCCCCGCCGGTATACCGCCGGTCGTGCCACCACAATTTCAAGTGTGAATACACTTTATAAGCGACCCCAAACCATCCACCGCCGTCGGCGGCGTCCGCAGTCTTCTCTCTATCTTTAAAAGAAAGAGGACTTGGCGGGCCGCAGCGCGACGCTCGGACGCGACGCTGATATCGGTGTCAGTAACGCGCCTTATACCCCCTACCCCTTCGCTCGCTCCTCCGCTCTCCTCGCTCACTGCAGCTGCGCGTGCACCCCTCTCTCTCGCGCGCCCGCCTTCTCTCTCAGTCTCCCGTCGAGAGCGGGTCGTGAGGGGGAGTAAAGTTAAAATCCGTTGGCATTCGCCAGTGAGTTAACGTAAACTCCCCCGTGTGATCAAATTGCGATTCCCAGGAACCATTACACCATAAAGGCACCATAGTGTGATTAATAAATATAATAGTGCGAATTAATAAATACCCCTCATAGCATCACCCCGTATATTCGCACTTAACCATGTTCACCCTCGGGGAAATGCTTGGGAGTTTTTTTTCTGATATATATGTGGGGTTTAACGTCACAAAACCACCATATGATTATGAGAGACGCCGTAGTGGAGGGCTAAATTTCGACCACCATGGGTTCTTTAACATGCACCTGAACAGTATTTTCGCCTGCTAGTTTTCGGCAAAATAAAGTTATTCTCGTTGGTTTATGCTGTAGTGAACTAGAAGAGCTGACCCGCGGGTCGCAGGATCGAATCCCAGCTTCGGCGGGTGCATTTTCGCTGCATTTTCGCCTCCATCGAAAATGCACTTGCCGAAGCCGGGATTCGATCCTGCGACCTGCGGGTAAGTTCTTCTACTTCACTACAGCATAAACCAACGAGAATAACTTTATTTTGCCGAAAACTTGCAACAGGCGCCTCGGCCGGAATCGCGTGTCTCGCCGCCGCCTGTGATTGG
This sequence comes from Rhipicephalus microplus, assembly GCF_043290135.1. Taxonomy (NCBI): domain Eukaryota; kingdom Metazoa; phylum Arthropoda; class Arachnida; order Ixodida; family Ixodidae; genus Rhipicephalus; species Rhipicephalus microplus. The sequence continues at coordinate 246,969,034 of NC_134700.1, read as the reverse complement.
TCAAGGCTTCATGACATCAGGCTAGGAACGGTGAAAAAAAGCTAACTGCACCTGCTGGCACGGGATTCTGTGTTAGTCCTTTTATCTCTTGAAATCTTGTAGTTGCTGTTAGTATGCCGAGCTGTGGATGTCGCAACGAGTTCATTGTACATCCGTACATGTTCGAGCTGGTCGCCGCAGTAAGAGCGACGACCGAAGACGATGTCAGCATCGATAATGCGGCGCAGGAAAGAGTCCCAACCAGCCACCTTCACCCGTGTCGGAAACATAGACTGGTAGTATAAGAAGCATGTCAATGCCTAACTTCACTTTAGTAAACTGATACACATGATACGTCCAACCGTGGATATTAAATACGATAAGGAACATCAGCATCGGTCCGGCACAGTTCGCACTACGCGTGCGCATCATTTGGAAACATCAGCTGCTCACTGACGTTTTCTGTTCGCTGCTCTGAGTGTGTTCTATGGTGCAGCGTTGTAGATGCATTTAGTATCGTACTTCGCGGCAGGCAAGAAGCGTGCGACGACTCAATGTGCTACAGTGATAAAAATAAATGAAAGCCACACGAGTGCCGCTCTTTGCCGCAGTGGTGACATGTGCTTTGAAGTGCGCTGCAAGCTTGTGCATATATAGTTTCGCTCATATATTGCAGTATCATACCAGCAATGACAGGTGAAGTAACAGCTCTAGAAGGAATGCAAAGAGGCAAAGCCGCTGGTGAGGATAAGATAACAACGAACCTCCTGAAAGATGGTGGAGAAATTGTGTTAAGAAAACTGGCCACCTTATACACGAAGTGTCTCTTGACGGGAAGTGTACCAGAATCTTGGAAGAACGCCAACAGCATCTTAATCTATAAGAAAAGAGAAGTCAAGAACTTTGAAAATGACAGGCCAATCAGCTTACTGTCCACTCTCTACAAACTAGTTACAAAAAATAATAACTAATAGAATTAAAGCGGCATTACAGTTCAATCAACCAAAGGACCTAGCAGGTTTCCATACAAGCTACTCCATAATAAACCATACTCATACTATCAATCAGGTCATAGAGAAATGTGCGGAATACAGCCAACCCCCCTATACACAGCCTTCATAGATTACGAGAAGGCGTTTGACTCAGTCGAGACGTCTGCAGTAATGCAGGAACTGCAAAATCAGGGCATAGAAAAAACTGATATGAACACACTGTAAGAAATCTACAGTGGATCCACACCCACCATAGTTCTCCATAAAGAAAGCAACAGAATCTCAATAAAGAAGGGTGTAAGGCAGGGAGAAACGATCTCTCTAATGCTATTTACCTAGTGTTTACAAGTTTTCAGGACCCTATATTGCGAAGAGTTAGGGATAAGAGTTAATGGAGAGTTTCTTAGTAACCTGCGATTCGCTGATGACATTGCCTTGATGAGTCTCTCAGGGGACGAATTACAGCGCATGATTACAGAACTGGACACAGAAAGCAGAAAAGAAGGTCTTAAAATTAATATGCACAAAACTAAAGTAATGCGCAACAGTCTCGGCAGAAAACAGCACTTTGTCGTAGGTGAAAAAACGCTGGAAGTTGTAAAGGCATATGTCTACTTAGTACAGGTAATAACCGCAGAGCCAAAACCATGAGAGTGAAATAATAAGAATGGGGTGGATGACATTCGGCAAGCATCTTGAAATCATGAATGGTAATCTGCCACCGACTCTCGAGAGGAAGGTATATAACTGCTGCATCTTACCGGTACTTACCTACGAAGCAGAAAGCTGGAGGCCTGCAAAAAGGGTTTGCTAAAATTCAGGACGACGTAGCAAGCAATGGAAAGAAAAATTGAAGAGGGCGGAGTTTGTCAGGGAACACACCGAGGTTAAGGATATCATAGTTGAAATCTAGAAGAATAAATGGACATATGCCGGGCACGTAGCACGTAGGCAAGGATAAGTGCTGGTCCTTAAGGGTAACTGAATGAATTCCCAGAGAAGGCAAACGCACGAAGAGGAGACAGAAAGTCAGGTGGGTTACTGAGATTAAAAAGTTCACAGGGATAACGTGGCAACGGAAAGCACAAGACCGGGTTGATTAGCAGATTATGAGAGAGGCCTTTACCCTGAAGTGGGCGTAGACATGCTGATGATTATTGCAGTTGTGTTTACACTACCCTTGTTTATTCTAAATTCTGGCCAGTACTACAGTGATTATGTGTTAAAATGCAAGCGGTATATTAGCTGTATAAGAAGCATGCGACTGTTGTGTAAGAGCACCCGAATTCAATGCTGCGTACTGATATCTGTGTACATGTGTTTTCGTCAAAGGTGCTCATGTGTGTAGTATGCACAAGTACACTGCGTCTAAATGGGGAAAGAGGACGATACAGACAAAACATGACGTGCCTGAAAAATCATGCTGGGATATTATTTTGCAGCCCCACATTTTTTTTCTGTACAGTCTAATAAAAAAAAATACCATCACTTTCATTTCAATATATATATGTATATATACATACATACATATATTCGTTCACTTCGGCAATGACCTGGTCATTTCGGCGTGTTAATGGCCAACCAGAGCGTGGCTTGCTCTTCGTCGATGTGCGGCCGTTTTTGAAGTGATTGTACCACTTCTAAGTCTGTGTGCGGCTCATAGCATTGTCACTGAAAGCCGTCTTGATCTTCTCAATCGTTTCCACTTGGCTGTTTCCCAGTTTCTGGCAAAATTTGATGCAGTAGCGCTGCTCCAGTCGCTCAGTCATTTTTCTTGCAATGAAGAACTGATGAGAGCACTGTGCACTATTTCACTCAAATGCTGGGTCCCAGTGACTGACACTATTGGCAGGTGGGAAAAAGTTCACGCATGCGCATGAAGGTTTAAGGTAGTCTGATGGAAGCGTGCTTGTCTCAAATCCATCAGCTGCTCGCAAAAAAATAATAATAATAATAAGGTCGGACACTTTTCCAACAGACCTCGAATCATATATATTGATGTTCGAGACATGAAGCCTGTGTAAGGTCTTTTTGTGAAGGAGTTTAAGCACCGGCATGACTCTAGTAGAATACTGGGCAGCTACAGAAAGGGCTCAGATTTGAACCCTGTTACATCCTGGATATTTTTTATTACTTAAGTTGGTGGGCAGTGCACAAAAAGAAAACACACGAAAGAAGGAAACAGGACAAGCTCATTTCATGTCATGTTTCCTCATTTCATGTCATGGCAGTTACGGACAACAGTAGCGGCAGAAACAGTTGTTGTTGTGATCACGTAACATGTTTCGCTCTAAAGAAATATATACAGGATGACAACAGTCACGTGATAGCCAGGCCTCTAGCGAAAGGTCGGCAGGTTGTCATAATTTTTGCTGGCGTAGAGCGTACTTTGCACCTGCACTAGCAGTGTATGCCCCCTAGGAGCTTACAATACGGGCACGACAGCAGCTTCTCCAGCTAAGCCACGCCAGACGGCTTTCACATCCATGCATTCCTAGAGAGTTTTCAAAGCGAAGCTGTCTTTTAGTCCACATTCTGTCATTGCTGCCACCGTTGTCATCATAGTAGTAGTAGATGTCACGAAGGTCCTATAGCTTGAGGGATGAGAGCGAGCCTCAGTAGAAAGGGCGGCACCTCGTTGAGACTGGTGAGAAAAAGCTTGTTCTGAGGGAGAGAAGGTGAGGAGCGTTGTTGTCCTTTCACTTGGATGAGGAAAGGGAGTGAGAGGAGCATAACAAAAGGAGCCTAAGGAAAGTAGGTCAGCCGGAGAGGAATCTGCTCTCTTGTATATCTTACTCCGTCGTTGCGACACATGCACTGCTGCATCGTCTGCCCTCACACGCAGCATTACCAAAAGCTGCAACCATGGTGGAAAACTACCAGCACGGCTATGCATCTGACGCATAGCAGCTGGTTGTGTTTCAACAAGTCCGTCAGAGTAATAAGTCTTGAGCGAGCAGGTGGGTGGAATGGGCCACAGCTGCACTGGAATGCTACAGTATATAGCGTTCAAGCACATTCGTGAGTGACCATATCATCCTGTGGAATATACATAATTTAAAATGAACAAAAACAAAAAACAAGTAAGTCTTGAGTAAGAATGTTGCCAAAATTCAAATGCAACACATATTGCCTTACTAAAGGGCCAACAGCTTCGCTGTCAGGCAGTTTTCACAGCACGGACATGGCCAGCATTTTTTTCGCTTTGTCTCTTGGGCCTGTAGAACAAAGTTGGCATAGTTCCTGGAAGCAGCAGGCAAGCCTTTTTGCAACTTAACAATAGAGGTATCTATGGAAGGGCCTTCAACGGACACTAAAGAGAAAAACGATTTTCCGAGTATTAATAAAGTACTATTTCACAATCCTGAAAACACCACTCTTACTGTGACATGATGCTTGGTAAGCGAGAAAACGCGCGAAAATAAAATTCAGGTGGGGACACTGCTGTGAGATTCCCGCACCAAACACCGTGACGTAGTAAATTTTGAAGCTGTCTAATGGGTCCTACATAGTTTTTACTTGATAAAAGTGAGGTACGTTGTCTTCTGTGGGTGCTCTAGACCTTGCATACAAAGTTTTGGAAAATTTCATTGAGCCAATGTTGCAAAAATACAAAAAAACCCATCTCCCACTAAAGAAGATTGTGTAGTTTCGAAGCAGTGGGTGGCGTTTTGCTCAACAGTGTTCTGCATAGGAGACAAACCTGGGGAAGTACAAAGCATGGAGTTGGGAACACAGGCCCCGGGATAAGATGCTTCGCATATACATTTTGATTGCCACGTCACGCGTGGAGATTTAAAAATTCGAAAAAAACTCCTACTTTGGTTTTCTCCACTAATAAATGAACTTATGACAGTGAAACATACGGCATTAAAGTTCTCGGAGTGGAGCTTATAATCTAAATCAAGTCATTGTTTTTCTTTAGTGTCCCTTAGAGAATCACGAGGTTCGCATTGGTCAAATACACTACCAAGACCCACCATGGTGATGCAGTCTATGAAATAGTTCCATAGGCCCTCTTAATATTACATCTGAACTAAGGCAGCTCAGCTAGCCACACTACATCTCCCTGATGGTACGCTATTCTGCAGACAATACTTCAAAGTCTATGTGCAGGGTGGCTACTGTCAATACAGCACAAGCAACATAAATGGCCTGGAACTGGCGATGTTCTCAGTAAAGGTTTCCGCTTGGATTTTAAGCTTATATCTCAAAATTTGTTTGCACTATCTGTTTGCACTTATGAGCAATGGAATACACGAGAGGTGACAACCATCATCCAAAGTATGTGCACATTTTGTGCCAGCCAACCTACAGGCAGGTTGGTTGAACCTTCTGTTGACAAAAAATGCTTCTGGAATGAAGTGTGAATGTTTGATGAACAGAGCTTTATTCATAAAAAATGTTTTGTTGCAAACATTACTTTTGATAAGGCACAGTTCTGAAACCTACGGTGCAAGTTCAACACATGCACACAGATCATTTCCCTTAAACTTGAAAATCACCACTTTGTACAGAGATGTATGTAGGGCCAAAAAGGGAAACAGAAAAAACTGGAATGCATAAACTGACTAGAAAAGATGGAATGCTACAAATTATAACAGAGAAAAACGAAAGCACATGAAACATTGCAGATGCTATATTTCAATTTTTTAAAGTAGAAGAAAGCGATTATCCAGAACCCACACCACCTTCAGGAAGAAAAAAAAAAGCCTAGTGAAACAACTTCAACAACCCTACACATAAAAACAAGTATTATCTACCCAAACACCCTGATGGAGTAAACGCTCTGGATTTTCTGTCCATTTTGATGGGGCGACTGAAAGCGTGCAGTTTTTGTGCAGCGATTTAAAGAAATATACTCGTGGTTATAAACTCTGGTTGCACAACTCGCAAGTGGCTGATGTGGTACAAAAACATGTGCTTTTCATTTGTATGCGTGTGTGCTGAAATCAGAGGACCACTTGTGGGCAGCTAAGCTGCTGGCAGCACACTATTCATAGTTTGTTTTTGCAAAAATACACCTTCAACGAAGCAGTAAATTTGTTACACAGTCTTTGTGGGATGCCTTGCCAATAACAATGTGCTTCAGTCTTTGCAGCCTGCAAAGGCATCCCTGCAAACAATAACAGCAGCAACAATGACACAGAAAAGTCAATCGAATAAAGAAACCATAACACTCAGCACTCATCAAAACGTGGATGAAAAAATTCACAGATGAGGCACTGTTGGCAAAACACTTGCAGCCACTCTGTGTGGAAGCACCTCGAACTTCCAGCATTTTTGATTCTTGGCACTTCGTAAGGGTGCTCGGCAAAGTCTTCGCTCGATCTGCCAATCTTAGAGGACGAAGGACTGTAGTACGTAGCAAAAGACATCCTTCTGAGCTTGGTAGTCGCCTGAATTCAACTTCACCTCCATTTCCAAGGAACTTGGTCAAAGGAACAGTAGATCCAGCAAAAAGAAAAAAAGAGGGGATCAACTGCAACTGAAATCCTGAATTCAGCAACAACTGAGCTCCGGTGAACTGGAGGCAGACGAATGGAAATGCAGCCGGGCACCCTCCCGATGTCTAGCAGAGGTGATGTGACCGATGAGCTGATGCACTATCACGAAAATTACTGCACCGCCAGTCCACTGCTGGCACACACCTTCAAATTGTCCACATTCCCTTGTTTTGTTTGACTTCAAGCACTTATATTATGAGGTCCTGTCAAGTGAGAAATCCCTTGCAGCGGCGGCTGGGTTGTTCACAGCAACCTAGTGGCCCCGACTGGGAATCTTAATGGCCTTGGTCTTGTTGTAGTTCTGGAAGATCCAGCTTTGCCTGAGGCTACCAGAGCAGATCTCCATGCTCACTTTCTGGCGATCCTCAGACATCTCCAGGCACTTCCGACTGCTACCATGCTGAACTGTGCCACTCTGCGGAATTTAAGAAAGCATAGTAAAGCTATGCACAGCTAAAAACTCACTAAAATACATAAAACTGTCACTGTATTTTTCACGGACAAAATGAAATTTTCAGATTACGACCCCGACAGCACACAAAATATTATACTTCTTGATTCAGCAGCCTTAGCTAAATGTTAGGGACAACTAAAATGAATGTTTACCTACAGCAGACACAGCTCTCGAAATACGATTTTAATTGGACATGTTCGGGCCATTAAAGAGGCCCTGCAACACTATGTAGCCAGAAAATGCTGCCAATCTGTAGTTGTCGGTCAGTATTTAGCTCTTGTGAATGTCCGAGCCATGATTATTGTAGGAACTACAGCAGAGAAAGTACAATTAGGTATCCAGCAAATAAGAAATGCCACTTGCTCTCCCCTTTGGCAGTAAGCGAGATTGATACTGGCACAAGCTCATTTCATGCTTGTGGAAACACCATCAGTATCACTTACATCATTTGTTTCATTTTCAATAAATAAAAAAAATTGTTTGAAGTGTAATGCCTCTCTCTTCAAAAATGCTGAAGAAGTATTTCATTGTAGTACTTCCACACACAATCACGGTTGCCTTGGGCCACCCACATATACACCACTGCGGTCATAATGGGGCTGCTCGCCGCCATTCAAGCCAGTTTTCATTCATTTGAGGTGATGCCCAGCAACATGCTGGAAGAGGTTAATGCAGGATGAGGGAAACATGGCCAAATTAGGGCTCGAATGATCTGATTTTCACTCATCAGAAGACAAAATGTGACAGCAACCGCTGCCTGCTTTTTGTTGCGAGAATGCACAGCATGATGAAGACATGCTGCTATGTCTCCACGCTTGTGCTGCCAAAAGTTTGCAGAAAAGTTCACTCTGTGTGGCTGGACCTTCAATGTTTTGCATTCTATCCTGTCGTTCATGTCAGGTGGCACCCGGCGGGCCAAACCCACGCTATTTCTAACACTCCATGCCCGAATCAATTACCTGTCTCGTAATGAGCTCAGTATGAAAATCTTTGCCAGTGCCTATTACTTTTTCCAACATTAATTGGCACACTCTCCAGCATATGCAAGCTCTTTTGTAGGTGCCTAGCAAGCCAGATGCCTTGGCCGACAAGTTGATGTTTAGCGAATCGAAACCACTTCAAAATGCACTATCTCAATTTAGCTATCTGCTAGTTAAGTTGAAACAAAAAGAAGCCATCTACTGTAGACACTTGAAATTCTTGGTAAGACTTCGGTAAGGCAGTTGCATTTGGTGCATCTCATGCTATAGGTGCCTTGAAAACTAGAGGCCATGACAAGCACTGATATAACTTGTCGTCTCCTGGTTGTCTCCATCTGTGTTACTTCCAGCATACTCAATGGGACAGAAAAAGAGGAAACTAAGTAGAGGGGCCTGCTTATAGTTGGTGCATTTAAAAAACGTTTGCAGCAAAAGATTTGTGATTTAATAATATCCTACAGTCATTACTTGGAAAAGTGCTGTAGGCTCCTTTAACTAAATTAGCTTTCTGTCACGTCACAACTACAAAGTGACACAGAATTTTCATGTGGTTATGCTTGTGCTGAGAGGCTGACAGTGGCAAACGATGGCAAGTGATGACGTGTATGGGGCAGCAGTCAAAGTAGAAAAATAATGAACTGTAAGAGGAACTGTTCTAAAAAGCTTTTATGTTTGTACATACTAACTTGCTGGAGAGAACAAACAAAAAGTGAGACCCTGCTTCGATTAGTCCTTCATCCTTAAATTACTGCAAACAATTGTGAGTCCCAACACCTTTCCAAGATTTTTAATACATTGGAACATTGACAGTGTTTCAGCAAGCATGCAGCTTGTGCACTGTACCAGAAATAGCACTATCAAAATGTATATAAGATATTCAAAATATACAAAATTCATTCAGACCTTGATGGCGTAGACTTTCATAAGTCAGCCTTGACTTTCAGTGCAATGTGTTTTCACAGTCCTGCTAAGCTACCAGAAAACTTGCTCAGTACAATATTAATTTCGTCAAGTGATAGAAGAACTTGTCAAAATGTGCATGCACTAAACATGTCAGAGTATAAATGTTTTAAGTGGAGAGAAGGATCACATTCTTTCTAGACTGTTACATGGGAGTACAAAAACTGATGTCACAACCGCCACAGTACATTTTTGGGTGCTCATGCATACTAACAACACGGCAGAAAGGATTTTGGCAGCACCTTCTAGGGAGCCTTCATTTATAAGGTGCTCAGTGCACACGATTGCAATGGGTAAGAAACCACTTATATGCTAGGATGATGCTACTAAAAATATCTATTTTCTTGCATAAAGAGGCACTTTTCAATAATAGAGAGCGTTAGAACTGTGTGCAAAAAGCTTTGCGGTCCTTGCGGTCGCCCGTTATTTCCGTCACTTAACAGGAGCCCGCAAGAGGTTGGCGAATTACTCATGCGCGCGCAGTGGAGTGAAATGCTGACACAAAGCTGTGAACACTATTCTAAAACTCCCTAATGATGGCAGAAAATACTATTATATGGTAGTTAAAAGGCTTGGCATAAAAAGACACAATGATTGGTTCAAATATCTACTATATATGCCTTACTAAAGGTACAAGTTAAGTTAATAAAGGGAAGGCCTAGCTGGCATCACAAGTTCTAGCTGACTGAATTTATTTTTGCTAATAAAAAGCTGGGAGTACAATGAAGAAATGCAGAAATACTATATGCAGTGCATATTAAAATGAGGTGCAGTTTCCCCTGGAAAAACACTTCCAGCATTGCAGCTGGAAGAACTGATGGTGGCTTTTGATAACTGTAACTATTGTGTTTATCCACAGTAAAAACCATTAATTGCTTACCAGTGGCAGCTATTCACTCAATGAATTTTTGATATTTAAAAAGAAAACAACTTTTTATTTTAAAGCACAACTTGGGTGTAAGAAAGGAAACAAAAGAGTAGTTAATAGTAAATAAGCAGCACATTATCAAAACAACGTACCGGATCGTCATAGATCCATAGCTGGTTACCCTTGGATCCATGGCATGGGTATAGGATAACATCAGACCCAGCATAGTCAAGACATGCCTCATCTCTACGGATCTCGCCTTCTTTGCTGAGCATCCAGTACTGCAAACAGACAGAGCCAAAAATACAAGTCCGCATACTGCATGAACTCAACCTCCAACTTATCTATTCAGTCGTATGTGCAACACAAGATGAGCTATGTTGCTCACACATTATCTTACGAAAGTCACATCCATATATTAACACATTAACTAACCATGGTGTGAAGAAAACAAGGTTGGGCAGAGGAGACATGTAGCATATTAAAAATACTACTTGCTACTATACTGGATGACTAAAATTGGCTGATTACAAACACTGAATAATAAGAAAGGACTAAAATTGGGCAAACAAAATGTTTATGTTGCACACAAATAAACACATCACAAATAAAGTATCATTGGGGTTCGCAGAACCAGGGCAGCACCATGCTAAAATATGGACATCAAATGCCAAAAGACATTTATACATTACCTAATGGAATCAGCAGACAATGAGTCTAACGAAGGTATAGGCAATAGTATTTTAAGTTTTTAATTGTACTAATGATACAAGCAGAAAGGAAGTGAAGTGGAAGAAAAATCACCTTGCCATAGCTCCTATCAAATTGCCTACCCTATTACCTGTGGCAAGTCAATTTCTTTTTCCACTTTGGCATAATTACTATACTTCAATTAAAAGCTACAAATACACTCAGTCCTTGATATAACAAATTCGGATATAATGAATTATCGGTTATAACGAAGTAAGCGACCAAAAGCTTTGCCAAAGACAGTTTTACTAATAATTGTTTATAACGAATTTTAGGATATAAAGAAGTATTTTCGTGGCAGATGTGACGGTTATAATAAGGTTTGAGTAAACGTTTCTGAGCTTTATTGTCTGTTGGTTTTATTCATTCTTCAACAACCAGCATAGGGCAGATGAAGGGCAAGAAAGAGAAGACAAACACTTGTCTTTGTTTTCTTTCTTGTCTGCTCCTCACTGGTTTTTGACGATAGATTGTCGACTAGCTCAGTCTCAAACCTTGGTCTTATTAGGTTGCGTCTAACAAAGAAACAAGCTTTCAGCTCCCTTCTTTATTTCAAAAGACGTTTAGACTTTTTTTGTTGGCATCAAGATGTTCATTATGTTCTAGCCACTGAAACATATGCTGCTTTATTTCCTGCCAGCAAAGCTAATTGCTAAGAACATTTCATGCAGCTGCTTTTTCATTTTTCAACTGAGAATATAAGACCTCTGTCCTGATATGAATGAATACTTAGCAGTAATTCTGAATTGTATGTGTATGTACTTGACGATTTAAGATACTTTAACAAAAGGAGCTAATGCGTATTCTGTTTGGGAAGAAGAAATGCTACTTCTGTTTCGTGCATGGACTCAACATATACAACATTGTAGGATCACACCAGCCTTGTTAATGGCTCTTGAACTACTCCACATGAGCGCCTCTCACCAAGCCCCAATGCATATCTTGATTACACATTGAAAGTTGTAAGGCACCATTCAAGTAGTACTTTACCAAAATATTCTTTAAAATAAATTTGCTGGTGGAAAGGTTGCGAGAAATTAAACTGCGCTTGTTCCTTCCCCCCCGGAGGCAAGCTTCACTGCCAAAGTTCTTCATTCGCTTGGGCTAGTATTTGCAAGCACTATGTATTTCTAAATGTTGGTGATAAGGGAGCACATCATGTTCATGTGACATTACCACCTTCTTTTTCATTTTGTATTTTGCTTCATGTTGTATGCATTATGGACTCGGCATTGAATGAAAAAGTGAATTACTAAATCACAGGCCAGAGCCAATAAATTTCCAGCAATGCAAGTTGCACAGGGTAGGAACTCTCTCTCCAAGTGTGTCTTTCCCGTGACAAAAGATGCATGGCATTATCTTTAAACCACTTACGTGCCATGCAGGCGAGCAATATTTCACAGACACGACCATTACCGAGCAATATCCACACTGTGTTTGTTTCTTCACAATGTTCAGACCTGGTGAGGGGCCCTTGGCGAGCTTTTACAAAAGCAGACGCATGCCCACCATGAACCACTGAGGCATGAATAGCATTACATCTATTGTGCCACTTTCACAGTTCTTGCAATTTTTAAGCAATAGGAGAATGTTTGCAGCAGAAGTGATTTCGACACTTTGGACAGAGGCAGAGGAAACCACTAGTGCTTTCTGCCAATACTAGAACAGTACGTGCAGTTGCACAGCTAGTTGCAGGACAAACAATACAAACAACCTGGACAACACCAGGATAATCATCTTTATGGGACGCCCAAGGTAAATACAGGACACTTTTGTTTAATGTTGCTGACGAACAGTTCCAAGGAGTTTGGTAGGTTGAACATAGCTCACACTAACACATGAAAATTATCACTCCATGAATCATGTACAATCTGCTTACCTGGTTGCCTCCCTGTCCATGGCATGGGTACATGCCAACAGGCTTGTGCATGTTGTCGCGACCAGAAGGACTGTCCAGGCAGCTACTGCCACCCTGGCCCTTGTTACGAACCTAAAACAAGAAGCAGCAGGAGCAGCATGAATAATTTAACAATTCGTGAGAGTACTTTGAAATCATTAAAAGGGCTCTGCCACACTTTTCCAGCATAGTCTGAGAATGCTGCTGATTGGTCGAGGCTCCAGAGAACACTCGAGCCAAATGTTATAGCCTAGCACGCGGTCTGGAAATTACAATGAATTCCTAAAGTCAGCTGGAAATTGCTCCCTCATCTTTCTACGAAATCATTCCATACACCTAAATTCACAGATATTGGCCGATTTGAGCATCGTGAGATTCATAATAACTATGGCCTCCACGGGTGGCTGCCACGTGCCCACACCTGTGCTTGTGATTAAACTTAAAGTAATTTGCGTGGTTGAAAGTAAAAGAAAGTGCTTAAGGTCACGACGTGCGCAAGACGTAAGTTCTTCTTCCTGTGTCACCCCTCCCTGCTTAGCTTCTTGTGCGCTTGTAGAAACAAGATAAGAGAGAAAGCAATTACAGAGCACGACAAATCAACTCTGCTCGTACTTGATGGATTCTAAAAATTTTTGCTGTGGTCGGTTCATAGGGCAATCAACTCCTTTAATGAAGCCATTCGTTTGTTACCAAGAAAAGTGCCGCAGAGCCCCTTTCACTGCTAAATTCTTCTGAAAGCAAGCTTACACTTATGCACAAATGCAAAAAGCGCTCTGTGCTATAAGCTTTCCATTTATCATCAAGAGCACTTGTCACATAACTGCCTCCAAGGCACAAGAACATCCAAGTTAAGAAAAAATGTCTCAACATTCTAGTCAAGATAACATCAACATTTCGAATTCCAGGGAAAGCTTGCATTAAATAACACCCACAGATGATGTCAATAGATAGAACATTAGTTTTCTGCATGTCTTTCTCTCAGTATCTCCATGCTCTTTACTCCACATGTACTACATTGTTTATGAGTGACTTGCCTGGGTTAGTTAGCAGCCAGGAGCCACAAAAGTTGATTTCTATCATTATGCTGCTGATTTAAACAACATAATGGAAGCCAGATGTGTGCTGAATAACAGATTTGCCACAGCCTCAAAGCACAATCATTAAAAGCTGAGTAAATCATGTTGCAGAATGGATTATTTTTACGGAAACCATTTGTTACCACAAATTAAAATTTCCATGTTACTTGAAACAAGCAAACCAGCAATACTGACCTCTCCAGAGGCAACTGCATCTCCAGGCACAAAGAGCTCTGGGTAGATAGTACGCACATACCAATCAAATGAGCGACACTTGAGATTGTCCCTTAGTCGCTTTCTGGCACTCACGTCTCCAAAATCGCCCTGTATAAAATGAAGAAAGATGGTTGATGCCATTGGTGAGTCTTCACGAAGAATATAACCACGGCTGCTCAATCAAAAGACACAAACAAGGTGCAGCCTGCTACATCATATGCTGATGTATGCTTGAAGGCACGGAGATGAGAGCTGATGGTTGCGATTACTTTTTCAGTCATGGCATCAACACGCATAAAGAGCTCTCTAGAAAAAGACGCCAAGACAGCACTGAGAAACAAGTGCTTCAGATGAATTGAAAGAAATGTGTGTTGCTTGTGCAGATGCTTTGTCTAGACACATGGTTGAACACTACGTGAAAGCTGTCAATTTTGCATTGTATCTGGCACTGTGCCACACAACGTTGTGTGGCACAAATTGAACGATTAGTGCACTCATGCAGTGCTATATGTTTTCATACAGGTTAAGGTATGAAGTGATGCTTCAGCGAATTTACTGCCTTGAAACAAGTATCTCATCAAGTACTACTAAAAGCCTCTTCACCTCAGATATGACTATCACAAAAATACAATGACGTGGAGTGTGCTCCTTCAAATTGAAATCTCTACTGTTTTTTTCAAACTATTATCTTTTGTACATATGGGAGGAAAATGAACAAACAGGTAGTAGTATGAAGCATTGAAGCAATGGAATGGAAAAAAATATTTTTGTCCTGCAGGATGCGATTAGCACGTAGCGAGTCATGTTTTTGATGTTGAAGAAGACAAAGCAACCGCTAACTATGGAAAACTGTAGAAATATGGAATAGTTACATCTGCCTCTTTTATTCTATGATCAGACTTCGTTCAAGAGAACTCGTCAACAAAAGCACATTCTGAAAGTGCCGAGTTCTTCAATAAGGCATATAAACAATGCCGAACCATGAGAAGCAGATGTTGATAATACCGTAACTACAGCAATTTTATAAGCCAAAACCACGATATTATCATTAGGCATACTGTGGTAGAGGGCTCCCGCAATTTCAACCATCTGGAGTTTTTCTACATGCACATGAATCTATGTACACGGGCCTGTAGGGTTTTGCCTCGATCAAAATGTGACTGCCGAGCTGGGATTGAAACCACATTCTTTTGGCCAGCAGCCGAGCATTGTAATCACTGTTCACTACCACCACAGTAGTTGAGAAACAGATGTCAAAAATATAAACTCTGAGCAGGACACATTGAAAAAAGTGTACAAAATAGCATGCAAGCATTCTTCAAGAAATCTTCTTCAATTCTGAAGTTCTTGAAACATTGCTGCAGCTTCACAATCCTGAATAGATTAGGCCAGTTGCTGGTCAAATGATCAAGTTGCAAATGATCAGTGGAAATGATCAAGTTCACACTGGATGTCATCTTCTTTTGTACTGTACTCAACACTCAGTATACTCAAGAAAAGCATGAGTCATGTACAATCAGTAGGCAGACGTGAAGCTGCTTCTACATAAGGCTATGTGCGCAGAGACACAGCCACCCAATGTGCTAACTGTGGGCAGCGTTACATGCCTACATGATCACATAAATGGCTCAATATTGGCATACTGGATATTATAGTATATTGTAGTACAAATACAGACAGTGCTGTGTTTACGTTTCATGACTGTCAGATAATATGAAATGCACATTATGCACTTTAAAAATGCAAATACAGAGTGTTTGAGAGCAGATAAAGGACCACTTCGCCGAAGGATTGCACCAAGGGGGTGGTGTGGTGAACACGGCACTTCATAATGCATTACCGCACAGCTTGACTTTGTACATGTGTGTTCAATGAGAAAATGTTTTATTTAACCACGAGCTCAGCTACAAATAAGGAAGCCCACCGCAACACAAAGTTAAAAGATGAATACTCTGGATGAGCAGTCAAATTGGGAGACAACACACCTGTGGAACAGCAAATATGTGGCCTTAAGGGGGCAGACTGGTCTTAGACATTTTTTTTGTTTATTCATTCAGTGATTTTGATCAAACTGCACGGGATTTTGCAGTTTTTTCTGCTGATTTCAAATATTTAATTAGTTTTCGTGTAACTCATCTTGTTCCTGAGATAACTTAAGTTCACCCCCTATTGTTTAAGGCCACCATAGAAAAAAAGTGCTTAATCAAAAGTGATTTTTAAGATATCTCAACATAGACTAATGACTATAGATTCAAATTATGCAAATGTATTTCTTTTTAAGCTTTTCTTGGTTATTTTACAGCAAAATAAACTATCCATTTTCAAAAGCAGTTGAAATCGTGTTACAATTTTGATGAGTAATTAATTAAAAAGGCTTGTGCTCTAAATTCTGCTCCTATACTTGCACTCTACACACATACAGGTTTCCATTGCAAAAAAAATTATAGTTGTACCTGCCCTAGCTGCAGAGATATTGAGGCCTCAAAATTGAATAGTCATAAATTTACTTTTTTGAGAAAAATGGAAAAAACTGAAAACACAACTTCTTCAAAAAGCAACAATCATGGTGCACATGTTTTGCAATACTCATAAAGGGGCTAGAAATTCGTAGCAGAGCTTCTAACGCAGGTGCCGGCAAATTATAAAGAAGCCTCGAAGTCTGTTCCCCATTCTTTGGCAGGTACAGCATGTTAACAGCACCAAGAATCTGGACAGTTAGAATGACATTACAAAAAAATTACCACTTCCTGGTGTGTGAAAATTTAGAGAGAGATATAAAAATACGTGGAGAAACCAAATATGTCAATTTTAGAAAATGATTTTTTTTTTTGTCACTTTTTGGTCGCAAAGACCAGTCTGTCCCCTTAATATGCTAGCAACTGTGGTTAGAGGTGGAGACGGGCCAAGCATAATGAAGCAGTAGTAAAACTAACAAGCTTGTGCAGTAAAATCAGTGAACAGTGTCCCACAGATGTTTGTACGACCAGAACTGACATACTTTCATCTTGACATACCGAAATGAAAGACCAAATAGACCGACGTAAGTGGAAAGATAACTACATAAATGAGCTGTACTCTTACACTGTGAAAAATCAAACAATTGTGATGAAGCAGCCAACACATACCAAGTCATCCCCAATTCGCTGGTAGTAGTATTGCTTGTACTCATCCAGCCAGACTTCTGCCAAGCGCACAGAGTTACGTCGTAACACATTAACACCTGAGCGCCACTTGTAGGGGCTACGCTTGCGGAAGATGTGGCCTACGTGTGAGCATGGTACAATTTCTAGTGTTCCTCCACACATCCATGTCTGAAATCACGCAAATAGAACAAAAATCAACTCTTGACAGCCAACATATACAAACAGTGATAACCTTCTAGTCTCGGCAAGTTCAACACAAAATGTCTTCAGTGCCATGTAAATCGCAAAATGGTGACAGCTGTGCAACTTCATGTATATTGCAGTGTTACTCGCAGAAAATGTTTGCAGCGCTGCGTTAAACTGTGAAGCACATAACAAACTCCTTCCTTTTTACCCCAAAAGACTGACATACCTCGCCAATTTTTTTTTTTCTAGAAGACTGCAGAAAGATACTATGTATAGAGAACTCTGCTCGTTCACTTAAACATGATTTCGTAAAATGCCTCCACTAGAACCTTGCATGACTCCCTGGCTTGACTTAAGTTACTGGCGCATCCATTTCTTGCTGAAGTCTGTTTGAATGAAGATGGCTACATGAAGTATTGCTGGATGGTTTAAGCTGGTACAAGTCCGAAAATCGGTCATGTGTGGCCTCTTGTACTTCGCAAACAACATGTGCAATGACAGTGCAGTGTTCTCTATCTGTACACAACAGGCAATGCTACGACAGTGTGGCAATTAAATGAAATGGGACAAAAACCTAATAGTCAGAACAACAGCAAAACTTGACAAATATGTACATATTGTACAGAAGAAAATATGGGCAAAATACTGGAGGGTACAAGGCACCTTGAAGGACAACTCCAGATTTTCTCCACCCCAGATGTCGAAACCACTGTCGTAGGTGCCTAACTTCTCAAAAAAGGCTTTGTCTATTGAGAACAGACCTCCAGCCATGGTAGGAGACCTGCAAAAAAATGACTTAATTTAGGGTAACAGACCGTTTTCATAATTGTAAAACTAGCTTTCCCGCCATGCAGTTCGAGCAACTAATGACAGGTAGTCACTTTCTGCAAACAGTGTACTGAAGTGCAGTTTTCTTTTGCTATAACATATAAAATATACACTCTGCTCTCTTGACACAAACACGCATAATAGACATGTCCCAGCATGTACAAGACCTCATCTCAACTTGTAGAGGGGACCCTGGCACTGCGATCGTTCAGTGACCATGGGAGAGGTGGGTAGTACACATGTTCGCCGAGTCTTGATGCTTGCGGACTTTGAACATACTTGTGGCTTTGTTTATTGCTGTGTTTAAGTTTTGTTTCGAATAAAAGAACGGATCGTTGTGAACTTCGTAACCAGATTTGAATTGGTGAGCCTTAAAGGTTAAGGTGGCAAAGCGCAATTGCTGAGCATTTGCCGATTATTGTCTCGTGACAATGTAGCTCCATGCCACGCAAAGCCAAAAGGAGCTGAAATATGAAGATTAAACAAATTTGTGTACTAACCATCATTCTCATGCTCGCTGAAGCGCCGTGCGTTGCACTTCCTATAGACACTAGCGCCAGAGTTCTCTCTAGTGTGCTTATACGAAACTATATAAACTGGACGAATATGCAGTGCAGTGAAGTGCACTAGTAGATTATGAAAAAGATGTATTGTCTAATACTATAATACTTGTGCACTGCCCTAAAGAAGGAGAACAAAAATTCAATACTGATAAATTAGGTATAATTATCAGAAAAATGAAAGAAAACAATACTGCAAGCCTACATTTACACAAAGAGGTCCCATTTTGAAGATTTTTCTGGCAATATCAACATGACTGTATTCAGTTAAAACATAGTAAAAAATACCGTGTACACTATCCGACTTAAATAATGCAGTGTGTTTCTGCCCTTTTTTATTTACTATACTACTAATCTGCCCAACTGTCGTGCAGTTTCAAATAAATTTAAAGTAAAAGCTTATTGCTTCTCAGCTTTAACATAAGAAAGAAGCCACATACTTTAATACATCAATAGGAAAAGAACATTGTAAGGCAAAAAGCACCCAAAAAACGGAAGTGCATTCATTTTTTGATAATCTGGTACTCTTCATTAGCAGTTAACATCTTATTTACTTCAGCACTTACTATCATCAAATTTGCACACCTAACTTGCCTAAAAACGGTGCCTCTAAGTTGTGGAACGGTGCAAAGCACAAATTATTTGTTGCTAAAGTGTCGACTGTGCACCAACCAGACAGGATCCCACGAGTGCTTCCTGCGATGACGCTCTCGCTCAGGAACTGCATGCCAACTGAACTGCAGGTTCCAGTCAAAGCCACCAACATTCACGCCTCCAGAGTCTCTGTAGTGATACTCGAATGTGCTGTCGCTGATCACATCGATCACAGGGCACACAACAGTGGTAGAGTTCCGAGCTATCCTGTCCAACAGGGGCTCCAGCCAGCCTGAATGTAGAAATTACATTCAAATGCAGCACAAAAATGAGCCAAACAAACACAAATGTGAGCTAAGTGGTAAATCATGAGTAATACAGTAAGGTAGAAGTCTGGACCAGTTGCTACATAATGCTGAAAGGATAAGCCAGTCAAGAGGACGACGGACAAAGCAGCGAAGTGGCACAAGCAACCAAATGTTATTTGTGGCGCCTTTCTATCGTTTGTCATCCTCTCGACTAAATTATTCCTTTAGAGTAGACAAATTAGTAAGCATTGCTGCAGCTATACATGCCAAACAATTTAAATTCATTCATTCTCTCTCGAAATTACTGATCAAATCGCTATCACCTTGAGCGGCCACAAGCCATGTCAAACTGGGAGACTAATCAACGATAGGCTAAGGAAGCATACAAACAATGTAAGAAATGCACATAATGGGAAGGATTTAGCTATTCATTGTATAACCAGCCAAGATTGCCTCCCGACTTAAACAGCCCTTTTGTCATTAAAAAAAGAAAAATGCAAGAGACCCGTGAAATTATTGAAGCCGAACACATTGCCTATCTGGGGGAGCGTTATGAAAGCGTGGCTTCCCTAAGGCTTACTGATAATGAGATGGCATATCTACGCATAAGCAGTGGATGAAGTTCCAGCTCAGACAGTATAAATGCCTGAAAAATTTTCAAATAAGGTTGCAGAAGGTCAGCACATGTTATGGACATTTGTGTTCCTTCCATCCGTTGTGTGTTTTCGTGCTGTGGAGTGCCGGAATTATGTACCAACAAGCGCAACTTGCCACTTTAATAATGAGGACATTTTTTCTTAACGCAGCTGGAAGATGACAACAAGAAATACTTGTGGTAGCTCTTAGCGCGAAATAAAGGCGAGAGACGAACAAGCTATGTTTGCTTTTGGCTGCTACATTGATTGATTCATCATGTATCGGCACTTCTCACCTTCAGTGCACTCGCAATGAGAGTCCAGGTAGGTAAGCACAGGAGCAGTAGCCGCAGCAGCACCCAGGAGTCGAGCACGAATAAGGCCTTCCCGCTTCTGAGCACGCACAATCTTCACTTTAGGGAAGTGAGCTACATAGTCCTCCAACTTCTGCTTCAGGTGCGCTGCATCAGAGAAGTAGAGAAAAAATTTGTGGCCCTCAGCCGATGAATACAACTCGTTTTTCTAGAAGTGACATCCGGTAAAGTGAAACGTGAAAAAAAAAAAGGTCCTTATTAATGCTCGTTAGCTTTTACACATCTTTTCAGGATGTAAAACATACATAAAAAAGCACAACATAATTTGAAACTCCTTTAGATATGCATCAACCATCGACAGTCTGAAATTATATTGTCTTTCAAATTTACCTTTTAATTTTTCACTTCTTGCGCATTCAAGAGACTGGAGGACAGACAATTATCATGATTTCCACCAGTTAATTCATACTGCAGTAAAGGATTGTTGTATGCTATCAAAGAAGAGTGCTGCATTTTCTCTCATTTTTAATAGATGTGCAGTGTCCTGAGACTTGAGTGATGCAACTGCCAAGGAAGAAATTTTGGTGATGCGAGTTTGAGTGAGGAAATTCTGAGCCAGCAGAAAAGATATTGCGCAGGACAGAGTGCTAGACAGAGCAATCTTCCCATAAAATACAGCAATATCATTCCTTCCTGTTATGAATCTATTTCCCCTTAACTTTTTCCACTTGGCAAACTAATGTAGATTCAGTAGAAGGAAGTCTTTTAAATGAACCAGCTGCTTAAATGTAACTGTCTTGGATAATATTGGTTTCGTATCTGAATTGCATTTTCTTATTCATTTCTTAGTTAATGGAACTCCTGTTAAACTGAACATATTTTCCTGGTCTCTTCAGTTTCCATTTAACGAGTCTATATGTTGCAGAAATGCAACATCGTTGTCAGCTGTAGTAATTAATGTGGCCTTATGATCTGCATTTAATGTTTCTTGGTACTTTCAGAAAAATTATGTGTAAAAAGAGGCATGTATCACTTTATATATTGTAGTAGTATAAGTCCAGAAACACAAATTTATGTTATATAATTTATATCAAATTTAGCAAGAAGCCAACGCACAAACAGCTATGAGTAGACAACAAGCCCAAGTCACTGCTTTGTTAAATGATTGTGTATTAGTTAGCGGCGATAAATGGCAACACCTGATGACCATTGCACTTGAGTGAGCTACGAAGTTTACTCACGCATGTCAGAATAGTCATCCACCAAGATTATCTCGTGTAATAGCTTCGGAGGCGACCGGTCAATGATGCTGTGAACAGTCCTCAGCAGCACACTCCAGGCCTCATTGTGGAAGCACACAATCACACTTGTTGGGGGAAGGTCTTTGAGGTAGCGTTCATCCTTGCACCTGTATGTGGCAGAAGTTCAAAGACAAAACTTTGCAAGCAACCCAGAAATGCCTGCGACACAAAAGCACTCAGACTAGAGCACTCGAAGCATGGACGCAAAGTTTCTATTTGTTTATTTTGCAAGGAGCGAGGTCCGTTGACTTAATATTAAAAAAAAAAAACGTGGTTAAATGCAGCGGATTAAAACCAATCATATATCTCCTATTATATGGTACACGTAAGAGCATTCTTATATTCCACTCAATCAGTTTATTAACTCATATCAATAATTAAAAATGTTTAATATTCCCCTTAGGGCAAAGTGCATTTCATGTAGTAGCAGTGGGTATTCTGAAATGCCGATCGAACTTTCTCTCTCTCTCCCTTTTCTCTGTCTGTCTCTCTGTGTCTGTGTGTGGTTGGGGAAGGGGGGGACCACACTGCTATACAAAAAAGACCTTAAGAGCATTTTCACTAGGCGTAATCAATGGCTAATGAAAATTAACACTTTTAGAACAAATGTTATAACTTTTATGACTATACTACCAACCTCCCACTTAACACCTATAGAACATGTCTCTGAACCTGCTGCATGAAGTTGCATCTATAATAAACCATGACACATTTGTACAATTGTTAAATATTTTGCTTCACTTAAAATTGTGTATTAACTTGCATGACAAAAAAAATGTAATAACTATTTTATGTGCAATTGACAATAATTGTAGTAATTGTAGTACAGATGAGCATGATACGGAAACCTGTTTCTGCATGACACTGTTTATGTGTCATGCTGGGTCAAGCAGTCAACCTTTTATTCTGCTACAGTTGAGTGAGAAAATTGCATATAATAAATATTCTACATTCGTTACTCACTCGCTGTCTCGAACATCCGGCAGAGACCGATGCAGCGAGATCATGTCGCTGATGTACTGGTTGAAAGCGTTGCGGTCCCAGCCCTGCTTCACCTTTGCCTCCTGTTCCTTGGTCAAGTCCTTCAGTACAACGGGCCGACCCATTTCACCGGGGCCATCAGGGTTCTGAGGCGGAGCCAGCACTCCGACAGGCGCTGGAGCATGGTCCACTTCGTTTTTGTGCTCCTCCTTGGAGAGTGCCTTATCCCGATTGGCTCGCTTTCTTGCCAACGGGGCTAAGTGCTCATTTTCATCAACACCTTGTTTCTCAGGCAGGAGATCCTGGCCCCCTTTTGCAAACTCGTCACCCTGCGTAGCCCGATGCACGACAACTCAAAATTTTGAGCCGACCTCGGACCTTTTCCTGTGGTGGCGCCCTAGTGGCCGGATACTGTAGAGCTGCTGGTATTCCATCTAGCCTCTTTCCGGGAATAATTATGCACTAAACATTGCAAATGCCACAAGAACAATGAAATGTTTACTTACAACAACTACAGTGACCTCCAAGGTACATAGTTAATCAGCCAATGCGTGTGGCTCAGAAATCTATATAGCCTGATGCAGGCTTGTAGCCAGAGGAGGGGAGGGGGAGGGGCTAACCTTTTTTCCCCCAGATTTTGGACGGAATAGGGTGTTTTACCGAGGAAAAATAATAAAAATAGGTGTTTTTCAAAGCCTTCGACAAGTGCCCCCCCTCCGCCGCCCGCCGGGAAAAAAATCCTGGTTACGGGCCTGGTCTGATGTATAGCAAGAAAATGTTGCACGAAGTTATACCATGGTCACCTGGTTTTCCATAAAATGTAACAAGAAAAAATAAAGTATGAACAGCACGTTCTGTACGATTCGATATGAAATAAGTGTGACAAATCATCATAGTTGTGGCTACCTGGCCATTCACTGCAGAAAACCAAAAGGAGGAGGTGAGTGTTTGGCTCTTTGTAGCACCACATACTCCTTCCCCTGGTGGATGATGCAACCGTCACACTTTCCCTACCTGTGGCCTGTGTGGTTGATCCTGCTGTTGCTTTTGTTGCTGCTGCTGCTGCTGCTGCTGTAGAGCCCCCGGTTCAAATGCCACCCTATTTTGAGGCGTCTGAACCCTGTCCGTGTAGGTCAGCAGGAGCGTGATGACAAGCCAGGTGACCGGCACGACCAGCAGGACCTTGACAATAAGGCCGCGCCGCCTCGGAAGCAGCCACATGATGACGGCTCTAGCTGGGGCCCGCTACCACCTCTCTCCTCGGGCCGCCTGCCTGTCAAGGACAAGAAAGAGAAAAAGGTTGATGCAATCTCAAACGCCGTTCATCAATTCCTTCGATTGATTTTTCATGCAAAGTGCAATCGTCTCTTGATTCAACACTTATTTCACCACGCGATATTGCAATTCAAGTATACTGGATGAAGAAGCTCCAGTGAATAGCTCTTCGGGAGCCTATGCATCATAACAAGCACCTGCACTTTGCCAACGTCTTTACAACACTTTAATATGTTGCTGATCTAACATAAAGGATGAAAGGGTGACGATAACAACTTGACTCGCGTTGCTGTCACAGGAAAACGCCCATGCCACATTCCGCTGGTAAATTCATGCTCGATTTCTACAGAAAGACACCAAGTAACAAACTGTGTTTAACAAACAACTTTTCATCCAGGATCAAGGGTTACAGGCTCTTTATTGAGGGGAGGGCAGCCTGCAACTTTCGCTATGACAGACTTGCTGGCTTAGGTTAGCAATTGAGGTTCTACTGGTCAGATGCTGCCTCAAGCAAAAATCATGTGCCATGAGACGCCTTCTGGCAAAAAAAGAATGTTCCAGACTTGCTTCCACTAATCAGCGGTGCTGGCTAATAAAACTACCAGGGATTACGTGCGCAGAAATACAATACAAAACGGAAGGGGAAGCGGCTTCTATAGTTGCTCAACTGGTAAAGCGTCGATCACGTAATTCAAAGGTTGTGGGCTCAGATCCCATTGACAGAATGGGCGATATTCATGGACTCTTCATTTCCATCGGGATTAGATAATCGCACATTCATTCTGGCCAATTTCGTCTTAAATTTGATGGCGCCAGCCCCTAGCACTTGGTTCCCTTGGGTAGACCTTAGGTTAACTTTTGGTTATTGACATTCGTAACTGCTTCAGTGTGCAAACACAAACCGCCAGGACCGACTTTGTTCGCCATCATTCACTTCCACTGTTCCCGGAGGAAGGGGCGTATGTTCTCGCGTATCACACTCAAAGCAGCAACTGACGATGCGCCCGACTTTGAACACACCCGCAGTTGAAACGGGAGAAAGCGCAGAGAGGGCACCGCGAGGCGCAGGAAAACGGAGCGTTGCTCGAAGCCTTGAAGCGTGCGCCACATGCCACCTGGTGCTGATGTCCACGCAGAGCCAGTGTGACAAAAAAAAAAGCAAAAGGAAAAGTACCGAGCGCGCGCGCGCGACGCGAGGTGCACACTAAAGAGTGAGGTCAGCGCCCTCCCCTCAATTTTACTGAGAGATTAGTGCACTAATGAGTATATCAAGAGTGTTCTGTGGTCAGTATATGCCGTTTTGACGGTACAAGACACTAAAAAACATCATCACTATGAATTCATTCCATTAATTTTCAATAATTACGTTGACAGCCAATTGGCTTTTTATCTTTCCTAAATTAATGCTCCAATATCATATGCATCTTATAAGGCTCTTAACTTGAACTACCTCCTTTCAACAGTGAAGCTGTTTAAGCTAGCCGTGATCTGTCCGACCCTACCAAGAAGGCAAAAATGCTGTACGCCCGTGTGCTCAGATTTGAACCCCAGGTGGTCGAAATTTCCAGAGCCTTCCACTACAGCGTCTCTCATAATCATAGGGTGGCTTTCGGGACGTTACACCCCACATATCAATCAGCGGACGGGATCGACAACGGAGGACTACAGCCGATCCCGAATACAGAGTCCGAAGTCTCCAGAACCAGAAACGTCGACGATGTGATGATCCCGTGTATTGCACTCAACTTCAGGTTGGCTCATCGTGAAACGATTTCGCTAGGTGCTAACGCACATAAGAAGAAAAAGAAATAATAAACGCAGGTGGTTATGGCACGTCGAGAGATACATTTATCAATTAAGTTGAATTATTCAGGCGTACATAAAGTGGGATCGTCACATTTAGCGGTATACTGCTCGGCTTCAAATTTCTATTGCATCTAGCGATTTCAAAATAATGGTATCAAGAACTAAGTTGTTTTCGTTGTAAGGTGAACATGGTCAGTTTTCAATATGAATTGATGAATTCACGTATTCTCGAATTTCTACTACTAAAATAATTTTTATTTCACAAAGAAATTAATAAATTAAGTAAGCCGAGTATTGCTGATTGGCAATATATCGTCAGCCAACAACAGCATAATTATCCACAGCACTATTAATGGCAACGTCGGTAATATATATATATATATATATATATATATATATATATATATATATATATATATATATATATATATATATATATATATATATATATATATTAGTACTATTGATCTTTTTACACTATCGATAGTTTTAAAAAATTATATCGATGCTATCGACGGTCGATTTTCAAATATTTATACTTCACTAGGCTGAAGCCGATTTAGCCCTAACAATAACCCATTTCAACGTGGCGGGTACCACTGGTCCGGTACCGCCGTCGCGTATGCACCTGTGGCTAGCTCCTCAAGCGAGGGCGGTCACGCATGCATGTACACACGTGTGATCGGAAAGCCCACCTGCCACCGCCCACTCTCGCAGATAGCGTGCGAGCTCCTCAAGCTCGCACGCTATCTCTGGCGACAGCGTACGTAGAAATGTCATCCGATATCGTCGAGTTACAACTGCTGTACACAAGAAATGGTAAGCCAAGGTTGACGTGGCATAATTATTTAACAAGGTTCCGCGCGATGAAAACCCGCGCAAGGAAGTGAACGAGGAGGAGGGGCGCAGACTTGCGACTGAATTTTATTGAAAACTCGGATTTATGCGACACAAACCGCAAATTCATCGACGCCCGTGCGAGAAATTGCTCTCATTATCTTATGGAGCTATCAGTGACGCAAACGTCTTTTGTTTCTTGACGAAGTATGCATTATTGAATTGACGTGTCAGCCGTTTGCTTATACTTCTAGAAGAATCTAACGAAAGAATGAAAAAAAAAAACGCTTTTCCTCTGGAAATGTATATTAGTATCGCACAGCACATTTACTATATACAGTTCTTAACGAGTAACTGCTGTTGGGCTGCGATTGAGATCCGACGCTCGCAGCATGCAGATAAGGCTGACGGCGGCGGTTCGTCCTTCTACTACTAAAGAAGGACTCTGGTGGTACTAAAGAGCTTGCAGTGCTTAAGCTGAGACGGACCACGGATGCACAACAGACCAGCGCGTGTGCACAGAGTGTTGCAGGCGCAACGGCGAGGAAAGAATCGGACCGCGTTACGAGAGGATGGCCGTGCCTACCTTTGTTGCGAGTTGTAACAGGACGAAAGGGGGCCGTCGCGATGACGTCTTGACGCCTTCCGCCCGCTACGCTGCTTCTTCTTCTCGTAGACGCAGAAAAATCTCACCGAAAAGGCGGCACGGCACTTCGTCTTCTTTTACGCTCACAGCGTCGCCCACGTGAGTGACAGCGGCAATACGTTAAAAAAGTGCCGCCATATCCACGAAGTGAATGATGATGAGTGGGCGAAGCTCTGGAGGAAAACCTGGTAAACCATGAATCTTCCGTACATTTTGCCTACTCGATTTTATTACAATGCTCCCCCTAGCGTACGTCGCCGCACTAAATCGAACGATTGCCTTCCACCAATGACACGTGCCATATGTGACATCTTTCCTATTTTATAACATCTCGCATCTTTCATCATCAACTACAAGTACCGCCGTCTAGTTTATAACATCTTGCATCTTTTCATCATCAGCTACAAGTCCCGCCATCTAGTGAGCACTGAAAGAACTAAACGAGAGGTGGCTACATGCAGGAGACGGTGCCGCCATCTAGTGAACACTGCAAGAACTAAACGAGAGGAGGCGACATACAGGAGACGGTACCGCCATCTAGTGGACACTGCAAGAACTAAACGAGAGGTGGCTACATACAGGGGACGCACAGCCCACGCCTTAAGGAGCTTCGCCCCTAAAAAAAAAGTTGTCGCAGAAACCACACAAAATGACTGCTATAAAGTAAGTGAATAGTTTGCGTGGCAAGCAAAATTCGATTCGAACCAATGCCGTCGAAGCATGATGTCGATGACGGAGCTATGATGACGAAACGTGATGTGGTCAATGGAAATGGCACTGATCACAAGGCGATCACGGCAGCGCGACGACGGCAACAGCTGACCAACTCGTTTCCTCTGGCTGAGGCACTTAAAATCACGCAGATCGCACACACTGTGAAGGCCGGCCTTAAAGAAGCAGCGGCAAGCCTGCAATAAACGCACAGAGAACTCGGGCAGTGGCGAAACGTCAGGCGAACGCGCCCTCTAACAGGTCAGATCACCTTCGCGGCCCCACACAGCATGCGCGCTTTCCTTCAGCACACGGCCAGAGCAGCTTTCTTTGGGCAGCGTGGACGTTCAAAACGGGAAGACAGCAGGCGGACGTGCACCCCCGGCATGGAAAACATTCGACTGGCATGAGGTCACGTGTTGGTCGCGTTTCGTCGGCGCACACTTACGATGCGCGTAAAAATCGAGAAGCGTCCCAAAGGCAGCAAAGGACAAATACATGTTCGCGTCGCACAAATGTCACATATCTGCGTGTCGCGTGCTTACGCGTTTTACTTTATGGTATATTTCTCACGAGCTTTTGTTCTGGCTTTTCAGCTCGCCATAGATTGTGTGCGACCCTATAAGCAGCGCACGTGCCCTTAAATCGCAAGCATGAAACATCTGCCAGAGAATTGTTCTATCGGCGCGAGATAAAGTACGAACGCAAGTCAAGACATTAAAACGAGGAGGTCTATCTGTGCCTGAAGAACCGCGAAGACGTGAGGACAGAATACCGTCGCCCGATATAGAAGGGGGTCCCTTCGCGAACGTCCGCTCTTCTGATCTATACGCTGCGTGCGCCCGCGTTTCCTGTAACAGTAGAAACGTCCGCTCAGTATACGATGGCAGCAGGGGCGACAGCGGCGCGTTGCCACGAGCGTCTATAGAACGTACGCTTTTCGCCGGCAAACATCAAGGACGCGGTCCGCTGTGCAGCCGTCTCTACGCACGCCGTATCTGGAACGCGCCGTGTGGCCACTGTCGAAAAAGACCAGCACTGCGCCGCCTGTCGCGGCAGATGATCCGCCCATCAGGCGCTACAAGTGTGCCTG
Organism: Rhipicephalus microplus; assembly: GCF_043290135.1. Lineage (NCBI taxonomy): Eukaryota > Metazoa > Arthropoda > Arachnida > Ixodida > Ixodidae > Rhipicephalus > Rhipicephalus microplus. The sequence goes on along the minus strand of NC_134700.1, from coordinate 246,940,137 downwards.
CTCCCAATCTGCCATCGAGACTTCTCAAAGCACACGAAGAAGGCGCGCCGTGAGCTCCACGTCCGGAAATGCATCCGCCCCGTTGGCACGCGCGGAGCAGCAGCAGTCGTGACACGAGGCTGGCGTGTGAGGAGGGCCAGCTGTACTTCACTGAAGCGCATGCATGCAGCGCCACTGATTCGTTCGGCGATGGTAAATCTTTACAGTGGAGAAAGTGTGGCTATTTTACATGCGAAAAGAGGAACCTTCATTCATCTGGTACTCTTGCAGTGATTATTGTTGGCTTCCAGCTATGGGCGTTGGCACGAAAGTGCGAAAAAAGCCCCCTCCCCCATGCCCCAAACCAAATCAAGCAGTGCTCTACCGCCTCAGAGTTTCCACCTGCATGTAAAGGGATCTGTTTTACGCATCCCTTACAAGTGGAGTAATGACTACCGGTTACGTCGTACAAGCGTCATGTGCAGCCGTTCACAGGCTGTCCTTCACCGCTCAACTACGCATACTGCCGCACTTGGAAAAGCCCTCGATTTAAGCCCGGTGACCTTCGGCCGTCGTGGCAGAAAAAGGGTGCGACCGGAGCAATATGCATAACAACGGGGCCAGCCAGTCTAGCTAACGAGACGTGACCGAGTCCGTCGAAACCGGCCCGCCATTCGCGGACGTCATCTCGGCCAGGACACGGCCGATGTGGCGACCGCGCGGCAGCCGCACGACGAAGACTCGAGAGAGCGGTTCACGGAACCTTGATCGGGTGCCGTTCGATATCATAGAGACGGCGACTGCAGGTGGTTTTCAAAGAGGCGTCAGGACGGTGAGACACATTCGAGGGAAAGAGAGGCTCGCGCTCATCTTCTCAGGTGTGGATGGCTGTATACGCGTCCGAACACCAGCAGACACTGCTTTTCGAACGAACTTCCTACAAACTTTCAGACATTTCTAGGCATTCACAGTGCATATGTGCGTGAGCGGGCTTCATGGCACTAGAAGACAATAACAGGCTGGAGGTACAGTCGCGTCGCTTTGCTTCATTTGTTACCTTCTTGAAGCATCGACGGCGTTCCGGATACGGACAAAGCGGGAGAAAAATTGCTGAAGCAGCCGATTACGAAAGGCGGGAATAAAAATTCAAGAAAAAATAATCGCAGGCTAAAGTGACGATCATCGGCCCCTGTCTATGTATGTATGTATGTATGTATGTATGTATGTATGTATGTATGTATGTATGTATGTATGTATGTATGTATGTATGTATGTATGTATGTATGTATGTATGTATGTATGTATGTATGTATGTATGTACGTATGTACGTACGTACGTACGTACGTACGTACGTATGTATGTATGTATGTATGTATGTACGTACGTATGTATGTATGTATGTATGTATGTATGTATGTATGTATGTATGTATGTACGTACGTATGTATGTATGTATGTATGTATGTATGTATGTGTGTACGTATGTATGTATGTATGTATGTATGTATGTATGTATGTACGTATGTTTGTATGTATGTATGTATGTATGTATGTATGTATGTATGTGTGTATGTACGTATGTACGTATGTATGTATGTATGTATGTATGTATGTATGTATGTATGTATGTATGCATGCATGCATGCATGTATGCATGCATGCATGCATGTATGCATGCATGCATGTATGCATGCATGTATGCATGTATGTACGTACGTATGTATGTATGTATGTATGTATGTATGTATGTATGTATGTATGTATGTATGTATGTATGTATGTATGTATGTATGTATGTGAGTCTTCAGACTTTATTCCCCATTCAGTGTGCACCTATGCAAACATGTTGCGTTTACTTGAGATAAGGCGTCAAGTAAGTGCTCTGTATAGAATACACATCATCAGCTTGCCAACCTTTTCTCGGCAGCAGACGAGGCGGCTGGAGCGAGCGAGCGACTGTGGCGCGTGTGGGTCGAGGCGACGGTTGCGTCTATCAGCCAGGCGCTCGTATAACCCCGATCTCACGTAACATGCATAATACGCAAGCTGCGTCTATGACAATTCCACGCAATGCCTCGGAATCGTATGTTGTTCGTCAACAAAAGTACTCCTGCTGTGCGAGTCGGCACTGATCACGCGCAACACGACCGCGCGAAGAGTGGTCTTTCATCATGCAATGTCAGCACTTGATATATACCACCGTTATCATTATAACTTTGCGCTGTGTAGCCTTCGTCTCGTCTACCGCACATATGAGACGTAATCTATAGAATCGCGACATCTATTATCGTTGTGGTCTTCAAATCGCGAGCTCTATTTTTTTTCTCCCAGGATTCCCACTTTACGTTCATACCTGCGCAAGCAAATAAATGGTTAGCCGCCCCGCCGCGGTGGTCTAGTGGCTAAGGTACTCGGCTGCTGACCCGCAGGTCGCGGGATCGAATCTCGGCTGCGGCGGCTGCATTTCCGATGGAGGCAAAGATATTGTAGGCCCGTGTGCTCAGATTTGGGTGCACGTTAAAGAACCCCAGGTGGTCGAAATTTCCGGAGCCCTCCACTACGGCGTCTCTCATAATCAATTTGTGGTTTTGGGACGTTAAACCTCACCAATCAATCAATCAAGCAAATAAATGGATCCATGTCGCGAATCGGGCCTGAACGACCAAGCAGTCGCAGTATCTCGTATAAGAACTGTGTGCGTAGTTACTGCATGTGTGTGGTTACTACAGTGAATAAAGGCGGTAAATGTAGCATGTGTTGAAGTATGACCAGTGGCTTTATCGACATTGTCGCCGATGCTTTCCAAATGTGACCTTACCGAAAGACCGTAATGCTCGCACCAAAGCGCCTTCAGAAATGGCTCCTTGCTATTCTACTTCCTAACTATTTTTATTTGATCGGGACATCTTTCAATGAAATCGTATATCCTCGAAGATTCACACGCGCGCCACATCTGAACCTAGGAACGAAAAATCGCAGCATATCCACGGAGTGAATGATGAGTGGGGCGAAGCGTCCGTCCGTCCGTGCGTAAATCCATGCGTCCAGCCAAGCACGATCCGGCAAGCGCACACCTCCACGTACGGCGACGACCCAGAAGAGTGAGAGATAACCGCCGCACAGCAACCAGTTGGAAAGCAACTGCACCTCCAATGCCATGTAGTGTATGTACATTCACCCAACCGCAATATTGCGAGTGTCTCTATGGGGCAGCAGCGCCATCTAGTATGTCGTCACACAACTGCAGTTTGCATGCATCTCTATGGGACATCGCCATCTACTGAATTATAAGGGAGACGCTACTGAGGTGGTACGCCGTATTGAGCGACGCCGATCGATGAGTGATGCAATAAAGAGCTTCGCCCCTAAAATGCGGTGAATAGAAGTGCTCTCTTGAAGGCAGTTTTGCGAAGGTCAACCACTTACGGTCAGGGCGCAGCGCACCACGAAGGTGTCACCGCGAAAGCTTTTACAAAAAATGCTAAAGATAAAAAATTTTCAACCTGTTATTACTTTCTCCCCTGTCACACGCGCGTGCGAGACGCAACAACTCGCATAACCGGTTTTCGCAACTTGCTCAATTTAACACAAAACTTTGTGTGGCTGCCCCGCCGCGGTGGTCTAGTGGCTAAGGTACTCGGCTGCTGACCCGCAGGGCGCGGGTTCGAATCCCGGCTGCGGCGGCTGCATTTCCGATGGAGGCGGAAATGTTGTAGGCCCGTGTGCTCAGATTTGGGTGCACGTTAAAGAACACCAGGTGGTCAAAATTTCCGGAGCCCTCCACTACGGCGTCGCTCATAATCATATAGTGGTTTTGGGACGTTAAACCCCACATATCAATCAAAATCAAATCAACTTTGTGTGGCTTTCCCGCATTACATCAGAAGAAACGAGAGAAGCCAGCTTTAGGTGAGCAAACGCGCTCTGCTTTCGTGCGTCTCCCGCATATAAGCTCCGTTTCAGCATTTTTTTTTTTTTTGACGACGCAGCCTGTATCACATTCGGCGAAAAGAAAAAAAAAAGCCATGCGCAACGGGCTCCATCATCGCGAAGCAAAGGCCACCATGTCTAAAGCCAGCCGCCGTGGTGAAGTGGTTAAGGCGCTCGGCAGCTGGCCTGATGGTCGCAGGTTCGACAACGGCCGCGGCGGTCGCATTTTCGATGGAGAAGAAAATGCTAGAGACCGACGCGTACGTTTAAGAATCCCAGGTGGTCGAAATTTCCGAAGCCCTCCGGTAAGACGTTTCTCATAGTCATATCATGGCTTTGGCACGTAAAACATTATGCCTCCATCAATTCTACAAAAGCTTGCACACACGAGCGCGTAATAAACGAGGAAATGGAATGAAAACCGACTCAGTGAGCCTCAATCAAGACCGAGTCATAGCGCTCGTGGCTACGTAGTGATCGGTTGAGCGATACCCCTGGTTTGCCATTAACGTGCAGAATCAGGCCGATATCTAAGTTCCACAAGTCGCGCAGTGAAAGCACCGTCAGCCAATCAGAACCACAGACCTTGCTGCTTTCAATCGCCCTTGGAGCAGCAACGCCAGGAGATTATGGGCATTACTGACACCAACGCAGCACAAAATGGCCGACAGACAGACAGTCTGCTCTCGCTATACCCAGTGGCTGACAGTCTTTCCAGCGGGTACTTCGGTGTTCTGTATAGTGATTTCTTTTTATTTCTACAGTGACATTCTTTACAAAGATGTCATGACAGCATAGCATCTTGTTTTCACAAACAAACGCTTCGGCAATGCGGAAATACTTTGCCGTTAATAAGGTTAATCTTGAGATGACTAATTAAAATGGTAATTACCTTTCTAAAAACAACCTTCAGGGTAGTTGCTGAGAAAGTTGTGGGCGACACGATTTATGACGTATCCATCGTTACGCACTCGAAAAAAATTATATAACTTCAAATATTCGTTATATATAGTTTAAAGACTCAGATCCAGGCTTGCGGGCATACCGACGCCACCGAGCGCCACATGGGGACTCATTATACAAGCCGGCGTGTGCCCCGAAATCGAATCCAGTACGTCCGCCATTCGAGGCGGACGCTCATTAATTACTTGAACAGTTGGGGAATGCGAAAACACTGACCTAAGCGGCAGACAATGTTTCTAAACCAAGGATGTCAACCTGCGTGGTGGCGTCTCCACTTCCCGACGGAGTCGGTATACTCATTAGACCGAAGCCCCACCGACATCCCCCAAGTTCTCTTACCGAGAAGAGCGTCGCGTCATTATGCGATTCCTGGCGACGGCATGCGAGGCACTACTATACGCATGTACACAAGGCGCGCACGCGCACACACACACACACACACACACACACACACACACACACACACACGCACACGCACACACACACACAGACACACACACAAGCGTGCCGCTTGCAGATTCGCGCGGCATCGTGGGAGACGTCGAGCAGAGAGTGTTGCAGCGGCGGATACGTGAAAAGTCAAGCGTGTACAGCCGAGACGGAATGCATGATGATCTCGGCGCCACCTTGCACACCACGGCACTGCTTGCGCGAACGCGTTGCGACAAGCGCGCCAAAGCCAAGCCGCACACTACGCGATGAAGAAGCCTGCGAAACACCCACGCCGTCACGACTGCAGGCCGCGCCACCGTGCACGCGTACTCGTATAGTGCAGTATACGTGGCGCATACAAGGGCAACTTCCCTGAATCACTTCGCAGAGGCGAACGCTTGCTTAAACGTTATCACGCTCAAGAACAGCGCGAACGAAGGAAGAAAAAAAAAAGGGGGGGGGGGGAGGCAACAGGGTCGTCGCATGTGTCACGCACACGTCATAATACTTCGGCGTTGCCATAGTACGAGTAGAGGCAAGACAAAAAAGTAAACAGCTGATTAATTTTCTTCTACACTGTCAAAATCCTGGCGCAACTGTCGTACCCACCAGAAAGAAAGGATAACAATGCACGTGGCAGCTGAGTCGATCACTAATTCGACCGTCTTCTCGCTCTTCTATCATGCCGTTCTATTTTCTCCGATGGGGCGTTTAGCCGCGCACCTTCAAGGGCTGCGGGCTAGATGCTCGCCTTTTTTTTTCTTTCCCAACAAGCGACGGCACGCATTTCACCGGTATTAATGGGAGCGATCGTAGAATTGTAAAAAAATCGGTCTTTGAAAGCTTTCCAGAGAGCATCATCCAGAGAGCATCACTGACGAACGAGCTTTGATTTGGCGAGCTTTCCGGTGTAGACTATATATAGCAGACAGTGCCGAAAGCGCGTGTTTGCTTGTCAAGAATGAAGAGGCTGCAACCCAACAGTGAGAGCCCTGTTTTAAGAACAAGCAACTGCTACATTCCCCCCCCCTCCTCCTCCTCACCTTCTTTAGAAAGCAGCACTAGACATTGCTACTGTTGAAAGTTCGCCGCTTTCAGTATTACGCGGCACGGGAAACAGAGCACACTGATAGCCCTTACATTCGTTTACATAAAGAAATGTTTGTGTGGGAGAATAATACGTTTGGAAAGAAAGGCTACACTTGGCAGCTCCGTGAGCGTACACACACACACACAACATTCGGTTCTTTATCGCCGCGGACCTTTCGCCTGTCCGTCCGAAAAATGGACCGCGACGCACTCCAAGAGGGACGACGTGTGCATGTATACATAATGCATGCAGCCACCTGTTGCGCCGCTACGCACAGGGACGACCACAAGTATGCGCTGCAGACGCGGGTCGAGACCGTGCGGCCGGATGCGAGTGAAAGTGCGATGCAGATTTCGGCGACGGAGGTTCAGACGGCGAAGAAGGAACGAGGGAGACAGCCAAGGCCACGGAAGACGAAAGCAGCAGGCGCATAAGTTATGGGAACGCGCGGTTCCCATCTGCATGCGCCTTCGACAGCTGCGGCGGCGGCAGGCACGATCTGCAGACGTCGATCTCGGTATATGGGAAACGCGTCGGCAAAGCGAAGGGGCGAGGAAGAGCCGGACAGTCGCGCATGCGCAGATGGCACGTCGCGCACTGGGACGTGCTTGAAGTAGCCGATTCTCAAAATGTCCTTACGTATGCTGCAGCACAGGGTGCACGAGCCACCCGTGCTGTATACATAGCACAGCGTAGGCGTCAACGAAGAAGCGCCGCACGCGACATTTGTCAATTGTCACTCGCTCAAAGTGCGTATAGCCTATATACAACACACTTTGAGCGCGAACTATTATCAAAAAACATGTACCGGCGGAAAACGGAGACGCGAAGCATGCGCAGTGTGATAAATTTTGTCTTCTTTTGCACCTTTCTTGACATTTTTTTAAAAAGTCGACGTGCGTGTTGTTCGTTTCGCTTTATGCCTGCAAGGTCAACTTTCTTTTCTAAAACGATATTACAGTTCAACGGCGTCGATGAACCCACCAGCTCGGCATGATATACGTGGTATATACTCTACTCGAGCGCAGGTGACGGCTGTCATATCAATAACTTCGATACTGTTCATGTGCGCACGTATACGTTTAACACTGGAAAAGTTAGCGCCGCTGGCGGCCATTGCAGCGAACGCGGTGCATTTTCTGGCGTCACGTACAGTACGTGGTATACCAAGGCGGTAAATACTGGAGCTTTTGTCGTGTTCTACACGCCTAGACTGCCAGAGTCGAGCCTATATATATAATGCGATGAGCGAGAACAAAAAAAAAAAGTCACTATTTATTATACATGCAATCACAGCGACACGAAGTCAACAGACTGTTCACTGCGCTTTCGCTATATAGAGAGGTTCTCGAGGATGCTATTTCGGGTTCGTTATACCATACGGGTATGTCTGTGTATATATATATCGCCGACGCCAGTCTTTTCCACGTTGCTGGAATGGAATGGTTGTGGCAAGACTGCGTGAAAGAAAGAAAACAAAAAGAACCAACGGAGAATTACGCGCCGGGATGTTTTGTATACGCGCGCCTCCACACACGACCTCGTCGTGCCAATCGGGGCAGACAGAAAAGGAAAACAAAAACAATAATGAACGCATTACGTATAGCAGCAGCAAGAGCGGCGCGAAGCGAACTCAATCAGCGAGCTCCCGATGACGACAAATCAGTGCGGCCTGGCGAAGACGACTGCGAGCGTGTATAGTAATCAACCGCGGGAGCAGGAATTATTTGCGCTGCCGATGGAGGTTCGTCGGCACGAACGGAGGAGCCAGGCGAATGGCGCACATCGAGAACTGTCTGTATATGCACGCTGCTTCTTATAATAGAAGAGCAGAGCGAGGGAACCGCACAGCAGCCGCGGGGTTTCCATTAAACGAGGCGGAAGCGTTTTTCTTGAGAAGCACGCAACTGACATGCATGCGCTGGCCAACAGTGATGTGTGTTTGGCTGTGGCGAAGCAGCAGGATTAACAGTGGACATAATTGGGCCGATGAAGTGGTACGGACGCAAGGAGATTCTATATATGCTCGCTTCTTCGTGATTATTCGAAGACGTCTATATGGGACGGACACGTATAGACTTGGCAACTTTTGTCTTTACTCCGATAAGCGTCGCGCAATAAAACAAAGTATCGCGTATGTCGATTAGTAATTAAGGATCGTCACCTCTTTGTGTAAGCGAGACCTTCATGCAGCGGCACCGAACTCGCTTGCACAAACTGACAGCTCCGTCCAATCAACGCCGCCTCGCGATTCGGCGCCGATTCGCAGAACTGATTGTATACCTACACGGCTATACGACACACGCGTATGCGAAAGTGCCGCAGTCGTGCACTTCTCGATGAAAGAGAACATAGACGTTCGTTTTTATGTTCAAGCTGTGACAGCCGGCTCAAAGAATGTTGGGTATTAAGCAGGGACATGCCGACGCACGCGATTTGGTTGCCGCATGCAAGCGTCGTGCCCGATAAGCTCCGCGTTCGAGGGATTATACGCTTTTCCCGACGGTCTCGTCAGGCCCGGCAAAAATGCACGCAGACGTTCGGCTGACGCGCGTGCATGCGGGCCCCGAAAGCGTTTGCTACATTTATTTTTCATTATCACATAACTGCAGTCTGGCTTGCATGCAGGGACTGTTGGGAGTATAAAAACGGAGTACGAAGTAAACCGCAAAAACACTTCTCACGGGGTAAAAAATGTAAAAGAAAAGGCTAACATACATGTATCGAATCAATACGAACAAATCATTACAATCGACTGAACAGAAATGTATGGCCCTCGGCCTCCGATCGATCGTCTTAGGCAAACGCATTAGAAAGAACCACGTGGGTTTTTCGCGTTTTCGTGAGCTTACTTATACTCGCGGACAACGTTTCTTGGCAATGCGGTTAAGAGCCAAATCGCGCGTATACTGGCGCTGATGAATAGTCCTAAAAGTGTGCCCTTATTTCAACTTTATGCACGTAGCTCACAGGACGTCGCTCACACCAGTGAGACATTTGTATTTGTTCTAATTGATTTGGTGTGTGATCGCATTTTCGAACGCGTGAGAAAGCCGCACCTTTTACGTGCACTTTGGAGGCCAAGCGGCGTCTGCGTCGATATGAAACGCTCACAGTGATGGTTCGAAACACAAGATATCGGACTGACGCCCCGCCACGGTGGTCTAGTGGCTAAGGTACTCGGCTGCTGACCCGCAGGTCGCGGGATCAAATCCCGGCTGTGGTGGCTGCATTTCCGATGGAGGCGGAAATGTTGTAGGCCCGTGTACTCAGATTTGGGAGCACGTTAAAGAATCCCAGGTGGTCGAAATTTCCAGAGTCCTCCACTACGGCGTCTCTCATAATCAAATGGTGGTTTTGGGACGTTGAACCCCACAAATCAATCAAGATATCGGACTAACTTCGCATAGTAGTATGTGAAGAAGCTCCGCCCCTGTAGCACTTCCTTCATTGACAAGAGCACTTTCGACAATTTTTTTTAACATTTCAAGTAAACGAGGACATCGAGTTCAGAATGCCGTCACCACCAACAATGCCAGCGCGGCAGCGCTACGAGTCGCCCCCTCCCTCTCCTAAAGCCACGGTGGCTTTGCCTCGCCGTGTCCAGCCCGGACCGGGGGTCCAAGAGGCCCTGGTGGCCCGCGCAAGGACCGGGGCGCAAGCCAATGGCATCCCGGACTACAGACTCCACCCATTCAGCAATATGTATAATAAAGTTTTTCATCCATCCATCCGGGCCTCTCAGCGTTCGTCGCGGCGTCACATTCCCCTCCACACACAGTGAGGAAAAGCACTCGGCCAAGAGGGACGAGCCGACGAACGGAGCATCTATAGCGAAGGAAAGAGCGAAACGAGCGGGGGCGTTTATTGGATGGTTAAATGCGTGTTAAGTTCGCTATTATACGGCACATTTGCGAAAATTTTCACAACTACGCGTTAGTTGTCGACACACGCAGGACTGTCATACGTCAACTATAAATTTCGCCGTTTAGGTGCCATGGTGTAGGGGCTCTTAAAAGAGAACCAATGTGGACTGGAAATGGCCGAACCAGCACGCTTTCGTATTTGACATGAACGAGTTCTCTTTCCACATCGAATTTTTTCTTTTCTCATTTTTTTTTTCAACTGACGCTGGGAGCCTGGCACACATACCAAACTAAACGAAAAGTAAAAGCGAGCGACGACACGGCGACGGATAATAACCTACAACATGACGTACAAGGCTCACACGTTTTACTTCTCCGCCTTTTCGGAGATCGTATACATACGCTGTTTATCCGTCAATATGCAAGTTTACCAACCCGTCCAACATGAGCTTCTATCAAAGAACGAAAAAAAAAAGAGAAAATAGGTTGAACATGAACGCACGGGACAGGAAACCATGGAGAAGGTTACGTCAGCAGAAAATCGTGACGGACAGCCCAGGTGTTTATAAAGCCTGTTCTATATATATAAAAGTTGGCTACATGTTATACTAACGAACTTACTTAGCCGCCAATACTGCACGGAAATCCTTTGCAAGCTTAAAGGTACGACATAGTTAAAGCGCGAGAACAGAACGACGACGCAGAGACAAGAAGGACACGAAGGACACTGTCTCTGTCTCATTGTTCTGTTCTCGCGTTATAACTATCGTCATGTCATACCAACTAGCCCAAGCTGCCACACTAGGAAGGTACGTTGCAGGGTGTGCCACTCCCATATATATATCCGTGCATAACGCTATCCGAAAGCCACGTTTAGGGACTTGCTTTTCCGCTCCGGAAAGACAATGGAGCCCAAACGACTCTCCGGTTTATCTCTTATGGTAGACAACACGTGGCACGCTTCAAGTATATGTAGAAAAAAAAAACAAATGCGGCGTGTCATTGCCGGCCCTGTCCCATGAAAAGAAACAGAGGGACGCAATACGAATCACGCTAAAACATTCTGATTTTTCGCGAGCGTGCACCGCTTGCACATCCCCCGAATTGATTTTTTTTTTTTTTGCGGTTTGTGTGAGTGTGTGTGGGGGGATGGGAGGTCATCGTACGGCTAGTGCAATAGAAAAAAAAAAGGAAAACAACAACAAGGAAACCTGGTATACGTACAAAAAAATAATGTATGTGCGCGACCAAGACGCATGGGCTGCGTATGGCAGAGGTCATATCGTCATCGTGCGCCGTCTTCCAGCAAATTACGTAGTGCGAGTCACGAATTCATAGCGCTCCGAGAGCATCTTGTATGTTACGTAGTCATTGCTGAAGTATATGGCGAACGAGTTTCTGGTCCCACATCCTGCTTACGACCACCCACGATGACGCCCAGCAGGCGTAGTACACGCGAAACTGAGATCGCCTCAAGGCAAACTCTCTATACTGCGTGAACACACTGCAAGAGAAGCAGTTCGACGGACAACTATATACGGCCGCTAAGGTTTCCCGCGCTAAAGCACGGCGTGCATTCGGACACTTCGAAGGCCCTAAAGAACTTCGGAACAAAAGGAGCCTCCACCTTTGAAAATGAGGGCGCGAAGCCACGAGCAAGAAAGAAGGCAGGGGTGAGAGCATTACCGAGCGCATTATGCAGCACGGGAAGACGGAAAGGCAAATGCTTCGTCCCGTACGAAAACAGCGGCATGCAACCATAAGCGTAGATATCAAGGTGTGAAATAGCCCGACCCGTTCACGGTCATCAAGCTGATGGGAGGTATAGTGGCTTGAGGACCGGAAGACACCTATGTTGTATAGTACTGCATCTTCAACTCAGCACGTTGCAGTGCTGGGTTAAAGATGAATGGGAGTGAAAGAAGACAGTGAAAAGGAGAGCTAGCCACTTTTGTGAGGGTACCCGCAACCGTGGTCGCTGGATGGAAGCGTAGCGAATGGCCGGCGTAACCAAGGGTGCCCCACAGAACTGCAAATTGCATGGGTATCGAGACTCGGACATCTGACACCTTCTCACTCTTTCTCTTTGCGTGTTCGCGAAGTACCTATAACGTGTCCGTGAAGCGAGAAATGGTGGTCGTTGTGGTCGAATCAGGCCCCGATATGGTTTGTTAAAAAGAAAGAAAGAAAGAAAGAAAGAAAGAAAGAAAGAAAGAAAGAAAGAAAGAAAGAAAGAAAGAAAGAAAGAACTGGTAAAGCCAATGCGGCATCATTTCAGTAGCGTATTGCCACTTTTAGTGCAATAACCGGGTGTACATTTACATACGTTCTTATAGCTTTTTTTTTAAATATAGTAGGAAGTCCGCACCTGTCCTGTGTTCTTGTGCCTTCACTATCCTTGCTTTCTGCTGTACTCGTGTATGCTTCCAGCGATGAACCAAGTGGCCCAAAACAATATTTTTACTGTAAACCAAAGGGCCAAGACATATGTCGACGAGAAGACCGCCGAAACATATGCTGATGGTTTACGTGGAATTAACACCTTTTACTGTTGCTTTGAATGTAAAACGCGGTACAAACAGTCAAGTGGATGACGTGCGGTGCATGCATGTGCATAAGTGACGTACGCGTGCAATGGATAGGTCCAACGCAACCAAGACCATCACGGCGTCGTATATCAGCCTATAATCATCGGCCATGCACACTTCAACAGAAAGTGAGTGACAAGACATATAACACGAAACAACTTTTGTACGAGCCAGTGACTCTGGAAAGTTTTGTGACGGGGCGCTGACATTTAAACAGATCCGTTGACACACGACTCCGTCTCGTCGGCCGTGACGTGCAGCCTCCAGGTGACATTTCGAAGAAAGAACAGACCGCATCGAAAACGAAATTTCACTGCCGAGAAAAAATTGGGAAGCGCGAGCTTTCTTGGAAACGTCGCGCCCGCTATACGAGAAGCAAGAGCAGCGCAAACGGTCGTAAATGCCGTGAGCTAAGCAGGGTCTGAGCGCCTAATTCGCTAGCGCGCGCGGACACACACACACACACACACACACACACACACACACACACACACACACACACACACACACACACACACACACACACACACACACACACACACACACACACACACACACACGCACACACGCACACACACACGCACGCACACACGCACACGCACGCACGCACGCGTGGGTAAATAAACTCTGCTGCTCTCTTTGCCTGCCGCGGCGCAGATGCGCCATGAGCTCATATATGAACCGTTCGCGAACTGCGTATACAAAGGGTAACAGGGACACGAACAATTAGGAGCGCCAAGTGTGTATTGTGTGAGTCCCATAACGAGCGGTCGGGTCGCCGCAGTAATGTATATACGCAACGGTGCGCGCCCCGCTAAAGGGACGGACGGGTATAGCGCAATTGCGCGATCTCCTTTAAAATTGAATTGCCCGTCCGCGACTAATATCCGAGCGTATAAATGGTGAACCCGTGTGCATTGCGCAAATCGAGTTCATCATGCAATGTATCCAGCGAGCTATACAGATAATATAGTTCAAGTGATACAGTTTATGGCCGTTTGTTCTTTACCATGCAGTCTTACGGGACAGCGTCGCGATACGCCCTGCAGCTGGAATGTGTAGCAGCCAATTTATAAGATGAAACGTTCTGCCGCAAAGCGTCTCCCTGCATGTCGTCGTATAGATCAACGGTTAACGAGAAAAGATGTGCCTGTCTCGCATTCAGTAATAGACGCGTTCACAATTGGCCTCGAAGGGGGGCGCGCCAGTGGCAAAACTCGTCAGAAATCCGCTGATTGATTGATTTGTGGGGTTTAACGTCCCAAAATCAGAAATCCGCTCACTTCGCCGCCTGTGCGGCCGCAAAACCGCGCAGCGAGCTCGATCTGAAGAACAAAATCGGCCCGCGATTCGACTGTTTCGCCGCGCGACAGAGGAAGGCCTTTTCTTTCCAACTTCAGGGGAAGCTGTACAATAGCTGTATACTGCCAGTTTCGCTTATAGTAAGCGGAGAGGGTTCCCTGTTTCGCTGAGTCGCTTGTAGTATCGTTATTTTTCTGTTCATCACGTTCATCAATAACGCGTTTGTCGATGGCTCTGAGCTAATGGTGTTGACGACAAACATATATACACTTTGTGGGAATCAACAAGTAACCTTAATCATACCCTAGAAAACGTGCATTCAACCAAATGGATACTACCTTGGAGACCATGTGTGCTTTCATTCATAGTTGCGCCTATACTTTTCCTGTACGAAATAATTGTGATCTTTTCAACACACCTTCGTACTTGAGCGACATTTTTTTTATCATAATTAAAATAGTTTCAATAATGGGGGAAATTTGTCAAATATCCTCTTTTATGGGGCTTATTTTGTGATGACTATTTGCTTGTTAGCTCGGATGGATTTGGAAACGCTGGATAACAAATATGCCACGCGACTGAACACTCGGTCGCAAACTCAAAACGGTGACCAAAAAGGGGTCGGATGAGATTCTATAGTCGGCGCAATCGCGATCTATATCCGCGGTCTGCACGACAAATCTCACAGCCTCAACAAGGACGAGCTCATCATCAGCCCGATTTGAACTAATATTGTCGAACAGAACTCAGTCAGCGTGCCTAATATTTCACGATTTTGCAGAGGCGGGCGACTCCGTACCACGGTGTGCATCTCCTGTAACAACAGCTTGAAAGGTGGAAGGTATTTCTTTTCCGAGGTACCATGCACAACTTGAATTCGGTACGAAATGAAACGCCAATCGAAAATGGGCCACATTGAGCGAACTATAGAAGTGGCAGCATGAAAGGGGGGGGGGGGGGGCAGAACAAACGTAAGGGCCATGATTGATTTGATTGATATGTGGGGTTTAACGTCCCAAAACCACTATATGATTATGAGAGACGCCGTAGCGGAGGGCTCCGGAAATTTAGACCACCTGGGGTTCTTTAACGTGCACCCAAATCTGAGTACACGGGCCTACAACATTTCCACCTCCATCGGAAATGCAGCCGCCGGGATTTGATCCCGCGCCCTGCGGGTCAGCAGCCGAGTACCTTAGCCACTAGACCACCGCGGCGGGGCGAAACGTAAGGGCCAAACCTCATAAGCGCGAAAATGCACGCGACAGCGACGAGCGACGCGACGTAGATCGGCTTCGCGCGATCAGTCGCTAGCGCAGGCAAACCTCATTCACGCGACGGCTTCGGCGAGCGAATTCCACTGTTGCTGGCATGAGGCCGTCAACTCGCACCAAGAAAACCGCGTAGCGAGCGGTATGCAATTTAAAAATAAGATATATTGTTGTGTAATGAAACGGAAAGTGTTTATGAATGCCTTGCAGCACTTTTTTTATATGCACATGCGTAAACATTGCGTTATTTCTTGTTGCGCATACGTGACACGGGCAGGGTCACGTGCACCTATGTAGTCTTCGTCTTTTCCGGTTTTTCGCTATTGGCTGCTTGAGCCCAGCACTTCCGGGCGATGAGCGACGGTTTCCAAATCTGGAGAACCGAGCGATCGCGCGAAAACGAGCACGCGACACGTCGCGCGAACGCCCTGTTTCGTCGCTCATAGCGTCGCTCGTCGCTGTCGCGTGCATTTTCGCGCTTATGAGGTTTGGGCCTAAACGCGTTCGACGCGCGCGATCCCCGTGTGTGCCGGCCACTCTGGCGTTTATATACGCTCTCTTCGCGCCTCTGAAGTGTGAATGCGCCTTAAAGTCCTGGGTTACGCAAGGACAACGCGTGCGGCGACAGACCGAGCTATGCGATTTATGACCTGTGTACACACACACATATATATATATATATATATATATATATATATATATATATATATATATACTTGCAAGCACCTTTGAAAGCCGAACCTCCTCCTCCTTCAGGCCCCTGAGGACCTAAACAAAGTTCTTTGACTGAGTAACCTTTGAAAGTCATGCGACAGTTCGCGTCTAGGCAATTTAGTTTTAGACCCTGTCATTATTTATCTGTACCCGCAAGGGGAGTCAAAATGCGAGTTCATCCTTTGTTACGTCATTTACGTCGTGTGATGAACGACGCGGAAAGAGAAGGGTGCTTCTATAGTGAAAAGATAAAGCCGTCGATACAACAAAGTTCGCAAGCGAAATAGTATGTACAACGCAGGGCAGTATGAAAGGAAAGGAAATGCTGAAGAGGAGGGCCATTTCGACTCCCCTTTGGGGTGTAGATAACGTTACGACAGCGTCGAAAACTAAATTGGCTACGCGAAGTGCTGCCATGAATACGCACGGTCTTGGCAAGCACGAAAGTGTCAGCGAGATCAAAAGCTCAATAGGAAATGTAATTCTCGCAAATGAATTCTGATCAGAACATCACAATAATCGCTGCCTAACGCAAACTCAATGAGCCAGGGGCGTATAGCAAGATATTTTTATGGGAAGGGGAGGGGGGGGGAGTGCATTGAACTTCTCACTATACGCCAGTGAAGCGTTGCCTTTCATACTGATTAAGACTGTACATGCATACTCGGGTGCCCGAATGGCAGAGCGAATTATGGGAGCAGCTTGTGCGCGATGTTCTATACATACACGCGGTCAACATGGCCGATTAAGCATGATTGGTGATTCGTGATTGAGGTATACTGCATGCGCGAGGGAAAAAAGAAATAGAGGTGGGGGAGGGAGAAGGCAAGCGCTACGCGGTGGCAACTGAGATCAGTACAATATATATATATATATATATATATATATATATATATATATATATATATATATATATATATATATATATATATATATATATATATATATATATATATATATATATATATATATATATATATATATATATATACAGGCGGCTCATTGATCATATCACACGGAATGCAACGGTTTGCACCCCGCGATAGCGACAGCTCACGGCTTTTTCGTATACGTATTTACGTTCGCGCTCGGTGCAGCCGCGTCGCGCGCAGTGCGGTACACATTAATAATCGACCGTGCAGACAGCCGACTTGTCCCCATTCCGAAAGGCGACAATCCATGCCGATCGAACGGCATCCCGGGCTATTGATGTGCGGTGGCAATCAGGAAGAGCGGCGTGTATTACACGCATCGTGATTCGGCACGACGAAGGTAAACGAGCTATCGATGCCGCGCTGTCTTTCGCACCTGACCTTATTAATGGCCGCTGTACAGCCGTCACAATATTATTATTATTATTATTATTATTATTATTATTGAGGGGGCAAAAAGCATAGCACGAAATGAACAAAAACGATACGATGACGGTATACTGGCGTAATTTTCGCGCGCCGAATGAAGCGAATCGCGTGGAGCGTATACAAGTGCAGAAAAAACATGTGATTGAGAGCCGGCGTATACCGTATACAAATAGCTAACGCGTGCAGTGTCCCCAAACGAGACGGCGTAGTTGACATCAGGGGGAGATGGTATTTAGATTGGTCCAATCCCTGAGCCCGCTGCGGCAACTGCCAGGCAGCACATTCCCCAGCCTATAAGCCCATAACCCACGGTGTAAGATACAGACGATTGTACGCGTTGCATCGCGTACGTGTCCATGTTTGCAGCATTTAGCCGCGTGAATTAAAAGACGGCACGTGTTGCGCCCATGACGTAACTCGATGAGGTTGGGGGAGGCGGAGATATGCACAGAAGCCAATGAAACTGGATTACGTGCTAAGGCACGTTGCCGGGCTAGTTGGTTGAGATTCATCATTTTCACTGGTATAGCGCACCACGACAAGGACACACACAAAGGAGAGATGGGTGTGTGTGTGTGCATCTCTCCTTTGTGTGTGTCCTTGTCGTGGTGCGCTATACCAGTGAAAATGATGGATTACGTGGGCAGGCAGGCACTCGCACCGTTCGGACACCCCCGAGGCACGAATAGAGCTGGACACATCCACAGAGCCGCACGAGGAGCGACGTATATGCTGATTCGGCGGACGAATGAACAAAGTGCTTGCGATTCGCCAAAAAAAAAAAAATGGGGACACGGCGTAAACACTCAACCAGAAGAGCGCAAGCCGCAGCTCCGGAGGCGATGAAAGGCGGCCGAGCACGCTCGACGAGCAAAATCGAATTTCTCCGCCGGACCCCGGGGGCCACAGCGAAAGCGCTTTCTTGTGTTGAAGAAACGTGCAACTTCGCCGAGACCTGTCATAGCGTCGCACACGAGATGTTCTCTGACAAGCTGCGAGTCCTTGCACTGCGGCATCGACCGAAGACGAGCGACGACAGAAATGGTATCGACACTTCGGGGAGCGAAGCGAGTGAGGCATCAAGAAGATCAGTCCGCACGCTGTCAAAACGAGAATGTGGGTCGACGCAGGCAGTTGCTGCGGCGTGCAAGAGGCGGCACCGAATCGCGAGCTTCATTTCGGTATCAAGGGTCGCGAGCGATAGTTTTTTTTTTTTTTTTTTTGCACGCGTAGCCGTTTCTGGTGCGACGGGAGTGCAGCCCTTTCTGGGCCACCTGTCGGCCTACAGGTCGCGCCACTGTTCGAGCCGGTCCTCTTCCGAACAATCTCGCCCTGCAGAGATGGCCGAGTTCCTGCGGCGGTATATACCCTCGCAACAGGCCAAACGGATTCCTGTTCAAGTCGACCACGCTGGGAGCCACTTCGCGAAATTCCGAGAGTCGCCCGGCTCGTTCTGACTGATTGAGCGTCCTTTATTATATATACTTTAAACTTCGGGCATAGAGCGGGCGCTTACGTGCATTCGACAATGGTAACGCCGGGAGTCGGTGGTATGGCCGAAGCCCTTCTCGTCCGGAATACGCAGTAAACGTCTACAGATCAAGACACCGAGAAAAGTGACTTATAGGAGTCTTGATGACTCGTAAAGACAACTGCGATTCCCGATCTTGGGCTGTTATAAGTCAATGTTTTATGCCTTTTGTATATCGTAACGCGGATGAACAACGCCATGAAACATCGTATAGCACCAATTCAAGCCTTCTCATGCGTATATGCGTCTATACCGTAACACTGTTCCTTTAGGTGTTAAAGGTGAAAAACACAAACAGCCCAACATGGCGGCACTGACACCCGTCCGTAAAATAGTCTATATATGTAAATGGTGCACCGTAATCATCGGCTTGAGAAAATTACCTCCCGTAAAGTTGACTGCTGGTGTTCATACTCGATCGTAAAAAAATTTATGGTTACTCGAAGGTCGCGGAATCAAATCCCGGACGCGGCAGTAATGCCCCGCGTGCCTCTATGCATATATACAGATTGAGGCGCTCGTTAAAGGTCGTCGAAATTTGTACACCGCTCGACTACGGCGTCTCTCATAATCATATCGTGGTTTGGTGATGTACAACTCAAACAATCGAAGTTCTTATCAACAGGCGACAAAGAATTTCCTCCTCCTCTCTCTCGAAACGTAGACAAAAGGAGACGAAAATGTTCCTTTTTTTTTATCCGAACTCGTTTTAGTTAAAGAAACAAAAACGCTCTTCGCCGAAATCTGACAACGCAGACGCCCCCACTAACACGAAACGCATTCGACGTGATAGAAACGGTCGGCGTATACAACTGACACGAACGACCATCGCATAGGCATTACACAGCGCTGCAGCCGCGCGAAATTGCACGAATTACACGCTGCGGACGCATCACGTCTGAAACATAACGCCTGCATGCGCGGCCACGTCGAAGCTTCGTTCAAATCGGCGCAGGTGCATGGGCATACACACACATATATGCGTCGTAAAAAACGAGACGTCCCGTCAAACGACGTGTACGTGCGTTAGTCGATGTCGTATATTATATGTGGTGGTCGCGTATTGTATAACACAGGACGTGAGACCCGAACACGACCGCAGCCGCGAAAAGAAAATAATTTCGGCGCACACATACTCGCAACAGCGGAGCGGAAAAGTAAAAAAAGGAAGAAAAAACGTAAGACTTACTTCGGTTTACAGAAATGCAGACAGCATACAAAACGAAAGTTTTCTTACAAATTTTTCTTAGAAATGTTCTCTACCGCGTGCGTTCAAAATAAAAAAAAAAGACAAACTAAGTGCGAGTATTGAAAATCGAGCTCCCCTTGAAGAAAGTGAAGTCTCGCTCAATAAGGGAGAGGAGATAAACGAAAAAAAAAACAAAAAAAAAATGACGATCGTATAGCTGGGCGAATGCATTCGTCGGCGTCACTTCGTTACACGCATATACGACGCCCCCTTTTACGTACGCGCAGCTGTCGGTGTGCGTTTTGAAAGAAAGTTAATATTGCAGTCATTTAAGGGGAAAAAAACACACACACAGAAGCCCAACGTAACGTCAGTGGCTTTTCGCATGCGGCCCAAAAAAAGACGGCGAAACCGAACGGAATTAGATTTATCCGAGCCGCGGCGTGGCAGAAAAAAAAAGTTTTCGAGTTGCTCTCTTTTAGTTTTGTATCTTGTTTTTCGCGGCGCGCCGGAAAATCAATGAGATAAAGTACGGCCGTCCATGCCGTGCGCAGGAAGGCGGGGAGTGGCTTGCTTCCGTGATTCACGGCGTCGGCGCAGTGCAACAGCGGGCGCGCTGTCGGGCGCAAAGAGCTCCGAGTGCCAGTGGTCATCGTTGTGTGTGCGAGCGTGTGTTTGAGAAAGGGGGGGGGGGTCACTTTCCGCTGTAAACAACGACCACCGTTCGTGCTGAGTCAGGCGAAGTATAAAATAGACGAACATAAGTGTATCCGAGGAGAAACACTCATCTTCGAGCAGATCGACTTCCTACGGCGGCGTCCTTTACTTTGCCACAGCCGGAAAAACGTCCTTGGCGGGGGTTTCGATCGAGAGTCCTACAAGACCAGTGCGGGACTATCCATTCACGCGTATACGTCGGCGTGTTTCCCGTCATCCTGCACAGCTATTCGCAATAACACCGCGTGCGTGTCTGTCAAGACACACTCGCAGATTTTAAATAACGATATCTGCGGTTTAACCTCCCAAAACCATGGACGATACAATTATGAGAGATGCCTTAGTGGAGGGCAACAGAAATTTCGACCACCTGGTGCGCACCGATATCGCACAGTACGCTGGCCTATACCATTTCGCCTGCATAGGGTGACCTTCACGGTTGACGTCGAACCCGCGACCTTCTTCGGGTCAGCAGCCGAGCGAGCAAGTTCGGCACTGTTCCACCGAGGCGGACATATCCGCGGCTTTATAACGACGGCGAATGAGCGACAGGGCAGCGTATATACATTCTCAAAAGCTGACGACACAAAAGCTCGACTGTTCTACTTCAAGTCTCTGCGGAAGCGTTAATAAAGGATACGTGCGCCGTGGTTGAAGGAGGCCCAGTGCGCGTCGGTTTCGTCAGATTCGGGTCGCCAGTGGATCCCCCGGACGGCTAATAACGGGTGAGCAAGCAGCTCAGCCAGCTCAGCCGGAAATAAAAAAAAAGAGCTGCAGCCGCCTTCCGCGTTGCCAGCCGCATCGGTCGAGGCGACGGGGATAATCCGGCGCGCCGCAGAGGAGAAAAGCCGATCACACCGCCGCCGAGACCGGGCGACACGGCCGAACGGAAGAGCTTCGCACTGCCGCTGCGCAGTCGAGCTCGCCGGAAGCGATTCCGGCCGCCAATACTCGGCTCTCCGCTAACCCCGCTTCTCGTCACTTTGAGAGGCACTTTTCGCGAGGATCAAAAATGCCCCCCCCCCCCTAGATTCAGGGGTTACATTTATATCGCGGCGTATATCCCCACTCAACTCAGACGCTATATCATCTGACCAGCAGAGAAGTACAAGCTTCGGCAGGCGTAGCTGTATACGACGCTTCGCAACAAATGTGTCGGTTAACGTCGCGAAGGTTTAACCTATCGATTGATTTGATTGATTGATTTGTGGGGTTTAACGTCCCAAAACCACCATTTGATTATGAGAGACGCCGTAGTGGAGGGCTCCGGAAATTTTGACCACCTGGGGTTCTTTAACGAAAACCTATCGACGGTAGTAAACTGTGCGGTTTCATTTAACGTACGGAACGGTGACAAGCTAAATATGCGTTTCGTCGTACGAACACGGACGTATAGAGAGGAGGTGCTGTCGCTGAGGGTCGACGAATAAAACGCTCCTCGACTTTCCCCGCTTTCGATGAAGTCACCACGCCCACGAGTTTTGCCCTTCTATGTTCGTTTCTCACGAAAGAGTTGCTCCTCTCAACGCGGGCGCGGGAGTTCAAGCGAATGTCCCGACTGGCATACGCTCAGCCTCCGCGATACGCATACCGCCAGGGAACTAAAGCTACGGTCCCATAGTCTTTTTATCTATTCTTGCGTTCGGCAGAGTTAAACCTTCATCGAATTTCCTAAACTCGAACTATCCGCAAGCACACGATCGGCCACACGATCATCCCATTGATCAGTTTACTTCTTGCAGGACCATTTTAAGCAAAGCGCTGTGATTCTCTCTTGAGAAAGCGTTGCCTATATACCTATTCACTTCACATGTAAGCCTACGGAATGACGTTACCCTGGCTTTTTCTCACGCTTTCCTTGTCGCAAACTATAGTATACTTCGGGGAAAGCCCCTTTTTTTCCGCAACTTTTTGTTGACTCGTAAACGCGTTTCCTCTCCCACCAGAAGGAAACTAAAAGAAAAAAAAAGGCATCGGTTGCTGTGTGAGCAACAGGATGCTTCGTTAACTTTGACACGGGAAAGTGCAACGATTTTATTAAAAAAAATCACGTGTTCCGCCGCAAAGTAACGGACGTCATCGGGGCTGTTTTCCCGACCGGCGTAAGCAGCCATTCGCTCCAATATATGGGAAACGACGCTTCCGAGGAGAAACCAGCCCGGGCCCACGGATCCATCTCCGCACTTTCTTTCCCGCGGGCCCACGTGAAAGCTGTTTCTCCCAATCTCGCATTTCCAGGAGTTCTTTTCTTAGTACGCATTGAAATTTCGGTAAAGCCCGCCTATCGTGCCCTGCGCAATCAGTGGAACTGCACGGTGTGTATGTATCTCGTGTATTCCAAGGAACAAAAGAAGCATTGTCAGTGAACCTTCGTTGATTGATATGTGGGGTTTAACGTCCCAAAACCACGATACGATTATGAGAGACGCCGTATAGTGGAGGGCTCCAGAAATTTAGACCACCCTAGGTCTTTGACGTGCACCTAAGGCTATACACACGATCTATTCACCTCTGCCCCACATTTTTCTTTCGCGCGTGTGTGCGTGTGGAAACGCCATTAGAAATTGGCACTTGTTAAATTCGCTAAAACAGCCATCTTTGGCGTAACAAGAACTTTGGCAAAGTCAAACAAGATGTAGGAAGAACACACAAGAGCCGTCACAGTGAAGACTCAAGAAAATGAGGAAAATCATCTGAACAGGATTACACTTTGTCCTGGTCGTCGCATGGTATCGCTAATTACTATAGGTAAACATTTAAATGGTAAAATTATTCTCACGCACCCTCCTTGCCCCCTGCCGCTCACCCTTGCACAAATTCTAGTGTGAAGGGAAGCCTATAGCCTACACATTTTCATAAGTGAACTGTGCTCATGCCGTGATCTTATCCTTATATTTCAGGTAAGTCCAGCAACAATCATCACAGAATCTGGATTCCCACAGAGATCCTGCCAGGAAAGCATATATTGTCTTAATTCATCAGTGAATCAACAACGCGCACCCAGAATGATTAATTGCATGCTTTGTTAAGCTAATTGCACTCGCTCCAATATGATAATTATGGAATTTTCAGAATGCGTTGTTGTCGTTTTTTTTTTTAAGGGGCGAAGCTCCTTCCTTACGCCGTGGGTCGTAGGTCCCGTGACGTCGTCGTAGTGGCCAGTTTTCAAGGTCATAAAATTGCATTGCATGTCAATAAAAACGGTGTCACAGCATATCCACGGAGTGGATGATGATGAGTGAAGCGAAGCGTCCGTCCATCCGTCCGTACGCCCGTTCGCTCTTCTGTCTGTCTGTCTGTTTGTCCGTCTGTCCGTCCGTCTGTCTTAGCGTCCGGGCGGACGCTTAACCTCACTCATCATCATTCACTCCGTAAATACACTGTGACTTTTTTTTTCTTCTTTACAGGCGTTTCACACCGCACCTCTTGTTAAGTTCCTTCAAGAAAAGCACAGCTGTTCATTCTGAGCAGAGTTCTGTACAGTTCACGCTGTGCCGAACGCGCAATCAGTAATTCTAACCGCAAAAACGTCCAGTGGTTGAACCTTGTGATGAGCTAGCAGCTCAGTTGAGGATTAATGGATGAACGAACAACTCTATAACTAATTTCGTTTTAATTTCAACCCAGAGAACGAACATCTGCTGAATATTCAAATATGCGTCGTAGAAAGCGATTTTTGTTTTCTTTTGAGATTACTAAAATCGGTAGGCTATTTTTATAGTTAACATAGCATTACATGGACACAGCAAAAGCCATACGAAAATTTATGTGGATGCTAATTCTACTTTTTAAGTTGAATTTGTCGTTTATAAGTCGCGACGACTACACAAAGCAACGCAACGGTGAAAGTATACGTGCGGCCCACAATATTTGAATTTCTTCGTGCCTTTGTGAGCTGGCGTTACGCGTTATCATATGCACCGACTGAAAGAATAAGACGCCAACAGCTTGGCTGCAAGGAACAACTCGTTTGACTGAGCTGGCATGAAGGAGATGAAGTGAAAAAAAAAAAAAGCGATACTGTCGGCAGTGCGCTATTTCTGCTCGACGAGCGAAACGCGCTTGGCACAGCGTCAAAACTTGGCTAACCGTTGTCACGAGATGCAGACGAGCTTGGAAGAGCCGTTGACGCTTATATGCCGACCTTGGGAGCCCGCTTTGCCTGTTAGTAAGGGATAGATGGATGGCTCAAAGAGGCGTATACAGAGGACGCCATGAACGGAGGACATGCAAGGCGCGACATCAAGCTTCTCAATATGAGCTTTCCCTATAAGGACAAAAATGTTTTAGACGGAAACAACTGCGTCTCTCATAATCATATGGTGGTTTTGGGAGGTTAAGCTCCAACAATTATTGTTATACGAAAAAAGAAAACTCAGGAATTCTTCGTTGTATTCGCGCAAGTGTCATTCGATTGAGATCGATGGAAAGGCATCGAAAGGTATGTTTTAGCGTTGGATTGAACTCGCCAGCAATTGTGAACATTAGCAATAATTAACGAACACTTTACCAACGGTTTCTGTGTGTACGCTGGGAAATGCAGCAGGCCAGCATACCACCGCTGGTAGGGTATATACGCAAAGACACAAAACCAAGCAGTCGCATGTTCTTCGCATAGCAGTCACAATTAAGCAGGGTTATACCACTGACCTTCGAGTGAAATTCGTCAAACGACGAGCAAAATGTCGCCAAAACTCGCCACTTTACATTTGTGTGGCGTACTTAGTAGTGATAGTTTTAAAATATGTATAGCGCCGTGCAATACGGTACCATTACGGTAAACCCTATATTATGTGACCTTTTTCATGTCAGTCATATCCGTTCCACCACAGAAGCACTGAAAAAGGTCATGCATGCACTAGCAGCGTCCCTGAATTCTAGCGCGCCTCGCAACGAAAGTCTGTGATAGTTTCTGTCGTAGCGAATGATGAAGCGGTCGCTACAAGAAAAGAGGGACATCGTGCGTAGCCCTCCTGTAGATTTAGATAATTTCGCTGCAGTGGAATCGTGAGTCCGATAATCGAACAACTTAATTACAAAGCAACAAAAATAATTTTGAAAGTATACTGCCTAACCACCTTATCGGAAAAACTACCATGGTGAATACTGGAAAACACAGTGGGCGTAGTGGAATTAACGGTGTGTATAGTGGAAATTATGGTGGATATGGCGGGACATAGTGGAAAATATGATGGATATGCCGGGACATACTGGGTGGCATGGTGTACAGAAGATGGGTAAAGTGGAAACGATGGTGAGAAGTAGCGGCTAGATAGTGGGCAATCATGGGAGGCTCTGCCCAAAATTGCGATAATGCTGGGAAGCACTGAGCATATGGTGGGTGGGGCTTATTATGGTGGACCACATGGTGCACCAAGTTGGGAAGCTCTTCTCACCATTGCGATAATGCTGGTAAGCAGTAAGCAGATGATGGGGGGGATTATCATGGCGGGCAATGTATATAGTGTATCAAGCTGGGATCTGTGCACTACATGTTCTACCACCATGATTTCCACCAAAGGTTAGGCCTACAGCCCATACAATTGTGTTATCCGCGCTTCTGGGTTTCAGAATACACGATTTCGACGAGTGAGAATGACAATACAGCACAGCCACGCATCGCAATACGAGCACCGTGCTTTTAGTGTGACCATGCTTATACACTATACATTCGCAACATGTAGTTTCTGAAGGCTGCCTAAAGAAGCCCGACTTCTTGGTCCACCCGAACAGTATGTAAACAAGAAAATTAAACCCAACATACCAAATTGTACGACTTCTTGGCCCACCCGAAAAGTATGTTAACAAGAAATTAAAACTCAACATACCAACTTAAGGGGTACTGCTGCAGTGAAGAAGACGACAAGCTATTCACTACAGTTGGAGCTGCGGTCGGAACATGCGGCGTAACCATCACCTTTAGTCATTTCAGAAACGAAACTTTGAAGACGCTGAAAGCTCTTCGTGCCTCTAAAAAAGACGTAGTATGTAACACGACCGCCTCGCACCACGCGAACCAGTGCCTCCAGGATTTATAGGTGAATTAGGAGATTCACAGGCGAGACAGGAAAGACGTTAAGTGCGCCTTCTACTGGTGGGTGTAAAACAAAGAAAGATATGTTGTCGCCCACTCGTATTGAAGACACTTAGTAAAGAATGCGTAAATCAGTCAATTCATGCCTGAAATTACCAAAAGTTCGTTATGTCGCTATTCATAATTTTAGGCCGCCACAGACCTCTCAAGTTCGCTAATTTGGCAAAAAATAGCCACCAGTGGCAACACTGGTCACAAGGTAGCATCCGGTCTGAGAACTGGTTAAGCTCCCTGTAATATACCGTCTTTTGCCCCGCCGCGGTGGTCTAGTGGCTAAGGTAATCGGCTGCTGACCCGCAGGTCGCGGGCTCGAATCCTGGCTCTGGCGGCCGCATTTCCGATGGAGACGGAAATGTAGGCCCGTGTTCTCAGATTTGGGTGCACGTTAAAGAACCCCAGGTGGTCGAAATTTCCGGAGCCCTCCACTACGGCGTCTCTCATAACCAAATGGTGGTTTTGGGACGTTAAACCCCACACATCTTCCTCCTCCTCGGCAGGATTGGAGAGCCGACGTAATATTAATACAGCGCCGTTTACGTACCGTCCTCGCATTTTATTAGATTATGCTTCGACATCGCCGGCACGAAACGAGATTCCGTAACCGAAATTCACCAAAACGCATTCCATCCGGGAGCTTCGAAAGCGCTGCTAGGCATGGGCACGCGCAACTTGTGCTCTTTATCACTAAAAACAAGGAGGACCAAACACCGCTGAGCCATGCCAAAGTAGACCAGGAACCCTCCTCTCTCCCCCTTCACGAGTCCCCCCCCCCCTCAAACTGTCATCATTGTTTCGACCAGCCACAGGAGCACGGCGAAGCATGCAAAAACTGACGGGGCCCGGGCGACTCGAAGGTGTAGACCATCTCTCTTTCCTCAGCCAACCCTCAACGCTTTCTGAGCTGTTCTGCATTGCTTCTGGGAGGGAGCCATTGCAAGCTTTCTGTACCTCACTGAGGTCGGCCCACCTATGACCAAGCGACGATGTATTGACGTCATCATGTGTGACCACGAATTTCGGCGATGTCACCTCATTATGACGTCATAAAGTCACAAACACCTGCTTTTTTTTAATCACTCGCGTTGACGCCGCCGATGCCGAAACAGACGGGCAAATTGAGCGATTGCTGAGGCACGTAAGGCTTTTGCCCTAATAAGTAGCGTGCAGTGTACTCTCGGTTCTCGCCGTATGAGCAGTGCTTCCAAGGCCCCGCAACAGGTGGAACCTCCCAGTTCAAGGTGCAGCGCGGAGAGTCGCGTCACACGGACCCGCGTGGGAAGCTCCGCAAAGGGACTTGAGTGGGAGGGGGGCAACTCCCTTCTCGCCACCGGAGAGTGCACTGGCCCCTGGCACATCACGCCGACGAGGAGAGCGTCTGAACCGGTCGCCGCACGACCCGCAGGTCGACGAAGCCGACATCCACGTGCTGCGCGGCAAAGCCCGCCCCGCAAGGGGCCTCCGAATGTCGAGCGTGGGAGGAGGAGGAGGGCGGGTGGCTTCTTTTCGATTCCCGTAAACACGCATCTTGATTTTTTTTTTCAACTGAGGACAACGGCATGCTATTCCGTGCACACCGGTGGCCAACAGGTGTAACACAGAACCTTTATGTTAGCGAGGAATATAGAGCAGAAGTTGTGAGGAAAAAAAAAGAGAAACACATTAAAGGTCAACGGCTTAGCGTGCCCACTACAACAACAACAAAAAAAACAGCGAGACAGAAACACTAGCACACCGCAGGAACGTAGCCAGGGGGTGGCACACCGGGCACGTGCCCCCCACCACCCCCATCAAATTTTTTCGCCATGTCATAGAGACACAAAAAATGGCTATTTCATTTATGGTGGTGCCTCTCCCAAAATCAAGTTGGTGCCAACCCTCCCCCCCCCCCCCCCGAAAAAACTTCCTGGCTACGCGCTTGGCACCCCGTGTCGCCTTTTCGTACTAAGGCAGACACCCTATGCACAAAATGCGTGCCGAACGTGTCAAAAAAGAATGCATGCCGCACGGAATATATGTTCCAGTTTATTTTAGCCTGAACCAATGAATGTGCTTGATTAAAACAAAAAAAGATAGCTGTGGGAAAATAGCTTCCTGGGGAGACCAATATACGTAGATTGCGATGCCGATTGAGTAATTATGATAAAAAAGTAGACGAAAAAAAAATCAGTTTTGCTAACGGCGCGCACGAGACGCCGTAGGTGCCAATTTCCTCAGAGTTTCAAAAGGAATTACTTTCGGAAAGCTCCGATAACGCCCACGCAACAACGTTTACTTCTCTGTAATGCTTCGGTCACGCTATTGCTTAATTGAGGCTTCTTTCTAGTGTACTTCATTTATTAACACAGGCACGCCAATCAATATTTTGCGTTCGTTCTCAGGGGTTGGCCGCCTTTCACGCAACAAGCTTGTTTGGGGATACCCCATCACGGCGACCACGGGCAATGTGCGCTAACTGTGCATATTCTATAAACAAATAGCACTGTTAAATAATTATGTGCTTCCTTTTTTGAGACATTTTGATAATTAACAATTTCCCTGGTTTTGAGAGCATTCGCAGAAATACTCCAGAAGAACTTCCAAGCGTGTGAGGTGCGAGCCGGCGTAACTCGTCGCCCCAATAGTTGCGAGAATCCACCGCCCCCCGCCTTTTCTTTAAATCAAAACTTCTATCATTGGCGTGACGCATCCATTCGGTGTTTGAAATGCGAAAATTTTCACGGAGGCGCCTGTCGAAGATAAAAGAAGTGTGGATAAGATAGCAAAGTTAACACTGAAAATCTCTTCCTATATGACCCCCTTCACCACCCTCATTGAAAACTGATAGGTCGCAGCTTGCGGTTGTAATGCGCCGTTTATTGGACGCGCTTTACCCGAAGAAGCCTTTAAAGTCAATTCGTTATTGAACGAGTTAGAAGAAATTAAAGTTCGCCGTTGCCACGCCAATTCACCTTATAGTCGACCGATCCCCTCCATTGGGTACGAGCCATGTCCAGAGGAAAACAACCTCAAGAGGCCTGAAAGCAGGCTACATACAGGAGCCACCGACTCCCCCTTTACAATGGCCTTCTTTTCTGCTTGAAATTTCGACTGTTTTCGCTCCACGCCGTCGCTTCACACATTGCACGCACGGGGCGACCAGGCGGAGTGCTCATTTGTTGCCTGTGCTGAAGGAATCAAATGGATAGAACACAGGTAATGTATTTAAAGCATAAGCAGTCGTCCATTAGAACTGCAGCACGAGTGTCAGTAGAACAGCAGCTGCACACGATAGAGGAGAGGTGGTATCAGGAGATACGAGACCGGCCAGCGCAATAAATGCTCGGAGGAGAAGGCAGCGCTTCGCTAAGGGAATTGCAGAGCCCGGGTCGCTGCCTTTTCTTCAAATGAGCTGATGTCCGTTCCCTGGTCCGTCCTCATCGGTCGCCATGGTTCCAGTAAAAACGAAGGCGCCACCTATACAACACCGCATCGCTCTATACTTGTTTGGGACCCTCGATGCCGAACCACCGACTGCCCAATGTTGTCAGCTTGCCCCTAATGCACGAGAAGGGAAAGCAAGGAAACCGAGAGAAGACGTGGTTTTTATAGAACCATCAACGTTCATCTTCACAAGAAAAAAAAGTGGAGGAGGTGGGCTTGTGCATGTCACTTTTGTTTGGTACACGAGAGTCGTCGTGCGGCGCGAGATGCATTCCACACGAAGCGGACCACGCGAGACAAAGGATGGACGGCGACGGAAAGGCGGCAGGAAACGGCCACGCATCAACGCGTCGGTGTAGCGATATACACGCCCGCGTGGCCACACACAGAAACAGCAATGCCCGCGCCATGAAGGCGCGAGTCCCCCCACCGACAGTTGCGTGCGCCCGCCGCCACACAATGGCCCCATCGTCGTCAGCCTGCGGAGGACGCAATCGTCACAGAGGAGCGCTCCAACGCAAATGCTCCGCGCGTTAGCGCCCAGACACTCTAAGCGCGCGCTCTGTTGCTGCTATAAGCGTTGTTTTCGTTCGCCTTGATTGCCACCTACGCGAAGACAACCGGAACGCGGGGCTCCTTTCACTTTAGGCACTTAAACCCGCGAACGCGTAGCGGGCTTCCAAGAGGGCAGTATCTTCGAGTTCCTGTTTTAACAACACCCATCTACGCTCCAGTAAAACTTACGACACACCTACTCATCGAAGACGGGATGCGTTCGGCGGAGGATAAAAAAAAAAAAACACAGCGCTTTATGAATGAAGAACAAGGCGGCGCTATCTTCTGCCACCTTTGCGGGAGCATAGCTCGGCGCCAACAAAGCGAAGTGCGCTGCATGGATCGTATTCAAATAAGTTATCTCTCGAAAGCACTTCCCCACAATTCTCCCATTTTTTTTAGCCGCTTTACAATATTACGTTTAACATATACCCCCCCCCTCCCGCAAAAAAAAAATTGTGAAAAACGTACCACTGGTGCTGCTTTTGTTTTATCGAGAATACCATTTACATATGTGTATTCATTCCCCTTTGCGTCCATATTAAGAGAAAGGCCGATTTCTATCTACTACATTATAACTTGCCAAGTGTGGTTTGTTTCTTTTTGCGTGCAGTCAATCGACTTGAGGGGGTTTTCTATCAAAATACACGCACCTGACGCGAAGACAAAAGCCTAGGGCCGAAGCCAGAAATTTTTTTCGGGGGTTTCGCTCACCACCCCCCGTCTCTCCTTTCTATGTGCTCGCACATGTGTTCGTATGTTTGCTTATACATAGACGCATACAAAAGTGTATGAACTTCAGCCGTATGAAACAACTGTGAACATGTGGCATCGAAATGATATTGCCTTCTCTTGAGGGGTGACCACTTCGCACAAGCCGACCTTTCGAGGTCTACGTATAGAAGAAGCGAGTGATCGCAAGCTGAAGGAAAGAATGCGATCGGGCAGCAGGGGGTGCCAACAAGAGTAAGTAGTGTGGGGGTCACGTGGTTTGAGCAGGCAACGACGATTAACAGGCGCGGCCGCGCCAGTCGGGAAAACCCGGCCCGACCGACTATAGGCAGGTAGAGGGTGCAGTAATCATGGGCTATAATACACAACGCGAGAGACAGTGACCAGGCCACGTCGAACTACGAAGACGGCTCGAGCAATTGTCCGAAAGGAGGCGAACCCGAGTTGCTCTGCGTGTTCCAGGTACAGACGACCGGGCTCTCTCAGAATGCACGGTTCAAGGACGCGGGCCGCAACCATGCACCAAGTACTGCGAACGCACTGGTACGTCAACGAAGAGAGTTGTGTGTACTACACGACATTGGCGTGCGCTACATTAGGAGGCTCCAACATTCGCAACAGCTCCTTTCCCCGCCTCTGCCCTCGTTGGTCGAGTCCGAGGGAAAACAGAAAGGAATGCGAAAATGAGAATAATGAGATGACTCGCTGCTCAAAGCGGCCCGTCATTTGTCCCCGGCGCCCAGGGGTAAAGACGGGAAGTAAACAGTTCTTGTAATGCAGCATCAAGTGCCCTTGGTCGTACGTACCGGTAAAAAAAGAAAAAAAAGAGAGACCGTACGTGAAAGGTCCGACTATATAAGCGTATTAAGCACAACTGGCGCAGGGGGGGGGGGAGGTGTCGGGAGGACCAAATGGATGTCATTATTTGGGGACAAGAAAATTCACGAAGCACGTTAGCCACTTTCTTAAACCAACACGCTACACTGATGGTTTGTTTAGTACGCGATATTCCGTCGTTATAATTGACCTAGTTGTCGCGATCGATAATGGAGATAAGAAGAACGGAACCCATAACTTGTCGGACGATAGGAAGCCAGAGAAAAGCGACGTCGCTGACACCGAAGGCGTAGAGTGTGTGCCGAAATGGGCCTTTCTCTCTCTCTCTCTCTCTCTCGACTGGCTCGCTGGATCTTGTGCCGACTGGTTGTGCCACCGTGATCTCCGACGACAGCGCAGCTCTGGCCGACTGGCTCGCCCTACGCCATCACCTGCCGCCGACAAGAGCTCTCACTGAGTGGTGCCCCGTCCTCGGACTTCTGCGACAGTGTCCACCTTTCTTATCTTCTCCTTGCTTCTGGATGTCGCTGTTCCTGCGCCACGCTCTATCCTTCCCCATCTCTTTATCTCTATACCTTTAAATTCTATCCTATTAATCTTTCCTTACCCCCCCCCCCCTTCCTCGTGAGCTACTGTTGAGGTGTCCTCCCCCTGAGAGACAGTTACGGGGCTCACTTTTATCTTCCTTTCATTTAAGAATCACATAAGGGCCTCTCCCTCGGCCGGACGAGGAGAGCGTCAACGAAGGCGAGAAAAAAGTGGCCGGTCGTCGACGGCGCCACCGAAATGGAGAAAGAGACGTTTTGGCACGGACGCAAGGAAGCCATCAGCGAGGGTCGGCGGTGCCACAGAAAAACGGGAGCCTGCCTGCGCGCAGAGAAAGAAGCCAATTTGGACGGCGTCGCTAATGGTTCCATGGACCTTCTTCCGTTCGCTTTCTTCGGGTCTCCCCATAGAATGGTACAGCGTCGACGTGGGGTGGACAGCCGGCTAATCAGTGAGAGTATTCACAATCATTCGTTCTTTGACAACTCGCGCACCTCGCGAGGGATGTGCAAAATGTACAGATGTTATCATTTTTTGTTTCAGTCGTTAGGCTGTTTATAGCGAGCACAAAGATCGAGATAGCGTGCATGTGCATAAGACTTGAAATCCACAATAATAAGGGTTGCAGCGCGAGCACGAATGTGCTAGAAGAAACAGACGAAAGTCGAGGCACGAAAGGCAAAGAGGACAACACGAGTCCTCTTTGCCTTTCGTGCCTCAACTTTCGTCTGTTTCTTCTAGCACATTCGTGCTCGCGCTGCAACCCTTATTATCGTGGATTCAAACCAACTAGCCCTAATCACCATTCTTCTTCAATGTTTTTTGAAATCCACAGTTACACCGTCAGTGAATATTGCCAGTATAATGCGGCATATTACATAAAAGAAACCATTTGTACAGAGGCAAGGAGCCCTGCAAGACGTTTCCACATGCGCTGCCTGCATCGACCATTGGTAAATATCGACGGAGCTGGGTTCGGAACGATGACACTTATAGCTCACGGTATAGTTTGGAAAGTACCTTTTTTTTTTCCCGGAAACTCAGTAGCAGGCTTTTCTGCGCGTGCATTGCGGCCTGCGACACGTCGCACAATGGCCACAGTTAACGACGACTTTGAACGCCTGAGCGCACGCTCGTGCTCTGCGGACCGACGAAAGCACTGGATCTGTTGACAATCGCACAGTTGCCGTCGCCTCGGGAGCGGCGGCGGCCGGGAGGACTCGCTGTTCGATGACCTGCCCGCCTGCGTTCTGGGAAAGGCGATCCAACCTGGCTGCCAAGCCTGTCTCAGAAAAACGTATTGAAGGACTATGCCCGTCTGCAAGGGGCCGCTCGCGAGACGAGTCACTGCGCTGGCAGCCACCCAGCTTCCCCGGCCGCTCGCAGGGATCCCCGAGTTACTTTTCGTTGAATTGAACTCGACTTCCCATCATGCATCCCATAGATAAAGCGTGGCAATTTTTAGCGTTTACGGAAAGTTCCCCTGGTCACCCACTCGGGGTAGTGTTTAAACGAACATATGGTATACCGTTTTTCCTTTAAATCCTATACGTAGCTGTCGGCAAAATGTTTATCGTACAAACCCTTTATTTCTCGAGAAAGGCACTAACGTATCATTACAGTATGACTATACGGACGTCATGTACGCTCGACTCGTTAGCAAATAGAGTCAAAAGCTGCTAAGTTGACGCTTCCAACTGCGCACTTTTCTCGAAGACGCACGGGTGCACGCTTCGGTTCTTTTCGGTATAGACAGCGCGTTCTAGATCACGCTCGTGTGTACGTACACCCGTGCGCAAAAGTATACGAACCATGGAAGCACGAGCTGATATCGCTGTCTACGACGTCTAATGGCCAGCCGTCTACCGTCGAGGTCCCCGTGCTTTGACAGAATAGCTGTCGAGAGCGTAACTCTGACGAAATTTGTCAGAAAAATGATCGGCAGATGGCTCGCCACTTGAACGGCGCAGAAAGCAAATGTATCAAGACGAGAATGGTCCGTTTACTTTTGCTTACGGGCGTACATGTATAGTGCGATGACAAATAACGACACCGCGGTTCGGGGACGCGGGCAACTATATAGGGCGAAACGGGGTTATAAACGACAGAGAATAAGTAGGGTCATCCCATCGACGGGCGCTAGCTGTGTCTAATTCATCACAGCGGCGCAGCCGACAGGACAATATATACATATATATTCCTCTGGCGCAGACGGATGGTATGGCATACCACCACAATGATCGCCTTCTTATTTTACGCGAATTCGCCACGCAATGCGTCGATAGCGTGACGCGATTGAGTCCCTTGATGCCACTCCGTTAATTCTTGGCGCGGATTTTGGAATCCCGATAAACGCGACTAATCCATCCATGCTCTCTGGATACCCGTAGAAGTACTACTACGTTGACCGCTATCCAATACTAATCAAATCGGCATTAAATATTATGCCAAGATTCGCTTGATGTTCCTTCAAAAACGTATACCAAGTCGATAAACAAGTATTTTTTTATTGTAACTTTCACATCCATGTAACAAAAAACTTCGCAAACACTTGTTTCGTCCCATAGCCTAACTGGCTAGTAGAGGGACCAATTGTGTGACATATTTACATACTTGCGCAAGCGGTTAAACAGCGACAAAGGACATCAAACTGGATACATTGTTTAAAAATAGAAAAAAAACACATGATTGAATTATACAAAGAAAAATAGCGCAGAACATGGCAACTTATAGCACAGAATAATTATAGCCTTCTGTTTTTTCTCACGCGAAGACGCATTTCGTAGCGTGTCATCTCAGTGCATTCTGGCTCGGCGAGTGGACGAGGTGCACAACCGCGGCGTGCGAGGCAATGAAGCAGGAAGAAAAGTAGACTTCCCTGACATCAATAGTGAAAGACCTCTCGCCTTCTAGCAGAGAGTACCGGGGCAACGGGCGTCGCTCATCTCGAACCATATCGGTCAGTGCAGTGCACTTAGAGCCCTTGCTTCCGCATTAGAAACCGGTCGACTTTGTAGCAGCGAGAGGAACGGGCCGGAAAGAAGGACGCGCTATGGGGGCAGCCTCGCGTAACAGCGCCCGCGAGAACGAGTGGCGGCCCTCGGGGAAAGACGGCTCTTATCGGACGATCCGCGAGTGAACCCGCGATGCGACGCCCCGAAGAGCGGCTCGCGCCAGTGGCGGCGGCTCCGCGTGGACAAGCGAGCAGCTCTGGGGAGAAAGAAGTGCGCGACTAGAGAAACCGGCGAGATTGCCGGGACTGAGTCAAAAGGAAGCGCAATCAGTCCATATAAGATTGTCTCCCGGCCTCGCCGGAGAGCCAGCGGACGACAGCTGCATGCATCATTCTGATTACGGAAGACTCTCGCATTTCGGCACCGCTCGAATGTGCCGTGCCGGTCAACACGCAAGGTCAAGGGTGTGTATACGCTGCTTTTAACCCGCAGTCGTCGACCTTGAAAAAGCCGACGGCGGCGTGCATCTAAAATCGTGCGATTCGACCGGGCCGACTAACGATTGCCAGTGGGCACTATACCGATGCGCTGCACGAATCTCCATTGTCCGGTATTAGTCGCGAAGCAATGCAGTCGGTCGACAACGGCGTCGTCGTTTGGGCTCCGCCAATCCATAGCGCTCGATAAATATGCGTGTACTTCGCGAGAATTACACTCAGTTCACGGAGCTTATGTCACACGGCGGCACATACAGTCAGAATAAACTGTCTCGACTCGCAGGCGAAAGTACATTGCCTAATACATTGTTCGGGGAGACGTCGAAGCTTCACCCGTCGACCCTCGCGAAAGGTCACGAGTGGCTTCTCCGCGCTGTTCTTCTTCACGCGGCAACAATGTCGCGCACTGAACGCACCATGGGCACGTATACTCACTCGTGAAGCGATTCATTCAAGGTCATTAGGCAAGCATGTAATCCCTTTCATTTTTTCTCGGTTACCTATACGCTGCGTAAAGGAAAAAAAAAGGCCTGCTGCCGGCGAAATTGCGCGCACGTATAACAAAATGCGCGTGCGCGCTGTGCTTGCACTTACGCCGGCTCGGAGAGCGCGTGGCATATTTATGAATGGATCGCGTAACGACTCGCCGAGTGCTGCTCTCCATTACTGCGCACAGCGACGGTGCATTATTCGGCTCGCGTCGCTTATACATAACACACTGCGCCGTTTCTTGCACGCACCACACATGAATGCGCTCGTCTCGTCTTCCACCGCAAAGACGAAACGTCGAGCGCATTCGAATAGGCAGGCGTGCGCTGCCCACGGAGCGAACGACGCGGCTAGGGGACCATAACGCGGCTGCAAGCCGCGCGAGGCGAGACGCGCGTGACCTCGGAGCCCAACGAGCCCACAACTGTCTATCGGCTGCATGACCATCCGAAGTGGGACCACGCTGTCGCACAGTTTGCGACATGCGGCCACCGCGCAATCGCCACTTTCCATTGCCCTTGCACCAGTTGACCCCACCTGATGATTAACCCTATCGCAACGCCTCTCTCACCGTCAGCTGCGCTTCCTTTCGTCGGAACGAATGAATGAAAACAACTTTTATTAGGTACAGATATAGACATGACGATATCGCGGACCCGGCCTAGTCCCAAGTCGGGACCGTGCCAGGCTCGGCATATACCCTCGCGGACCCGCCAAACGGCCATGAGTTGAGAGTCGAAGCTGGACCTTGTGAGGAAGTTCCACTCCCCCGTTGCGATGCTTGATTTAATCTGTAACTCCGCGCAGCCTGGCCTGGTATTCTATTTCAGCATCCAGCGAACGATGCAGAACACGTGCTCGTGGATTCACTTCCGTGCCATAATTATTTGAAGTCACTGCGCAATGCAAGGACGTTCGCGTACATAAAGCATATATTTTTAGGAACACGTTAAGGAGATCATCCTTTTCTTCTGAAGCTCTTCCCGTCCCCTCCACCTTATTACCATAGTGCGAGGCTAAAACCGACGAGTCAATCAAGGAACAAATTGAATCCACAGAGAAGTTGGACACGCACGATGGTACGCACAAAATTAATTTCGCCTATACCAATAGTCCGAGCGCAAATCACGTGACAAGCTATAAGTCTTCACGACGTACGCTTATTTTCGTTTACTATATAGCAGGTGGCATCAGGCCTCGCCGCGGTGGCTAAGGTACTCGGCTGCTGACCCGCGGGTTCGTATTCCGGCTGCGGCGG
The DNA here is from genome assembly GCF_043290135.1 of Rhipicephalus microplus. Lineage (NCBI taxonomy): Eukaryota > Metazoa > Arthropoda > Arachnida > Ixodida > Ixodidae > Rhipicephalus > Rhipicephalus microplus. The sequence goes on along the minus strand of NC_134700.1, from coordinate 246,901,821 downwards.
CTGCATTTCCGATGGGGGCGGAAATGTTGTAGGCCCGTGTGTTCAGATTTGGGCGCACGTTAAAGAACCCCAGGTGGTCGAAATTTCCGGAGCCCTCCACTATACGGCGTCTCTCATAATCATACGGTGGTTTCGGGACATTAAACCCCATATATCAAGCAATCAATCAATCAGGTGTCATCAGATTTGTGTACACGCGGGACATATATGCTCTCTGAAAGGATATAGAACGTTGCGTAAGGCACAAGGGCAAGCAAGGCCTATTTTGCGATATATTTGCACAGCGCCTAAACGTAAGCCAAGATAGAGGATAAGAGCATGCACCGTATACACCAAAATCACGTCGTCTCTCTTGGCGCATCTCTGGCTGCTTCAGTATGACATTCATAGCATAACCCCTGGTTGCTGAAGCACCGTCTCGGTGCTTTCTATGATGTCGCCGACCGGCAAACCTCAAGGCGGGCCTTGTGTTCCGTGTGCCTTCACGTAACATTTCTGGGGGAAGCTGCTGGGTACCAACGCACGACAGAGTTGCGCAGCGAGCGGACGCCAAGTCACTGCAACGTACATTGTCTCATAACTATATTCATAACTATATATATCCTGAGAAATGGCGCAGCTGACACAATAACGATGATCGGAAATCGGGACAGCATAAGGAAAATTGTTCCTGTCATTCTTTTAATACCCCCCAGAAAAAAAAGAAAACGGTCATTACCAAAGCGCCCCACGATATATTCTGCGTACAATACCGACGAAGCAAATTGAGCGCATACGCTGAGGCAAAACAAACAAATCGGGAAGGGTATAGAGGCGCACCGGCTATGGCAAGGAAACGGCGGTATACGCGCAAAATTCAATCTCCCCGAAATGTTTCGTCGAATTAATCCGTTATGCCTGGCTTCGAATCAGCCACGCAGACGAAATAAAAAAAGACGGCAGCTGCTTTCGTGGCACGAGCGCATATGCGCCGCTGTTAAGCACGCACGGCGACGCGATCTGCCGAAGTCGTAAAGGTGTCGTATATATCGCTGCGCGAGGTCCTTATCGGCGCAAAAAAAAAACGTGCTACGTGCACGCACTTTTGTTTCGGTAAAAGTGTGCAGCGCCGTCGAACGTATACCTGTCCGCGTGATGTACTGATTGTTCAAGGGAAGTCAATGCAGCGCCCTACAGTATTGCACAGTTCTCCACATATATCTTTCAACGGGAGCGACGAAACCAGGTGCGATCAGATTCTGATGGAAACGAGACGATAGCGTATCACTATGACAGATTCGAGCATTATTTTCGCGATTTGAGTACAATTTGCATCTTTAAATCGTGCTTGTAAGAGTCGCACAAGAAAACCGTCACGTCACGGGGAAGAGCCTTGACGGAGTCGTTCGCTTTGCTGTACGTATAATTTGCTACGCGCCACATAATCAGCGCTCAGAGTCGGAACGTCTATATTAGGGCTATATAAAACCCTAGACACCGCACCAAACGCGAAAATTGGCCGGCTACACGCATCGGCAATCTCTAGACACGGTTATTCAAAACACCGTCGTCACGTCACGACCACATGACGTCATACCATTCAAAGATGGCCAACATTAATGACGCAACGTCGCATGATGACGTCATCACATGTGTCAGCGTAGCTTAATTTGTAAAGGGTCGGCCGATCACGGAGGCAGGGCAAAACCAGGCCAGGTGCCTCCGATCCCGGAGGCCGTGGAAAAGCGCGTTGGGTGCAGAAGGCTTTCGGAGGGTGGCGGCGCAGCATGAATAAATCGACTGCGAAGAAGAAAAGTTGGTTTCCCGCTCACAGTCGTCTCATAGGTGAGTGCATTAGGAACGTTGCGAGTTTTATTTTTTCATTAACCCCGATATATTGTGTGCTGCTTACAAAGTAAAAAAGAAAGTTTCACGCCGAGAAGCGGTGCTACAGTCACGGCTCTTATACAGGAGCCAGTCGAACCACGGCGCATGCGCCAAATGCACGCATGCGCAGCAAACCACCGCGCACGTACGTCCCTCTCTCTCACTCAACTCACACTGCTCGCAGCACGGGTTGTGCGTATACAGTCCCACATCGTCGCACATCGAGGAAAAAAGAAATCACTATAAGTGCTTCAAGCAGTTTTCCGAGTTACCATTCCGTTGCGATAATGAAAATAGCCACAATAACGATTGCTTGTCGGTCCCTTTAGGTTGTGGCGGACAAAGTATGTAATTGAGCTTTTGAAAACTATGATCCGGATAGGCGTCCACCTCGGTCGATAAGTGACCATGGGGTGCTCGGCTCCTGACCCGAAGGTCCCGGGTTCGATTCCAGCCGCGGCGGTCGCATTTTGATGGAGGCGAGATGGCTGAGTCCCGTGTACACTGTGTGATGTCATTGCGCGTTTAAGAACACCAGTTGGGCGAAATTTCCGGATGCGTAAAACCCCACATATCATTGCTATAGGATCCGGACAAGAATAGATCCCAGGCCTTGAGGGTGCGCGACGAGTGTACGCTGACCAAACAGTCACGACGATTCGGTGGTTGACGAGGGAGCGAGCAAGCGAGCGCTTCAGCGTTTTCTGACCTTGAGGTTATAGCGCCGACATTGCGCGGCTCTCCACGAGCACTGAAAACTGCGGTAAATCGGGTTGCGGTTAGTATAAGTATAGGGAGGCGTTATATGAAGGTTGAATGAAGGGAGAGAGGGATGGATGGATGGTGCTATCACCTTTTCGTCGTGCGGGGAATTGCGACGCCTAGCCAGTGAGATGTTATATATTTCACTCTTGTCTTTATAATAGCTATCAATCAGATCACCTCCTCTAGGTTACCTCTATATCTGCTTAAAGTGCATACTGCCTTCACAGTCACTAAACCCGAATGCTTCGAAAGTTTCAGCCCCATCGCCTTGGACTTAGGATGAAGCTTTTTAACAGAAAAGTGTCAGATATTTATTTATTTACTTTATCCTCAGGGTGTATAAAGGCGTTACAGAGGGGGGAGAGAGGTAATACAAGAACAACAAAAAATGCAAAAAATGAAACATAGAAATACAGCGAAGCAATAAGAATGCACGTTCAAATAACACTGAGCTATTATAAACTCAAAACATAGTCGGTTAGTGCAGCCTTGAATGATGATGCGTGCTCGGTGCAGGCAATGGAGGAGAGAAGGTGGTTCCACCCGGCGCAGGTTTTTTGCGAAAAGAAGTCTGAAAAAACGTCAGTGCAGCAAAAATGAAAGACAGACGAGAAATTTTTCTTCACAATGCTCAGCTGAATGCAGCGCAATCTGCCGGTGGATAAACGGATAAACTGTAGCTAGGAATTGCACTCCACTTCTCAGCAGAGGTAAAAACTGTCGTGAAACACAGCACGCCCAGCGCCACACTAAGTCTCGTGTTATATATACAGAGCGTGTAAGGACCGTTGTCTCGTACATATTGTTAGGACCGGCGCCAGGTCTGACAATGGATCGGCGTTCCTTTTGATGTTCCTTTTGAGTCGCCAAACGGGTGGGCGGCCGGTGTCCGCCATGTATTGTTCCCACCTGGCCGGAGGGTGCGGCGTCCTGCCGCCGCGGCGCCGTGAGCAGTTCGGGAGACCACCGGTGCAGCTTCTTCTTTGGAAGATGACGGCGGCGGCGGCGGCCGGGAATCGTCCCGCTAATTGAACGAGTCGTTCGGCACCCTTTGAAGCTTGTTTACGGCGGCCCTTTCGATGGATGCAGTCATCAACTCCAGACCCCTCGCCCAGCGACACACCTTGACGGGGGGGGGAGCCGCGTTCGTGCCACATGGCCGTGCGGTGACCACGCTTCAGTTTTGAACGTTCGCGTGGACCGTGCGTGCTCGTCACCCTCGCGGGTAATGTGTGGTCCGTGATTGGACGGTGCCATCTGTACGCGGTCCCCGATCTAGGGATCTGGGGAGGACAGACCCTTTATAATGAGCCCCCACGGCTCATTCGGTGCTTTTTCGAGTGGAGAGCTCGCCATGTACGAAGAACGCCACTATATATCTAAACTTTCTTATTGACCTCTCTCTAATGTAAATAAACGTCTGTTCTCTGTTTTCCCATATAAGCATTGCTTCTCGCTATAAGGGACGAGTCCGATGGGAGCCAGCTACCAACGACGAGACCCACAGGACCCAGACCACAACAACTGGATGGCAGCGGTGGGATCGAGCTCATCGACCAGGAGGCAATGCTGAGACCTGCTGTCTGGAGGACCTAGAGTCGGACAAAACTGCTTCGTGGCATCTCTGACAACACGGGAAGGAACGCGTCCGAATTCATGACTGCATAGGGTGAGTGCACTGCTTTTCTTTGCTGAGATATCACCAGGCTTTGCGTAGGATTGTAAACAAAGCAGTGATTTGGTAACGGTTGACGGAAGTATTGATAGTACGTCAAAGTTGTTTAGTTAAAAGAGTTAGCAGCACCAAGGACCGCCATGAATTTGAAGGGACTAAAAAAGCCAGAGTTGTTAGAGTTGGCCCGAGAGCTGGGCCAGGTAATTGCCGAGACGAAAAGAAAGCAGGAGATCATTGACGCCATCGAGAAGATCGGGGCAGATGACGATGAGCTGAGCGAATGCTTGGAGGCTATTACGCAAAGGAAAGAGGAGCAGAGGCTCCGTGAGGAAAAAGAGGAGCAGAGGCTCCGGGAGGAAAAAGAGGAACAGAGACGTCGTGAGGAGAAAGAGGAAAGAGAACGTATCGATCGTATGGAAATGAAACGCCTAGAAATTGAACTAGCAAAGGCTCAATCAATGAACGGAGCTAGCGCAGTGGCACGAGAAAGAGAGCGCCGAATGACAGATTTGATGCCATCCTACGCGGTAGGAGGGGACATGGGTCTTTTTCTGGTGCACTTTGAGCGCACGTGCGAGAGGGAAAATTTTGCTAAAAACACGTGGCCCCAGCGCTTGCTTACGCTGCTGCCGTGTGAAGTAGCTGACATTATAGCCCGTATGGGTAAAGAAGACGCAGACGACTATGACAGAGTCAAAGCGAGTCTGCTCAAAAAGTACAGACTGTCAGCGGAGGCGTTCAGGCGAAAATTTCGTGAGATCGAGAAAGCCAAAGACGAGTCATACCCAGAGTTTGCGTACACCTTAAAGGTAAATCTGGAGGAATGGCTTAGAGAGGAGGGTGCGCTTGGCGACGCGGAAAAGACTCTGCAGTGTTTTGCGTTGGAACAATTCTTTCGGCGTCTACCTGAAAACATTAGGTACTGGGTTCAGGATAGACAAGGAGTAGATACTATCACGAGAGCGGCAGAGCTCGCAGAGGAGTACGTAAATCGCCGTGCCCTCGAAGGCAAGGATGTCCCTAGGAGGGAGATTAGTAAATATCGGGCCGACAAGCCTCCGCGATGGACAAAGTCGGGTCGGTATATGCCGAAGGAGGGTTTAGACTCCAAAGGAAGCGGTGATGAGAAAAACAAGAGAAAGGAAGAAGCACCCGAGAAAAGGGCGGAAGGGCAACAGAAAAAGGCGTTCGAGGCCAAGAAGCCGATAGTTTGCTATAACTGCCAACAGACGGGGCATATTTCTTTGGGTTGTAAGAACCCGAAAGTTGTGTTAATGTCACTCTGTAGTAATGACGAAAACATGAAATTGCTAGAACCATACATCCGAGACCTAGTCGTGAATGGCCAACCGTGCCGCGTGCTCCGCGATTCGGCCGCCACTATGGATGTAGTGCACCCGTCCTATGTCGAGGAGAGTCAGTTTACAGGAGAATGCGCGTGGATAAGACAAGCAGTAGAGACAAACAGTGCCTGTCTCCCAGTAGCAAGAGTCCGCATCGAAGGCCCTTTCGGTGTTCTAGACACTGAAGCTGCCGTTTCGGCACATCTCCCAGTGCAATACCCGTATTTGTTCTCAAATAAATCAGAGTACTTGCTGCGACAAAAAGGAATTGGGTTCAGTGAGGGTATCGTACAGGCCTTAACTCGATCCAAAGCAAGGGAGCTCGCCGCTCAGACAGTTTGTAAAGATCCGGTGGCAGACGAAACAGCTTCAGCGGCAGAGCCTTCTTTACCTGGCACGAAACTGGACCGCCCTATAATGGAGCCTCAAAACACAATATCTAAAGAAAGATGTAAGAAACCGGATGAATCCGAGGCATCTCGAGAAGTAGAATGCACTATAAAGCTGTTAAATGTAAGTCCTACAGAACTGATAGTGGAACAGGAAAATGACTCCACTCTCCGTAACTTAACGCCAGACGCGAAGGAAGGGGTGGCTAAGCAAAACATTCAGTTCACCAAGAAGGGGGGCGTCTTGTACAGAAAGTACACAAGTCGAAAAGGAGTTCGGTTTAATCAGCTAGTCGTACCGTATCCTTTCCGCGAGGAGCTGCTGCACCTGGTCCACGGAGGTTTGTGGTCAGGGCATCTCGGCATCAAAAAAACAAAAGAATGTTTGTTACGGGAGTTTTACTGGCCCGGCTGCTTTCGGGAGGTGGAGGCATTTGTAAGAAGCTGCGACACGTGCCAACGCGTTGGCAAGCCAGGGGATAAGGCTAAAGCACCTATGAAGCTGGTCCCCATTATCACAGAACCGTTTCGCAGGCTAGTTATAGACACAGTGGGTCCACTTCCTGTAACGCAGTCCGGGTACCGGCACATACTCACAGTGCTCTGCCCGGCCACGAAATTCCCGGAAGCAGTACCGTTAAAGGAGCTCAGCTCGGAGGAGGTAGTTAAAGCGCTTTTTTCTATCTTTGCACGTGTAGGCTTCCCCGCAGAAATTCAGTCCGACCAGGGATCTGTTTTTACAAGTGCACTAACCTCGACATTTCTAGAAAAGTGTGGCGTTAAAATCATCCACAGTTCAGTGTACCACCCTCAGTCAAATGCTGTAGAAAAGGTACATTCAGTCATGAAACGGCTGCTACGCGCCCTTTGTTATGAGCAAAAAGAGGATTGGGAGGCTTGCTTGCCCGCAGCTATGTTCGCGCTTCGGATCGCTCCTCACGAATCAACAGGGTTTTCGCCTGCGGAGCTTGTTTACGGACGTGCTCTTCGCTCCCCACTTCGCATTGTTCGAGAATCTTGGGAGGGCCGGGCGGACGACCCTTCGGTAGTAGCATACGTGCTTGAGCTGTTAGACCGACTTCACGCAGCTCAAGAACTAGCGGAGCAGGAAATGCGCAGAGCTCAAAACAACGCTAAGCGCTATTATGACAAGACAGCCCGGACGCGAAGCTTTCGAGTAGGGGAAAAAGTGATGATACTGAAACCCTCACTGAAGAATAAACTTCAGGTCCAGTGGGAGGGACCTGTTGAGGTAGTTCAGAAATTGTCAGACACAAATTACTTGGTTACTGGACTGGGAAGGCGTAAAACGCAACAGGTGTACCACACTAATCTGCTCAAACCGTACCAGCAGAGGCATGCCGTTGTAAACATGTCGCTCAATCAACCGGAAGAAATGCCTATTGATTTCCCGGAGTTAACAACAGAAAACAAAGACATTGGCGAGACTATTAGTAACCTGGTAGAGCAGGCGGAGTTGGAGCCAGATCAGAAAGCGGAACTGAAGGAACTATTGTTTGACTTTAAAGAAACATTTTCAGACACACCTGGCAGAACCAAAGCCCTAGTTCATGATATTGAGCTGACATCTTCGGAACCAATTCGTTCTAAAGCTTACCGCGTTTCCCCGAGGCAACGGGAAATAATGGCCGCGGAGATAAACCGAATGCTCGAGCTAGGAGTGATCGAGCCAGGAGAGAGTGATTACACCTCGCCTCTGATCTTGGTTGAGGTCCCAGGGAAAGAGCCGCGACCGTGTATTGACTATCGGAGGCTCAACTCGATTACAAAGGACCAAACTTATCCAATTCCGCATATTGAGGAAAGGCTTGAGCAAGTCAGCAGTGCCAATTTCATCTCGACTTTGGATTTAGTCAGGGGATACTGGCAGGTGCCTCTAACTGAAAGGGCTAGTAGGCTTGCGGCGTTTATTTCCCCGATGGGAACATTTCGGCCGAAGGTCCTTAGTTTTGGATTAAAGAATGCCCCTTATTGCTTTTCTGGCCTAATGGACAAAGTGTTACAGGGTATGGAGGACTTTGCCCTCCCGTACCTAGATGATATTGCTATTTTTTCTTCTTCCTGGATAGACCACATGAAACACTTGCGAGCTGTGCTATGTCGTCTGCGTGAGGCCGGCTTAACAGTGAAGGTTGCGAAATGCCAATTGGGGCGCGCTGAGGTAGCTTATCTAGGGCATGTAATAGGCCAAGGCTACCGCCGGCCGTCAGAAGTAAAGCTGGCCGCAATAGACAACTTTCCCCAACCACGAACCAAGAAAGACATTCGGTCGTTTCTTGGATTGGCCGGTTATTATCAAAGGTATATCCCGCGTTACTCTGACATTGCAAGTTCCTTGACAGACGCTCTTAGAAAGACTGAACCCCAGACCGTAAAATGGGATGGGGCCAAGGAACATGCATTTTCTACGCTAAAGAAGGCACTAAAAAGTCAGCCAGTGTTGAGCGCGCCTGACTACTCTAAGCCGTTCATTCTTCAGTGTGACGCCAGCGACCGGGGTATGGGTGTCGTGCTTTGTCAGAGGGGAGAGAACGACCAGGAACACCCTGTACTGTATGCCAGTAGAAAGCTTTCTGTTCGTGAGGAAGCATACAGTGCCTCAGAAAAGGAATGTGCCTGTGTTGTTTGGGCTGTGCAGAAGCTAGCTTGCTACATCGCCGGTTCTAGGTTCACAATAGAGACTGACCACTGTCCCCTCACATGGCTACAGTCCATGTCATCGAAAAACGGCCGTCTTTTGCGCTGGAGCTTAGCTCTTCAACAATACACCTTTGATATCCATTACAAGAAGGGTAAACTCAACAGCAACGCAGATGGTCTGAGTCGTTGTCCCTAGTACCCCGAGGGCTTCAAAACGATTTTCTGCTTTCTATCCTCGATTTGAGGCCCACTAGTTTTCTGTATTTATCCAAACATGTGTCAAGTGTTTTGTTTAATGTCTTCAAAAGTGGCTGATGTGGTGTTGCGACTCGGCGGGGGCCACAGGAATAAAGTTGAGGTAGAAGGAAATGACTTCCACAGGTGAATCTAAGTCTGGTGATTCTGAGTAGGGAATTGCCGTGTGCTTGCTCGTGTGTGGGTGTGCTTTCGGCGCAGTTTCCGCAGTTCCTCATTGGTGGTGGGCGGAAGATATGGTGGAGAGGGGTCACCTCATCCCTGCGAGCAACGCCCTCTTGGTCAATGATCATCGGATCCAGTGTTCGGGACAAAAATAATAGAGGAAGAGCCGACAAGCTGCAATACAGATCCCGCTGCACAGTACCTGCTGGCCACTGCACCTCGGGATCTTCTTTCCCCGGCGGAGAGGCTGTTAGGACCGGCGCCAGGTCTGACAATGGATCGGCGTTCCTTTTGATGTTCCTTTTGAGTCGCCAAACGGGTGGGCGGCCGGTGTCCGCCATGTATTGTTCCCACCTGGCCGGAGGGTGCGGCGTCCTGCCGCCGCGGCGCCGTGAGCAGTTCGGGAGACCACCGGTGCAGCTTCTTCTTTGGAAGATGACGGCGGCGGCGGCGGCCGGGAATCGTCCCGCTAATTGAACGAGTCGTTCGGCACCCTTTGAAGCTTGTTTACGGCGGCCCTTTCGATGGATGCAGTCATCAACTCCAGACCCCTCGCCCAGCGACACACCTTGACGGGGGGGGAGCCGCGTTCGTGCCACATGGCCGTGCGGTGACCACGCTTCAGTTTTGAACGTTCGCGTGGACCGTGCGTGCTCGTCACCCTCGCGGGTAATGTGTGGTCCGTGATTGGACGGTGCCATCTGTACGCGGTCCCCGATCTAGGGATCTGGGGAGGACAGACCCTTTATAATGAGCCCCCACGGCTCATTCGGTGCTTTTTCGAGTGGAGAGCTCGCCATGTACGAAGAACGCCACTATATATCTAAACTTTCTTATTGACCTCTCTCTAATGTAAATAAACGTCTGTTCTCTGTTTTCCCATATAAGCATTGCTTCTCGCTATAAGGGACGAGTCCGATGGGAGCCAGCTACCAACGACGAGACCCACAGGACCCAGACCACAACAATATATCGACGACTGACGCGTACCCACTGATGGAACGTCATCCGTCTCGTCCAATACAATGCTGCGAAAGACGACACACACACACAACAGTGCAGCCTCGTGGCGCAGGCAAGAAAAGAGGCATCCAGCCCACGCGCGGGAGGTCATTCGCAAATCAGATTCACCATCGGCCCGCGAATACACTTTACAGATGACACTGGGAGCGTATAGAGCATCACTTTTGCTGCACCTATGCTGCGCAGATGACGAGATCAATGGAAAACAGCTGGGCACGTCCAATCATTTCGACTATTTTTTCAGCCCAAAATTACGTTTTCTTTGAAAAACCATTAGCATTTTAGTTAAGATCCTGCCGCCCGGTTCTTGGCCGATCCCCCTTTGTGGGTGTGCGCCAGAGTGTCAAGGATCATCATCATCATCATCATCATCATCATCATTTGCGACCCATTTGTTTTCATCCGCATCGCCGATGCGTGTAGAAATACTTCCTAATCTTTCGCGGACTTCAATATGGCCGAGCTTGAGTGGCAGCGCTAGCATTCAGGCCTAGGAAGCACAGTCAGACGGTGCGGTGTGCCGCCATATACTTCCCGACACCGAGGCCCCTGTACACTACACAGCCGGGTACACCCTCTCCAATCGAGGAAATAGCTCTTTTCCTCAAAGCGAACGAACAATGCTCGCCGCGGAGGGAGCGACATGCTGTCCGCCAACAGACTCCCGTCAAAACCAGGGAAGCCCCGCGTGCAGCGCGTCGCTTTCGTTCGGCCAAACGCGTATACGCCCAAGTAGGCGCAGACGTTAGCCCCGAAAGCGAGTGTCCATCATCACGCAGTCTGCTGTCAAGAATAGCGAAGCAGACGACGCTGCCGAAAGCTAGAGTTTTTTGTCCGACCGGCGGCGCAACCAAAGACCCAGTTTCGACGGGCAAATGTACTACGCACAACGTTATTTCTCTGGAGCCACTGCGGCCAACCAGAGAGAGCGACATTGAATCCGCAGTGCACGATTTACAGCGAGCCGGCCGACAGGGCTCGTGGCCCGAGTGTCGCGAAGGCAAACGCCCTCCCGACAAGGCGCGCGCAAGGAAACCGTCACGGTTTGGCGTCGTGGGCGACCTCTGGCGGCAGGCACGTCGCTCTTCCGCGAAGACAAGCCGAAAAGGAAACAGACGCGCAGGATCACGTCGGCAGACGCTGCTGTGACGAGCTGGAAAAAGCCGCGCGGTGGGTTTGCTCGCTTCCAAGTCGTCGCGGGTATTCGCGCCGCAAGCTCTTTTTGACGAGTCGTTTTCTTCGGGTCCGATGGTCCCGGCCGTTTCCTCCCGCGGAAGGAAAGCCCGCAGAGAAAGTGGCCCCTTCGCGGCACGCGACTGCTGAGCGCGTGTCATTCGTCGTTCGACCGTGCTCTGCAGGAAAAAGAGCGGCCGGCGACATTCGCTCGTAAATCCATCAAGCCCCGTCACTCGCAAAATGTCTCATCGAACGTATTTAGAGAGGCCTGGTTTTGCATCCGACCGTTTCTCGCGACAACTCCCTTCCGAACGCTGATGAATTACCGATCGCACAACGGGGCACGAGCGAGCCGCGCAACTTCTGTAACGGCGTTGCAGGTCTCCTTTTTGGCTCTTCAAGTGGGCAAAGGTCACGGTGTGCTGACGTTTCCGTTGATAACTGGCAGATGAGAAGCAGAAAGTGTCGTCACGTAGACAGCCACGTCAGCCTCGTTAGTCTCACTGTAGCTATATAGCTTTTCGATGTACTTGGTTGTGCGCAACATGCGGCCGGATACATTGCAATACCTGAACGCTTTATTGCTTGTGTTGTCTGTTTTGAACGCACTGGGCAGCAATATGGCTGTCCGGTGCATTCGCACCAGGAGACATATATATGTTGTCCCTCAAGCTACAGCGGTGTCGCTTGCTGCATTTGTGTATCCAGCACTCTGCACTTCACACCTAACCGATTCTACGCCGTCCGTTCGTGTCTACAGATGAAAACCCAGGGAGTTGTAGAGCGTATGCAGTGAACTCCCACTTGCCCGAACGTCGGTTTAACGAATGTTTCAGAATAGCGAACTATTGGAAAATCCCCAGCGGGTTTCCCTATGCATTAATGCAGCAAATATATTTGAGTTAAACTTCTGAATAGTGAATATTTCGGTCGAACGAACTTGATCCGAGATTTTGGGCTCAGTGTTGAGATCTATTCAGTGAAGTTTTTGCACTCTGCACCACTTGCGTAGCCGACGGGTGCCGCTCCCAGATCGTCCATCCATAGGCGGCGCTGAAAACGTCGCTTGTGCACGCAACGCAGCCGTGCGCGAGACGAAAACGAGCCACTCGCATGCTCTTCAGCAGCTGCGCAGATCATTCAGATGTGGATATTGTTTCCATTACAGTGTTCTTCTGAAACTGAAAGAAGTGCCCGAGGAAGTCGTAGTGCCCGAAGCAGTTTCAGGTCCTGTATCTCTGGCCGTCGAGGGATACTTCGTGTCACAGTATATAACAACAAGCTGTGCCATAAGCTGTGCACAGAAATGTAGACTCACTCCACAGCTTTGTCTCTTCTTGCGCCTTAAGGCCGCCAGTTCAAATGAAAATCACATAAGTATGTTTTTTTTTTATTTTTCAATATAACTTCATTTCACCTTTTCGAACTTTTCTGCTGTTTCCAAAGCTGATATGTATTCCAGTTCATATCCAGTCTAGTTGAACCATTTCCCTGGGTTCCTCGAAGTTCGCTCAATTTAGATTTTGCTATATTTTTAAACATAATAAAGTGCAATTCTCTGAACTCTCTGCACAGCGGCTTAAGAAAGTAACACGTAAGCGAAAATGCCTGGAGAATAAAGATGAGAGACAGAATTTTCGTGACGGGGCTGACTTTGAAACCGGGCCCCCACCCTCTGCAAGCGGTTGCCTCAATCACCTGAGAGCAAATCATCCATATATACCCGCGGAAAGCGAATATGTCTGAAGCACAAAGATGCGTTGTTCCCGCGGTGCAAAATAAATTCAAATAAAAAAACCAAAATTCTTTCGAAAAACGTCGTCGACTTTCGTGGCAGTGGAATGAGCGTCACCAGCAGAACAAAAAATATGAAGTCGATATGAAAAAATGTGCACACCAAAATAAAAATAATAAATAAAAATAACCGACTTTGCGAAAAATTTTACGTCAGGGCATGCGTTCCGCTGTGCGCCTTTTAAGCTAGGGCTTCTCAAAGTGCTGACCAAAGAAGCCCGAAAACGTTGTTCTAGGGTCTAGGCCGCAGAATACAACACAAGTCAACGTTGACGTATTTGCGTGTCCTTCAGAACAGTCCCGAAGAAGATTTCAGCTCGATCGGCTGGACGCCTTCCTTCAGAGTGAAATAGAACTATTATTATTATTATTATTATTATTATTATTATTATTATTATTATTATTATTATTAGTATTATTATTATTATTATTATTATTATTATTATTATTATTATTATTATTATTATTATTATTATTATTATTATTATTATTATTAATATTATTATTATTATTATTATTATTTACTGGCGCGGGCAACAACTTGCATGACATAGTGAACATTTTGATCGAGGAGCCTCATCTAATGAAATAAAAACCCACATAGAGGTACAAACTGTTGGCAAACGTATCCTCAATAAAAAGAGCAAAAGAAAAATGGATTCGTGATACAAACAGACACTCACAGCATTGAGCTAGGAGAATGCACATAAAATGTCGCGTCAAAAAATCTGTTAATTACGTGTGACGCATTGCGGCCATAAGAATGAATGATTAACAAACGAAACAGTCACGGCTGCATCATTATCTATGAGCGAAATTCCCGCGTCCGAATGAGAGCGCCTGCCACGGAGAACAATCGTTAATTTACCGACAGTCAGAAAATGTGCATATACAGCATAACACGTTTTTTATCCTGCAGTGGGGCGGTAGCTGACGTCATTAATGCAGCCGATCGGCCATTGCAGCTCGACAGCACACAGGCTTGAACGCTCGCTATATGCACACTCGAAAATGGAGGTGCACTGGAACAGCGCGTCGTACGCACCAACCCCATCCTTATCGCTCGCTTCCCTTATCGTTTCGTTTCCTTAATGTGCTTCGCAAACGACTATGAGGTCAACATCCGCAAACCAATCTTAATCGCCTTTTGCTTCGCTTACTGTTTCTGTAAGCAATTAACGCACATCAAGAGCACAAAAACGACAAGGAAGATGAGATATCAGGATGAGGTTGGTTTGTGGGCCCATGTCCGAGCTTACTCAAATAACGTCAATCCTGGATTCATGGAACTTGGGAACTGTACTGGCCCGAGTAATGTTGGCGTTTAGTAGGCCCGTGTACTCAGATTTGGGTGCACGTTAAAGAACTCCAGGTGGTCAAAATTTCCGGAGCCCTCCACTACGGCGTCTCTCATAATCGTATGGTAGTTTTGGGACGTTAAACCCCACAAATCTCTAATGTTGGCGTTTCCCGGATGCGACGCTTTGCCGATTTCTCGCTTTCGGTGACCCCGTGAGAACGGAGACGAGGTGATTTCGCGTTCCTGCGCACATCGTATAAGCGTGTCTCAGAGACCATCTGACACCTCGGGCACTTGTGTATAGAGGCGTACATACGATAGCCCATCGTTGATTGATTGATATGTAGGGTTTAACGTCCCAAAACCACCATATGATTAGGACAGACGCCGTATGGAGAGCTCCGGAAATTTCGACCACCCAGGGTTCTTTAACGTGCACCCAAATCTGAGCACACGGGCTTACAGCATTTCGGCCTCCATCGAAAATGCAGCCGCCGCTGCTGCGATTCGATCCCGCGAGCTGCGGGTCAGAGGCCGAGTACCTTAGACCACCGCGGCGGGACAATGGGCCACCGTTGGCGCGAGAACGTTGCGAAGAAGGAAAGCTGGGCAGCCTGAAGGAAAGAGAACGAAGAAGGGCGAAGAAAACAACGAGCAGGCGATAGACTGAGGTGTTGAAAGAAAGGTGCGAAGGACGCCAGCAGCACGACGCGCCGCCTAAGTTATGAGCCGGCATCATCCACGGAGCACGACCGAAGTGGCCGCAGTTGCAACAAGCAGCCTCATCAGCGCATTTGCGACGGATCCTTGACTTCTTTAGCGCTCTGTGTGCTCACGATGAGGCGAAGGGCAGCCGCCTCGAACCTTGCGAGCGGATTCGTGTCGATGATTTGTCCGATTCCGCCTTTTGGTGTGACGCGGCTGGTGCGGCACGAGGAAAAGCAGCTTCACAAAGCTTGTAAGCCGTGTTCCGCACGGAAAACGTGAACGACATATGTATAAACACACTTTTTTTCTTCTTTTGTGTATTCAGCTCGGCAGACCGTGCGCCCTTACCTGACGTATATATATATATATATATATATATATATATATATATATATATATATATATATATATATATATATATATATATATATATATATATATATACATAGTCAAGTAGATCTTCCGTGAGCGGTCACAACGTAGTTTATTTCGACTTTTCGGCCTAGACTCTGGCCTTCATCAGTAATCAAGGCCAGACTCTAGGCCGGAACGTCGAAATAAACTAGTTATGACCGCTCACAGAGGATCTACTTGACTATATGCAACGCTACGACCACTCAACCACCATGCCTGCAGATATATATATATATATATATATATTGCCCTAAACAACATGGATGAAATGTTAAAGCTATGAAGCGCGCGCCACGGGAATAGTATACGGGAATATGTGCAGTATTTAACAGGGCCTACAGACTTTGTCATACAGCCGTATACGTGCTTTTTACGCATGAATTATTGTACAGAAGATGTCTCCAGTCTCACGTGACGCGCGCGTAAGTTTCTTCAACGTGCACGCGAAAATCGCGGCGTTCAGTATACGATTGCCCGGAATCGAACGCCTGCGCGCAGCAGCGAGAAGTGTACCAACCAGCACGCTGTTTATCCCGCCCTTCTTGTCATCTTCGGCTTGCATCTCTTTTTTTCGTCACCTTGAGCGCTAGCGAAGTTCCTTCGCTGTTCGTATACGAGGCTCGCCGTGCTTTAGCATCTAGGGAGGAGAGAGGATCGCGAGCGCGCGCACATGCAGCTGGGGCGCGAGAAATTAAGAAAGCATTCAGACTCGGCTTGGAACAAAGAGTGTATAAGCAGCGGAGAGGGTGAAATAAGAGAACAACGCCGTGCATAACGACGAAACAACGGGAGGCACACAGCGAGACAAGTCTTCGTGCCGCGAGAGTCGTGACTCGGCACAGTTGCCACTTTGTGAGCCTCGCTGACTGAAGGAAGCAACAAGATACCGAGGTTCTTCTCTGCAACGGCTATACGGGCTCTGCACGAACGTCTCTAATTATCACGCCAGCGTCAGCGGCCATGCAGGGAAGCGACGAAAATAAGACCACAATCCACACGCCCAAGCTGCATCGCTCGTCTAATCATCCCGAACCTTATTTAGAGAGATCAGTTTTAACGATGCTCATTGCAAACTATGCATACCGCGTAGACGCAATGCTAAACACGCGGTCTTTTAATTGCGGCATGACGTGCTCTCGCGTGTGGAATGGGATGAAACAGCGCTTTAATTTCACGGAAGGAATCGATAAAGACGGACACGGCTCTGTCTCTTCTCCCCTCGTGCAAAGCGATGTATCAGGTACCACGATAAATTTGCGCCATCATCTTCAGCCTATTTCATGCCCGTAAGGACGAAGATTTCCCCCAATGAACTTCAACTCACCTATGGTCTTAAGCGAAACTGCTTCCACGAGAGGCAAACTTCTCAATTTCGATCGCCACTCACCAGTCCAACTCCATCGATTACATGTGATTTGCATGACGAGACCTACCCGGGTACACTGTTTATACTTAATGTGAGCCAACCCACATCTATAAATATAATTCATTCTGCTACCCGTTTCTAACATTTCTCGTTCTATCACATCATTGTGCATCGCGTTCCTCCACTTTTCCGCTCGCCGTCTGCAACAACGCTGTGTGTTCTCGCTCTGCTGTGAAAATCATCAGCGCGATCGGTGCCTATATGCCGAAGCGGCACAGAGCGCCCTGTCGCGAAAGAATTGAATTCGCAGTTGTAGAGGTAAACGACCACCGACATACTGCAATACACTCTCCGAGAAAATAACTACCCGACGGCAATGTGACACTAACAGATCTTAAAAAATGTGCCATAATAATCATTGGAGTTTAACGTCACAAGGCCCTAAATTTGTGTGCCAGAGATCCGCCACGCACCACGCCAAGGAAATGGTGAGTATAAGAGCGGTACGACATAAAGCTTGCAACACGACGCTCCTCGTATACTTGAAAAGAAATCATCCTGCACCTTTGCATTGCATTGCGAAGCGATCCTTGTATTGTCCCGAGAATGAGACAAAAAAAAAGAATTTTGAAGATTCACGCGTGTGAACAATTTACAAAACCTATTGGACGCATACAAATTCAAAATAACAGCAGACAGAGATATATATGGCATATGCCGTTTCGTATACTTGACACACCAGTATAAATCGGCAAAAACATCGGGGCTCAGGCTCAGACTCACTCACGCCGCATATTTTATTCCGAGAGCTCAGTGTGAGAGCGCTTGCCGGGGGAAATCATGGTCCTCCCATTACCATGGCGCCTCTGATCAATAAATATGAATGTGGCGTATGAACGCTGGTGCGTTGATATGTGCGTGCGAAAAGGCTCGAGTGTAAACGTAATTCGATACAAGCCTGATATAGAATATGAGTACAGACAGAACCTCGAATCTTTAATTTAAAAAAAAGGAGCTCACTCAGGGTCTATATTTTGCCCTTTGCGGGCTCAGTCGGACTCGCCGAAATATTGCTGCACTCACTCAAACTAACGGCCTATGTCCGAGTTGACACACGAGAGCTGGCCGACCTGTGCATGCTCACCGCAGTGGCGTGGCACTCCGGCGCCAATCGAAACGCGGCTTACATCTCACGGTATACCGCCGAACCTTCACGTGGCAGAATGTTCATCACGACGATGGTGTGACTTCATACGTGACGCTTGCAATCAAGTCGCGTGACAGGGAGGAACGCCGCTTGCTAGACGCGAGCCGGACGCGCTCGCATCGGCTCCTGCTTTTTTAAATGTTTTTGACCGCAAATTTGCCGATCGACCTCGGTTTTTCGACTCTCATGTAGTGGTTTTGGGACGTTAAACCCAACATATCAATCAAATCGGTTTTTCGACTCATCTGATCCAGTTTCTTTCAAGGATCGAGTGGATACCCGACTTTTGCGGGTAGGTCAAGCTTTCGAACTTTTATTTGGGTGTTTCACCCTGTGCCACGTTGGCGCTCAGCTCGGCCTGCCGAGCGAGACGCTACGAGGATGCCGCTCGAGGAGATGGTCTTCGGCGAAGAAATCTCCAGGCAGGAGGATGAAGCCTCCGGATGGATTGTTGCCCACTCTCGGAAGAAGCAGCGTCAGGATTTTACGCCCGGCGACAGCCCTGGCCCCAGTGCCGGTCATCGTGCCGCCCGTCCAGCGCACCCGAAGGGTCCGATAAACAAGCTCATCGCCGCGTCGCGCCTGCCACGATTGCCTAAAGATCACAACCGGGTTGTCGTACGTCCCAAGGGAGGCATGGATGTGCGCAAGGTCAGTGGAATCAAGGTTACCCAAGCTTTGGTGATGGCTGCTTGTCTCGGCCCGCCGCAGGCTGAGGAAGATATTGTTTGTGCCAATGAAATGCAGAACATTTTTGTGATCAGCACGCCACACGCTAGGAACGCAGAAGCCTACGCTAAAGTGAAGCAAATTCGAGTGGGAGAAACGCTCCATGAAGTCTCTACTTACGTGACGCCACCCGGGTATACGTGCAGAGGAGTTGTTCGCGGTATCGACCCTGAGCTCTCTGATGACCGGCTTGGTGAGCTCTTCGTGCACGCAAGAAATCCGAAGGTTCTTGGAGTACGGCGCATCAAGAGAACGCCCACGGTGATCGTCCTGTTTGACGGTATGAAAGTTCCAAACTACGTCATGTGTGGGACGAACCTGATCCGGTGCACGCTCTACCGACGACAAATCGACGTCTGTCGAACCTGCGGAAACCTGGGACATCGCTCGGACGTTTGTCCCACTCCTACAGTCATCACCTGCCCGGACTGTGGGGTCTCATCGCCCCCTGAGAATCATACGTGCCAGCCGAAGTGCTCCATCTGTGGAGGAGCGCATCCGACGGCGGATCGGACCTGCAAAAGCAGGTACCAGGTTCCCTACATCGTTCGGCGTAGAAGGCTACGACGGAGAAAAGCAAACAAGCAGCGCGCGGAGTTCGTGCCACAGCAAGCTCCCGGGCTTGGGTTCAACCAGGGGGGTGGCCTTGATAACCCTGGGCGGGGTGCGGGTCACCGCTCTCGCTCGAGGGATAGGTCTGCCTCCTGTGCCCGGATTCAGCAGGAACCTACCTGGGCTGAACGAGTGGGCCCAAAACGTGAGTCTCGCACTATCGTGCAGCGCCAGTTGCCAGAGCAAGCTACGGCTAGAATACAGCAGCTAGAGCGTGAGAATGCAACTCTGAGGAGTGAGCTTCAGGAGATTAAAGCATTAGTTGAGGAGCTTAGGCAGCGCGAACGCACGCCGGAAGGGGCGGTGAAAGTGCAGCAGGCCGAGGCACAACATGGAGGCGGTAAGCGAAAAGCCGCTGACCCTCCGGTAGATATCGAGAAGGAGTTCAGTGACTTTAAACAGGAAATTATGGGGGTGGTCCATGAAATTAAGGAGGCCATCGCTGGTGTCAGCTCTGTCATCCAGTCCCTTTCTGCAAGGGTGGTGGTGGTGGAGCAAAACCTAAGTAGCAATCATGGCGAAGCTAAATAAAACATTTGTCATTTGGCAATGGAATTGCGCGAGCTTCCACAGGAAGAAGGCAGTCTTGCAGCAGTTCGTCAGCTCACAGGAGAATAAGCCAGCCGTAATACTCCTCCAGGAGACCCTTAAAGGAGAGGTGGCCCTCCGGGGTTATCGCTCCGTGGCCTGCTGGGG
This sequence comes from Rhipicephalus microplus, assembly GCF_043290135.1. Lineage (NCBI taxonomy): Eukaryota > Metazoa > Arthropoda > Arachnida > Ixodida > Ixodidae > Rhipicephalus > Rhipicephalus microplus. Next base: position 246,881,677 of record NC_134700.1, on the reverse strand, counting down.
GGGGGGGGGGGGAAGGAAAACGCGGGGTCGCCACCCTCATATCCAAAGAGTTCTCCTTTGAGGTTCGCGATGTACGTCCAGACCTAAAGGTGGAACACATACTCATTGAGTTAATCCCAAACTCTCGGCTTAAGGAGCACCTATTCATTCTCAACGTTTATAGCTCACCATCTGATACTCGGGAGACTTTTAATGCGCTTCTCTGCAAAGCCTCCAAAATCGCGGGCTCGGCTCCGTTGACAGTTGCTGGCGACTTCAATGCGCAACATCAGACATGGGGCTATATCAATAATACGGCTAAGGGGCGGGCGCTTCTGCAGCATACTACCAATCTTAATATGTTACTAGTTACTGATCACAACTTTCCCACACGTCTCGGCAATTCTGTAGCAAGGGACACCACGCCGGACCTGGCTTTTGTCAGGAACGTCGAGTGCCCTTTCTGGCAGAACTTGCATGAGAACTTGGGGAGCGACCATTTCATCGCGTCTATCTCCCTCGATGTTAAAGCACCGCCGCCGCGGGTTTTCAAAATTGTTGATTGGGATGCCTTTCGGGAACTCAGACAAAGCGATGAAAAAGAGTACGATGACCTTGGCCAGCTACTTGAGCGTCTTAAGGCAGATGTTAAAGCTGCCACTAAGGTGGTGGAGACGGATCTTAAAACGGAACGCATGGACAGCCGCCTAGCGAGGCTCCTTGAAGCCAAAAACTCCTTACTTAACAGATGGCGTACGCAGCGACTCAACAGGCGGCTCAGAAAGAAAATTGCTCTGCTCAAACAGGAGATTGAATCGTACAGCCAAACCCTGCCCAGACAACAATGGGATGAGGTCTGTAACGCTGTCGATGGGCAGATGCGGTCAGGGGCGAAATGGAACATTCTCAAGCACCTCCTGGGAAATAAGCAAACTAAAGCTAATCAGAAACACACTGTTGATCGGCTCATTCACAAGGAGAGGTCTGCTGGGCTCTACAATGATCAAATCTTACAACAGCTGGCGGATAGGTACCTCCCCCTGGGGGCTACCACGGATGCAGACTACCCGGATTTCTCTGGTCTGGAGGATGCGGAGCTAGACTCCCCCTTCAACACGGCAGAGATCAGGGCGGTCCTTTTTGATCTCAATGGAAAATCGGCTCCCGGGCCGGCTGGTATCACTAACAGGCTACTTAAAAATCTGGACGATAGATCCATTGAGCTATTGACGAGCTATTGATCCATTGATCCACTGACGAGGTCAACCGGGTTTGGGAGTCGGGGCAGGTGCCGAAGGAGTGGCGAACGGCCTCTGTCGTCCTCATTCCCAAGCCTGGTAAGCCTCTCGGGCTCGGCACGCTCCGACCGATCTCGCTCACGTCTTGCGTGGGTAAGGTCGCGGAACATGCAATCCTTAACCGAATCTCCCATCACATTGAACAAAACGAGCTCTTCCCTTTCAATCTCATTGGCTTTCGTCCCGCGCTCTCTACGCAGGACGTTATGAAAATGATTAAACATCAAATTCTCGACATAGACACCAGAGATGTCCGAGGGATTCTTGCACTCGATCTGGAGAAAGCTTTCGATAATATCTCACATCCTCACATACTGGATTCGATCTCTGAGTTGGGATTGGGGGCCCGCTTTTACGGGTTCGTCCGCTCTTTTCTCAGGGATCGCGTTGCCACCATTCGGCTCGGGGACCTCTGCTCCAAGGAATTTCACCTTGGACCTAGGGGAACCCCTCAAGGATCGGTCATTTCGCCGCTAATTTTTAATATCGCGATGAGGAAACTCTCGCTCGAACTCTCTCGTATCGACCGCATCGGACATGCGCTGTATGCGGACGATATTACTATATGGTGCACTGGGGGTAGGGACGGAGACGTTGAGGAGTCCCTCCAGCAGGCCCTCAGGTGCACGGAGGAGTTTTTGGATAGCACGGGGCTGCACTTGTCGACCGCCAAGTCGGAGCTCCTCCTGTACACACAGCCGGAGAAACGCAAGTTCACCACTATTCCATTTCCGCCGGAAGAGATCAGGATCGAAATTCACACACGGTCAGGGCAGGCCATCCCCCGTGTCGATAAAATTCGGATATTAGGCATGTTCCTGGAGGAGCACGGAAGTAACTCTCATACTCTGACTCGTATTGCGGCAAAGGCGGAGAGCATGGTCAAGCTTATACTTCGGGTGTCTAACAGGCGTGGAGGGCCTTGTGAGGCCAACCTCATGAGGCTTTTCCATGCCTTTCTTATGAGTCACATTAATTACATTACCGCAGCGCATAGGTGGGAAAGGAAAGAACAAGGGAAACTGGATGCGATTATTCGAAAGTGCATTAAGAGGGTCTTGGGCCTTCCAAACAACACAAATGAGGAAAAGCTCAAGGCTCTTGGTATGCATAATACATTTAGTGAGATTGCAGAAGCGCAACCAACAGCACAAGCTGCACGACTGTCCTCTTCCAAAGCTGGGAGACGCATCCTGGAGTTTCTGGGCTGCGAACAAACTATGGTAGCAGACAAAAAGATACAGCTTCCACTCAAATTGAGGGAGCAGATTACGGTCTCACAAATTCCTAGAAATGTTCACCCTCTCTACAAAGTCGGCCGCCGGGCCGCTAGGGCTAGGTCGCTCCTCAGTTCCGCCGTTGCCACCCCTGAACTTGTGGCGTTCGTTGACGCAGCACAGTATCCCGGCACATCCAATTTCGTGGCTGTGGTCACTGACCTTCACGGTAAAATCCTCACAGCAGCATCTCTTCGAGATACCACGCCGGCTAAGGCAGAGCAGGCTGCTATAGCAATGGCCGTGGCGATTCCCATGCGCACGCGCATTTTCACTGATTCTCGAGCTGCTGCACGAGCGTTCATGACCGGGTCAGTCTGTGAGCAGGCGGCCCATCTTCTTACCAAAAGACCACATTGCACGGAAATCGACGGCCACATCACCTGGTTTCCTGCCCACATGGGCAAGGATGTCCACCCTGTTTTCCCCAATGCCAATGAGCTTGCCCATGCCCGAGCACGCGAACTGTCCCACCGTGACGGGCAATCGGCATCTAATTTTGGGGATGGCATCCGGCAGCTTGATTCGCTCCTCACCTTTAACGAAATTTGCAAAAATTATCAATTGGCCAGGCGTAGCTTTACGCTCCCGCACCCGCAACTCTCTAGGGCCCAGTCAGTCACTTTAAGAATGCTGCAAACGGGTACTTACCCGTCGTCTTTAGTGTACAGCAAGTTTATCGACAGCATAAAGCCGCAATGCCCTCATTGCGAAGAGAGACGTTGCACGTTACCCCACATGCTCTGGCAATGCGCGGCGCTTCGCGATGGCGAGCCTCTCAGCACAGAAGCTGCCTGGAGGACGGCAATTACCAGGTCGGACCGAGAGGTCCAAATCCGGGCTGTCCAGAGGGCCCGCAATTTGGCGGAGGGGCTCGCTCTTCCTGTCCCCACGTGGGTGCGGCCCGCAGCCGACCCTCCCTCTTGAGGGGAATCGGCTCCTCAGGACAATTTGTAAATAAAGTTCATTGACTGACTGACTGACTGAGTCGCGTGACAACCGAGCCTTTGAGGGGAAGATGGAATCTTCCTTCATAAAACGTTTGGCAAATTTACCAAGTTGTCGAAAAATGATGCTCCACGTGGGCCTATACACTGCCGCCACCCTATACATATTTCGAAACACGTATACGCTGAGTAAACAAATAAACTGCGACATGTCGCAGTCTTCATCCGCTTGAGTGACCAATTTTGTCGACCTATACCGCAGCTCTAAGTTTTACTGTACGCAACGCTCTAAAGTATAAGAATGTCGTATTCTGCTTTACGTTTTCTTCGAGTTGGCGAGTGTTTCGTTCATTGGACGATGCTTCAGTAACGCATCCTGCTCGTCACACTGCATATGTCATGCAACTATACAGGGGGGCCCGACAATTACTTTTCACTACCTGCGCTCTACAATGACATGCGCTACAGATTTACGCTAGCGGTGACGGCGGAATTACAGTTGCTGCCAGCAATATACGCTCAAGCATGGCAAAAAAAAAAAAAGAGAGACTGGCACCGTCAGCGCGAGCGAGCGCTATACGTGCGCGGCACAAGAGCCGCGCCTGTCAAAACAAGGAGTCTCCGGGAAGTTACGGCGCTGCAGCTGCCGCAGTCAAGCTCACTTCCATGCGCACGCATGTCGCGACGGCACAAAGAGGGGAAAAGTGTTGCGAACAACAACGCCGACGCCAGGTCATGGGTGCTAAAAGCGACATTCATTCATTCATTCATTCATTCATTCCTTCATTCATTCATTCATTCATTGCCTGGAAATAAAGTACGTTGAAGCCCAGCTTATTGAAAACTTCAGCAAGTCCCACGCATTAACAGAATCAATATCATGCGAAGCAGTCGCCGAGTAGCTGCCCATAGTGCGTTTTCTTTTTTCCGTTCTGTACCAATTCTGTTACGAGGTGTAACGACGCCCTTGCGAGCAGTTGCGGACATACCGAGGACTTACCGGTTACGTGGACTTCATTGGTACGATGTAACAGCGGCACCCGCGCTAGAGAACATACGTAATTACAGCTATAGCCGAATGATATATGATTAGCAATTGTACACCACTCGTTACACTGTCGTTAAAGCGTTTAGCCAACACTGCAACCTCACTTTACGTTGCCCTGGTATATCCTGCACAGGGTACTTTCCCAAAGCAGTTTCCAGCTCTACGGTGTAGCCCCGCAAAGATATACTCGCCTATAGCTGCCACGAGAAATTCCTGGGTTCGATTCCGGCAGCAACCGCGATTTTTATACCCGGCGTCCAACGTGACTTTCTGCAGAAACACATACGCATGCGTATGTGTTTCTCAGCGCTATCGCGTGAACGTTTCAAAATTATTATGTTCTCGTCGTTGCTGCAGGGTTGCATCACGAGTGGCTCACGTGTGGCTCATACCCGCATTGTGAATCACGTGTGGCCCGCCATACCCGCATTCCGAGATAGACGGCTATGTGCCACACGTGAGCGAGAAAAAGAACTTCATGATCGAAAACATGGCACGCTGTTGATGTCACGACCCTATCATCGCGTTTACCATACACTCATGATCTGCCATGTTGATGTTGGTTTACCGTTACATCAAGTTACAACCCCCCCCCCCCCCAAAAAAAAAACAACGCCCAGACGTGCCCGCGGCTAAAGGAAGATGCGGTCAAATGTTTTTGGTCGGCGAAGAAATGCTTCGCATCTAAAACGACAGTGCTGCAGCTCAATAACTTTCACGAGTTTATAGTCAATTCAGCGATTCCCACAATCAAACACGGCTGTTCTGAAAAAACAAAACAAAACAAAAACACCGCGATATTTCCTTTTCGACGAGTAGTGCGAAATACGCCAGAAAAATCGACTCCAGCGCAAAAATAAAATAAAGGTTCGTTAAGTGGTTGTTCCAAAAAAGTCTCGCTCATTAAAAAAAAAAGGTGGTATGTAGTCCCAAATGCCAACGGATATTAACGCGACATAGTTAGCCTAACACGCGTGTATTGCCTTTTAGTTTTAGATATGTAAGTTGTATTCGCGCGATCTAAAACGTGACACACCACAGAGGTATACATCCCTTCAGTCACCCAACCCCTCTCTCACGAGGAAAAGGATAGACAGTGAGCGAGTAAGTTACAGGCAACGTGAAACGACGCAAGCCCCAAGAAGCTCGACGGCGAGAGTCACCAAACACGTTGAGGTGGCAACTATGAGAAGGCGGAGGCACGAAACTTCGCTGTGACAGCTGCGAGAAGCGGCAGTCGTTCATAAAGACGTGCGCATTCAGCCACTCGTCAGTTGGAGTTTTTAAAAAAGAAAGAAGGCTTTAAAACACAGCGCGGGATTTACAGCGATGTGCAGTTGCAGTTTGCTGTGCACGTGCAGCAGGAAAGAAAGGTATTTTGAAAATGTTTAAAACGAAGATGAAGGCAAGCGTTCGCGCATTCCACTGATTGCGTAAGGAGACGGAGGAGAAAGTTTTACCGTATGTCAATAAGAAACGAAAGAAAGAAAAAAATTAGAGGCATGCTAAAATTTAGAGCGCCTATACTGTGGCAATAAACACCAAAGTACGCGCAGCGAAAAGCGACACTACAGTGTCACCATAGCGTCGCCATGTGGTCCCGGCGTAGCTAGAAATTTCTTCGAGGATGTAGAGGTGTGTTCAATTTCAACCATACTTCATGCGTGTTCGTGTGTGCACGTGTGCACATGCAAAATTGACAGCTTTCGAGGGGGGGGGGGGCGCTCACCCCGCTTCCTTCACTACTTCTGTATGGAGAGAGGAAAGACGACATTTGCAATCGGTCTACCGGACACATCAACGAAAACACACACACACACACACACACACACACACACACACACACACACACACACACACACACACACAGGACAGTGTTTGTTGGTGCTTGCCAAATACTGAAAAAAATGAAGCATTCTCCGGTTCGCCTTTTTTCTATCTGTCTCGGATTTCAGGCGCGATGTTATATAGCCATGCCACTCGACACAGCAGCAGTTCCCTCCGCCCATGCCGACAACGGCTGCATGTGCGCCGATTCTAGAAAAAGACGCCACTCGAGACGAATGCTGCACATCATGCCACGGTATAACGTCGACGGCGGACAGCGCGACTGCGTTGCGCGCAATATTTGCATACACTGCTCGTTGAAGCCTAGCAGCGCAGCTGCATGGGCGCTCGGCCCGGGTGTCTTCTCAGATATATTCTCGGCAAACTATATATGCATAACTGTGCAGGCTACCTACGTTTACGCCATATCGATCCCATTGCGTGGTTCCACGAAAATTTGCCTGGTTAAAAAAAAACCGACTCAATAGAGTGCTTCTTCCTACGACCAAGTCGTTCGTTTAGAAATATGCCGAATATCTTTCTTCGCGTACTCGAAAAAGCGGCACCGAAACTGTCGATTGTCGCGAGCCGATTGAGACGTACGTACGACATCAGCCGTGCGCCATCCGCCACAGGTGGCGCTAGCGACCGAGGACATTTCGAGAGGGGGGGGGGGGCATTTCGAGAAGTGGGAAAAGATAGAAGAACAGCTAAGGGAAGAAAGGCCGATGGTATACGGGTTTGTAGAAACACATCTCAGAGACATGGAACAACCTCCGAACAATCCGGACTACGCGTGGGAATATTGTAATAGAACAGAAGGCAGCAGAAAGGGGGGTGGTATTGGGGCATTCATTCATAAAAGTACAGACTGGCAAAGGGTCAAGCAGGAGTGCAAGGAACATTTATGGCTAAAAGGGAAAGTGGCAGGTCAAATGACACTCCTTGGTTTCGTGTACTTGTGGACGGGAGCAAAGGCCAGAGAGGAAAACCAGGCAATGGTATTATATCAAAGGACATTCAGGAGTTAGGAAGAGAGTGCGAGATAATTATACTAGGAGGTATGAATGCGCACATAGAAGATATAGATGGGTATACCAACCCGACAGGCAAAATGATCATGGATATGTGTGGAAGGCTTGATTTGATCATTTGGAACAGCACCAAGAAGTGTGAAGGGCAAATAACATGGGAGGTAGGAAGGCTGCAGTCGACGATAGATTATGCACTGATGTCACATAGGATGTATAATAAGCTCAGGGGAATGCACATAGATGAAGGTGGCTCCACAAGTCTGGGTAGTGATCACAAACGTATCAAGCTAAGTTTTGGAAGAGCGGAAAGTGGAAAGGAGACAAGATGAGCAACTACAGGAAATTTTTTATCCAGAAAGGCAAATTGAGATAGCCACTAAACAAATTGAGAAAGTAATCACGGAGGATAATGAAACAATGTGGACATACACGAATCTAATTAGACTGTTTGAGCTAGAGCTTGCTAAGACGCGTGACAAGTCACCCCGGAAAAGAAGACACAAAACCAAAATTTGGTGGGATGAGGAAGTTAAGAGAGCCATAGCAAAACGTCAGGAAGCCTCTAGGGAACACAGACATGCTAAGCAGCGGGGTGAACCGACAGATGATGTTGAAAGAAAATGGGAAACCTTTCTAAGCTGTAGAAGGGATGCATCCCTTCTGATCAATGAAAACATTAGAAGAAAGGGAGCTCAGTGGCTGGCAGAAGTACACATATAATAAATATAGAAAGGCAGCTGCGAAATTTCGGAACCATCTAAACTCCCTAAAAAATGAGACGAGCCTAGAGCAGAGGTTTATAACTACAGCCAAAGGTGCTAGGCTAGAAGGGGACGAAGCTGTTGAATATATAAGAACAAGGATGACAGAAAAATTTCAACAAAGAAGTGCTTCATGCACCGCAATAGACAAGGATGAATCAATTGGCGCAATGGCTCCATTTTCACAACGAGAGTGAAAAAGGGCTGAGAAAAGGGTTCCTAGTAGTGCATCAACAGGCCCAGATGGCATTCAAGTTATGCTGATAAAGACATTAGGTCCGAAGTCTAAGCAGGCTTTGAGAGAGGCAGTAAGCAAAATAATAATCGATGGTGAAGCTCCCGATGTATGGGAACTTAGCAGGACGAGCATGATCTATAAAGGAGAGGGGCACAAAGCTGACATAAACAACTACCGTCCTATAACAGTGACATCAGTGGTCTACAGGCTGGCAATGCAGATTATAAAGGAAAGACTGCAGGCATGGATAGAGGATGAGGGGGTGCTGGGGGAACTGCAGAATGGGTTTCGGAAACACAGGAGGTTGGAAGACAATATGTTCTCATTGACACAGTGCATAGAAATATCAGAAAAGGAACACAAGCCCCTGTGGCTAGCATTTTTGGATATCAAGGGAGCGTACGATAGCGTGGTTAAAGAGGAATTGTGGGGAATGCTGGACAAGCTAGGCTTGCAACGTGTATAGTCACTAATCTATTAAAGGATATCTATAAAGGTAACAAGGTAGTTATAAAGTGGGACAAACAGGTATCCAAGTCTGCAGAGGTAAAACGGGGGCTTAGGCAGGGGTGTCCTCTGTCACCCTTATTATTCATGATGTACCTACAAGGATTAGAGGCCAAATTATAGAAAAGTGGACTGGGCTGCAACCTCTCTTTCGTCAAACAAGGAAAACTCATTGAACAGGCACTACCAGCATTGATGTACGCAGATGATATAGTGCTAATGGCCGACAACAACGAAGATTTGCAGAGATTGGTGGACATCTGCTGTAATGAGGGAGATAGGTTAGATTTCACATTCAGAAAATAAAAATCAGCAGCCATGATTTTTAATGACAATGAAGGTAGTGAGCTTAGAATACAGGATGTCACGCTAGGGATAACAGATAAATACAAATATCTGGGCATATGGATAAGCAATGGGGCCGAGTACCTAAGGGAACACGAAATATACGTGACGACTAAAGGTAACAGGAATGCAGAGGTAATGAAAAACAGGGCACTGTGGAATTACAATAGGTATGATGTTGTCAGAGGAATATGGAAAGGAGTCATGGTTCCTGGTCTGACGTTCGGCAATGCGGTCTTGTGCATAAGATCAGAAGTTCAAGCAAGATTAGAAATTAAGCAACGTGGAATAGGTAGGATTGCCTTGGAGCTCACGGGAATACACCAAATAAGGGAGTACAAGGTGATATGGGATGGACATCATTTGAGGGCAGGGAAGCTAGCAGCAAGATAAAATTTGAGAAGCGATTGAGAGAAATGGGGGAGGAGCGTTGGGCTAGGAAGGTATTCAGCTACTTGTACATGAAGAATGTCGATACAAAATGGAGGAAGCGAACCATGAAATTGACCGGTAAATACTTAGAAAACAGCAGGGGGCCAAACCAAAAAGAATTATCGGTTAAGAAGAAGGTGAAGGAAGCTGAGACCGATACGTGGAGAATTGGCATGATTAAGAAGTCCGCACTAGAGGTCTATCGAACTTTTAAGCAGGAAATTGCCAAGAAAAGGATCTATGATAATACTCGGGGTAGTTCTCTACTGTTTGAGGCCAGGACGGGAGTATTGCGAACCAAGACATATTGGGCCAATTGATTGATTGATATGTGGGGTTTAACGTCCCAAAACCACCACATGATTATGAGAGACGCCGTAGTGGAGGGCTCCGGAAATTTCGACCACCTGGGGTTCTTTAACGTGCACCCAAATCTGAGCACACGGGCCTACAACATTTCCGCCTCCATCTGAAATGCAGCCGCCGCAGCCGGGATTCGAATCCGCGACCTGCGGGTCAGCAGCCGAGTACCTTAGCCACTAGACCACCGCGGCGGGGCGACATATCTGGTCAAATACGAAGGGGTAGACACGGTATGCAGTGCGTGTGGAGAGGAAGAAGAAACTGCCGAACACTTGATAATGCTCTGTAAAGGGCTTCGCCCTATAGTTCAGGATGATGGCGCAGAGTTTTTCAAAGCAGTTGGGTTTAGGGACAGGGAGGGCAAAATAGACTTTAAGCGGGTAGAATTAACTAGAAGGAGGTTATATGATTGGTGGCTAAAGTCAAGGCACGAGTAAAAATTAAACGCTTCACTGCGAAGTACGAATCCTCAACCTCACTTTTTAAAAGGAAAAAAAATCTATATAGGTTTTGGTTCATTATGTATTACGGCTTGGTGGCGCTAGCCACCGCCCGATCTAAAGGGTACAGCCATATCCATCCATCCATTTTAAATTGAAGGAGGGAAAGGGCGTGGCAGCTGTTTTTCTTCTCATGCGGCAGGCATCTTTCTAGAGGAGGCGTTGGTTCAGCTCGCGATGCACGTGCAGCCAATACATTGCTGCAGGGCTGACACCAAACGCAGTTCAATTAATACTCTACGTCACTGAAAGCACAACAAGATGGGAGATGGCAATCAACATCATATCTGTGGTTGAGCCGTTCTCCGCCAGGCAGCCACTCTGCTACACAATACCTATACAGCACAACACTGTAACTAGTCCCTCATGAGTGTACGCACGCGCAAATATCCGCACTCATAACCGCGTAAAAGATTTTGATGGCACGAATGAACGCGGGTGCGGCCATGCAAGAAAAGCGAGCAGCCTATACGTACGTTAGAATTATCCTTTCCAAGAAGAAAGCAGGAACAACGAGAAGATCGCGCTATAAAATCACGACCCGACTGTCTCAATATCGCGTATAGGCTCTCTTCAGTGAGGGTAATACGAAAAGCTTATGAGGTCTGCGCGTGTGAGGGTAAAAAAGAAAGGTTATCGAACGCTGGACAAATGCGAAGGAGACTATACAAAGGAAGACGTGTCATACACTTCGTCGGCCTCCTGTGTTAACACCTCTGACGCACAATATAGCTTCACCTTATTATAGTTTCACTCGGTAATAGAAACACAGCGTGTCATCTCAAAACTAACACTAAGAAAGCAATGTGCTGTCCGTTTTGTTTCGCTTCTTTTCCGCGCGTCCGTTGAACGCGCGACCGGGAAGGACAACTTGAAAGGTCTGACTGCGCCATATATCCCGTACAGCGTTAGCGTGACATTTTGATAATGGCGAGACATATATCGTTGAAGTGCAGCTGCTCTGAGCGCACTCAACGCAAAGTCCAAGAAATTGCTCGTTGCTGCCGAAACAAAGTGCGCGAAGCGTAGTTCGCGCGAACCCCGCTGACAGTTTCGAGCGAAACAACCTGCCGTATGCGCGGCAGAGTTAATTTCCCCAAAGACCGTGTTGGAAAGGAGAACGAAAAGGCAGCGAGGGTCGGAGGAGACGTACGCTTAAATTACAACCGACGTTGGAATCCCTATGGCTGCTCTATCTCGCTGATGTTCACGATAGAGCTATAAAAAGTGCCAGTGTATAGCGAGTTTATACGCGTAAGGTTCCCAAACGAAGCATTAATATTTGATATAAGAGCACCGTCGCTGGCAGAATACAGGTTACTAATACCGGCCGTCAAGTTTTTGTCCGCATGCAGAAAAAGAGGGTCGTTTCATTTGGCCCAATATACGTTCGATTGCAGTGCCCATGGTCTTATAGCAGGACGTCGCAGAAAGGCCAGCAGCTTTTCTCCTTCAGCGGCTTTTCGAAAGCCCTCACCAAATGTTCACTGCAGTGTGGTGTTATTGTTACGGTGTAATGAATGCCCACCGGGAGGGCAACTGTGACAGTATATCCGCGTGGCGACTGTCGGCATCTATCTCCCAGTGTGAGTAATATATTATGATCCATACAAACAACAACAAGAACAACAACAACAATAACAAAAGGTTTCCTCGCTCAAGGTACGATGCGGCGCGTTTTGTACATGACGTCACGTATGAACGTTTTTTTTTTTTTTGAAAATGGTGCGCTGGCTCAGAATCATGCAGATGAATCGAGACGTCTTCCAGATCACATTGACGAATTATGATATGACCCTGTTATCGGTCAGCCATCGTGGAATTGAAGCGTGCACGTGCATTTCTCACATTTTATGATCGCGACTGAAAGCGTTCTAGAGACTTCAGTTACAGTACGCATTGTCTGTCTGCGTTGACTATGCGATTGATCTCGAGCAACAACGCCCGCCTCTAGACAGCCGAAGTCAACAAATCTTCGCACGTGGATCACTGCAAATTGTATTCCGAGGCATCATGCGAAGAGTTTTGTACAATGCCGTCTGAAAAGCCGGAAGGGCAAATTTTATAAAGACATTCCTGTACTATCATACGCTGGCTGAACCACCGTTCGCACAGCTTGCGCAGATATGATAATTATATACGTCCCGATTGCCGCAGTGCATGGAGAGCTCCACAAATTTCGACCATCGGCTGTTCTTAGACGTGCACCTGAATCTATGGTACACGGACCTCATCAAACATTTCGGCGCCATACAAACGCAACACCACGGCCGGGATTCGATCCTATGACCGTCGCATCGTCTTTGAGCACCATGCATCCAGGCGGGTTCCTGATATATCACGACGTTTCCTATAAAATAATATTTTTTTATCAGAAATATTTACTGCGCGCCTTCCGTGACCAACCGACACGGCGAAATAGACATTCCGTTCGCGCGCCTGACGTTTACAGAGAGAATTGTTCTTCTCCTTCCATAAATCACCTAAAAAAATCGCGTTTTATTGTTGCTACATATAGCTTCTCTTTAAATCTGCGAAGAGCCCCTGAAAAATGATCGCCTTGTCCCTGCTTTCCCAACTTAGGTTTGAAGCAGGACAGCGCGCTCGCGGAAGCTTACCGCGCATTAAATCACGCGCCACTTGATAAACGCCGCGGACGTCACATTAGCGTTTCGAGAAGCTTGCTGAGCATTAAATCACGTTGCTTGATAGATGTTGCGGACGGTCACACATAAGGCCGGGCAGCGCATGGACTGGCGAGCACATTCTTTCGAGGAGAGCGGAAAATAAAGAGGGAAGACTGAAACTATTAGAAAGATAAGCCGTGTATATACGCCGTACAGGAATCGAGAATGCGGAACGCCGCTATCTAACGCGGGGGAGCTTATCTCGACACCGCACTCAACTGCGAGGTATAGTTTGCGAGGTATAGCTATATAGGTGAACGCAACTGCCAGCGTTTCTCGAAGAATAACGTTTGGCCTACGTGAACGTAATGAGCCTTCTCTTTGTTGGCGATGACGATTTTGTCGCTCGCTTAAACAAGGCGAAAGCTCGAGCGCATAAACGTACTACAGTCCTGACTTCACGTTCCATTCTTGCAAGGACGCGAGCCTCACCGACGTACTTACCCCCGAATGCAGAGATGTTACTTGGCTCGCGACTTCAACTTAACTTGAGCAAGTAGGCGCGAAGCAAGCAGCGGACTTCAAAACGCCGAAGTCAGCTTTCGCGTTTCATAGATGCTCAGGCTGTCTTGCTTGGTCAAGTCAAGAACGAGCTTCAAAGCAGAAACACGCTGCTCGCCTGCTAACGAGGGTAATAATGAAGTTGTTCGCGTAAGGCATGCATTACACCAAAAAAAGACCATACGTTTTAAAATAACTATAAAAACGAAGGGCCACAAGCATATTCTTGCCATTTTACGGCTAACGAGCGGCACGTGGTGCCTGCCACCAAGGAGGATTAAAGAAAAAATTTCTGGAGTGGAAGCTCCCGCAACGCCTTGCCGGCAGAAGTGAAGCCAGCTTTTGCCTCTGCCAAGATGGCGGAAACATGCTTTTTTTCTCATAGTGCTTACTTAAAGATCAAGTGGTTTTGATATGTTATGTATATGCTACGTCAGTTCTATATTAAAAGATGGTTGTTCCCGACGAAATTACACACAGAAACGAGTATGGATGACTGAATCTTTAAAGAATTTTGCCTCCAATTAGAGGCTCACTAAGGAAAACTAGTAACTGTAAGACGCACTTGGAGCTTTATATGACCCAGAAAAGTTTCCACATTAAACTCGTTGGGCGTTCGAGGGAAACGCTTCGTTTTTAATCGCCATCTTGCCAGAGGAACGGCTTCACTTCTGCGCAATCATTTCCACTCCAGCATTTTTTTTTTAATCCTCCTTGCCTGCCACCACAGCGATGCGCAGTGTTGCTTCTGTAAAGCGTTCGTTGCCCGCTGGTTTTAGTGGCCACCCAAATGCGGTGCGTTTCTCCACGGTTGCTTGTTTGGAGGCGAAACAAGCATCGCGTTGGGTTCTTTCGTCGTTTTTTTTTTTTATCAATCGAACACCATGGCATGTATTTGTGCTGACCTGGCTCACGAGGTGACGCGATTTCCACGGTATTTGGCTTTCTGTTCGCCTGTGTGCATGCCTGTAATGGGCTAGGTCGCAGTTACTATGAAAAAAAAACAAGTTCTGGGAACAAATGTGATTCGTATCCTTTTGTTGAGCTTGGTAAACAAGAGAAAAAGCGGGGGTCAGGACATTGCCCTCAGCGGAATTCTGTCTCGCGGGGTGCAGCAATGCATCGCTGCATCATGGTGACGCGGATAAAAAACCCGTGATAGGGGCACCTCTTTTTTATGTGTGTGTAATTTTACGTAGCGTTGTGCTACAAGCGATGTCTTTCTGAGCGAGAAACAGTGCCCTAGACGGGACGAAAGGATAGACGAGGCACACGGACACAGCGCAGAGTCAATTTTTCTTTTTTACCGAAAGAGACGGAAAATGTCGTCGTGTTATAGAAAAACAGAAATAGCCTTTGCGGTTACGGAACACTTCGGCGTTGTCGACACCGGGGCTATTAATACGCACGTGTGTGTAGTCGACACAACCTGTAACGCAAGGGAACTCAGCCACTTCATAACAGTCCGCCGGCTGCGGAAAGCGCACCAGCATCGCGTTACAGGTACTTTGCG
This sequence comes from Rhipicephalus microplus, assembly GCF_043290135.1. Taxonomy (NCBI): domain Eukaryota; kingdom Metazoa; phylum Arthropoda; class Arachnida; order Ixodida; family Ixodidae; genus Rhipicephalus; species Rhipicephalus microplus. The sequence goes on along the minus strand of NC_134700.1, from coordinate 246,866,420 downwards.
ATGAATAGTGCAACTTTTCCGACTGCACGGCACACTGTCGACTACGGAATGCGGACGAAATTTCCGGTGACAGGTTGGAATGTGCCAGCGCTGTAAAACCTGAGAGCCATCAGTAGCTGTAACACTGGACGCACGGGCTGTCTTCGGTTGTCCCCACTTTCACGGAGCGGCAACATAACGAGCAGCTGCCCCACGGCGTTCTTCATGAACCTGTACCTAGCGTGGAATTGTTGCTCGTCGTAAAACTCCATCGGATTTCCTTGGGTCACGTAAAGCGGTTCCAAGAATCTTCGGCAGGCAGTGCGCCTCAAAAAATGCTACGCTTATGGCGAGGCAAGCAAACTCAAAAGCGGCCACCTTTCACGCGACGTCCATTCGTGAGGTGGCCATGTTGGAATAACGCGTGAAGTCGCTTTCAAGCTAGCCCCGCAGCTGACTTGAAACTTGTCCTGACTTCGACCGAGCCAAGTCGCCTTCAAGTCATCCGCAAGTTCGAGAACGATTTATGGTGACCGGCAAGACTGTCTTGAGTCAAGAACGAGTCAAGTACGAGTCAAGTAACATCTCTGCATTCGGGGGTTAGCATTACGGCAAATGATGAGACAAATGATCATGCTCATCGAGCCGTGACGCCTTGGAGAACGCTGGAAGAGGGTGAAAAAAATGGCCCGTATCCGCGTGTTTTACTGAAGGATCGACGGCTAAAGACAATAGTATTCTGTTTGCATATGGTCCCTATAGAATACTATAGTCTGGACGCGCTGCGTCAGGTATGGACGCCATCTGACAGTAATGTTGAGAAAGGAAAGCTTTCTTTATAAAACACAGAGCAACTTGTATAAGTGTCAATACCGTGTCTTTTCAGCGAAACGTAGGAAACACCCGTTTTTTTTTTTTCGTTCGTAGCGTCGCAATGTCAGCGCAGCGTAATAAACACTGCGGCCTTTCGAATTACGTATCTGGACAACTTCTAAATAAACACACTTATACCTAATACTCGCGTATTGGGGTCGAACTTACGCCAAGTTGCTGAACGAGTTGACAGACAGACAGAATTCCCTGCTTGGAAGTATACCAAGAAAGATTATCGTCTCTAATACGCAGCATGGGAGCTGCATTCGGACGTGGTGCATCGTGCGCATATAACTGTCACGCGGCTACGCAACAATCCAACAAAGCCAGAAACACAAAAAAATGGGGGTCCCCTTAAGCTTCACCTCTAAGAGTTGAACGCGATAGCTTTATTCTGTTCCTATAGTGCGTACTTCTAACACTTAGTGTACGAAATCGATTTGGGTGCACGTTAAAGAACGCCAGGTGGTCAAAATTTCCGGAGCCCTCCACTACGGCGTCTCTCATAATTATATAGTGGTTTTGGGACGTTAAACCCCACATATCAATCATTCGTGTATGAAATCTTTTCGAACTTGCTATGCACGAACTACGTGGCCTTAAGGGTGCTGTAACGCGTGTGCCTTTTGACTGGGTTTAAACTATGAAGTCATTACGATAATTCCTCGTTCTAACGCCCGATAGGAATGCACGCTCGTACTACGCATTATTACGGCAATATCTGATGTTTCATTGTGAAGCACGCATACAGGATGCGTGAGTTTGTAAAGAAGAAAGTTGCTTTCACTGCATTTCCAAGCAGAAAACGTTATTTGCACGGTATTCACAAGCATAGGAGTGGCTGTATGGTATAATACCCGCTTGCCACGCAAACGACCCGCGTTTAATCCCCACTCAGACCAGGAATTTTAGGGGCGAAGCTCCTTATAGCGTGGCTTGTGCATCCCGTTGTCGTAGTACGTATAGCCTGTGGCACATACCCGCATATCAGTGGCACATACCCGCCCTATCTCGGGCACATATCCGCATATCCACATTTTACGAAAAACGTAGCACGGCGTCGTTATCACGCTCTCGGTGTTAAAGAGCTGACAGCAGAAACGTTTAGTTTTGACAGCAGAGACTCTCGTTTAGCCCTTGGACTGTCCGCTGGACGGCGGTACTTGTATACGATGAACATATGATAAAAAGAAGCGAGATGGCAGTACTTGAGGTGCTCACTATAGATGGACGGACGGACAAACAGACTGACAGACAGACACACGGACGGACGGACGGACGGACGGGCGCACGTACGGAGGGATGGACGCACGGACGGAATTACGGGCGCTTCGCCCCACTTCATCATCATTCACTCCAGGGATATGCTGTAATTTTTCATTATTTATTTTATTTGCATCTATCTCCATTTTTCGGTCACGCAAAGGTGCTCGATTTTTTTTTTCGGCCATGAAAAGATTATTTTTTCGCTCACAAAAAATAACGACGCCGGCCCCGATGCCGGAATATCTATGAAACGATCTCTTCAACGCTATCGCGTTAAAAATCCTCGTTTGTGGAAAAGCTGCCGATACAATACAGGCATGCGCAGCAGACACTATTTGCCTTATACAGGACCCACGTTTCCGCCGTGCAAACACAAAGACAAATAAAAGCAGCGAGCCACGATTGAGCCCTGACACACTGCATGTATACGGAGACCCACACTAAAGGGGCCCGATTGTCGGGCGTGTGAAGTATGCCCGTTGTTCACGCGCACGGCTTTTTAGATTGGTTCGAGACAGAAGTCCTCCAAGAAGGTCATTGCGCGGAGGGGGAGGGGATAAAAATGGCAAATTCAGAAGGCATAATTCGCTGGTGCAAGTTTCGCCGCGACGCGTGGCCGAAACCGATCGGGCCCCGTTTCTCGAAACCGTAGCCCCCCTCCCCCCCCCCCCCCCGCGCCTACGCGAAAGAATAGATGCAAAAATAATAACAAGAGGAGGGTGCTTTTTAAACCGGGTTGCAAACAAGCAGAACGCGGTATGCGTCCGCCCATCCGGTGACCTTAATTATGTTTTTTCCTTTGTTCGTCGACCCCTCCTAGCTTCCTTTCTCCCTACTTCCGGTCGCGGCCAAGGTTCTCTGGCGCGCCCAACAACCCGATGACCGACAGTCCTACAACTGCGGCCGACAAGGTATATGCTGTGTACGTGGTATATGAATATGACGCGCGTGCATATGCAGGGCAACCGTTACTCGACACTGCAGTCAGTGAGCGGTGGTATGCGCACGGAAAATGCTAACCGTGTAACGCGTTGCATAAGAAACTGTGATTCTCTGATGACATTAGCACTGATGAGTAACTCACGGGACGAATTTCAACTCACTGTTACTCAACGGGAGAAGGAAAGCAGAGCGGTAGGTCGGAAAATTAATGTGCAGGAAACTAGAGTAATGCGCAACAGTCTCGGACACGAACAGCGCTTTGCCATATATACGTCGCGAGGCACAGGAAGTTCTAAGCGAAAGCGTCTATTTAGTTCAGGTATATAGTAACCGCAGAGCCGAACCATGAGTGAAATAAATACAGAAATAAGAAAGGGGTGGAACACATTGCAAGCCTTGTTACGTAATGAATGGTAGTTCAGCCCTATCACTCAACAGGAACGTATACAACAGCTGCATGTCACCGGTATTCACCTAGGGAGCAGAAACCTGAATGCTTGCAAATTTAAGAGGGCTCAACTTAAACTGAAGACAACGTAGCGAGCGGCGGAAAGGAAAATTAAATGGGTATAAAGCTGAGTGGGGGAACAAACTGGTGTTAAGGACACCTCAGTCAAAATCAAGAAGAAATGGACATGGACAAGATATACGGCGCCTAGACAGGATGACCGCGCTAACTATTAAGGATAGCTGCCTGGATTCAAAGAGAAGGCAAAGGCGTGAGGGAGGGTAGGAGGGGAGAAAGTTAGGTAAGAAGATGAGATCAAGGAGTTCCCGGGCGTAAGGCGGCGACAGTAAACACAGAACCATTGCTGTAACATGAGAGAAGCCCTTGTCCTGCGGTGGGCCGAGACATGGTGGTGGTGGCGGGAACACTTATACGAAACTGTGATCGCACGTCGCGTCACCGCCACATTGTCGACGACACAACTTCACGACCAAGGGCCGACAATGTAAACGAGGATTTCGAGAGGCCGTTTCAAGATAAATATAACTAAATTGCTGCTGTTTTACGTGCAAAAGCCATGTGCCACGACGTAGCAGAGGGGCTATTAAATATCAACGGCCTGGCGATCTTTAACGTGCCCCTAAATTTATGCTTGCCATTCATAGCATTTCACCTTCATCGAAATGCGACCCGCCCCGACCAGGATCGAATCAGCACCCATAACCACTGCACCACCCCACCGCGGTGCATGGATATACCCCATTTCAGAATAAACACAACATCCACAATGTACACGGCTCATCTCTGTTGGCCATCCTTTATGGGGTAAACCGATTTTTGCGCCACGAACAAGTCTTACAAGGAAACTCGGGTCAAAAGCAGCATTCCTCCCCGGCCCTTTCGTAAAGGATAACAATGAACGATTGTGAGCGGTATGTGGCGAGAAAACGAGCCATACACAGTCAACCCTTAGTCGGTGGAGGTATACGAGCGGCGAAAGGTATACACATGTGCGAGCACCGTTAGAGCCAACGCCAGATCTTCTCGCGAGTTTCTGGCGCTCGAGTTCAGACATTTAATTCGTGTAAGGTGTGCGATAAGGTGTGTGAGGCGGAAGGGCGAATGGCGTCTGCGAGGATGCCATTCGTGAACATCCGACGGGACACGAGAGACACGTCATCAACGTGCCCGTCGACGTACTATACAGTAGCCGCTGCGCAACTTCCCGGAGGCAGCCGCGGTGAACGAGCATTTCAAGCGGAGTCTGTTCGCCAAGTGCCTCGTAATATATACCCTTGCCAGCTTCGCTTGTTTTCAACTCTTTCTCGGCCTGCGCGAGCTTCTTCATTTATTTGATCACGACAAGCGCCCGCAAAGCGTGCGACTAACGAAAAGTGCACTGCGGTGGGAGTTTATCCCCCAGGAATGGAACCGTCTATATACCGGATGATCTCGTCAATGAAACTGATAATGAATCCTTTTTTTTTCTCTTCCTTGTAACAATGCCTACAATATCACTGCCACTAAGAATGGTTTGTTGTCTCGAAGCGTGTGCGTGTTTACAAATGCATGGCGGCGACGTTGATTTCGCTCACCAATATCCGAGTGTTTCTTTTTTTCTTCTCTTAAGATATCTTCAGTGCTGTTGTATTTGTTGTATCTGTTGTTTCGATTGAAACTACGTAGTCAAATTATTATGTGTACCTCCCCTACGTAATGCCTTACGGCGATGTAGGTGAAATGTAAATAAGTAAATAATATAAATAAAAAAGGCAGGGCATCGTTTATGCCTCGTCACGCCCGCGTGGCGTACTGCAGAGGTATACACGCGGCGCCCTCTGCATAAAACTGCCGTATGACTCAGGCAGCGCCTCAAATCGAATGGCGGAAGCCAATTAATCGCGTCGCTCCATATACGTGCAGTCGTGCACCAGCAAGCCCACGCCTAATCAGCGATGAGAAGAACGCGGGAGCCGCATGCAGCCGCCTGCGTCGCCTCTCTCCTATATCACGCGTACACACAAAAGCGTGTCCCGGAGGCTAATTGACTGGCACGCGTTATTCCGCAGCACGCGCCCGCGTACTCTAGAGACGTAAATGAGATGTTATCTTCGCAATTAACCACGGGGTCACTCGCATATACACACGAAGTGTGGGTCTTCACAGTGGCGGGTTATTATACGCAGCTCCCCACAACGGGTTGCAGCCATATTGCTCGAGCAATATACGCGTTAAAAATATTGCACGCAATTTCCCCTCTACGCGTTCACCCATATATATAACCACAGTCGTTCATATATGGACGACTGTGGTTATCGCGAAACAGTATACCGCATTTATGAGAAAGCTGATATCCAAGGCCGACTTGTGCATACGCCATCGCATTGACGTGATTAATGACACGTGAATTTAATTAATTGTTTGTGTTTTCAGGGAATGAAACGCCATGCCACGGACGCCGCAGTGGAGGGCTCTGGAAATTGCGACCACCTATAGAGTTCTTTAACGTGTACCTAAATCTAATGCACAGGGCCTCTATAGCGCATGTTGCCAGCTAAGTGAGACCTCCACGGCCGGGATTCGATCCCGTGACCTTTGGATCAGCAGTCGAGCACTGTAACCATTGGAGCACCCCGAAAAGTGAGTGGTAAAGGATGTAGACTATAACGAATAGCTCTCTCGAAACCCTGCAGTGTACATAGATATACGTAACGGAATAACGTCAACTGCCGCAACCCAACCGCTGCATACATCGCTTCAATTCGCCTTTTTTCAGCGCAGAAAATGCTCTCAAAGAACTGGCAACTTATTTGGCTCCTCCAGACTCAGCACGCCTTCTTCATCGATAAAGTAGCGAACAACGGCACTGACGCAGTCGAAATCGTCCATCGCGGTGTGCCCATCACGTATCTCGATTCTTGCGTGTTCTGCGGCTTTCTCTGGTGTCGTATTATTTCTAAGTAATGACGCATTTCTTTGTCTTTCTGTGTGCAGGTGAATCGCGGCATGCGGCGTTTCGGCATTCCACAGGAACATGATTGAAGCCATCGGGAATCGAACCCGTGACAGTCAACTGGCACGTTTTATGAACGTTGGCGACAGTGGCCAGAATCTATAATCGCGTGTATACTTCCGCCGAACCGTTTATGCTATAGAGAGTCGATTCGACATGATCACGTGTTATGCATTCGCCTATACGCTTTCTATACAAGATGCTGAGTTTTACACAGTAGATACCGGACACGTGGACGGGTGTCTGCACGTAAATTACACCACACCGCACGCTTACATACTATCATGTATCGGGAACGGTGCCAATTTCTAATTCTATATATACGGACTCCTGAAGAAAACAAAAATGCTTCTCGAATGGATCGAATTGCCAACTATCCGTTAAAGCATAAGCACATGTTCCCATAGATTAAAAAGCTGTTTTATGTGGCCACAAACGTCACCGCAAGCAGGTTTTCTTTTTCTTTTTTTTTAGTATCCTCGAATCCCTCCAAATGGCACCAGCTATATACCGCCTATACCGCACGGCTGTGGCGCTCTCACACCTCAATTTTCTTACATAACGTTGAACATCTATGCACTGCTGCGCCGGATTTGCTTTGCTGCGACCGAGCGTACGTTTTGAAGGCACATCTCGTGGCCCATTGCCCCGTAAACGCGTGGATAACGATAGTTATAGCGCGAGAACAGAATGACGACACAGAGACAAGATGAAGGACACAAAGTTTTTGTCTCTGTGTCGTCGTTCTGTTCTCGCGCTTTAACTATCGTCATGTCATAGCAACTAGCCCAAGCTGCCACAGCACAGCTCCTGGGAACATTCCAGCTTCCAATGTTAACCATCTGCACTGAACGATGTTGATGATGATGATGATGATGATGATGATGATAGCTTCTATGTATGACTCACACCCGCTCTAGGGGACTGGCCAAGATACGAATAATTTATAACTAACAGTGATCACATAAGAATTGTATGACCAATGAATCATAAAGGTTACAATAAATTAATTATGCTGATTCTGAGTCCTTCGGCGGTGAATGAGCGCGTATATCGCTTCACGATGGCGACACAATTTTCTATCTGCGAGCCACGGCAAACCTCGGACATAAGCGCTCAGCTCGAAAATAAATAAAAAAAGGATCTTGCCCTAATGCGTCCGTTCGAGCCGAAGCGGAAGGAAAGAAATGCAGGCAACGTTTGTATTTTGTCCGCGCGTATACAAGAACAACCGCGAAGGAGCGACCAGAGAGGCGCGATCTAATGAGGAGTCATCGTAGCTGCCTGGTGACCCTACGTGCTATTACTGGTCCAGGTCAAAGAGTAAACGTTGCACTGAATACTTGAATGCGCAAAACACTTTCGCCAAGTTAAGCGAACTGCGTGGCCGCTGCGCCTAGCTTATTTCTTTTGTTGTTTTCAAGAAGGCGGCCCTGATCAATAGAACACGAATGTCTAGAGAAAGAAAGAAAGAAAGAAAGAAAGAAAGAAAGAAAGAAAGAAAGAAAGAAAGAAAGAAAGAAAGAAAGAAAGAAAGAAAGAAAAGAGGAGGGAGGGCGCGAGGAAAAAGAAATAACCAGAGAGTCCTGCTCTAAAAGGAAAGGCTAATGTCGAGGCGTCAAGGCAGCTCACATCAAGGTTCGACTTACTACCACGAAATCGAGCTGCTCCTACACTGCCGGGTGACTGCCGGCCGCCTTGCACAGCAGTCGACTAAAGAGTATGGGCGCGGTGCACTACTGAGGAAGCCATAGGGAGCCGCGCGTTGTCAACGACGTTCAATGAATATACAAAATAGTATAGTACACGTAGAGAACGTTTCATGATTGGGCGAAGTAATGTCCGTCGTCTCACGCACCGACTGATTACAGCTGACAAGGACAGCATATATCTCTGGTGGCCATATAGGTCGGCAAACTCACCCATTAGTCAACTCACTCGAACTCGCTCTGACTCAGGTCGGACCGTGAGTCCGAGGGAGTTCGCTTGAGCCCAAACACCGGTGAATCTAAGTCCGAATGAGCCCTATAGCGCAAGCAAAATATATTTCTTTATTGAGTCCGGGTGAGCTCCACCTTTTATTGCCGACCTATATGGTCCTATTTACTAATTTTCAGCATTACTATCAGCCTGGCATCGGCTTAAGTTTGTATACTCACGTCTATTCACACACATCTCAACGCACTGAAGTTCGCACGCCCCCTCAATATTTATTGATCAGAGGCGTGAGTTAGGGGGGTATCATGACCTACCCGCAAAAGCTCTCAAGTTCTTGGTTGAAATATATCATGCGGGTTGCATATAACGATAATGTCCTTACTAGATTGAAGCCATTGATAAGTCGTACTTGAAGCCATACAAGATCAAAAGGCGTATAGTATAGAGCAACATTTATGCGAGATATTGGCGTTAAATGGCACTGACCCCATGACCGAAAAAGCTATAGCTTTAAAATAACAGACTTATTAGTCGACTCACTCAGGCCCACACAGCCTCAGGCCAAGCCGTGAGTCTGAGTGAATCCGGCTGTATAAAGTAAGGGCGAGTTTAAATTCGCGCAAATGTGGCTGAGAAAAAAGCTACTGCATCTTCCCACGGGGTAGAACTCGAGTAAATGCGTCGCAGAGTGGTGGGGGTATCGCGTGAATGTTTCGTAATTGGCTATGCTTTGGGAACGCTTAGTTGTTATTTCGTATTTATTATTATTATTATGTATTGAATGAAGGAGAAGCGTTGCATTCAACGAGTGGTGGGACGCTGATGTTGGGTCGAGTCAAACTACTGGCTGAAGGTACTTTGCTTCCATCGCGTCTACTCGAGTCAAGCAAAGCGTCAAGTCAAGCGGAAGCCAAGTAAGGACGCCCTTGACGGAATTCCGATGGCCAGTGAACGGTTGTGCAGCAGTCCGTTTTTACCAGCAGACGCTGTCTGCGTCGGCCTTGCGAGGCGAGAGGGGAGCGAGAGTTGGCACGAGACGCGAGCATGCGCAATGGGGGTGTGGATGGTGCCGCCGCCGACGCCGAATCCGCGACCTCGCGCGACTGAGAAATCCGCATTTAAACAGTTTACAAAGTATGAGAGTGAGTTTGGTTGAAAAACATTTTGGTGAATGCGAGTCTGAGTGAGCTACTTATAGAACAAAATATATTTCTTGAGTGTGCCTAAGTGAGCTGCAATATTTTCTCCGACCTATGGCTCTGACCACCACGTCTGGCTGCAGCGCACTGTACGAGACCGCCGCGATGTACCCAACGAAGGAAAGAAGGAAAAACGTGATTGGTCGAGTTCGTTCGGGTCCTTATACCGCACGGCGATAACATTGCGCGTATGTGTCCAGGTCCCATGGCACTGCAGCACCCCGGTTCACACAACATTTATATCCAGCGCTGTAGGCGAGGCGATGCCAGCTAGCTCTGCTGCCTGCGCGCTATACGTAGGCGCATTCCTTGAAAGAAAAGCGCCGACACAGCACGTACGCACTAAGAAGAAGAAAGAAAAACAAAGCACCGTGCATCCGCGAAAGCTGAGAAAACAGACACTCGCGATGGGCGCGCTGGCGACCGACCGCTCCCTTCCTCTCCAACGAGAGACACAGACGGCAGATTAATTACGGAGAGTACGGCGAAGCGAACCTTGCTTACCTCGTGCAACTCTACTCATATACGAATGCAGCTGCTCCTCGGGGACAAAGAACAACGCGCGCCGCAGAGAGGAGCAGTGCGCGCGACCACATTCTTACCAAAACAGTCGAGGCAGCATCCGCCGGCGAAGTTTCTGTGCCGCGGGCCGTCGGGATGGGCTGCAGTCCTTGCACGCCGCGGGTAGGCACGTCGGTCTACGCGCACCTCTGCGAGACAAAGAGTGGGAAAATGTAATAACTGTGCCTTATTCAGTGGGCACGAACAAAAATACACTTAGAGGTTACAGTGAAGAGTTCGACGAAACTTCGTCTGGTCAGGTACCGCAATGAGGATGTACATGCGGTCACTGAACAAGTCAAGGTGAAAAAAAAAAACACACACACACGAGACATTTTGGGACCCATGCGGGTTGTGAACAAGGAACCCGTATAGGTCCGGAAACGTGTTTTTCTCTTTTTTTTTTTCAACTTGACTTGGTCATTGACCGCATCTACATTTTCACACATAAAGAACATTCTCAAGAGCCAGTCAATCGTGGTGCTGCAGCCAGCTCAAATGGCACCGTGCACATAGAGAAAGGCGCCTTCAAATCGAACTACCACAAGCTTTCATATGGTTCCCAGTCAATTCGCTTAGTTTTATTTAAGCAGAAAAACTGGAGCTTGTGGGCGGTAATGTCTTCTTCGTTTACTCGTTGTTTCGCATATTGACGCCAGTCATTAGGGAGTTTTAGAATAGCGCACCGCGAGCCCTTGCAGCGTGGTCACTGCAACTGCGCACGCGTCGTAGCGCGAGTCGCCGTCCGCGTGCGGCGATCGTGGCCCGCAAAGTGCTGCGAGTAGCTTCCGTGCATTTGGGTTTGCGGTCGGGGTCAAAAGTCCCCAAACTTTTCCCTTGGGGAGGGGGGGGGGGCAAACGTTATTCTTCATTGATTGATATGTGGTGTTTAACGTCCCAAAACCACCATATGGTTATGAAAGACGCCGTAGTGGAGGGCTCCGAGAATTTCCCCCACCTGGGGTTCTTTAGCGTGCGCCCAAATCTGAGCACACGGGTCTACAACATTTCCGCCTCCATCGGAAATGCAGCCGCCGCAGCCGGGTTCGATCCCGCGACATGCGGGTCAGCAGCCGAGTACCACTAAACCACCGCTGCGGGGCACAAACGATATTCTAAAGCTCGTATGGCGCCCGCTATGCCCGCAACGCCCGCAGCTCCTGCAAACGTTATGCTAAAACTCCGTATTTTGGAAGCCAGGCACGAGCGTCACCGCAAAGTAACGCACATATACCCGTTCTTATCGCAGGGTATGAGCGAATGATACGTCGTAAACTATACGAAAGACGCGCTGTCCGAATCATGGGCGTAGCCAAGGGAGGGGGAGGGGTTCATCCACATCTCTGAATTTTTTTCGATTTTTCTTGTATATGTATACACGCAGGCATAAAACGCACGCACGAATATATATGAAGTACAGTTGAACAGTCCCCCCCCCCCCTTTCCTCGAACAAAATTTCTGGCTACGCCCCTCATCCGTATGCAAGTTACACCGCAACTTCATATTCATAGACGCACACGTGTGGCCCAATCTGCAGTGTGCTTGGATTACGCGACGAGTTTCCCAGAAATTTCACGACCATCGCCCTTGTATAAGAGCTAGAAACTTGCCACCCGTGCGATAGGAATAGCGAGCTCGTTTTTGAGTAATGTGTGTTGCGTTATAAATAAGCTGGTCAATTTAATCTTGCGACCTAACAAACTGGGTGAAAAGGTTACTTCTTGTAAATATTGTTATATTGTGTATTATACTTACCATGCGTGCATTTCGTGCCCGCACCATTTTAAAAATAAATAAAGCAAATAAATAAAAATTAGTTAATAAATACGTGGAACTAAAGATGTCTGTTTCCAGTAATAGGCCTCTCGGTACGGCCTTGGCGAGAACAAAAAACGCCGCCTATAGGTCGCGCGCGAGAGGGCTGCCTCGAGAAATAAAGATAACGGGAAGGAAGCCCTTGCCTGGTCTGCTCAGTGTGTGAATGTCTTAGTCCCGAAACTCCCGGAAATTCCCAACGACGACAACGGCGGCACGTCAATGTCATTTCCGCAACATTTTAGCACGTTTTGCTGCGACACATGTATGTACGTACATGACTTCCACAGCATATCAACGACACGAGAAAGAGAAAAAACACGACATCCCACCCCCTCGCTTTTCTTTAGCCCGAGTATGCGAGGCCAGGTCGAGTTTCAACAATAAACACAGTTGAACCTGGCATTGTTCGAGGGAAGCAGTCTTCATATGTAAAAACTTTAAAAGTTGCCGGGGCATCATCGGCGATTGCCCGTTTGCACGTATTGAGACAAAAGTCATGTCGATGCCTCATCAAACCCGAAAAGTGACCATCGGCGCCAACACGACGTTTCGACCACCATCTATGATTTTCAAAAATAATTTTGATAGAAATCTGATAATTCTGATAAAAAAATTCTGATAAGAAACAGAACGACAAATTATCCCCTTGCGCACTCTAGAAATATTTTTATATAAATTATCTGATTTTGAACAATCAATCAGAGTTGGTTCGAGCCAATATTAAAAATATACACCTGACATATCAAAAGCATAGAACACTTCGTGATTTTTTTTCTCTATCTTTTTTTTCTTTGTAACGAACACGAAAGCTTTTACAGGATAAACTTACTTTTAGCGTTAACTTTAGCCGACACCTATGTGAAAGCGGTCTGACAATGACAAAAAAACAAAAAAACAACACGAATGCGTTTCGGATTCGGCTACGAGTTTCGGAGGAAATGTGAAAAAAAATAATAACGCTGATATCGAAGCTGTCATGCTGGTAGCACGTCAATACAAGATGGTGGCACATCCGGACGCGTACGCGAGCGAAATTCGAATCTTAAAAAATGCTAACGCCACGCACTGTCCGCACGTGATGACTTTCCCGCTATCTTGAGGGTATACGTATACACGCAAGCCAGAATTCACTCACACGCTGGCCGTCGCATACCGTAGCTGTTCTTTCGTCGCTCTCATTTAGGAATTTCAGGCTCTAAACGCCCTTATGTGAAGCATAGAGGAAGGAAAAAAAGAAAGGAGGCATCACTACGTCACACGAGTGAAGCCAAAGATGAAGCCCACCATGACGGCCCAATACGTGATCAAAACGTCTGAGTAGTACTCGAAATCTCGGTGGTGTCCAGTTTTTTCCGGTCTGCGCCGAACAAGCGCGTTTCGATTAAAAGCCACCGGGCGCCATGCTCCTAAGTACAGTATTATAGTGAACTAGAATACATTCTAGTTCACTATATACAGTGTACTGCGAAGTATCGGCAAGTCTGGCGTGATCTTGCGCAATAAGTCATGCATTGGGCCGACACTGGTGGCTTAACGGCTTGGCTTCCCAATGCCGGCTCCGTGACGTCATGCTCCTTTTTTTTAAGGGGAGAAGCTCCTTAAAGTGTCGGTCTGTCCATCCTCCGTCGTTGTCGTACGTATCCACCGCAATGCGAGATGGGAGATGGCGGTACTTGGAGTGTTCACTAGACGGGCGCACGGACGGACGGACAGACAGACAGACTAGCAGACGAACGGACAGATGGATGAATGGGCGGACGCGCGGAGCGGGTATGTGCCACAGGGGATACGAGATACGAGATGGCGGTACTTGGAGTGTTCACTAGATGGACGCACGGACGAACGGACAGAGCGACTAGAAGACGGACGGACAGATGAACGGGCGCCAGGACCTACGGACGGATGGACGCACGAACGGACGGACCGACGGATGGACGGACCCACGGACGGACGCACGGACAGATAGACGGACGCACGGATGGTCGCGCGGACGGACGGAAGCACGGACGGACTGACGAACGCTTCGCCCCACTCATCATCATTCACTCCGTGGATATGCTGTGTTTCTTTTTTTCTTTTTCTTTCCTCCATGATGTGAAGAGAGACCTAGTGTGCTGGTGCCCACATTGTGAAAGGACACGGCCCGATCGCTTCCGCTTGTGTGATGTATATGCGTGCGTGACAGTTCGGTCGTCATTGCTCACCGAGCATCTGAGCAGGCCGGCGGCATTGTATAGCGCAAAGCTGATTAGCGTGTTCCAACAAAACAGAAAGAAATGCAAGAGGGGGAAGGGATCAATACATGGGATCCCGCAGCAGCATAGGCGCGACCCGCGTTGTGACCCGCTATTCAGAGCGAGCACAGGCCGGCCCGGAGGTGGGCCTTTGTGACCCACGTCGGCAGGACGCGCGTTGTTCGTCGAAGTGAGACACGCGATCCGTGCGCGCCAACCATCACGCTCGAAGCGGTCGCCGTCGTGCGACTTCGACCGGGCCGGTGTCGCAGCACCTGCGCTCTTTCGCCGCTCCGTGAGCTAGCTAGGCCACTGGGGCAACGGATATTGCCGGGAGTCGATAGCTCGACCATCCGGTTCCTTGTTCCAAGAGGACACGACGCGCGCGCTGAATGCGTGTCCCGGCTGCCATTCATTGAGACATTTTGAGAGCCACAGCTCCGGGAACGAGGCGCCTTAGGAAAAGCATCAGGCAGCCTGTGGATCGAACTTAATCGTGCCGATATGTCACATACCGACAGACAAGATTAACGAGAAATAAAAGACACTATATAGAAGAGATGGTGGAGAAGGAAAGGCAGGGAGGTTAACGAGACCAGGAAAGCCGGTTGGTGTACACCCTGCCCAGGGGAACGGGAAGGGGGAGATTGAAAGAGGTGGAGAAAAGAGTGGAAAGAAAGATAAAGATACAGCACACACCCAAACATGCAGTCAGTTACATCTTTACCACGCTCGCGTGGCACGAGACACCGCTGCCACAGCCGCTTGTTCAAATTAGTTTTTTCTAAGAAACTTCAGGAGTTCTTTGGTCGTCTTCACCTGCGATGTCCTCTGAAGAATATATTTAACCGACATTCGTTTGTTGTCACGGAGCTCTAGAAGAGACGCCAGTGACTGCCTCTGCACATCATATACTGGGCACTCACGCGGGATGTGGCTTAGCATCTCCTCGCAACGACATGCATTGCAGAGAGCGTTGTCGGCCATCCCAATGTGAAAGGAGTAAGATTTGGTGAATGGCACATCTAACCACATACGATAAAGCAGGGTGGCATCGCTCCGGCGTAGCGATGCCACACTGCTCCGGTTGTTCAGGCTGCTTGGTGGGTACCATAGTGATGGCGTGATCTCCTGTGCAAGCCTTCCAAGACTGCTGGCAGCGTCAGACGTTGAAAAGTAGTATGGTATCTTGCTGTGTTCCTTCAACAGCTTCATATGGAGAAGACATCGAATTTCAAACACAAGCTGCCCACATGGCCCGTGAGATAGGGCTGCCTTGGAGTCACTGAAGGTCGACGATTATTGAGGTGGTTCCCGAGTGCGAAACAAAGTACAGCGCGCAAAGCGGCTAGTTCCGCAGCTGTTGACGTCGTGGGATGGTCAGTCCTAAAGCGTATGGTAATAGCTCTTGCTGAGACAAATATTGCACCGGACGAACACTGAAGGTTTGCTGAACCATAGGTATATATATATATATATGTATACGATGTCCTCATACCTCTAGTGCAAGAGAAGCAGGCAGTTGCTTCAGCACAGGCGAGGACATCTCAGATTTTTCTTTTTTCGGATTCCTGTCACACTGAGACGTACCGCGGGCCGAATGAGGCACCAAGGGGGACACCGATTGTTTAGAGGCAGTGGTGAAGCCCGATGGAAGTTTGTCGGTGTACTTCACAACAGCTTTAGAGAACGATGCTTGAGCCCTGCCTGAAAGCAGTGTGGCGAGATGATGACAAGAAGCACGTGCAAAATGTTTGACATGCGTTCTTAGGACTTCCACCGTAATCTACGTTTGGGTTGGATGGTCATGAGCAATCGCATTAGTTGCATCTGTTGACGTACATCTGGGCAAACGAAGGTACATCCTTAGCGCTTGCGCTTGTACTGCCTGCAGAAGTTTAACATTTTCTTTGCAAGTGGCTTCCAGCGGCTGAGCACTAGAAAGCAGTATCTCGGAAAACCGAGAAATAGCACGCTGTAGAATTACAGCATTGCCTCTACTGACATTCCCCACCTCTTTCCTGCCAAAAAAAACTCAACAGCTGACAAACTGCTATCAGGAGTTTCTTCATGTAGGCCACGTGCTGGCTCCAACAGAGGTCCCTGTCTATAAATACGCCAAGAAACCTGTGAGTTCTGGCATAACTGATGGGCCGCCCGTTGATTGAGGTGACATAAGGTGTCATTGGTTTGCGAGTGAATGCCACTAGTGCACGTTTCTCTGGTGATATACGAGACCTTGTCTACCCAAGTAGCTCGCTGCCAAAGTTGCTGCTTTCTGAAATCGTGCACGTATCTGAGGACGCGTGACATGTCGTCTGCGTATGTTGAAATCTTGATGGCAGTAGGTAAGCATTCAACAAGACCAACAAGTGCGAGGTTGACAATGATGCCAAGGAAAGTGTAGGGAATGTTATTAGAATTGTAAATGTGAAGAAAGAAAAGCGGAAGAAAAGAAAAGCAGAAGAAAAGATCCCTTGCCACCGGCAGAGACCGAACCTGCGACCTTCAAATAATGCGTTCGATTCTCTACACTGAGCTACGGAGGCGGTCATCACACACGCATGTATAGTACCGTGCACTGTTAAATGGCTACAATGAGCACCGTTGATACTACCGGCCCTCTAACAGCAAGTGCATATGTAAGCAATGCTCATACACGGCAGTATAGTCTGTTAAAGCAAGTCAGAAAGAAGTCAAATCAGCGGTCATCAAACGCAAACCTAAGCCACTATGTTTTTGCAAGAGAGCGAAATCCGAACATGCATGCGCTCAAGTGTTCCCTTTAACAGTGTACTCGTATGTACATTTGAAACGGGGGAGCTTCAGTCAGCGCCGCCTGTTGCCATTACGGTGAGTGTGGAGCAGTCACCATACCCTATTTTAACGTATATTGTTTTACGTATTTGAAGTATTTTAAGGCATATTTTTAATGCGAACACCGCACGGATCTATAGCACAAGGTTCTCGTGTGTTAGCTACCGGTCGGTATACAACACAGCTTAAGCTTCATTCAATACAAGGCAGTCGTTCGCATAGCATCATTCACTCAGCTTCCAGCAAAAACGCGACTGCTTCAGCTTGGATGCTACACAACATCTTTGCCTTTCAAAAACACCGTATACAATCATCGGCGTAAATGATAAACTGACAAGTGGCGTTTAATTCTATAAGATAATTTACGTATTAGAGGAAAGAAAAACAATGAGTCCTAAAATGCTGTGTTCTTGCGGTACTCCATAGGCAATTCGTTTCAAACGCATTTTGCACGTGCCCAAAGTTTGAGTGAGCACTTTCAAAGGGAGTGTGACAACACAATCCACCTGTTAATCAACTTTGAATGAGCACTCAAAGATGATTAAGAGGGGGATTGTGTTGTCAGCCTGTTCAGCAGACTTCGATAAGTCATGTCCTCCCCATACAGCAGAGCTTCAAGGCGCAGGTTGATCGTCTGAGTGTCCCTACAGTTAGTTTCCCAACAGTTCCACTACAGCTAGTGTCTACTGTCTGACAAGAATGGCACCCCCAAGGTGAGAAAAAGGGGGCCGCATGCCAATTCACATTACTATCTATCGGCACAGAGTCTCCCACAATGTTAGAAAAAAAAAGGCGGCCAGTATAGATTCGGTGTGCGTCATGTTTTTTGCACCTTGCAAGCTGTTGCAGATATGTTCATTATTGAACAGGAAGGTCACGGTGAAGTGCGCGAAGAAGCAAGCTAATATTTTCACGAAGTCCGTTTCAGGTGTCGTGTACTGCATACCGTTCACGTTAAAGAGCAAAGATTCTGCTTTGGGAAACACCGGCGCGCATTGCGTACTTCGCCCCTGCCAAGTTTTCACGTTATAGTAGAGCTGAAACACCCTTCCCTACATGCAACTCCGGCACAACTTTTTTTCTCTCGTTCTCGCACCCATTGCAGCGCAACTGTACGTTTTCTTTAACAGCGATGCCGCTAAAGTTCGAGTTTAAGGGATGGATGAATAGATAGACAGATGAACTTGATTAGGTCCTTCGGAACGTGCTCTCTCACATTGCGGGCCGCTCGCACGTCGGAACTGAAAGACCAAATATTTCTGCTGCGTCGCGGGCCCATCGGACGGCCCATAACCGTTGTTCGAGTCCTGAGATGGTAAATAACACCCTCAAATTTGGACGGCGTGAAGACTTCACCACAGCGTAACGCGAAGCACCGTCGAAGCAAGTGTTAATAGTTAGATATGTCATCGCAGAATGAACACACGTATTAGTTGACTGTATTTCGGGTATACTCTAACCCCGCGCTATACTGCACAAGGTAAAAGGGATGACCACGATAAAACTACGCCATCATCCTGAACGTGTGTAAGTGCCACGTAAATTGGGTGAATACCACTACTCACAACTGATCCACTATGATTGGAAAAGGAAACGGGTATCTCAATAAGGCTGCGAGGCGACGGCAGTGAGCCCATATATAAGAACTGTAGTACGCGTACACAACGAGAAATAAGTATAGGGAACGGGAAAGGCTTTGGCGGCTGCGAGAAGACCCCGAAGCGATAGAAGGCATACGCCAACGATCAATTGCCCGTAGATGTACGAAAGTTGTGAACACTTGGTTTCAGCGCGAGCTTCTGTCTCTGAAGTTGGGACAGCCGTGTCGCGTCTGTGATGCAATGTGATGGATTAACTCGAACCTCCGTGCTCCGAGAATCAGTATGTGAACAACCTAGGGCATCACCTAGCTAAAGCCCAGTAACGACCGGGAAGCAGATATCGGAATCGTCCAGCTCCGCCGTCTTAAGCCCCTTTTAGATGCGAAGCAGCTCATGGCGGAGTTCAATCCGGTGTGCGGCATGACCACCTTTACAGCGCATGCGCCAACTCTCCTCGCGTGAGTGCGAGGAAGGGGGAGAGTTGGCGCATGCGCAGAGGGGAAGCGGACGGTCGCCGGGGATCTACCGAAGGCCCTCTCTTCACGTGAGCGCGAGGAGATGGCAGAGCACCGCCTCCGCTTCGTTTCTCCTCTTTCGTTTTATTGTTTTACTTTTTTAAGGATATGGAGCTGGGCTTGTTGGTATGGCTTCATGACTGGGAAACAGCGCGAGAAAGACACAGAAAAGGCAGGACCCAGCGCTGACTACCAATTGTGCGTTTATTTGTGCGAACACACAGCTTCTCAATTTGTTTTTAGTCCGGGCTAAGTCGTATTTTGCATTGAGTATATCCGAAAGAAAGGCGAGAAGGTGAAGACAGAAGCTGGCGATGAGAAATTCGTAAACAAGGCTCCCACTGCGTGTCTCACTTGTACGTATTCGATTATTGATCGTTGCTCTACCATACCCACCCGCCTTACCTTACATTGGGTGCATGGCTACTAACAAAAAAAAAAGATGAATCAGTTGGCAGCGCACATCCCTTGTTTCATTGCTCGCAACGCTTTAGCATAACAAACGTAAACCACTTGCCCAGCGCCGCAGACATCAGGCGATTTCACCCAAGACATATGGGAGCCGCCATGTTGGGCTGCTAAGCCAATGTTTTCTTGTTTTCTATATTGCGATGTGGATAAATAAGGCCTTGAAGCATTGTATGCACCAACGTTCCTAATCGTTTTCATGTGTACGCGTCTACGGTAACGCAGTTCATTTAGTAGTTTTAAAGACGCAAAATACAAGGGTTAACAACCCAGCACGGCGACACCGAAACACTCGTAAAATAGCCTATACGTGCTTATCCCTTTCCCACCTGTACTATAGCGGTGGGCGGCGGGTCTTGGCCGCGCTCTCATTAGATGATGCGCGATCCCACGCAGTATCTCGG
The DNA here is from genome assembly GCF_043290135.1 of Rhipicephalus microplus. Classification (NCBI taxonomy): domain Eukaryota; kingdom Metazoa; phylum Arthropoda; class Arachnida; order Ixodida; family Ixodidae; genus Rhipicephalus; species Rhipicephalus microplus. The sequence continues at coordinate 246,846,343 of NC_134700.1, read as the reverse complement.
CGAGGGACGCGAACAGCTTTCTGTGCAAGCCCCGGGATCTCTCTTGACTCATTCACATTATAGCGAAACGCTTTCCTTTTAAAAACGAGTTATGAGCGACGAATAATGGCCGTTTTGTCCCCGGTACTTTTTCCCTCGTTCCAAGCGTTTTCTTTGGAGGGGGGGAGGGGGGCACGCATCGTCAGAAGAGCGCGCAACATCTGCCGCAGAGTCAATTAAAAAAAAGCGAGCCCTCGTCACGACCTCTGAAGTGCCGTTAACGCGCCCAAAACGGCCTTGCTTCATTCGCGCGCTGCCCGTCAAAGGCGCGGGCGAAAAGGAGAGAGGCACGCCGCGCGGCTCAATGAATGAATGAATGAACAACTTTATTTATCCCTTGTTAAAGGGAAGGGGGCAACAGGAAAGGGTGTGGTGGGGATGAACTACTTGAAGTAGTCCTCCTCTACCCTCTCAGCCCACTCCAGGATGGCCTCCTGGATAGCGGGCCTCGAGCTGCGCAAGGCAGCCTCCCACTGCTCCTCACTAGAAATTAGGCGTTTCAGGAATGGGGGAAGAGGGTGCTTAGGGCAGCGCCACATGATGTGGTTCAAGTCTGCTGTGGAAGAGGCACAAAATTTACATGAGGGGGAAGGGTAACAGGATGGATGAATGCGGTGTAGGAGGTAAGGCGAAAGAAAGGTGCGAGTCTGCAGCTGTCGCCACAGAATTTCGCACCTGCGTGAAGATTTGCGCGTGAGTGGCGGGAAGGTTAATCGCTCTAAACGGTAGTGTGTGCAAATATCGTGGAATGAAATAAGGCGATCCCGCGCTGTAAATGGCGCCTCATCCGTAGCGAATTGCGACACATCGGATGCGTGTGCCCGGACTGTGAATCCTCGGGCACTCGCATGAGCCGCCCCGTTTCCGGCAAGGCCCGCATGCGCGGGAGTCCAGATTAGTGCTACAAGTCGATCAAGGGGATGATGCAAAAGTAGGGAAAGGGCTGGCCTAGAAACCCTGCCCGCTCCGAAATTATATATAGCTGTTTTGGAGTCACTGATTATAACGGATGAACTAGGTATTGTCAGGGCCAGGGCTATGGCCGCCTCTTCCGCTTCCTCCGAAGAAGAAGCAAGAACGGAGGCGGCCGCAGCGACCTGGCCGTGAGAGTTGATTACCGATATTGCATAATGATGCCTGTTACCGTAATCGGCGGCGTCAACATAGAGCACATCATTGGAGGAGGAGAATTGTTTTTTGAGGGCCCTCGCGCGCTGCATCCTGCGCTGTTTCTGGTGCTCAGGGTGCATGTTTTTTGGAAGTGGTGGAATGTATAGGTTCTCGTGTATGTGGTGTGGAATGGTGTACTTGACCTTAGTGATGGATGCCGGAGTGACAGAAAGGGTTTGTAGAATGTGTCGGCCTGTCACGGTGTTAGAAAGTCTGTTATACTGAGATGCAATATGGGCTTCTCCTAGTTCAGCAAGGGTGTTGAAGGTGCCAGTACGCATAAGCCTTTCAGTGGAGGTCCGTATAGGCACCCCTAAAGCGAACTTATACGCTTTGCGTAAAAGGATGTCTATCTGGTCGGATTCTGATTTAAGAAAGTGTAGGTAAGGCGTTGTAAAAGTTATTTTACTGATAACGAAGGCTTGGACCAAGCGGAGGAGTTCGGCCTCCTTTAGTCCGCCATGTTTATTACTGACCCGACCCAAAAGTCGCAAGGTATGATCAACGGTGGTGTGAAGTGTCTTTAGTGTGTATGTGTTGAGCCGATTGCTTTGAATGTGTAAACCGAGCACGCGGATCCTATCCACTCGAGTAACTGGTACGTCATCTAGAATTACCTGTATATTGGATATGTGTTTTACGCCCCCTCTGTGAGATGGTAGGAGAAGTAGCTGAGATTTCTGTGGGGAACATGAAAGATTCATAGACCCTGTAAGTGCCACAACCGTATTTGCCGCAGCTTGCAGGGTGTCTTGAATCTCTCCATCGGAGCCGCCAGTCATCCAAAGAGTGATGTCGTCGGCGTAGAGTGAAAACTTGAGGTCAGGGATAGATCTCAATGCTTGCGCCAACGGCATCATAGAGACATTAAAAAGAAACGGTGACAGCACAGACCCTTGGGGCGTGCCGTAACTTCCCAAAGCGTAAGACTGAGATTGATCTGCGCCTATGTGTATGGTTGCGGTACGGTTGGCTAAAAAAGTAGCTATATAGTTATATGTCTTTGCGCCAACCCCTATGAGATTAAGCTCGCGGAGGATGGCGGAATGAGCAACGTTGTTGAAAGCTCCATGGATGTCCAGACTCAAGATTGCTTGCGTATCTAGGCTGCTGTTGGGTGTAATGATATCATGCTTCAGTCGAAGCATGACATCTTGACATGACAGAGATTTTCGAAAACCCACCATTTCTGGTGGATAAACATTGTTGTCTTCCATGTATTTATTCAGACGGTTGAGTATAACGTGTTCAAGCGTTTTACCAAGACAAGAGGTTAGTGAAATAGGCCTGAGATAGGAAGTGTTCACTGGTTTGTTTTGCTTTGGAATGAAAATTACCCTGGCATCCTTCCAGGAACTTGGAAGGGTGCCAGTGTCAAAGCAGTGATTGAAATAATCTGTGATTGCCGTGACGGAGTTGTCGTCCAGATTGCGAAGTACTTTGTTGGTAATGTGGTCTGGGCCTGGTGCTGACGTTGTGCGCAGAGTGGCCATAGCATGCCGAACCTCTGCTTCCGTGATAGCGGCGCTCAATAACTCGTTGGGCTTTCCAGTGTACTTTGGAGTGTTATACTTCTGAGCAGGAGGCAGATGTTTATCGCGGAGGTCGTCGAAGAGTCCGTTTAGATCGTTTTTGTGAGCATATACAAGTTTCTTTATGCTCTGGTTTTGATGTGTGCGTGATGTGGTAGGGTCTAAGAGGTGGCGCAGTAGTTGCCATGTGCGTTTGCTGTCAAGGTTTCCTTGCATGCTGTCACACACCTGGCCCCATTGCTGGCAGGCCAGTTGTGTGGCGTACTCCTGGTCAAGCTTGGCTATTCGGAGTTTTAGCTTTCGGTTGTGCCGTCCTTTTTTCCATCTCTTCAAGAGAGACTGTTTGGCTTCCCACATATGTAAAAGCTTGGCATCAACCGTGGTGAGGGGGGTTTCGGGGGGCAAAGTTGTAGTATGCACCCCAGCATCTGAGTGAAGTTGCTTCACCCATTCTGAGATGTCTTGGATGTTTCTGGGAGCTGATATCTGGCGGGCCTCTCGAAATTTGTCCCAATTGGTGTGACTGATTGGCTTAGGTGCGAAGGGTTTGTGCTTGAAATGTACTGTAGTAGTAATGATGTAGTGATCACTACCGAGATTAACTTGCAAGTTGCTCCATGTAACGTGCTGAATTCTGTGTGTAAGGGTAAGATCGGGAGAGGTATCTCTCGATACGCTGTTTCCTAGCCTGGTTGGTGCATCGACGTCATTATGTAGCGTGAGTCTGTGGTCTTGTATGTGTATCCACAGGGCTCTGCCCTTAGGAGTAGAAACAGTGTGACCCCACAACAGGTTGGGTGCATTGAAATCCCCAAGAATTAAAAGGGGATGGTCTTTGGCAGCGGAAATGGCTTGAGTAAAAAGGGAGTCAAAGCGGTGATGTTTGTCTCGAGGGCGGCTGTAGACATTCAGAAGGTAAAGAGCAGATGTGTTATTCTTATGAGGGATAATCTCCAAAAAATCATGCTCTATATCGACGCCGTCGAAGTGGGAGTGATTTGCAGTGAGGTGTTTTTGAGTAAGAATTGCCGTATCAGGCCGGGACAGCTTTTTAGTTTGGTGGACATTATATCCTGGGAAGCTGACTGGCCCGTGAGTTTCTTGGAGGGCAATGACTTCGGGTAGATTAGAACGGGAGGCAAGGAACTGTTGCAGATGTGCTTTCTTTTTTCGGAACCCCCTACAGTTCCATTGCCAAACCTGAAGCTCGGAGCGAGTCGGGTTATTGGCCATTGTTAAGCGAAGCTGGTGCTGAGGTGGAAAGTGGTGCTATGCTAGGATTATGGGCACTAACTTCAGCTATCCAACTTGTAGTTTGTTGGATATGAGCTTGCACAAGGTCCATAAATTTGTCGAGTGCTTCATGTTTGGCTGCGTAATCTGCACTGAGTTTTTCAACTGCGGTGAGTATATTATGAAATTTAGTTTCTAATGCGGTTATTCTGTCATTATAATTTAAAACTGTCTCCTCCAGGGACTCTTCTGATCGTGGAGTGCTCGGAGTTTTACGTTTGCTGGGGGGAGGGAGAAGTGGTTCGCGTTGAGCACAGGGGCTAGTGTCCATGGGCAACTGTGCAGAGGGTTCAGGTGGGGGTGATGAATGGCACATGGAAGAGGCGGAATGAGAGGGAGGGGCTTGGGTGGTTGATGCGGAAGGAGGACGAGAATCAATTTGAGTGGTAGTAGCGGATAAGTGAAAAGACTCAAGTTGTAATTTAAGCCTTTGAATTTCAGCTTTTAGGGTTGCATTTTCTTTAAAGAGGGTGGAGTCGTTGTTACTGGTGTGATTTGAGGAGCAGCTAGAAGAGGCTGACTTAGCCCAGCCTACCTGGTGTGAGTTGACCGAAGAGTTGGTGAGAGCAGGGCTTGGTGATAGGGCTGGCCAGGCGTCGTCTTGCGTCGTTGAATCGGAGCGACGACCGCGATCTTTACTTTTGCTGGCACTGGAGCGTCGCCCGCGTTCCTTGCTTTTGCTTCGACTTTTCCGCCCGCGTTCCTTGCTTTTGCTTCGACTTTTCCGCTGGCTTGAACCGTGAGTTTGTTCGCGACTAGGAGATCGGTGGATGGGTGGGTCTTGCTTTTCCATGGACCGTGTAGGGCGCGGCTTAAATCGTTGTCTACACAGCGATGAACCTGTTTCATGGTTTCCATTGCACACAACACAAACATGGTCACACTCGTGGTCCATAGGTGCATCTTTTAGTCCACATTTGGGACAAAGTGTGTCACTGGTGTTGGTGCAGACGTCTTGGCGATGACCAATCTGACGGCACCGTGTGCAGGCTTCAACCTTTTGCCTGAAGGGACGGCATCGAAGTGCACAGCCTTCGTAGTGGACGTAGTAAGGAACGATTTTGCCTTGGAATATGATTAGAATGGTTTCAGTGCTGCCCAGGCGTCGTGCACCTCCGATAGTCAGCTTTGGGTTGCATCGGCGGAGGGTCGAGATGATTTCGTCTTCCGAGTATTCGGAAGGCAGGAGAACGGTTCCTCTGCAGGTATCGACGGGATCAGCGACATGGGTGGCGACTTCATGAGGGGTGCCGTTGAAGTTCAGGAGCCGTATGCCATGGTAGAGGTCGGCACGATCCAGGTCTGGTGTGCTAATCAGAACGGTATGGTTGATGGAGTTGACGCGTATTTGGTCAGAACTGGTGCGGTCAGAGATTGGGAGACCCGCCGCCTTGAGGATTATTTGTCTGAGGACGCATGGATGTATCACAGCACAGTTTAAACCTCCACGGACTCTTAATATGATTTTGTAATCACTGCGCGGCAGTGGTGGGGGCTTCGGTGCTGCTCTTGATTGGCGCTCCTGAGCCACTGCATGGCTTGGTGGTGACGAAGGATGCTGGCGTTGTCTTGAGAGGCTCTCGTGGATCGCGCGCCAGGAACGCGCACCATCGACGCCGGCTGCGTCGCGCCCTGTTCCAGCGCTCATGCTAGGGAGAGGTAGGCCTAGCAGCGATACTGCTAGCCGACAGCCCTAAAAGGGCTGCGGCTTGCGTAAAAAAACGTCTTAGTATGGAAAAAGTATCACAGGAAGCGTCGGTAACACTCACATATAGGTCCAGTCAAGTATTCGGGGCGTTTGGAGTGATCAGTTAGCCACAAGAGGAAAATTTGCAGGAGCCAAAGTCACATGCGACCGCTCACCTCCGCGCGCGTCTCCTCTCCTCGCGCGGCTCAAAACCCGGCCTTGTCCTCGAGTCCCTTTTGACTCTCGGCCATTTGGGCGATCGCCGTGAATGCCGGCCACCGCGAAGGAAAGGCCGGCCAATGGTGATGCGCGCTCCCCTTGTAAGCCGCCTCGCAGCTGCTGTCGGCGCCTTTCGCGAGCCGCCCTTTGAGAAAACGGCGCGCCGAAACGTGCCCTACCGAAAAGACGGGATTAGCAGCGGCGCGTTAAGCGCTGATCGGCCAGCCAGCTGCATACGAAAAGGCGGTTCAATGCGCGCACTCGGCCCTTCGTGTAAGTGACGTCGGATGGGAACCAGAGTGTGTGTTCCCCTTTGGAATGACATGGCGGCGGTGAGATATCCGTTGTCGCGGGTGACAGGAGACGACAGAGTCGGTGCGGTCTCCCGCATATACGAAAGCGTTCCTTTGTATCGACAAGCGGCACTCGTCGAATACGTCAACACAAACGACGGCCTCTTTGTGGATGCCCGTGCAGGGGCTGTCTCGAGTCGCTTGTGCGATCGAGTCGTTGTTCGTGCTTCGCGCCACTTGGTCAGTGCTCCACGTGGCTTGCAAGGGCAATCACCGCTGCCATTTTTTTTTTTGCGCAAAACAATCACAAATAGACAAGCAAGCATAACAAGACGCTGAGTTCATCACCATCCCCCCCCCCCAAAAAAAAAGAAGGGTGACGTATGTGCAAAGTTCGAAGTATAAGAAAACAATTCGTAGCAGCGAATGGCAGGATGTAATGGAGTCATTATGTAGGGTTAGCGTTCCTATCCCATAGCGCATACACTGCGCTCAAGCCATCGCCACTCGGAGAAGTTGAAAGGGGCACATATCAAATTACGCTAAGAACTCCCCAAGGTCCGTTTTTACGCAGTTACATACATTATGGATCATTACCAAACAGCCCAACTTACCATTCTTACCAAGAAGCAAGGGTAAAAAACCCTTTCCTCCATACAACCGTATTTAGCGTAGCCGATTACACAAAGTCCCCACGCATTTTCTTTATTTCCCTCCCTCAAATATCAAGGGATAATTGAGTCCAAAAAAGGAGAGCATAGACGAAAGCATCGCACAATACACTCATCAAATACTCTTCCTCCCCCTCGAGTTTTACTATACCGCTAAGTCGGTGTTCCACCGTCTGCGTCATCGACCCACTTTCGGCCAGACGACGATGTCATGCATGTGGTGCCGACATCAGACATGCACCCACCACATAACGTTACTGACGACGCCGCATGACATCTTGTTCTTTTTGGCATATCGTTTGTGTTGAGGCCGACTACGCCAGATTACCCGACTCGAGAGACAGAAGGCCTTAAGAAAACGTTCTATGCGAGCAAGTACTTCGATGGCGTGGCCGGCGGCAATACGAGCTCAAGCAAAGTGCAGCAGTGCTTTACTTGGGCGGACGTTCGTGAGCTTCAAGCAGCGCTTCTCGTGGAAAGCAATACCGAATGAAGAAAAAGAACGCCCCCTGCCATTCGGCGGATGACCGTCGCAGCTGACGCCCTCGTTCCACTCCCGACGGATAGCCAAAAACTCCCTCCACCCCCTACCCTCGCGAACACACACTGCTAGCCGAAAGACACTGCACGTGCCTGAGCGCAAACGACGCGTATTCGCTCATAGGGAGCGCGAAAGCGTGCCACCGTCGCGCACACGACGACACCGGCGGAAGCCGGCTGGTGCGCGACGACCCCGATGTCCACACAACGACTCCGCAGCGGGACAGCGCAGTTCCGGGAAGCCCGGCGGTGTGCAGCACGGCGACCTCCGGCGAAAGTGCGCACGCGGGCAGCAGTGCGGGTCACCGGGACGAGGACAGCATCGCACGGCGATCCACGGCGGCAAGGACGTCGTCGTTCTGACCGAATGCGCGGAAAAACCGCCGCCGTGACCTGTGGGCCCCTCCTTATGCAAAGCAGAGTGGACGAACCTGTTCCGATGCGAGCCACGCGCGAAAGAAACGCGTCCTCCGCCGCCGCTTGGAAGGTCGGCCCCCGCGGCGCGCGATCGACGACCCGACGATCATTTTCGGCGCCCTCCGCGATTATACGGACGCTCCAGAAATTAAAGCGGCAAACCGGCCAGTAACGCAGCACAATATCCGTCGCTGGTCCGATGCAAATATGACACCCTTGTGCGCTGTCGCGTGCACTAGTACCACATAACTTCGCTATTTTAGCCCTACGGACTTTCGCAGATGTCACTTTACAGCATAAATACGATCCACTGCCAGACGTATACTTGCAACGGACGTGCCTGTCCCGGTAAGACTTTTCACTACACGGAGCTCTTCCCAATGACATGCATTTAGTTTCCTCTACAAAAATGCGACGACTTATAGAGGACGCCTCGCGCCGATAACGATGCCTCCCCCACTAAAGACCAAGGGAGAACATTCGCACTGCGTCTTCAACTGCATGCGTGCAGGACACGCTAATAGCTGCCACTTTCGCCGCTGGGACCGCGACAGCAGTTATCACCGCCATCGCGGCCCGGCTTTCCTGTGTCACTTGCTTCCTCCGTCCTGACCACGGCAAGCAGCCGTCTTGGTGCCGACGGCGGAGTGCCGATGCGATTAGCAGGGACGCGGCGCGTTGGTGGATCCGGTTGCACCACCAGAGGCGCCATCTGAAGATATGCGAGCCATCCAAAGAGGACCAAGACGCGGCGCTTTCCCCAGCTAAGTAGAAGCCCCGAGGCGTCTATCTTCTTTAGACGACGGCAAAACCAGGTCCATTAGAGGTAGGGCTCGCCGTTCGCGGCAGGAATTCGTTTCGCCGGGCCTCCGTGCGATCTCTCACCGCCCAGGTATGCGCGCTCGTCGATTGAGACATTGTTCAGACGGCTCGCAAGGCAGCTTCGGTGCCACACTCGCCCAGACTCCTTTTGCTGTTCGTAAATTGCAGTAACTGGCCATGCAGCAACGTTACCCGAAGCCGAGCAGTCGTCATTCGGGTTCTTGTCCTTGACCATATCAACGGCAAGAAAGCCCTTTCGCGGCCTCAAGGGAATATAGGAGGTTCCTAGGGTTAAGGCTTTGGAGACAGACAGACAGACAAAGAACTTTATTCAAGTCCTGAGGAACTGCGTTGTAACGGCCCCGTTTAGGGGGAATCCGTAGCAGTCGCGGGCCGCTCCCACGTAGGGACCGTAAGACCGTGGCCCTCCGCCCGCTTTGGAGAGTTGGTGCACATATAGTAAAGGACACGGGGCGACAACGACAAGGAAGCGACAACAGCGCTCTGTCCTGTCTTCTTCTAGTTCTTCCTTGTCGTTTGTTAAATATATATAGGAAGGTTCCATTTTGTGGTAGTTAAGCGAACCTAAAATGCAAGAATTGAGAGACGCACAAATACACCTGCAGGCGTATCGTCAGAAATGCGAGATGTACGAAGCATGGCACCAGTTATCCTGCGCCTCCAGTAGTCGCTTCACGCCCCTCGTTTCTGACGCTTTCTAAATTTTTTTTCAACATTCGATCAAGAAATTGCGTACAAGTAAAAGTGATTATGCCTCGTGTATACTATGCACTTTAGAGGCCTGTCACTCTGCCAAGAGCTTCGAGATACGTCGGGAGACAAGTGCCAAATGTTGATTAACGAAAAATGAAAAGAAGTCACTGTATGGTTACGTCTGTCAATCAACACCTAAATGAATGCCTCACGGATGTCGCGAGCGCAGCGTAAATACGAGTGTGGTGTCTGAATGCATGCTTTAAATGAAGCTGCAGGGGCAACTTGGCGAGGTACAAAAACCAGGAGCTTTCAATAGTCGTTGCTCGAGGAGGAAATAAGGGCTGATAGTTTGCACTCAGCGGCCGAACCCGTATCTCGATCGCTTCGTCGGCGGAATTCTTCCTGCACGCAGTGCAAACTGTTGTGCGTTGTTCGGGGAAAGAATGAATGCACTGTCATGTGAGCAGGCTGCTTGACGGCGCGCCTTCAGACGTGAGTCTGCTGCGCGTAACGAATGGCCGCATTCACGTGCGCAAGATTAACGACGCGCCGCGAAAAAAACAGGCGCACCAAGCATATATACTGCATGCTGGCAAAGCAACCCAAGCTCTCGCAGACCACTTCCCCCCCCCCTAAACATAAGAGAGAAATTAAAACACGCAAACAGTACATAGGCGCGGATGTTTTCCTCGGCTTCTGCAATTCGTAATGACGCAGCTTTCTGAGTAGTTGGCAACGAATGCAAACCGAGGTGGGAATAAAATGATCGGCAACCCGATTAACTAGATGAGATTGATATAGCACGCGTTAGACTATAGCTTACAATATACGGTATACTATACCAGCAATCATCTTCAGCGCGCACTACAGACGCCGCCGAGTGCGTTCCAGTTCTCGCACGCATCGTCGGGGGGAGGGGGGGGTAATTCTTTTTTATCCTATGTTTGTGTGTGTGTTTATGAGTGCGAGGGGACTCGCTCGCTGGATTCTATCCTGAACATAGAGTTTCCTAAAATTAACTAGAGGGGACTCTGGCGCTGCGATCGTTCGGCGGACCATGGGAATGATGGGTGGTACACAGATTTGTCTATAGTCTGTGTACTTGCGGGCGGCGAATCGTACTTGTGACTTCGTTTATTGCTGTATTTCGACTTTGCTTCTAAGGAAAGAACGAACTCCTTTGAACTTCATGACCCAATTTGAGAAGGCAAGCTTTAAAAAATAATGTGGTCAAGCACAACCGCTGAACATTTCCTTATTTTTGTTTTGTGAGAAAACAACTCAAGGCCACACGAACACACGTGGAGCCAGAAGGAGGCCAGAAGTACGAAAATTAGACAAATCTGTGTACCACCCATCATTCCCATGCTCGCTGAAGCGTTGTGCGTTGCAACTCTCATAGACACCAGCGCCAGAGTTTCCTCTAGAGTATATTAGGAAACTCTATGGTCCTGAACGGTTGTGTCGCCCGCGATTTCCAGCTCTTGCCGATCGACCCGCCGTCCGCGATCTCCTGACGCCATGTAGCTCTCGCCGTGTCCCGTCCTCGGACTTTTTCGACCGCGTATTCCCCGTCTTTCCTATCTCTTAAATTCTCTCTTCTTTTTTCACTCGTGAGCTGCGAGCTGCTTCGTCTACTATATCTTTCTCCTCCTACTATCCTTTTTTTATTCCCTTACCTCATCCCTTACAAGGAACTTAGCCGTGTCGCCCATGAAGCAGACAAAACTTAGCTCATTTTTCCCTTTCCTTTTAGAGCCGCCATATATGAGTGCGCGTACATGCATACACATATGCAACATGCAAAAAAGCAAAATTTTAAAGAAAAATAATGTTGCCCCCCTTTCCTTATACTTATATACGCTATAAACTTAGCCGAAAACATCGAGCCCCAGTCGTCCGAGTAATAGAACGCGTGTAGATGACGTCTGTGTGACGTGCCGCCACACCTCGGGGGGCGCTGCAAGCGCGCGATGATGTAGGACGTGCTGCGCTTCGGCTCCGCTGATTTTCGGCTGGAACCACGGGCAACTTCACAGTACCCCGTCAAGACCAGCATCAATCGTTTCGGCTACTCACAGGCAACACGTGGATACCAGTGTCATCCAGGTGGGCCCGTTTTTGACAACTTTACGGCCGATCATCACCCGACCACGTTGGCGACGCCGTTAGGCCAAACGGCGACGCCAACGCCCGGCGGCGTGGGACCGGCTTTCCGAGGCAACATGGACGCTACTCTCATGCAGCGTGGATACGACCCGCATGCCATGACGTGGGAAACGATTCCGATTTCCGAAACGCCAAACTCTGCTTCTTCACCGAGGTTTCGGAGCCAAGCTCTCAACGACGCGGTGGAACGCCGCTCGCAAGCCAACGCCAAGAAGGCGGCGTCCGCCGCTGTTTCGGCATCCGGCACGCCAGCTGACAAGACGCAGCCTCCCGCTTCGCGCGGTGTGGGACGCAAGGGCAAGTTTCTCACCAAATGGAAGCCTCGCCCGTTTCCGAAACCGAGTCCGGACGACTATGTAATAGTCGTAAAGCCACGAGAGTGCATCTCATTGCATGATGCTTTCTCAGAGAACTGGTACGGGACTGCGTTTAAGGCATACCTCGGGCCCAAGCGAGCTGAGACGCTGACGGTTATTCCATCGAGAGAGCAAAATTTGATCGTGATTTACACCCCGGACCCTGACACGGCGGACAAAATGATCGGGGACTTCGTGGTAAACATCGAGCACAGGCCGGTTCTGCTCAACGGGTACCTGCGACAAGATGGTAGCAATGTCTGCCACGGAGTTATTGTAGTCCGCAACACAGATACGACGGAGACGCTCCGAGAGAGCGTACGCTGGAGGTCAGGCACCATCGTCGAGGTGCGTAAATTTGGCACATCGAACAAGGCGCGTGTAACCTTCGCCGGCAAGGAGAAGCCACGCTTTGTTCACTACGACGCAATGCTGATCCCGGTCAAACCTTACTACCGGACGATCCCGGCCTGCGGCAAGTGCGGTGTCGTCGGCCATCGGATGGACACTTGTCCCAACCCACGACCGGATACGTGTGGCCTGTGTGGACAGCAGGTTCCGCTTGTGGAGGAGGGGGTGCGGGCCCCTCATGAATGTGTACCCGTATGTTCTGTGTGTGGTGGAGCACACGCCACAAACTCTCGAGCATGTACGGCCAAGTACCGTAATTCCAAGGTGGCCGCACAACAGGGCAGAAAGTCCAAAAGGGCGTCCAAGAAACGGCGCAAAGATCAGACTCCCAGTGAGCCACCACGCCGGGAAGTCGCCAAGACTGACAAGCCCGCTTCCCCTACTGGAGGAACCGAAAAGCAGCCGACGGCGCAACCATGCGGCGAAGCCAGGCCATGGGCCAACGCCGTGAAAAACGGAAAGCAGGTGGGTGGTACGGGTAGAGCTGCCTCCTCATCCCTCCCTATCATCCCCTCTTCATCGCGTAACGCCGACCAAAATATTATTGCCAAACTTCAGGCACAAATCGAAGCGTTACAGAAAAGACTAGCGGAAGCCGAGGCCAAACAGACCCAACTAGTCTCCCCTCCTCCTCCCCCCGCAGTAGAGGTAATGGAGAGTGAGACCGGGGCGGGGGCGGCAGACGCGGTTGCCGCACTCGAGGCTCGTGTGAACACCCTTGAGGTCCGTATGGACAGCCGTATAACTGTCCTCGAAACCCAAATCTCAGCGGCTGTAAATGCCGCCATTGCTAAAATGACAGAAACCATCCCTACCCTGATAGCCCAACAAGTTGCGCGTTTCACCAAACGAGCCGGCCCAATTAAGGACGTGTCTGGCCGGTACCCTAAAACGCTTCGACGACAGATCGAATTTGAGGATGATGACAGCTGCTCCGCCTCCGGAATTGAGGACACCCCCCTCCCCGCGAGTGCTGGCTCGGGAGCACCGCCACCGCAATCGCTCGATAACTCCACTGACCATGGCGGGCTCCCTTAGAATTCGGAAGTCCCCACGATCCAATACGGCCACTCCCATCCAAATCACCCAGTGGAATTGTCGGGGCTTTAAGGCTCACACTAAGCGCGCCAACCTCCGGCTTTTCCTCGCAGCATTTCAAAACCTTCCTGCTGTGGTAGCCCTCCAGGAGCCAGGGAGTGCTGCCACACTCACAAACTATACTACGTTTCAGCAGGACCCTTTATCTTGCATCTGCGTGCACAAAAATTATACGGCCAACCTAGTTGATCTCGACCTTAAGCCAGCTTTTTCGTACGTGATGGTGACACTCCTTCCGCTGCGTAAACAGGACCCGCCACTGCACGTGCTAAACATTTATTGCTCACCGAAGCTAAGCAACATTACATTCTCAGACCTTTTTAGCCGCGCTTTAAAGGCTGCGGGCAGGGACCCTCTGGTGATTGTGGGTGATTTCAATGCCCCCAGCACACTCTGGGGGTATGCACGTGAAGAGAAACGTGGACGTAAATTGGCGGAACTTATGTCCACGCTGGGCCTAACTCTTCACACCGACCCTGCCTACCCAACTCGCGTGGGTAACTCCGTGACCCGGGACACATGTCCGGACCTTACCCTCACAAAAAACATTCAGTATGCGGATTGGGTCAACACTGAAGAGACCCTCGGCAGCGACCACTGCATACTCAACACCACCATTCGCACCTACCCTTTGGCAAGACCCTACGGAGAGGCAAAATTACCCGATTACACGAAGTTTCGGCAAATATACGCCAATTCGACACCCATTGAGGAGCAAGGATACCATGCTTGGTCCCAGCAACTGGTTTCCTCATTACGCTCCACAGAAACACAAATTAAACTCTCCGAGGCGACTCCGGCGGTGGATAACCATCTCCTTCACCTCTGGGAGGCCCGGCGCAGCCTCGTCCGCCGATGGCGCCGGCAAAAACACAACCGAAAGCTCAAACTTCGCATCGCTGAGCTCACCCTGCGAGCAGCAGAGTACGCGGCCCAGCTCGCTGACTCTAACTGGGTGGACCGTTGCAACACGGCCGCTCGACAAATGTCCAGCCGGAGTACCTGGCGCCTCTTCCGCGCCTTGATTGATCCGACCCAAACTCGAACAGAGACACAAAAGCATCTGCAACGAGCATTTCACAGCTTCGACGGAGACACAGCCAAATTGGCATGTAAACTCCGAGACCAATATCTATGCACTCAGCAGGACTCCCAAGGGCCGGCGTACTCGTATGCAGGTACCGAGAACGCGGAGCTGGATCAACTGTTCCAGTTACACGACCTGAAGGCAGCCCTAGCAAAAATGAGGCGAGGAACGGCGCCGGGAAGGGATAAAATTACCGTGAAATTACTTGCCAATCTTCCTGACTCAGCCTACACCATGCTCCTTGCCTACATCAATTCCATTTGGATCGGGAAAACAAGCCTACCAATTGAGTGGAAGACCGCCCTGGTCACCTTCATACCCAAAGCGGGCAAAGCCATTAACACGGACAACCTCCGCCCCATCTCCCTTACTTCTTGTGTGGGAAAATTAATGGAGACGATGGTGCGCGACAGGTTGTCCGCGTTCCTGGAGAGCAAAAATGCATTTGCAGACACCATGTTCGGGTTCCGCCCACACCGGTCCGCGCAAGATGTCTTGCTTCAGCTCGACCATGAGATCCTCGATCCAGTCGAGTATCCCCTGAATGACAAAGTTGTGCTCGCTTTGGATTTGAAGGGGGCCTTTGATAACGTGACCCATGAAATTATTCTAACACATCTCTCACAGGTGGATTGCGGCCAAAACACTTTCAACTATATTAAACAATTCCTCACTGACCGACAATCATACATTCGGATTCAGGACATTGAACACGGCCCTTACCGATTAGGCACGAGAGGGACTCCGCAGGGAGCGGTCCTCTCGCCCCTCCTATTCAATGTGGCAATGATGAGACTCCCCGCTCAGCTGGCGAAAGTCGAAGGCATACAGCATGCGCTGTACGCCGACGACATCACCATATGGGCGTCACACGGCTCGGCAGGAGACATGGAGGCAAGCCTGCAGCAAGCGGCGGACATCGTGGATGACTATGCCCGTCGCTGCGGCCTTCAGTGCTCCCCGTCCAAATCGGAATTCGTGCACATACGCCCCTCACCAAAGTGCACCGCAAAGATCGACCTCTCCCTTGACAGCGGACCAATACCCGAACGCGATGAGATTAGAGTACTGGGGCTTTTTATACACAAAAATCGCAGAGCAGACACAACATTGGCCAAATTGCGTAAGGTGGGGGACCAGGTGGGCCGGATGGTCCGCCGGGTTTCCAACAAGCGCGGGGGGTTACGATGCAAAGATGCCTTGCGGCTGGCGCATGCATTCGTAACCAGCCGAGTCCTGTACTCGGCTCCATACCTCCACCTACGCAAATCCGACGAGAATGCACTCGAAGTCATTCTCCGCAAAATCTACAAGCGCGCCCTCGACCTTCCTGTCAGCACCTCTAACCAGCGCCTTTTGGGCTTGGGAATGGTGAACACCTTCAAGGAGCTGAGAGAGGCGCACTTGACAAACCAATATACTAGACTCTCTAAAACACCGTCGGGTCGCCGCCTCCTTGCCCGGCTACACATCAATCACTCAATACACACGGAAGAGCGCGTACGGATTCCAGAAGTTTGGCGATACTCCTTGCACGTGCGCCCTCTTCCGGCTAACATGACCCGAGACGACTACACTGGCCGACGCCTCGCGCGGGTGGAAGCCTTGGCTCGACACTACGGCCACAAATTCGGGGTATTCTACGTGGACGCCTCCGGCCCGCACCACGGTGGTTGGTATACGGCTGCGGTCGTCCACGAAAACACCGTTGTAAACGGACTCACATTCCGTGCACATAACATTACGCACGCGGAGGAGATCGCCATCGCACTAGCCGCCGCAGATCAGGACTCGAGGGTCATAATCACCGACTCAAGGGGTGCCTGTCGCAATATTGAACAGGGATACATTCCGTACCGTGCTTATAAAATACTGCAGAACAGCAGCTACCTAGGTGCCCCTGCGCACCGAACGATCATATGGGCTCCGGCTCACACGGGCCTCGATGGTAATGAGACGGCCGATGCCGCTGCCCGCGCGCTCACTCTCCGGGCACCATCCTCGTCCCCTACCGATCCGGAACTCGAACCCAATCCTGCCTACACCTTTAAGGAGATCACACAATTTTATCAATCCGGCCATAACGTCTATCCTAAACCCTGTAAGGGCCTCACGAAGGCGGAGGAGCGAATCCTCCTTCGCCTTTATACTAAAACTCTATTGTGCCCGGCAATCATAAAACACTTTGACCCCGCTTGCACGGGGAAGTGCCCACATTGTGAGGAAAGTTCCTCTGACATTTTCCACATGGTGTGGGCATGCCAAAAAACCCCAAATCTTACCCCACTACCCAACCCTTCGCGGGAGGACTGGGAGGCAGCCCTGCTCGGCTGCTCTGACCTGACGGCCCAACGGGCCCTGGTCGAGCGTGCCCGGGCCGCGGCCAACGCCAATGGGCTCCCGTAAGAGGGAGCCCACCTAGTGTTTGTACGGGGCGGCCCCTTAAGGACCGTTCCCACCCTCCCTGTAAATAACATCTGTAAATAAATGTTTTTCAGCAGCAGCAGCCACACCTCTTCCACAAGAGTGATATATAAATGAAACGAACAGGAGTGCTCTCAATGTATGAAAACAGTATAAGCGCGTAAAAACGCGTCTGCTCGTGGGCAGACGACTTGAGATTCAAGCATTTCGCTCAGCATAGATTGCGCCGTATTTGTCGCGGATGCTGCAAGTTTTTCGCGAAGCTGCCTATTTTGCCGGTTACGTGATGATTGAAACGAGACTCAAGATGGCCGCTCTCCACTCAGTTGTCTATTTAGGGGCGAGTACTGCAACACAGCGACGTTTATACCGCCTTCGGCGTCGTTACAGTTTGCGGGTGTGAAAGAGGCCAAGGAATCTCGAAAAAGAAGAAGCGTCGAGCAAAAGGGAAAAAAGTGCAGACGCGGAAAAAAAAACAAAAACAAGATTCCTGATAACGGATGCACGAAAAAGCATAACCAGTACGAAAAAAAAGCTGAATGGGAGAAAGTCTACGCGCGAAAGAAAAAAAGGCGAGAGAATGTTTCCCGGGGATTTCCCGCGACAAATCATACAGAGAAAAAATGGCACAAGAACAATGTCGAGTCGAACCAGCAGAGGAGGAGATCGCCTAGGTTGTTCCGTGACAGACAAATTGTAGGCTTAACCCACTTTTTTGTGTTTCTCGACTTTTTTTTTTCCTTTCCTTGTCACAGGGCTGTCTCATCATCGGAGTCGCGAGGCCGCTCTGTGCCTGCGGCGGCGGCTGCGATGCGCCCGTCACTGTCACCACCATCCGACCGCATGGTCTTCCGCACAGAAAATTCCCTTTCTTTTCTTTTGCGACGTCCGCTTCGATGGAGACGTCGAGGGACTCGCGGAGCTGTTTCCGAGAGACAGCAGAATAGCGAGAGACGCGCGTGACGGATAAAGCGACGAAGACGGCGGGGAATTCTCCGCGGTCCTCGCATACGTTATACGGGCGCGCAGAACCATTCGCGAGTGTCGTGCAGGCACCCCCTGTGACAACATATGCGACAGAATACGAGGCCCCGTATGCCGTTCCCGCGAGCAAGGCCTCGAGACACCGTGTATATTTATTTATTTATTTATTTCAGAAGTACTGCCAGCCTCACACATGAGGCCTTAGGCAGAGGTGGGTGATACAAAAAAGGAAACAAATATAAAGATACAACAGGAAAGGAAACACGTCACGTAGAGCTACACCATCAAGAACCAGTGAATCAATGTAAAACGCCAGTACTTACACAATATATATTGCCACATAATGCAGCACGCTGCCAAGATTTCAGTGCGACTGCAATTAGGTGCGGTAGTTGTGACAGCGTCTCCCCCCCCCCTTTTTTTTTATTGCGCGATAAGCGAATAATGCACCGAGATAATCTGCGTGAGGAAACTGTGTCTGCGGGTCAACATCCACCCTCTGCCAGTCGCAACAACCGACGAGCATCTTTAAGAAAAAAAAAAGAAACGAACGGCTCCTTCAATTCTATTCGAGGCACCTAAACAAGAACGACGCGTTGTGACTAACTAAAATCGTTCACCAGAAAACGAGTGTGACATAATGACGACGACCGCAGCACAGCTTGAATTGGCAAATCACTGCATCACTTCTTGCAGCTGAAACAGCGCCACAGAACGTGTGCGCTGTTTTAGCCCCGGTTCAGAAACACACGGACACATTGAGTCGGCGTATCACGTCCCGAATACAAGTGCTCAACCATCCAAACAATAAGAATAACTACTGGCGTTTAAAGGGCCCAAGCTACAGTGAACTATAACCAAAACCTACGATACGATTACGAGGGACGCCGTCGTGAAGGGCTCCGTAAATTTCGAGCATCCGGTGGTTTCCGACGTGCATCGACATCGAACAGTATACAAAGCCGGGCTCTTCTGGCATTTCACCTCCATCGACCTTATAGAGTGACCCCCGCATTCACAAACGCTTCTCGACTCGACTTTCGCCCTTCACTAGAACAAAGTTGAGCGCAGCGCCACCGCTCGGCTAAAAACGACGCTGCGCTAATCAAGAATCGCAGCAGATTATCGCTTATATGCAGTGACTTGCCGTGCCGAGAGACGGCTCTCCCATCGGCTTTCTCGAGTGAAGGTGAAGCGTTGAGTGGAGGGGCGTTCTAGAATACGAGGGGTAAGCAGCCGAGCACCACCGAGGCGCATCAGCCGTCCAAACGAAGACAGCACCTAGCGACGCGCTCCTGCAGTTTGGTTATTTATTCGAAGAAAGACGATCACGAAGCGATCGATAGAGAGGTGCCTCGATACCGACGCATGTATAAAAAGGCAGGAAGCAATAAAAAAATAGTCGAAATAGAAAGTGTAGGTACACCGTATAGAGGCACGCTAGAAAAGAGACTGTCAGTTCGCATACACCCCACACCTCCGTATATGCATATAGGCGCCCTACGAATGCATTCAGAAGCACACAACGGGCGCTCGGAGAACAAGGAAAAGCGCTCGACGAAACGAAAGCAGCAAGGGCGCTGCGCCAGTACGAGTTCTCAAAACTGACATTGTGCGGGCTTTGATTTATCAGTTGGAGACGACGACGACGTTCAATCAAAAAACCGCGGGACCGCTTGCGGCACACAGGTGCGTCAAGTGGGCGAGCATGCGTGCTACTGCTGTTCCACGCATGCGAGAGGCGGCTTAGAACATCACCGCGATTGCATGTGCTGCTGTCCATGGCAGCGGGCGGCCTCGCGACAGATTAATTGCCCGGCGATCAAACTACGCGACACGGCTGCACCGACGAGCGGTATACGTGTGTACTATACCTGCAAGCACACACCGACGTCTGTTTTATGACCGGATGCGGGGAGGACTGCGACGCGTACATTTCCAGCGAGAACCGCTCGGCCTATAGCTCATGCATATACTATATAGTTTACGGTCACTCTGCATCTCGTGTTCTTTTTCTTTTGTCTTTTATGCGTCCGCATCTCGACTACAAGCCCCACCGCGGTGGTCTAGTGGCTAAAGTACTCGGCTGCTGACCCGCAGGTCGCGGGTTCGAATTCCGGCAGCGGCGGCTTCATTTCCGATGGAGGCGGAAATGTTGTAGGCCCGTGTGCTCAGATTCGGGCGCACGTTAAAGAACCTTCCATGTGGTCGAAATTTCCGGAGCCCTCCACTACGGCGTCTCTCATAATCATATGGTGGTTTTGGGACGTTAAACCCCACAAATCGATCAGCATCTCGACTACAACGAATGCAAGCCAATCTGTATCTATACCATCGGCACAGCTCGCACCGTTCAGGTGGGTCAAATGCCTTCCAAGACACGGTGCTGGGCAGATCTCAAGCACTCAAAGGCAACTCTTGTCACTAATACCGTCACTCCGACAACCTTGGTATATAGGCCCCGCTGTACAACCCTACCCCGAACGTTCCAACTTTGGCCAACCTGAACGGGCGCCGCGTGACAAGCACGAACGGACACGGCCGCCTGATTGAAGAAAAGCCGGCCAGAGCAGTAGCAAAAACCATTTGATGAGCGTTTATTCAACCAAGACTACGTATTGGCTGAATATTCAAACACGCCAATTTGAGTTACTAATCCGCCTATTATGCTTGCACTCGGCTATTATGCCGAGGCTTCGAAACCGACGCCCTGGACAAACTTGGATCATCCTTTCACTGTTAAGAATGATATCATTAAGGCATGTCACGTACATTTTGATGCCCAGTTTGACCGCATGCGGTCAATTGTGTCGGTTACGTAGAGGCGATATACCCGCCTGCTCTTCATCGAACCACGAGCACATTAGCATTTACCCAATTTAGCGTTTGCCCAAACATCGAATCGCGAGCATATTAGCATTCACCCAAACACAAGACAAAGGCATGCAGGCAGGCGCCAGAGACGGGCAGGCAGGCGCGACGATCTGCAAGTGCTCTTCCATTTGTTACAAAGTAACGAATCATGCCACACACAAGTATATTCTAGGAAGGACGTGTACCTATTCTAGATTGCAGACAATGCAGCTTTTCTCAGCTCTGTTATGCGAGATTTCGGTATATACCGTCGTCTACAAGGCATCTGTCAAAACGTGGCTGACGTTTGCCGATAAAGCGTTTATATACGGTTTCTGACTGCTATAGCCGTTACATGCAGCCAATGAACGCATCAGTGAGGACGGCTTGGTTTTACGCCGTGCGTAAAATGTGAAGAGAAGCGTACAACAATCAACGCCAAAACTTACATATTAAATTACATCTTAGCAAGATACCTGTGCCATATAGCCAAAATATATATACGCCAAGTCTTCCATACGCAAACTTCACACCATGCCGTGCGGATTTTCATTTTAATGAGATTACTTCATCCTGCTGCGAACTTTAGAACGATTATAACAATGATAGTTGTGACTGTGTGTCTGTAATGATTACGTCATCCTGAAAATGCGTCACAGCAGCTTTTCGGCTGATATACCATCACGCTCTTCCCGCTGCCAGGGTATGCCTCACGACCAAGTATACCAAAGAAGGCCCTCTCAATACAGCACAGGACGAATAAGCTGAAGAAAGCGCTCTTAGACAAATGAATTCTTTCTAAAAAAAAATGGTTGCGTATCTACGTGTTTAGCTGCGAATGTTGTCGTAAGACGATAGTCATCTTCTGGCCTTCTTTCGTGCATAGCGTCGCATTTTCAACGCAGCCTAAGAAACTCTAGGGTCTTTAAAATGATGTATCTATGCATTTTCTAGTAAATAAATGCACCACCTAATACTTACGTATTGATGTTGCACTTCAGATATGCGTAACATTTGCTTTTTGAACGACGATGTTCACAAGTATGAATGCAGCCACCAGTACAAGATGTCTGGGCGTTCAGAAAGCGCTTAAACTTTGGTCATGTGACGTAATCGTGTGAGAGCAAGTGTGAGAGCAAGACAGACAGACAGACAGACAGACAGACAGACAGACAGACAGACAGACAGACAGACAGACAGACAGACAGACAGACAGACAGACAGACAGACAGACAGACAGACAGAGACAGACAGACAGACAGACAGACAGAGACAGACAGACAGACAGACAGACAGACAGGCAGACAGACAGAGACAGACAGACAGACCAACATTTCTGCTCTCAAGTATCCCAAGAAAGACAATCGTCTTTAAAGGTTCGCCAAAGAACTAGGACATGCATTGTTATAATGCGACAGCGGAATAAAGTGCGGCGTGGACACATGTTTCTACGAGCGATACAGGCAGCTACACCCGAAGGCGCGCTAAATGAGGAGAAAAAAAGAAAAAAAACGCAAGATCGTCACACGAGTTACGTCGAGGATTGTGCGGCCGTCGCGCGCTGTTAAATATTCATGTCTCGAGACAAGAATGCGGGGCTGCGCCGTTGACTGAAGCGTCGATCGATATCGCTCTTCCGGACAACGCGCGCTGTGAACGCTGCGAGAAAAGCGGCAGCAATATACGCAACGCAAACATCCAGTCCATATATAGCGATTTAATATATATCGCACGCGTGGACATTCCCGGGGTTTAAAAGCTGCATTGATGGGAGGACGCATCGATCAAGCTGCGCTGCACGCATCAATCATTCTCGCCGAAGCCTCTCGACGCGACGGACGCCTAATAAACGTCCACGTAAGAATTTACACAAAACGCGACAAAAAATAAATAAATGAAAACTTGAAAAGAACGACGCGTATCCATTACTGTCGAGTGCTGCGGCTGACGAGGGAAAGATTGGATTCGCGCACAAACAATGAACGTTTCCTCTATTCATTTTTCGGTCACATTTTTTTTTAACAAAAGCTCTCTTCGTGGAGACAGTTTCGAGATTTCGTTTTGAGCGTGTTCCAGTGCCTTTATACACACACACACACACACACACACACACACACACACACACACACACACACACACACACACACACACACACACACACACACACACACACACACACACACACACACACACACACACGCGTTAGATATAGTCATTGCAGTTTTAATTGTTTTATACAGCCAACAAAGCAAACTGCCCAATTTCGTTCCTGCGTAAAAGGCAATAACATGGAGCCAGCCTGCCAATTCTCGCTTTGTATAACGCCTTGCAGAGTGAGCACGAATGTTCACCAACGCTGAGACTCCTCTCGGTGCCGAGATTGATGGTCGGCCACTTTCACGTGGGTCGTCCCGTGCCAAAGTGCAAACAAAACGGGACGAACGGCGCAGCGTCTGGCGCCCTCCTCCAATGCACGCACAGCTTTATTTTCGTTTCTTTGTGTACACGCGGCGAATCGGACGTTGTATACCCCCCTTCAGCTCCTAACGCAGGGCACAAAGTATAGACGCACACAAACACTGCACCGGAAAGAAGCGCTTTGAAAACAGGCGAACTGTTTGGGAAACTTTTAGAATTTTCTGTAACCCGGACCCGGAAGGAAAGCGGTTTGTTTTGTTGCGTTTGTTTGTGTTTTCCCCGCCTCCCTTCAATGCATTTACGCAATCGCCGAGCTGCCCCGTGTGCCGCGCGCAAAGAAGCGTGCCTCGTACGTATAGAGGGGGACGAGAGATTACATCCAGCGGCAAACGATTTCCGTCACGCTGTTATTAAGCCCGCTAAACAAGCTTTGATTGGCCGCCGCCACTCGTCCATCATCACGAACTCGGGCCGCTCGAGAGGATGGCGAAACGTACGCCCGCTTTCTGCTTCTCCTGTATAGGCAGAGAGCTGCGCGCCGCAGCGGCCGATATCGCGAGAAATCCTCGGCTTCGCGCGGAAAAACGCGCCGAGCGCCTCCGCAGCAGCGTTTTATTACGGCGATCGAGACGGGAGATGCGTGCGCCACGAAGCACTTGCGTGCCCTCTTATTTCGCCGACGGTGATTGGTGTGACGCAAGCACTTCGTCCCATATAGCTCCTTTGCAGGTCATCTCGCTGACGTCGCAACATCACGGCATGCACGAGACGAGTGGAAGCGCTAGAAAAAAACAGGAAAGACACGTCCACTTTGCGTGTCGCCTTTCCCGAAGGGTCTCGGCAAGTGCTGCTTCTCCCGCCACTTCGGAGTGCACTCTGCGTGCGTTGTGAAAGCGCACAAATGTGTATGGCAACGCACGAATCGAGGGGTCGGTGGGGTGCCCGCTAAGCGTACGTAAAAACATGCACACGCATACACTCACCTATTACAAGTTTGACAGTGTGAGCCAGAAACGAACACGGCATATCCACGAAGTGAATCGGAGTGGGCGAAGCAGTGGGGTCATTCGGTGTTACCGCAGATCATCCATGACAGTGACCACTCACGCATTTAAGTGCGTGCCAAGCGGTGTGTGATTATATATACATTGCATCTTGGTCATAACTGGCATGTTGCGCCGAGTTGTGAAATTCGTTGTGGCCTCTTATTACTGCATGCTTTACGGTATCTATAACCGTAAGTTGGCAAAAACGAGGCCTGGGCACGTTCCCCTGGTGGCTATTGGTTGTTTCCACTCGCACGAAATGCATCGTAGAGCTTATCGAGACGTCACCTATACTACACAAGCTAGTCGCTGTCCGTGATCAGCATCGCCATCATGTTTATCGTCATTAGCGTCATCGTCAAGGTGTATAGTGGATACCTTGCAAGTGCTGTTCCGCACTGGCAGACAGAGAATGTGTGGATTTTGGGACGTTATATAACGCCACATATTAATCAAATCAAGAAAGAGAATGTGTGATCTGGAACGCGCTTGTTCTTGATCGTCATCAGCATCACTCTCATCGTCAGCGGCAAATACTGTGCACAACGCCAACGCCGGACAAGCCTCGGCCTTAAAGAGCTTCGCCCCTCAAATAGAAAACAAAATGCAGGCGCGCATTTATCGTAATTATCATCATCAACACCGAACCCGTAACCATCTGGTCAGCGGATGAGCACTGCAACCGCGGCGGCGCATATTCATATTGTCGCGGAGCCCTGACGTAGAAAAATGGAACACACTTTATCCCCAGATGAAACTGTTTATTCAGCCGAACTTGTGGCCAGAAAACTGAAGGTTAGATTACGAGCAACACATGGGCACTGATAGTGGCGAACGGAGCGTGACTGGCAATCAACTGACAAGCGGCGAAGCGTGTCGGCATTCGTACACTTGCCATCGAACATTATAGCGTTATCGCTAGCGGTGACCTTGGTTCCAGAATAATCTGAAATGTTCACGAAGTGGCCGTAATATTAACAAAATGATCATAGTCCTGAAGCTTGTCGAACACTGTAGGCGTGGTTTGCGCTTTAGAATTGCGTACAGCGTAACTGAGTGGTGAGGAAACTTGAAGGAACGCGGCAACACGTTCCGTCTCTGACCTGCTGGGAGGACAATGCACGTAGTATAGCGATAAAACAACAATGTAGGCCACTATAATACAGGTCATCAAAATTTATATGACGTCACTCGGTTGACGCGGGAACTTCAAGGTGGCGTCGCCACCCGTGCGTTTAATCGCTTAACAAAGCGTGTTCCAAAGGAAGGAGTGCGGTGCACATGGTTTTGGGCACATATAGTGAAAAAAAAGGCAATTTGTTATTACGCGAAAGGTGTTTTTCTTCGTTAGCTTCCCTTTGAAGCTTTTCGTAGCTGCCATTAACCCTGTTTATCCTATTCTCGAAATAAAAAGCCCGTCACGTTTCCGGCACAAAAATAACGAGACATTTTAATGAGTGTTTGGAGGCAGCCGCCACAACAGCGAGGCGAACAAAACGGACTCGTTCGGTTGAGCATCTGCTTACAGTCGGCAGCGAACAAGGAGACTCTCGTATACAATCACGCTTCGAAGAAAATGAAAAGGACAAAACGTGGAAGCCCGGGGAAAAATCAGAAACGAGACGCGGTCAAGGTAGTCGGTAATTATAGACACGCGAGCGGCCTCGACGAGAGGAAGCGTAGCGCTGAGTGGGTGGCGCGCGCATTCATCCCTAACTCCGGTATACAGGCATATATTCCACGCACGTAAACACCGGTATAGGCGACGTCGACATACCGAGGCGCTTGTAGCGACGTCGCGGCCCGCAGTCCAAAGCTCACCACTGCCCTCTATGATCCCGTAACAACTGGCAGCGCAGCTGCAAATCTGCCTCCGAGTGCGTTGGGAAGCTCCCCACGACGTAATCCATTGCGATGCAACGTAATCCGTAGCGCAAGAATACCAACAAATGGCACAAAATCGGCGAGGCATCGGCACACTCGGAACAGTTAATTAGGCACAAGAATTAGCCTCGTTATAGTGTCTACTTATTATACTCTGATTAGCATTCCTTAATTGGTGGAGTCACACACACGCACTGTTTATCTGTACAAACACGTTTTCGGCCTGGACCGAAACAGGATCGAGCACGTACACTTGTACACAGCAGATACCGCGTACTCGTATAGCACCCGCCCTTTTCTTCGTCAATGCAATCATGGTCTCTTCAACCAACACGTGACCGTGGGCCGAAATTTCGGCGTTCCAACCACTCGGGCGGACAGCTTTCTTACATCGCGCGGATGCCTCGCACTCCAAAGCTAACGCAACCTTGTTAACAATAATGCATTCGCCAGCGAGTCTCGCGCGCACCTAATCGTTTGTAACATGCGAGCGAAGATACACAAGATACACACGCATGTTACACACGATTAGGTGCGCGCAAAGATACGGCAAAGCACTATAGCGTTGCGTGTCCCGCAAGGCCAGTGTATGTATACGTGCCACGCGTTGTTGTGACCGGCGCCGGAGCTGAAGAGGGAGCGGCGCTCCTTTAATCTTCAAACCAAACCGAACGACCGGCTGCCTACTGTTAGGACCGGCGCCAGGTCTGACAGTGGATCGGCGTTCCTTTTGATGTTCCTTTTTAGTCGCCAAACGGGTTGGCGGCCTGTGTCCGCCATGTATTGTTCCCCCCCTGGCCGGAGGGTGCGGCGTCTTGCCGCCACGACACCGTGAGCAGTTCGGGAGACCACAAGTGCAGCTTCTTCTTTGGAAGATGACGGCGGCGGCGGCGGCCGGAAATCGTCCCGCTAATTGAACGAGTCGTTCGGCGACCATTTGAAGCTTGTTTACGGCGGCCCTTTCGATGGATGCAGTCATCAACTTCAGACCCCTCGCCCAGCGACACCCCTTGACGAGGAGGAGCCACGTTCGTGCCACATGGCCGTGCAGTGACCACGCTTCAATTTTGAACGTTCACGTGGACCGTGCGTGCTCGTCACCCTCGCGGGTAATGTGTGATCCGTGGTTGGACGGTGCCCTCTGTACGCGGTCCCCGATCTAGGGATCTGGGGAGGACAGACCCTTTATAATGAGCCCCCACGGCTCATTCGGTGTGCTTTTTTTCGAGAAGAGAACCAGGCAGAACAGAGCAGAACCGAGCAGAACCATGTAGAACCAAGCACCATGGAGCGCTATGTTAGGAGTCATGTAGAGGCCTGCCACGTTTGAGGGCTCACCGTGTAGGGAGTTCGCAATGTATATATTGTAAATAAACCCTCTTCAAGTCTCTCTTCCTCCTGCCTCGACAACTTCATCCCGGACCTCCGGTGTCTGGAAACCCCGGTCGCAACAGCTGGTTGGCAGCGGTGGGATACGAGTCTGCGACGGAGAGCGACATGTACCGGAGGCCAGCCGAAAGCCCTGGAACTCGGCGGGATCGAAGCAGCGTACCACCACCGCACGTAATGGGGTGAGTGCCTGGCTTTGTGCTTGAGATATATCGAGTCTTTTAGCCTAGATTCGTTAAAAGATAGATTTAACCAACAACTGCCTGGCCACTGTGGTTGTTATCTCAGCACAAGGCAGCACTGGATGATTATCTGAGCAAGTACGCTAAAGCAGGAAAGCTTAGATGATTCAATAGGAACAAGTGGTAATGTTTCAAAATTTCTAAGGGTACGTTGCGGGTTAAATTTTAGGATGTTGTAAAAAGCAGGAGTGAAAAATTAACAAGAAAAAGTAGAGAGGGATGTTGGCCACGTAGTGCTACTTGGGTGCTTAAGCTTGTGGTCTCCGCTGTGAGATTTGCCAGGCTTCAATTTCTCTAGACCCAGAATTGAAACGCTGGTGGGTTTGTGTTTTGTCACAGCTGAGCCAAAGCAAAGTAGTCGCCATGGATCTTACGAGATTGACGAGAGAGGACCTGCTGAACCTGTGTTGGGATCTGGAGCTAGATTTTAATGATGATATGCCTGCTTCTAAACTCCGCGAAGTGATTCTCGAAAGCAATAGTGACAATGAGGAAATCGAGCACTTCGGGAATATGTACTTATTGGACCAGGAGGAGGAAGTACAAAGGGCGCAAAGAAAGGAAAGATGGCGCCAGGAGGAATTGGAAGCTGAGCGCAGGCATGAAGAACATATAAAAAGGATGCAGGAATTAGATGAAGAGATAGAAAGGCTTAATTGTGAATTGGTGGCATTGCAGCAGAGTGGTCAATCCATAGATGTAGCGCACGAACGGTGCGATGTAGCGGCGGTGCCATTTAAGACCGAAGCGAAGGCTACAGGTCAGACATCTGTAGATGAAGTGCACGAACGGTGCGACGTAGCGGCGGTGCCGATTAAGGCCGAAGAGAGGGCTACAGGTCAGAAATTTGCAGATGTACCGCACGAACGGTGCGTTTCAGCAGCGGTGCCGTTTAGGGCCGAAGAGAGTGCTGCGGGTCTGATATCTGTAGATATAGCGGCGGTGCCGTTTGAGGCCAAAGAGAAGGCTAGTGCCTGTAAGGGAATGGAACAGGTTTTAACCCATTCTGAGGGAAAAGAGCTCGCGGTCACAGCAGGGTGTGAGGGTTCCGTGGTGGTGGAAACGAAGTTAAGATTAACAGAGTGTTCCATCGAACCTTGCAGCCCTGTAGACCATGTTGATGAGCGTCAGAGGCGGACGAAAGGCTCCAGGTTTGGCACCAAGGAATGTGCCAAACGGAGAAAGCGTCCGAAAAACAGAAGCGCGGCAAGGCTCGCGATCAGCGCGGCGCGTTTGACGAGGACCTTCAAACGGCGTGGCGGATTTGCGAGAAAAGGCCCGTTGTCTTCTCTGACTGGCTTAAATCGCATGCGTCTGAGCGGCCGGAGAGTAAGGAACAGAAGTGCGCAATCTACGCGGCCGCGGTCTAACGATGAACTGATAGGCAATCATCAGGACTGGGCGCGCGAGATGGCGGAGGAGCATATCGGTGACGAAGAACGTCAGAGTAGGACGAAAGGCTCCCAGGTCCGCACAAAGAAGCGTGCACAGGGGAGAAAGCGTCCGAAGGGCAACAAAAAGGCAAAGCTCGAGATGAGCACAACGCGTTTGAGTAAGGGTTTCAAACGGCGTGGTAAAATCGCGAGAAAAGTGCCGTTGTCATCTCTGACGGGTCTGTATCGTATGCGTCCGAACCGCCGGAAAAGAAAAGCGCATCGTACGCGGCAGTGTTTGAAGGATAGATTGCTAGGCAATTATCCAGACAGTCCGCGCGAAAAATCAGATGAGCATGTGGGTGCTGGTGAGCATCAGAGATGGGCGAAAGGCTCCGTAGACGGCACCAAGAGACGTGCAAAACGGAGAAAGCGCCGTAAAAACAGGCAGGCAAAAATCGCGACGCGTTTGAGGAATGTATTCAAATGGCGGAGCGAAATTTCAAGAAAGTTGCCGTATCGCAAGCGTCCAAGCGGCCAGAGAACAAAGAAAAGAGAAGCGCATCGTGTGCGTAAGTGGTCGAGGGGCAAGAGACCCTTCCGTTGTTCTCGCGGTGCATTGGACGGGGTGCGGGGCAAAAGAGTCGGTGGTTTTCGAGGGGCAGGAAGCGACAGCAAGTCGGCTTCGAGGAACGTCGCGGGGTTCGGTAGCAGGGCGATTGACGCGTGTTGTAGACCCCGCTTCTCGAGAAAATCGTTCCGGGCGCGACCACCGCGAGTTCGACTCAGAGTTGTTGCGAACAGCGGTTAGCCTCTCGGAAAACGTCGACTCGGGACTGTTGAAAGGAACATTTTGTTTGTTTTTGTGATTTTGTAAATAACTCGTTTGTACTTTGTTTTCGTTAGCGCTCTATCATTTTGGTAGCCTATATGCGTTGTATAGATCTATTGGAAGGATAGTGACACGCATTAGAGCGTACAGAATTAGGCGTTTGTCATCGGCACCGGAGTTGGTTTGTATGCGTCCGAGCCGCCGGACAAAACGAAAAAAAAAAAAGCACGTTGGGTAGAAAGGCAGACCCTTTCGTCGCTCTATCGACGGCATGTTTGATGGACTGCGGGAGTGCGAGGTACTCAGCGAGAGTAAGAACGCAGGTTGTCAGCGCAGAGCTTTGCGGGGGTCGGAGGCGAAGCGAATGGGTTTTGCCATTGTTCCATTTCCCGTTCGCCTAGAAAGACCCACAGGACGCGACACCGCGCGTTAGTCCCAAAAAGGAGTAGACATCCGTGAGCTTTTGACGATGGTCATTAGTGGATTTATTTTGTTTTGAAATTTGCTTTTGACTGTTTAAGTTGTTTTGGATTTTAATGTGTTTTTTAAGAATCTCGTCTACCAAATAGTGTTTAGGTAACACATTTTTTGGTTTTGTTCATTTCTTGGGCGTTGTACGTTTAGCTAAGGTAAGCGTTGTGCGATTGCATAAACGACACGCATAGGAGCCTGCGTCATGGTAGATACGTGTAAATGAGCAGGAGCAACGTTATGAACTAATTATGACTGAGCGTAGAGACGCAAAGTTATTGCTTGCGAGATTTTTCAGGATTCATGCGAAACTTTTTTTGTTGTTCATTTAATGTTTTGTTCGCATGTGTCCGGTGTGTAAGAAAAGCTAGCTCGTGAGTTTATATGTATGCTTTGTGAAAGTGGCAACAGCAAGGGAACGGTTAGGTGGTATCTCCTCCAGGCAGGCGCACTGTGATGTGCGTTTGCGGATGTATAATAAAGAGGTTCCTAATGCAGGTGCAGCACGGCAGTTATGCTTTCGTCTTCTCAAGAGGAATTGACGACTGGCTTTGGCGGCACTAAATTTCGGGAACTAAAAGATAGCGTGAAGTAAAATGCTTCATTTTATGAGTATGATACCTGGTGGGTTACGGCGGATTACTCACGCAGGCACTCGGGTATGCCACGGTGAGCGCATCACTTGACAATTAGTTTTCTTGAAAGCAGTTTGATGGGAAGATTATTATCGGATCGGGATTAGGAGTTTTGGTGAAACCTCAGAGAAACGTCCCGATTGCTGCTTTGTGTTTGGTAATACTGCTTAAGTAAGGTTGCTTTTGGATAATTTGTCGGACTCGACGTGTCTCAGTGCGGGCAGGGTGCTCTCCCGTGCCTGTGGTGGTGTGTATGAATGCTTTTCCCAGAGGGGAGCCACAAGGAACGAGAGGGAAAGAGTCCTTGGCTGAGCGTCATCAGCAGTGGCCTGGAAGACAGCACTACACAGCGACACTTCGAGCAACCTGTGCAGCTGGTCACCCTCAGGTCGCTTCTCCCGCCGGCGGACGAGCTGTTGTGACCGGCGCCGGAGCTGAAGAGGGAGCGGCGCTCCTTTAATCTTCAAACCAAACCGAACGACCGGCTGCCTACTGTTAGGACCGGCGCCAGGTCTGACAGTGGATCGGCGTTCCTTTTGATGTTCCTTTTTAGTCGCCAAACGGGTTGGCGGCCTGTGTCCGCCATGTATTGTTCCCCCCCTGGCCGGAGGGTGCGGCGTCTTGCCGCCACGACACCGTGAGCAGTTCGGGAGACCACAAGTGCAGCTTCTTCTTTGGAAGATGACGGCGGCGGCGGCGGCCGGAAATCGTCCCGCTAATTGAACGAGTCGTTCGGCGACCATTTGAAGCTTGTTTACGGCGGCCCTTTCGATGGATGCAGTCATCAACTTCAGACCCCTCGCCCAGCGACACCCCTTGACGAGGAGGAGCCACGTTCGTGCCACATGGCCGTGCAGTGACCACGCTTCAATTTTGAACGTTCACGTGGACCGTGCGTGCTCGTCACCCTCGCGGGTAATGTGTGATCCGTGGTTGGACGGTGCCCTCTGTACGCGGTCCCCGATCTAGGGATCTGGGGAGGACAGACCCTTTATAATGAGCCCCCACGGCTCATTCGGTGTGCTTTTTTTCGAGAAGAGAACCAGGCAGAACAGAGCAGAACCGAGCAGAACCATGTAGAACCAAGCACCATGGAGCGCTATGTTAGGAGTCATGTAGAGGCCTGCCACGTTTGAGGGCTCACCGTGTAGGGAGTTCGCAATGTATATATTGTAAATAAACCCTCTTCAAGTCTCTCTTCCTCCTGCCTCGACAACTTCATCCCGGACCTCCGGTGTCTGGAAACCCCGGTCGCAACAGCGTGCGTATTTGGGCGATGCGCACGGACACGAAACGTTGAGCCCGCTTCGTTCTCGCAGCGCAAGCACCCATGCAGTGCACGGAGCAAGCAGCGTCGTATAATGCGCTAATTGGGAGCCAACCTCACGATGCGCCACCGTGCACGGTGGCCTAGAAATGAAAGACGCCATCCACGTCTGAGCGCGTGGCCGCCAGTGCATTGCGTTTTACGTAAGCGGTGCGCTGTGTATACGCCTACATGGACGCACCTATAAAGCGAGCACGACCGACACACTTTCGCGAGTGGCGCATCGACCCCCCCCCACTCCCTCCTGAAGACAAAAGAAGCCGCGATAAGCACAGCAGAAAGCCGCACCACTTATATATCGGTGCATGAGGCGAGTCAGATAAGTGGGGATTGATTAGAGCAACTGCTGTTGATGATATGCTCGCCGTCTTAACGAACGCACAGAAGCCCTATCGATTCACGGTGCAAAGGTCGAACATGCTGCGGTGGGATTGTCCAATTTGATTAATTATATGCTGGATCCCATCTCGCGTGCATGTCAAATAACGGCGCTGTATATACGTATAAGAACGCGTTTCCGCATTCGCGTCGTGTTCGCTTTTCAGCTCGCTTGCTGCGCAAGTATATAAAAGTCGAAGCCCTCAATAACGAAAATGCCCCGCCGCGGTGGTCTAGTGGCTATGGTACTCGGCTGCTAACCCGCAGGGCGCGGGTTCGAATCCCGGCTGCGGCGGCTGCATTTCCGATGGAGGCGGAAATGTTGTAGGCCCGTGTGCTCAGATTTGGGTGCACGTTAAAGAACCCCAGATGGTCTAAATTTCCGGAGCCCTCCACTACGGCGTCTCTCATAATCATATAGTGGTTTTGGGACGTTAAACCCCACATATCAATCAATCAATCAATAACGAAAACGCAGGGCAAGCGATTTCTGTTCGTTATCGGGAAAATTTCGTTGTCGCGAAAACGGAAAAAACGGACCCACCAATTACCACCAAAACTTGAGTCACTGATTTATACTTTTTTTCGCGTTGCTTTGAGCGAGCATGACCGCTCGAGCCTGGCATCTTAAAAAGCTTCGCGCAGCTTTTTCGTCGTCATCGTGGGCGCAGAGGAGAATGAGAGGCGAATGACGTCAACAGCACGCACGATAATAACTGCGCAGCCACTCGGCCTTAGTTGCAGGCACTGCGCCGTGCTCCCGACCGGGTTGCAGAAATTAGGTGCCTTTTCTCATCTTCTAACCACTACCACCACCTTAGTTGGGAAAGCGCTTACTCTGTGTGCATTTCTTCTTCGTCCCTGTATTTCTTTGGCGCTTCTTAAGAATGCACCAATATAACTTTGTGCTAGCTTGTCATTCTTGCGTTTAGTTGCTCGCTCTGTCGACGTCTTCGAAGACAGACGCTGTCACCACCATCCAGTGCTGCTCATGTGTGCCACACTCAAGTTCCGCCACTATGCCGTCTTTCGATTTGAGAATCGCACACACCGAGCTGCACGGGATGCCGAACTCCTCTGCAACGTCCGCCTTCTTTCTGGCTTTCGCAGTTTCGGCAATGATGCGTCATAAAATCGCAAGTTTGATATGAGGCGCAAACCTCTCCAAACTATACCGCACGTATATAAGCAAATCAGGAAGATCTCGGCATGCACACGCAGACACACACGTAAGCAAGCAGTTAAGCAGTGTATATATATACGGAGTGTCTGTCGGCGTGACATGACTTGCGTGAGTGTCTTTGCTTTAAATATCATGTATACCGACGTACTTATCAACAGAGGCGTGCGCAAAAACTGCTCTCAGCGAAAACAGAAAAAAAAAACTGGTGCCATCTTCATCATCCTTCCGAAAGTAAACAGCAATGATCGCATGCTTCTTGGCGGAAACATAGCCCAAATTGTCGAATAAGCAGCGCTGCGATTTTCAAATTTATGAGTTTCCAACCACGTCGCAAGTCGAAAAAAAATTTTTGCGGATCACTACCAAAAACGTTCGCTATTCCGAGAATGATTTGCGCGGTCGAGAAGGAGCAGATGTATTTGACTCTATATACGGACGTTCGCCGGGGACACCAGATTTCTGGGTCACCGGGAGAACTTTCTTCCAGGGAGCTTTCGTTATCTATGGGTTCCACTGGCACGTCAAATGTCGTTTCGCAGACACGTCAAGCAATATAGTGCCGAGGAAAAAAAAGTTATTTGCCCCGCCGCGGTGGTCTATAGTGGCTGAGGTACTCGGCTGCTGACCCGCAGGTCGCGGGAGCAAATCCCGGCTGCGGCGGCTGCATTTTCGATGGAGGCGGAAATGTTGTAGGCCTTTGTGCTCAGATTTGGGCGCACGTTGTTAAGTTTGGCCTGGAAATTCATCTGGGCAGACGCCATGGTGCGTAAGCCGGTCCACTGGAGAGCCTCTCAATCCCTTCGGCACCCAGTCTGCCAGACGCTGTCGAAGATTTGAGTAATTACCCAGACCACGTGACAAGCGAAGGCGAGTTCCCGTCTTTGAAATGCGGACCCTTTTGTCGTCTCTTCGAGCAGAAGCGGTGACTGATGCCCTCGGCGACTCATCGGGCGACGGGGAAGCTGGCGTGACCGGCGCCAGAGCTGACGGCGGAGCGGCGCTCTTTTAACCCCCAATCAAGTAGCCGACCGGCCGACTGCCTATGCCCGCCAGGCATTGTCCCTGCTCGCCGGAGGATGAGACGTCGTGTCGCCACGACATCGTAAACAGTTCCAAAGAGGACAACAAAGACAGCATCTTCCTTGGAAGAGACCGTGGCGGCCGCCGCAAATCGCCCCGCTAATTAAGCGAACAAATCGGCGGACCCTTTGAAGTATGCTGCCAGGATCGTGGGAACTCTCGACTAGCGGCACACACACGACGAGGAAGAGCCCTGCTGGCGCCACCTTTCAGTGCAGTGATCTTGACTCAAAATTGGATGTTCACGTGCGCCGTGCATGCTCGTACCCCTCACCTGTTGTGTGTGTGTGTGATTGGTGTTCCACTGAAGAAGGAGGAGCCCGACAGGGCTTATAACGGCGCCGCAGAGTGCTGGACGTCGCTCTGGACTATGTAACGTTCAACCACCACGCTCGTGGTTTGTTAAACCACTAACCCTTCTTTGCTGTAAATATGTGTAAATAGTGCCACAAACCTGTTTGTTTTCGTATCCTCCAGCGACCTTCCTTCCGACCCCTAACAACTGGTGGCAGCGGTGGGATGCCATCAGCGACCTTCCTTTCAACCTTACAACTGGTTGGCAGCGGTGAGATGAACTTCACGACGTGGTGCTGTGCTGTGGAACAAAGTACAAGGGCATTCATGGTGTGGAAGGCAATGCTAAGAGATGAACTTCACGGCGTGGTGCTGTGCTGTGGTGAGTGCTTGGTTTTTGCTTTGATTTTGACGAAAGAGTCCGCAAGGGTTCTTTCGCGTTTCTCCGAGAATGGAGAGGCTGAGAACGGATCCGCGCGTGCGGCAAACAAAGAAAGCGGGCAACGACGACTGCGGATCCAGACAGCCTGTGCTTGCTGGAAAAGCCGCAACGAACCTGGCATTGCCACGTACGAAGGCCTTCTATTCGAAACGAAGAGAATATATTGAGTAGCCACCGAAGAGGAGCTTCCCAAATGAGAAAAAAACAACGAGCACGCCAAGCCACCCCCATTCTCAGCTCTCGATGGCGATACTTCAGAAATAGCCGCTTTACATAACTTACACCACGCTCCGTTTCGGAGCAGAACCGAAGCACCGATACCGCAAAGCTAAAGCGATTTTTTTTTCTCGCGGCGAAGACGCGTACGAACACAACCATGGTGTTTATTTGTTTGGACATCACAAGGAGGCTTGATGCTCTGGAAGGCGCCTTAGTGGAGTACCTGCGTTTCTTTAGCGCGCACCAACATCGCACACTACACAGGATGACTCGCTTTCTGGATTTCGTGCCGACCGGTTGTGCCCCCGCGATATCCGACGACAGCGCAGCTCTGGCCGACTGGCTCGCCCTATACGCCATCTCCTGACGCCGACAAGAGCTCTCGCCGAGTGGTGCCCCGTCCTCGGACTCCTGCGACCGTGTCCATCTTTCATATCTTCTCCTTGCCTCTGGATGTCGCTGTTCCTGCGCCACGCTCTCTCCTTCCCCACCTCTCTATCTCTATACACATTTTAATCCTACCCTTTTAATCCCTCCTTAACCCCATCCCTTGTGAGCTACTGTTGACGTGTCGCACTGTGATGCAGACAGTTACGGGGCTCACTTTTATCTTCTTTGCTCTCTTAATAACCACATAAGAAGAAGTACATTAGGCCTCTACTCTAGCATTTCGCCTCCGTCCGAACGCGACCTCCACTGCCGGGATCGGACCCACGCCTTTCAGGAGGATTCACAGAGCCGCTTCAGCGGTCTCCCTCTCCCCCTCTCTCTCCCCCTCTCTCTCTCCCACACACGTACACACGCGCGCGCGCCATGTTTTTCGAAAGTAATAGACTTCAGAATTAAGAAGGATTACACGAAAAAGGAGACTGACACAGACAGCGAAAGCGGAAATAAAGAGCCCAGTTGAACGTGTGACGCGCTTACATGCGTGTTTTATCAAAAGCCGCAGCATGACGTCCACGTTTCTCTGTCTTGGCGACTATACTATAGCTCGAAGTTGTGATGTTCGGCAAGAGGTCGCGCTGCCGGTCCCAAAACGCAGCAAAAGCTCGAGTTTAAAGTCTCCCCGTAGGTGCTTATGCAGATGGGAGTCCGCCAACTGGCCGAGAAGGAAGAACCAGAGAGTATAGCGGCTGCGCATACAACGCGTGCGCCGCCAGCCAGTCACCGCAATTTTTTGTCTCACGCAACACGCGAGAATTGCACTTTTCCACGCGCCGAAGCGTCTCCTCGAGAGGAGAAGCACGCCCCCATTATTATCTCCGTCTCTCCGCCAGAACGGAGACTCGCACAACCAAACATTTTTTTTTTTCAGTATCTAAAAACGTTGGCACAATCGCGCAGGCCGCTCCTTTCACGCGCCGGCACGCAGCCGGGTCACGTGCACCCTCGTGTTGCATGCAGCCACGCATCGGTGCCTTGCGGGAAGGAAGCGAAGAGCTTAAATAAACACGCTCATATCGCCCGCTGCTGATAACGCCATTCATCTCCGTCGCTTATATATGTATATGCATCCACTCACTACGCACGGAAAGCAAGTCGCCCGCTACATACGACGTCGTGAAATAATAATAATAATAATAATAATAATAATAATAATAATAATAATAATAATAATAATAATAATAATAATAATAATAATAATAATAATAATAATAATAATAATTCAAGAAGCTTACGGTAGCTCGCAAACATCGTGACCACATCTGGCACTGCACACTTGAGCACAGCACAAAGACTTTTTTCCGCGTGAACCACGGAGAGAACGCGTGTCTTTCAGTTATCACTAAATGTCTTCAATTTGGCGCTTACGTTCCTCGCATTGCAAAACGTGGCATGCGCTGCAACAGAAGCGTCCATGGCCATCCAAAACAAACGGCAAAGCAGTGATGATTGATTTGTGGGGTTTAACGTCCCAAAACCACCATATGATTATGAGAGACGCCGTAGTGGAGGGCTCCGGAAATTTTGACCACCTGGGGTTCTTTAACGTGCACCCAAATCTGAGCACACGGGCCTCGACATTTCCGCCTCCATCGGAAATGCAGCCGCCGCAGCCGGGATTTGAACCCGCGACCTGCGGGTCAGCAGCCGAGTACCTTAGCCACTAGACCACCGCGGCGGGGCAACGGCAAAGCAGTGAAGGTGCTGCAACAGTTCTTCAAAGAAACGAAGATTTGTGACGAATACTGAGCGGACAAATGTTAAAAGTGAGCGTGTCGTCTATGTGTTTGTTCTGCCCACATAGGAGAACGTTTGCTCTCACTCATGTAGGACTGTATATATGTATGCATGCTATTGTTTTTTTTTCATATTTTTATTTGTACCAATTAAGTGGAAAAGGGTAGCCGTCGCCAAGTAACGGTGACAAAAACTCCTTCGTTTATTTTCTATTTCAATAAAAAAAAAGAAGCGCACCACAGCAGCTCTATGTAGTTTAACGCTTCCCCATACGTTTCGCTCAGCGTGTATGCAAAGCGTAACCGTTTTCAAATGCTTTCCAGCACCACCAAGCGCAAGCAACGGCGTGGCCTCAAGAATCTACGCGCCGGACCATCTCGAAGATCACGGTAAGGTCCTCTGACATCAATCTCAAGCCGCTGCG
The DNA here is from genome assembly GCF_043290135.1 of Rhipicephalus microplus. Classification (NCBI taxonomy): domain Eukaryota; kingdom Metazoa; phylum Arthropoda; class Arachnida; order Ixodida; family Ixodidae; genus Rhipicephalus; species Rhipicephalus microplus. The sequence goes on along the minus strand of NC_134700.1, from coordinate 246,807,740 downwards.
TTGGCATGCCTCTCTCGTTTACGACGTTCTCAAGTGCGCTATAGTTACCCATGTTGAACTTTGCTGCGTATACGTCCAGCTTTCCCGTGTGTGCTCGGTTTGCCGCGCGTGTGTTTATATACCGCCTTTAGCGAGGCTGCGCCCACCTTGCCGCCGCGTTCATTGCCTGTAACAACGGGTCGTCTTGGTGTGTTCTTCGGTTTCTTTAAACACCCCGGCTTGCAATTTCCTTTACATTTCGTTTTTTTTCCCTCTCCTGATGAGCCGTTCAAGGTGTTAGAAAGTGTTTGAAGGGACACTAAAGTCAAATAACAATTTACGTCAGAGTGAAAGATCAATGTGTCACAACGACGACAACATTATCGATAACAGTGTCCTACTTACCGAGAAATTAAGGTAAGTTCACAAGGACACAAGCGCGTGGGACATTTGCAAAATGATCCCGATGACATCAGACGAACCGCTTACAATTATTCACTATTAATTGATCTAACTGCTCTAAATAAAGAACCTTCCGTGCATTATGAGACGCAATAAAATGCTGCTTGTTCGTTTCTGTTTGATTTATGAAAAAAAAAAGAACTGCCGGACATTACTGTGGGGAATGACGCGAGTGGTTCAAAAATTCCATTTTCGCGCAGTCACACGGGACAGGTAGCGCCATTTAGCGGGAGCAGTTGAAACAAAAGCGTCTGCAATCTCGAAGCCAATGGCGAGAAATTGATCAATGGCCGTTGTTGCTGCTGTGGCTCCCGCTGCTTTCGGTCTGCTGCTACTAGCGCAGTAAAGCCGGGCAACGTTGTGCATGGCAACAGTGACGTGAGACGGTCCGGTGGGTCCGCTTCTTGAGGCGGGTAACTTGAAGTGCGCTAACGCGATGCGGAGCATTAAAACATGATTTTATTGCAAAATAGGCCCTTCCTTGGCACAAAAGTAACACTACGAGGTTTCCGGACCGCCACTTCAACAATCAACGTCGACTTAATAGTTTACTTTAGTGTCCCTTTAACAATAAACGTACGCACTACAACAGCATATATCTAGTCCACATGGTATGGACCTCCTGTAACGACTCAAATAGAAATTTCAAGAAGGAAATTCAGACGCCTAGGCGCCACCAACAGAAAGAAGCAGAAGAGTGTCAAGATTTTTCTCGAAGATATGTACCGAACTGCCAAGCAACAAGTTCCCAACAGAAATATAGAGCCCTGGAATGCTCAACCACCACACCGCAGAGCAGCGAAGTTACTTGCTCTTCTGCTTCGTGGCTGGGCAGTGCCGTCTAATTCATGAGCAATGAGGTCCGTAATAAGAACGCGTTCGAAAAATTTTTGCAGCAATCTGTTTACGAGGACACATAAACTCCGATAGTGAGCTCAATCGATCATTAGTTAGAAAAGTGGCATAGGGCTTTTTTTAGGGTACCACTTGTTATCTGCAGTTGAGTGTTTCGCCCCTTTGTGTAAAAGCAAAGTAATGAGTCACAATCAGAAATGCATAATGGAATAGGTCATCTGCCATACAGCATCACATCACAACGAGTACATCAATCAGTTATACTCGCATTCGTTCGTTATTCCGATTCACTAAAGTCATAGTGGAAGGTTATCCTTCGATAGTTCAATATGTTGTCACTCGCTTTTTCAAGTTCCGCAGGAATCGCTTACACGAACGCATAATCTTTACATACTTGAAAACATTATCCAGCAGATCTCAAGGTCCTGTGTTCGTTACCCAGGAAAGCGCAGCACGGCGACATGACCAGGCCTAAAATAAGAACATTACTGTGGTGACGCAACTCCAGAAGCTTTAAGAGAAGTGCCGGCAAGGTCCACGTTGAACAGGGCCCCTCTACAACATTAGCTGGCTCAATAATTCCTGGGTAAAGCCTCGGGAATTAAAACCCCATACATCACAGCTGTCATCGCTGCATTAGTAATATGCGCACAGCGTGTCACCAGAAAGCGCGTCATTAAGCCTCGTCCGGCGCACGCGCAAAACGGGAATGACGCAAGCGGGAAGTCATTAGCCAAATGGGCCCCCGAACATCACGGCAGGCTGAAGCGGAGATAACGGACCTCGCAGTTTTTGTTCTGCGACGACGTGAATTCATCGAAAACGAGCAGAACGCGACGTCAGCAAATGCGGAGCGCAAAAATTGTCGACAAACCTGCACGATCTTGCAACCGATGGCGCCACCAGCCTGCGACCTCGGCCACGTACGTTGACAACATGAACGGAGTTGGGCTCCAACGTTTTCGTATGCGCCCTAATAGCTTGTTTCATAAATAAAGTTAAGTTTAACTAATTACCATTAGGGCGAAGGCACTATATGCCTCGTCAAATCCGTAAGTTGATATGTCTGCGTCGTTGACCGTCCTCCCGCAGAATCAGCTAAAACACGAGCGATGAAAAAAAAAAGTTATCACGTGATGACGTCACACGACGACATCATATTGACGTCACAGGTCACCGAAATTCGAGACTTCTTAATCAAGCCACCACGACGCCACTACGAAATCACACAATGTGACGTCATATGATAACGTCATCGCATGGCATCTTCGCTGGATCAAACATGAGCCGATCACAGAGGCAGTGCGAAAGTACCTAGGCGCAGAAAGTTTTCAGAGTAGGGCGGCAGCAGATCGACTGAGATTAAAAAAGAAGAGGAAGATGTCCTCTGACTTCGCGTCGTCTAAGGCAAATGTATGGGGGAACCTGAGAGTTTCTTTTTCTTGTCCGTATAATTTGTCGTCCTTGTATAACTAGACCATTCATTTCACACCTGAAAAATTACGGTTGCGTTTTGTCCGCGCCGTAGCTTATTCGCAATAGTCGACGCAATGGCCATCTCGAAGAGTTTATCGACTCTCTTAAAAAAAAAAAAAAAGCACGCACTCCCTTTCATATACACGCTTTTCCGTTCTCCGACGAATTCATCTGCACAATCAAAAGCACGAAAGGAGCTTCACGATGCGCCCACAGATAGGGACATCTCGTCGTGTCACGCGTATATACGATATGACAGCGGCTGACACCTCTGATCCGGTGTCGCATGAACTGAGCAACGTTTCACGTCCCACATTAAACAGGCGGGGAAACGTCGCAAAAGGCCCATCCTTGCTCGCCGCTGTTATATCTGCAACTATTTAACGCACCTTTCGATCGACCATGTGGGGGCCCTTTCTCGCACACACACACACACGGACATTACACGCGCATCTTTCAACCAGTTGCGCGACTGGCTCAAAAAAGTGACTCGTGATATGATGCGTGATATGCGGCGATATGATGCGCTTCATCTCCACATGCAGCATTGGCCTACCACAAAGGCCCCACCGAGAGATTGAACTGAATAGACACGCTTACATCTCGGCCGACCGTCGCGAAAATCACCGTTCCACTCATGGAGTTTTTTTGTCTGTCACCACATGCGACCTTGATGAGCAATGACGCTGCTCGCGTTGACCGTGTTCGACAACTTGCGCACACTCTTCTTCAGTGTATATACTCTTGTAGTAAATGCACTTAGAAATTACTGATGCGGGCATATTGTGACGGTGTCGTGACGTCCACGAAGGGAGCAGACTGTATACAGGTCGACGATTAAAACTGTTAATTTGGCCGAACTTGCGGCCGGTCAACAAAAAGTCAGATCACAGCGATGCACATGTACCGGCACGGCGAACTGAGCGACGGTCGTCGATCAACTGACAGGCGACGTGTATAAATGCCACTAACGTCGGCATTTACGGCATTTATACACGTGCTATATATCAAATGCTCCAGCGTTGTCTTTAGCAGCCACGTATGTTCCAGAACAACCGCGTCGTGCACGTATTCACATAGGAAGGTCGATCATCTATAGGCGGTTCCCAGTCCATCGGCGCGGTTTGCGCAAGGCAGCACTCAAACGTGTAATGGGGTGATAACGAAACTTGGCAAAGGAGAGTGGCAATACGATACGTACAGCTGTATATTCAGTATATGGTCGGTACGCCTTGCCTAAACGAAATGTAAGTCAATATTTCGATCCCACACGGGACACCGCCTGGGTCTCACATCAAATAACGGCTTATGAACTTCTCGAAAAAAAAATGCAGTCGCGCCCAAGGGAAAACAAAGATATTCAAGAGTTTCAAATGCGAAGCCGCCGCTGTATAGTGAAAAGTGGAGCCAACGATAAAGTCGGCCGTGAATTACACAACACACCGCCAAAGCGTATATACAAGACGCCACAGTGTGTATATATGCATGCATAAGCGGAGACACACGCGCTCCATTAATGGCCCCGTCGGGTATACAACCGCGGTCTTTCATTATTATTATTCGTCTTTCGCCAAAGACGGTGCAGCTGCGGCGCTCTGTCTATACATACGCGAGCCTCCACAATGCATGCGCCTCGAGGGAGATGTTCCACAAATGAGCGCGAACGAGGGAGACTGATGAAAACAATGAACTCGCGGGGTCCCTCGTGCATTCACCAACTCGAAGGCAAGAACTTATACGGTGTATAGCTATATTACCGCCAAATGTAATACCACGCCATAGCCGCTTTCTATCTCTTTTTTTACTTTGTCATCACGCCCCATGCAGAGGTGAAGCCAGCGGTTTCATTTCTCGCTTCATTTCGCACGCGCCGAACTGTCGTTCAAGCTATAGGTCTCGTTCGCACCAAGATAAGGCTTTTGCCTTTGAAATCGAGGATAATTTATTGATATGTGGGGTTTAACGTCCCGAAACCACCATATGATTATGAGAGACGCCGTAGTGGAGGGCTCCGGAAATTTAGACCACCTGGGGTTCTTTAACGTGCACCCAAATCTGAGCACACGGGCCTACAACATTTCCGCCTCCATCGGAAATGCAGCCGCCGCAGCCGGGATTTGAACACGCGACCTGCGGGTCAGCAGCCGAATACCTTAGCCACTAGACCGCTGCGGCGGGGCTGACATCGAGGATATGAAGGTTTGAGATGATGTAAATGCAGGCAAAAAAATAATAAAATCTAATATAGAAAGCCCTCAGCAAATAGATATCGCGCAGGAACATTATCCGATAGGCGCAGCCGGTTCTAAACACATTACGCGCACGTTTTAACCAACCGCTGAACTTCCGTCAGTTCTTGGGCAGCTTCGACGCAAAAAGCACCGGCAGATGCAGCGAGCAGTCCTAATAATAATGAAGAAAAAAACTCGTCAGCGGGAGCGAGAAGATCGAGGAACAAGCGGGCCCGGTTGGCTCGAGCAGAAATAACAAGGCGAAGGAACAGTGCATGCGTGTGTATATATGCAAGGAATGAATGAGCAGCCAAGCGGAAGCGCAGTACGCCTGGTTTGGATCGGCCCCGACGGTATATTTATTTATGCGGAGCCGCACCAGGAGGAAGGAGAGGGCCAATCGCACACACCGGACGAAAGAGGGGGAAAAAAAGTAGTGACAAATAAATGAGCGAGATAAATATACGACGAGCGCAGGGACGGGCTAATTTGCAACGAAGAAAGCAGCCGCCCCCCATTTGTCTCGGCGCCGATCGGAGGGAACCTCAAACATTCCGGCTCCGCTGATTTGCATTCGGATTTTCCGGAAGCACTGTCGGACCGTGCATCTATCATTCATCATTCGCGCAAAGAGCCTCCCCGGACAGAGCAGACAAATTGCGATGCCTTCACTCACGGCGGCGCCGACGTTGCATTGTGCGCGAACATAAGGGCCAAAGACAGAAAGATCGGCCCGGAGCACGGTTATAAGAGAGATTTGGCGACCGCAGACGCGTTGAAACGCGTCTCTCCCATTCCTCGGACGTTACCCGAATCTGCAAGGGTACGATACAGATCCCTAAACATCTTTTTATCGGCAAATGCCGCCATGGGAGTATGCGAACGCTTTTAATTACATTCCGCCTAAAGCGGCAGCTTTGGCCGCGATTTCCGCGAAGCTCGTGCTAAACTTGTTACATGATAAATCAGGCACAGTCATATATTTTCGTGAGACCGTGCGGCTGCTTTAGAGACATATGCCCTTTCCCAGCAAGAAGCTGCAGGCACAGAGCACTATATAGACATGTACTGTAAATGGCACGCTCGTGTTGCATTTGGCGCGGCTAAATTTCAAATCAGTATGGCTTTAAAGAGACCGACAACTGATTTTTTTTCGACCCAGTTTTTTGTTGTTGTTTTTTTTCGGCGCGGCCGAAAGCTTACCCTTTAGGTTGACACACAACTTAAAGCCCGTCGGAAATAAATACAGAGTAGGCGTGCAGTTTTCGGCAAAAACCAAACTATCAAGCTTGTGTCGAGGCGTTACTAAGCCCAAAGGTATGAAAGCTTGCTCCGTAAAACACATGATTGATATGTGGGGTTTAACGTCCCAAAACCACCATATGATTATGAGACGCCGTAGTGGGGGGCTTTAGACCACCCGGGGTTCTTTAACGTGCACCCAAATCTGAGCACACGGGTCTACAACATTTCCGCCTCCATCGGAAATGCAGCCGCCGCAGCCGGGATTCGATCCCGCGACCTGCGGGTCAGCAGCCGAGTACCTTAGCCACTAGACCACCGCGGCGGGGCGCTCCGTAAAACACAGAAAGATGTTCGTGAAGCATGTGTAAAAGTAGTAGTATATATGACACCGTTTTTTGTGGAAAAGTCTAATGCCAATCAGGAAGATGCGTGAACGACCGCCTTAGAGAACAGCACGCATCTGTTAAGGCATGGGGCAACAGTCACTTCGCAGATAACTGTGAAAACTGCGGATGTACCCCGTGTTTAAAGAAACAGAAATATTATTTCGACGCAAAGATTAGCTAACACACGTGAGATAGTGAAATCTTACCACATCCGAAAGAGGGGGCATGATTACGTTAGCCAAGCTACGATTGTGCTGCATGATAAAAAAATACGCGTATTTCAACACCTAGTATTTGTATATTATAATAAATGACGCATAATATGTACAATTTTTATAATCCTGGCACGAGTGGTTTCCGTAGCTCTCTGTTAGGCTGCAAATGCGCGAAAGACCATGCATCCGCGTAAAATACATTTTCTGACTAATAAACATTCAGTTGTAAGGGCAAGCGCTATCCTTGTAAGCCTCTTCTGTCCGTCTTTTTTTTTCTTTTTTAGTGCGCTTTAACAAAACTTTTAATTATGAACGTAATCCAACTGGCCCAACTTGCCAACTTGGTACGGGGAACTTCGGCGCTGTGCCGTGAGCTTGGCACGCTAACATCTCTTCCAGACTGGAGGGCCAATCTTAAAGGGTAATCCTAATGGGACGTGAATTATCAGACAGCGATAACCATATGATATAAAACGTCAGAAGAGAGCTGCATGAAGTGTTGGCACTGTGTGTCGGGCAAATATTACGATAGCGATAGTTTGTAGCAAGAAAACATGCCAGCGCCCGGTGCGAAGGGATTAAAAAAAGTATTTTCTAACCGATAAAAGAATTGAAGAGCGAAGCTGTCGCCTCTGTCGTCGTTTGCTCCTAAGTTTTCATTCAAAGTTTTCATTAATCTTTATTCTTCATGTTGAGCCAAGTGCATAGCGCAGACCACTCGCCCAAGCATGCGGTAGCACGCCAGCAGCGTTGCAAGCGCTGATGCTGTGAATCACATGCCCGGCCACGCTCGCAGCGTTCCCCCACGATCGCTGCGCTGCTCTGCTCTCGTCATGCAGGGGCGGATCCAGCCACTCATTCTGGGGGGGGGGGGGGGGGGTCGCTTGAAGTAACACCGTAGAGACGGGCGCGGTCGTTCTTTTTTTTTTTACGAGCACAAAAACTTTGCCATAGCATAAGTACTGTTAACGTGTGGTCCCACTCGTTCGTCCTGATTGGTGACACCGCAGCTGGACGGTAAACACTAAAGAGAAGGGGAGGAGGTGCTGACAGGCTTTGAGAGGGGGTGGGGGCTGATCGCCCCTGTCGCGCCTCTCTGGATCCGCCACTGTCGTGATGTGTGCAGGCAATGTAGCGCTGCTTCTGATAGCCGGAACAGTGGTCGTATACTGCATCGGCGGCGGCGCGGCCCGACTCCGTTCAAGGCTGCGCGATCGTCCGAACCGCGGACAGATCCTGCCCAGCGTCCGTCTTGGCACTCGGTGCGCGGGTCGAGCGACAGGGTCGCGCAACGATCGGGAGGACGAAATCGACGCCCCCGTGCGCCTCCCGGCTGACTCACTCCAGAGAGGGGCACGAGTAAGTCCGGCGTCTCGAGGACGCCGAAGCCCCGTTGTACGAGGCTTGTATATTCCATTCTGGTCGTTTCATTTATTTATTCAGATACCTACAGCGCCCAACTGGGCATTATTGTAGGTGGGAAACGAACAGGAAAAGATACAGGTAGTATATACAACATGAAAAGCAACAAACATTATGTAGGAATAAAGATAACATCAACACTCTACACATAACATTATAAAAAGGCTAAACATCACGTTACTAAGAGGTTGATACAGGTTGTACAATACGAAAAAGCAACAAAACATAATATTAAAGTAAAACTTTAAAACAAATTAACTTTATAGATACATAACCTCATAAGAAAGACAGTAGAAAGCACAACTAGGCAGAAGCTGTAAATGGTGAGCTAAAGCTCAAAATATCCCACATATGTCATGTAAAACCTAGTTCTTGGCGATGATGCCGCGAGCGAGCCAAGGAAAACACTTATCATGTGTATACCTGCAGCAGCACGTGCGTGGGGCTCTTCGGCTACGACGTCAGCTGCATACGCGCCGCTCCGCATTGTTGGCGCGCGACTCGGGAAGCCATACTTTTGTATTAGAATCACCTTGATATAGATAGCAATGTACACGCACAAATAAACAAAGTAGTATTAAGCATCTGATAGGCTAGCTGAAGTTAACACGGTTACAAAGTTGCTCGCGTGGTTACAAATTCGCAGACTAACCATTCAAGTTGATATATACACATATATATTACTTTCCTTCCTTCAGCTTAATTGTCTCAGACGTATACCAATACGTCAATCATTCGCCCACGATAAAAGAAGGGACGTATGAACTTATTCTATGGACGCGGTTCTTATTACTCGGCTTTCATAAAGATTGATCGCAATTTGTTCCAGACCGTTGTGTTGCTGCGTACGGCGATAACAAGGGGAAAAAAAAAAGCCAACGAAGCGCTTTTCAGAAGTCACGAAGTAGCGCGAAAAGAAAGAAAAAAAAAGGTATCACCAACACGCTATAGCACGAATTCCCGCCTCGGTATATCCATGGCTCTAAGGAGGGGTACAACTATGAGGACACGGTTACTTTCTCCACCTGTTTTGTACACTTGAAGCAGCTACGACTTTATTTATAGAGCGCATAGCCCAAAATTATTATGAGCCCCCAGGGTGGTCTATAGTGGTTATCGTGGTCGACTGCGGACACGATGGTCACGGGTGCGAATCCATGGTCGTGGCGTTTCGATGGAGGCGATATAATGCTAGACGTCCGTGCACTTAGAATTGGGTGCACGTTAAAGAAACCCGGGTGTCCTCCGGAGCCTTCCGCTGGGACGTCTCTCATAACCGTATCGTGCACGGCTTTGGTACAAACGTCGACAGTCATTACTAATACTGTGAAGTGAGATTTAGACGGGAAGCATCCGAAGACACGCCCGTCCAGGTCGGAAAAACACGCGGCGGCCCTTGTGTGCCCCAACAAGCAGTTACGGCACAGCCGCGACCGTGAGACTATGATCGGCGTCTAGGTCGTATAGAGTCTATAGAACCTTTTCATAATTGTAAAGCTAGCTTTCCTGCTGAGCAGTTTGCCCTACTAAAGGCAGCTAGTCACTTATTGCAAATAGAATGTTCAAGCGCAGTTTACTTGCGCTATGACGTGGAAAATGTATACACTCAGCTCTCTTGACAATAATGTACATGATAGACGAGCCCCAGCTAGTTCAAGTATATAGGACCTGGTCTCCATTTGAAGGAGGACAGGTGCCGCCCTTAGGAGGGCGAATGCCCAGATTAGATGTGGACGACGTATAATGGACGACGTGAAACAACGGGCAGTGTGAGAAGGGGACATGCACGAGCCGCTATCCAATTCCGGTTTCCGACGTCATCGAGAGAAACCTTTGTCTCAGCATCGCGCGTCGTCACATACAGGAGCGGCGCGTCAACTACCTAGGCGCAGAAAAAAACAAAACAAATAAAAAACATCGGGCGAGAGTTGCGACGGTGACGAAAGAGCCCTCCCTGCAGCGTGATGATTCCGATCTGTGAGCATTCGTGCTGTTGACCACGTTCACTTCACCAGAAGGAAATTACGAGACAGAAACGAAATATTTATGGAACTTGCGGCCACAGCAGCACATAGCCGTCACTATACTATCTTGCGGCCACAGCAGCTCAACGCCTTTACCATTATCAGCAAAAAACTAAAAAGGCCTCAAGCGCGCTAAAATCAAGCCTTCACTGACGTTCCGAACGCGCATTATGATAGAAGTGTGGCAGCTTGGGCTAGTTGGTGTGACGTAACGATAGTTGTAGCGCGAGAACAGAACGAGGACAGAGACAAGGACACGAGCGTCGTTCGTGTCCTTCTTGTCTCTGTGTCATCGGTCTGTTCTCGCGCTATAACTAGCCCATTATCAATTGGCGGGCAGGCTATAGCCTAGGTGTTTTATGTGTAACCAACGCAGCCGCATTTTCCACACCGCACAACGGACGCGAGTTCTTGGCGAGAAATCTAGATAGCGCCAGACTCAAACAATACACGCTTACGAGAGAGGTGGCGTACAAGTGCGCCCTCAATCTTCACAGAGCTGCACAAGCGAACAATCTCGTATATGGCGCCGCGTGCACTCCTTATCCGAAGCGGTGTTATTCGCTGAGGACGAGATAAAAGCCACAGAGCTATAGGTGTCCGTCACCGCTGCAGGAGGAGCGAACCAGTTCGACCGGCCGTCGTTATATACCTGCTCGGCGGGCGCCCCGGGCGGTGGACGACAAATCGACGCCGAATGGCCTCTGTCGAAAAAAAAGGGCGGCGCGACAATGTCGTTGAACCTATAGGAGACACGGGGTCATTATGTGCGACCGAAACTGAACCTCCCGCTGGTGCGAGTCCAGGAGCACGTGCGGGGAATCACAACGACGTCGGACTGATGAGGCTTCCGTCCCGGAAGGCCTCTGCCGAACAAGGTCTTGGAGCCTGTTCGTAGCTATAGTATAGATCTTCTCCCGTGTAAATCGAGAAAATGTTGGACGCTTCTTCGCCACCCTGTGGAGCCGCTCGAAGGCCGATCGAAACGCTCGCAGCAGCAGCAGCGACGGCCATTCCGGCCAGCGTTACTTTATAGAATAATTCCGGCTTCCCTCGCTCTCCTTGGCTGTGTGACGCAAGCGACCTGCAGAGGATGCGGGCGCCCACTTCCTCTTCGCGCTGGCGTCGAGTTCAAGGACGGACGGCCTCTCGCACACACCGGCCGACGCGGTGGAAGCGCCACCGGTCCGCCAAGGAGTATATTGCGTGCCGCACTCCTACACGATGACGTGGCTGACATGTCCAACTGAAATTGCTATAGAAAAGACACCTATTTCATCGAAATACCATCCTGGATGTCATAGCATAGCAGGCATTGCTAAGGCGACGCATGCGTCACCTTAGCAAGACTGGATGTAGCGACGTTACGTATAAAACACTGCGCTCACGTAACACACACCAGTACAATTTGAACCAGTGTGTGTACCAACGCCTCCATCAACGTGCGCGTGCCGATATGAACACTGGGTTGTGCCGATATGAGGCTTTTGGATGGCTCGACGTTTCATGTTGCAATATGAGATAGCAATCGCGTGAGGACTTGCGTAAGCCTGACCCACGCGGTTTGCTGACAAAGTTGGCGAACAAGGTCGCAAACAGGGTGACAAGATGGGCGCCCGTGAACCCTATATTTCTTCCGTTGCGCGAGATCTCAGCGGATGAGACCGCTTGCAGCGCCCTCCGGCCGGCTACTCCTGTTCAGAAGTACTGGACCACTCTTCTGTCACATTACGAAAAATTTGCAGTGTCCTCAGTCTTCCTTAGGTTATGTTAATAAACGTGCACACATAAAAACACACGCACGTACATGTGCAGAATGGGGGATCGACTCGAATGTCTTTCCTCCGCCACGAGAACGCCGAACCCTCGACAGACAGCCACCATAACTCCACGTCGCTTGCACGGTTGCCAGCACATTCCGGCGCATCGCCGAGGACACGTAGCGCGACCTTGCAACGGCCCCCGGACAGCGCTTCCCGGCGGAACGTGCAAGAAGGCGGAGGAGGAGCGTCGACAAGCAGCGGCGGCCGTTCATCGGGATTCGCGACAAGGGGCGCGCTTTCCGTGCCCACGACGACATGGCGCGGCCCATTCGGACAATTGTCTTGCCGGTCGCGCGCGTGTACTACATGCGTGTGGACAGACAGACCGACGACAATAGATGCCGCGACGAAATCTCTTCCGCGTACACATACGCGCGCGCGTGCATTCAGACCTAGTACCACACCGCCCTCTCGACTACAAGACAACGACGATAGTTACAGCGCGAGAACAAAACGACGACACAGAGACACGAAGGACACTTCTTGTCTATGTGTCGTCGTTTTGTTCTCGCGCTATAACTATCGTCATGCCATACCAACTAGCCCAAGCTGCCACACTTCTGCCACACGTCGAATGCTTATCGGATCACCACTTTGCAAAGTGTCACTTTCTGTACGCGTATTAACGGAGACAGCGGTGTCGTACTCCTGTACTGGCTTCCTGCGCAATGCCGCATGGGGAAGCGCTCTCATATATGGACGATAAGAACGAACAGCTCGTGGCGATAAGGGTAAAATGGTGAGTTGTAGGAGCGTAGTTGCATCGAAATTTCGCGAACACATGTAGTGAACACACAGCGTGCATGAGGCACGTGTGGTTTGCATATTCTCCGGCGAATGATGACGTCAGAGGCGCATCAACGGAGCGAACACGGCGGACCTCTGATGGACATCAAGGCTTTGCGGGAGAAGCGATTGCCCCTGGAAGGTCGACACAGTCCCATTGTCGCTCGCTAATTTTCTTGACAAGCAGCTGTCATCATCTCGCAGCGCTTCAAGTTTTGATCGAAGTTTCGTGAGAGGTGTAAAAGAAATAGCAGGTACCGAAACATTTTCCCTGAAGAAAAGTTCAGTACGCGACTTCTTGGAAAGCTTTGACATCAGGCGGTAAAATGCCCGAACTACAACAAGTACAACCTTCATCCAACATAAGTTATCGCGTCAAAGAGGGGCCCCGTCTTGTGACTTTCTCCCTACTCAACCTTCATCACAAAAAAGACTATTACCATGAACAAAAAAAAGGGGGGGGAGGTATTGACGCTACTTTGCAGAAATACGAGTGCTAGTCAAAATTTACTGACGTGATCCTGGTGCAGGTCGAATGTGAAAATACAGCGAGCAGCACAATATTTATTCTGACGTTTATCGGCGGGGAAAAAAAACTGTATCGAGCTTTGATAAATATTCCCGGCCGAAACGTCAGGGTAAATGTTCTTACGTTTTTCACTGCAACTTTCAATCCATGCGTAGAAGAAAAAAAAAAGAAAGAGGGCGACCTTATATACGTAGGTCCTTAGCGGTTGCGTGCCGACAGTGTTCTATAGAGGATCTATAGGTGCCCCTCCCAATAGGCTACGTTCTGCCGGTGCACCATGGCCTAAAGTGCGCATGTATGTGTACAGTCGGCAGCAAATTGAACACCAACGCTTTGCAGCGTGACGTGGACTTGTTTGACTGATGCCAGCCGCGAAACGCTGAACGCTGTTGCAGAGATAATACCTTGGTACGCTTAGATAATATGTCTTCATGCATGGGTAACATCTCGGCAACAGAATTCAAGCTTAGCAGCGGCGCTGCCGTCCATCAAACCGTTTCAGCACACGCAGCAGAGCATTGGAGTTAAGCTTGCTAATGATTGCACTTACTTTACCGACAGGTATCCGGCAGTGCAAATTTTCTGCCTCACAGAGCAGCGGCCGGGGCTCGAATACGTCCCCAAGTCTGTGGTGGGTTATACGGTGAGCCCCAGAAGCCTTTCGAGAACCTTATAGCCAGCATAGGCAGATCCAGCGACACATATGAGGGAGGGGGAGGGGTCGCTTGAAGTAACACCGGAGAAGGGGGGCGAAAGCCTTACTTTTTTGTTTTTATTAGCACAAAAACTCCTGCAAAGCATAAATATCGTTAATGTGTGCTCATAGCGGTCACTTATTTGTTGTAATTGGTCATAAGAGGTCAACGACAAGCACTGAAGAGAAAGGTGGGGGGAGGGGCGATCGCTTTTAGTACTCCCCTCTGCATCCGCTATTGATAGGGCCTCCTTTCGACATGCTGCACCCATAAATAACACGCTAAGTGGCGAAATCGCAACGGACGCAAAATGGTAAAGCGTCCGCCTACGCAATGCGGCAAGTACCGGGTTCGATTCCCAGTGCCTACTGGAAATCCTCCGGTTTTTCCTAAGGGCTGGACAAGTGCGCCCATATGGCACTCTGTTGTTCGTGGATCTCGACAGGTGGCCCCAGAAGTGGGGAGAATTCTGATCGAACTATACAACGTCTATTCGCAGCGTTTCAGTTTGAGAGCGACACATGTATACAGCTCAGTCGTAAAGACGCTCCCTGGTCGCTTTCTGAAGCAACATCCGGTTGTTTGCCGCTCGGCTCGCTGTTTCATGACACCTCCGGCTGACATATATGCCCGCTGTAAAACACAAGCGATGCGATAGGCTCTCAGCTGTTCCGCATGGATGAAATACTGCCCGAATATCGCGGCACACAATCCACCGAGAGACCGAAACGTGCCCAAGCTGCGTACATATGCCAATGAAATCTGTGTTTGAAAGCTGTATATGCTTCTCCTGTGTGTTCGGTGTCCTTTTAGTCTCGAATGACGAATGATCCGAGTCAAGTTTTATTCTCCGACCGGTACTTTACCAAATGAGCCTGCGACGAGACGTTACTTGTCATCAGCGCGAGCTTTTCTTCGTTGATTTATTTTTTGAAGCACGATTACAACAGGGTTACGCATCGCCAACCGGAAAAGAAGGCGATGATATACTTCGACGTTACCGCCCCAATAACTGGACTAATAGTTTGACAAAGGTTAGTTTGTTTCTATAGAAATCAAATACCGATGCATGCTGAGTTATTGATAATTTCTAAGAAGAAAGACTGCAGTAGCGTACATTTAGGGAAAAAAAATGCAGGCTCACAAGAACAAGAACTTTGTGTCGTCAACAGTGACGACACAAAGTTTCAATAAGATGACTTCAACACTCATGCAAACGGTTGAAAGTTTCGGTCATTTCTCCCCTCGATCGGACCAAGTTATTGTCTGACGCTCCCTTCCACCAAGAATGGGTGGCCGATGCACTATACAGCTCACCACGCTCCGTCATGAATGCGACCCACAGCGGCACACTGACCGCGAGGGGACCACCAGCGGGAAAGCCCGCAGTGACGAAGGCAAACGTTGTCGGGACAGAGCTCTCGGGTTTGTTCCACTTCCTGCTCTATAAAAAGCTCATTGGCCCTCGACAGATCCCTATACCGTCTCGCCCGGTTGACTCTCACGCAGCGAGCTATGTCGCCAACGAGCAACCCGGCGGCATGCGATACTCGGCCTACCCTGGCTACGCGAGCGCAGTACGCAAGTCAATGTCTACTTTTTCACAGATTCAGCAACGAGTCGTTTTCTGTTGTTCGGGAAAGCACAAATCGCAGTCAGTGGGGGCAACTTCGGGCGAAGAGCGGCGAGGTCAGGCAATTTTCGTGAAGGACGGTGCGCAGCTGCAGCCTTGAGTGGCTGCAAATCAAGTCAATCAGCAAAGCGCTGCACCATACGTCGCGCATCCCTTTGCTGTCGTCACTGAGAATCGAACACGGTACCTGTATATGCAGTATTGCAAGCGTAAGCCGAGTGCCATGTCGGAGTCAGATAAAGGTACTCCGGAAGTAAGACGGCAAGTTGGGCCAGCTGATTGGGATTCATCGTGAATGTCAAAGAAGTTAATTGCGTAAGTCATTTCACTATCATGGGGTGGGGAATACGTACGTGCACGGCAAACGAATAATGTTCGACTGAGAGAGCATGGGCTCTCACTTCAATGGGTTGCGAAACTTCCGTCTGCCGGTTCACTGCAGGTCATGTGAATGTCGTCGCATCTTTAACAAAACCACAGTCATTTTTAAACAGGCGAAACAATTGACGAGGGAAATTGCTTGAGTTCATAACATATCGATTAAAGACAAGAGCGGTATGAGTGAGGAGTCCGTTTTACGGCATGAAAAAAAAATTGATTACTTTTGTCGATATTGAACATCTGTATGACGACGCTGCCGGAATGTGTCCTGTGTCTTGCGCATGTCACGGTTTTTCGCCCACTTGCTATATATATATATATATATATGTGTGTGTGTGCGCGTGTGTGTGTGTGTGTGTGTGTGTGTGTGTGTGTGTGTGTGTGTGTGTGTGTGTGTGTGTTTCACCATTCAATTTTCCATAAAAATTAGTTGAGACTCAGCTCCTTTTTTTTTTTGCTCCTTTCCAATTGTGTCCGTGTTTTTAGTGTTGCGCTGTAAACCAAATTCACGATGAAAGACTCTCCTGTCGGGTTGTCAGATGAACTACAGCACGCGCTATCGGAGACACTTCATGTGTGCGTTACAGTGCGCTGCGTGGTAATGAAAAGATAAGGTTCTGACGACATCGTAAGACAATAGACGACACACAGCGGCACACAGCTCCCTTTACGAACGGATGCTCTATTTAAGCAGCGTTACGAACACCACATACACCCAACCACGGCATGCACTGCGGTGAGCAATAGGCACACGCGCTTTCTACCTTGTCCCCTTGCCACCCCAAATACAACGCACACGCAATCAACCATTCTTCCGATTCGGTATATCCCGCAAAGAAGGTAAAGCGAGATTTCATTCGCATATTCTTTATTCCAAACAAAACTATGATACGAAAGACATGACCTTATCTTCATGCGTATCTGCCTTGGCCCTGTACGTTCGACACGATGCAGGCCATAGATTACCACGAGCTCGTGAAGACTGGAAAAGTCTTGGCCTGCACTTTCTGCGGTTAAAAATCAGGCGAAACCGCTTTAGCTAACACTTACACCGATAGAACCGGTTGATTACATGTCCGCCACGCATAAACTAGCAAGGGTCGCTTATGTATCTCGAAGGCGAAAGCCAGCCGGTGCGGTCATCGTCACTTTATTCTTGAACTTATTCAATTATCATGATAATCATTATAACAATCATTTTCTGTGTTGTTGTTGATGAGGATCATGACTGCATCGCATGGCTTTCAAGCTCGAGCCCTTTGAGAGGCACAATCAAGATGATGGCGTTAGGTGCCACTCGTGTCCACGACGACGCCTACGGTCCCTTTTTACATTTGATGGGGTGCATGAGACCTTAGGAGAGGCCTTTGTTCCGCAGTGAGCGTGGTCAGGCTGATGATGTGACGAGACCTTCGCCTTGAAAACTAGAAACTCAGCGCGCCACACGAAACAGGTTCGGCGCTGTGAAACGATGCACGGGCAATCGGAAGATGGCGCAAACCAACGAGCCGCTGTTCCCATCGTGCAGGAACGTGTTGACGCAGGAACGCCCTGCTGAAAATGCAACCCGCTTGGACATAACATCGCCCTCCAATACACTCCGTGTATGCAAATGCTTATTGCCTGAAAGGGGTACTGGCTCAGTGGTCCCTTATACAGGGCTGAAAATGTTTTTGCGGCTCCCTGGACTTGGTTGAGGAGGGCCAGCTGCATATTCGTGTTCAGGGCGTCGGGAAGGCGGCTTCGCACGGTACAACATGACACCGTCCACCTCGGGGTCAAGACGATAACACGCGACCATCGGTGGGAAGCAAGCCACGGCCAGTTTTCATCATCATCTTATACATGAAATGAATTGCGCTTCCGGCACATCGAATTGGCGAGACTTCACGAGACATGTGCCATATGACTCCTGCCGGCGGTAATCTCGCGAAAGTATCGCCGCCAGTGATCCGAGCACGCGCAGCAGTAGAGGAGGATTTTCTCCTTTCTGGGGACGTTGCGCGAGTACAAAAGCCGACGTCACAGCTAGCATCGGCAGTGCATCTTTCGGAGGGTAAAGCGCACTAGTTGAGAGCTTCAGTGCTGGGGTATATATACAGTGAACTATATAGCCGGGGTCTACAAGCCGCTTGCGTATAGCGCGCGCGCTCTTGAGTTTCTTTTAGGCCGCAACCATAGAGAAAGAACGCAAAGGCGTACGCGAGCAAGACACTTTGGGGCCCTGTCACTAAAGCTCTCTAATGAGGCTTCGATACATCCCACATCGGCTGAGCGAAATTTCTTTCAAAGCACTACCGAAGCATTTTCAAACTCTTGTGAATTTAACCGCAACACCCGTGCAAGAACACGCAGATAATAGCGTATATGCTCTTTCATCTGATTGGCTCACGAAAGCAGCTTGAGCTGGGAAAACACTGACACGCTTGCTGCCTGCCACGGAAAGACAAATTCAGCAAAACGAAATGTCGAGCGGTTGCTTGCACACTCCACTCCGGCGCACCGCAAAAGAGGAATAATCAATCGCGAGGCCCCTTTACCGAGAAAGAGCTCCCCGACATTTCCCATGGGCGTCGAATGGTTCCGCCCGCACGACGGGAAAACGTAGATAGCGGCGTTCGAAAAAAAATGAACTTTTCCGCAAAAAACAGGCGCCCGACTGTGCGACGCGCTCTCAAAATTAAAAAAATAAATAAATAAAAAATAAGCTCTCGCGCGAAGAGTTACGCCAGCCCTCATCATCATCGACGACAAGAAAAGAACGCAGTTAAGCAGCTACGACGAAGAATGGCACGATCAATGCGAACATTAATTAAGCAATCATCTCTCCTCGGTATATCGAGAATACGTTTACGTAAACTTCACCCGCCCAGTAGATGATAGCGATGCGAAGAGTGAACACGCCTCCTAAATAGTAATCAGAGCGGAACTTGCAAGATTTTTCTCATCGCCAAGGCGGCAAACTAAACATGACCAAAGTGCGGAACTCTGATAATAGCTGCGCGCATTTGCGAGCTTAGCATTTTCTTCTAACCACGTGACCTGACCTTCTTCTAACCACGTGACCTTAGTATTTTCTTCTAATACCTTAATATTTTCTTCTAACCACGTGATCTGAAACTTCCCAGGGAGTTTCAGGTCACGTGGTTACAAACTCCCTATAGGAGCTTTGAAAACCCTCTTTGTGTGTGTGTGCTTGCGTGTGCGTGCGTGCGTGCGTGTGTGTGTGTGTGTGTGTGTGTGTGTGTGTGTGTGTGTGTGTGTGTGTGTGTGTGTGTGTGTGTGTGTGTGTGTGTGTGTGTGTTACATGCATGGCGATGCACGAATCAAAGCAGTGAGGGAAAGGAAAATGCACCTCCGACTACAAATATAGTAGCCGCTGCCATGAGTCAACGAAAGGACCGTCTTCGACACGCTTGCGCAAGTATGCATACCGAGCGACGGAAGCGCCTGTAGACGACATCATGACCCGTATATTCACAAACGCTCCTCGACTCAAAACTTGACCTCAAGAAATTCTTGAGTACTATTTCGCGTTGCGATTTAAGGCCGTGTTGACCAGCTCAGACCCAGTCGTCCAGTTAAGGGTCGTGGAGTGGGCCACACAGGTCGCCGCCAACCTTGGGTTGATGGCCATCTAACACGGAACCATCTGCAGTTCTCTTGAGATCGAGTTCTCTGGATCTCTTGAGGTCGAGTTCCGAGTTGAGGAGCGCCTGTGAATACTGGCCCACATCCCCCGACTACAATGAACGACCAAGCGGTCGAGCGGACATTATTCTCGAAGCTCAGCGGCAGAAGCGACGCATTATGGCGCCACCTCACCCGAAATTAAACAGAACGCGCAATCGAGAGACTGGCGGCGTCTTCAGACGAACACGTACCCCAATATACTCACACTTTTTAAATTACACCTTTCCGAATATGAAGATGACTGCCCCTGGTGCAGAGGGGTACCCACCACATTACATACAGCTGTCCATCGCGTCCCGTTGCGGCAAACTCGACGCTCATATTAAGTCCTCCGAGACGGAGGATCCGTGCCCGCCATCACGGAGGCCATGCTCATACAAGCACACGCGCTACCACACTGCATGGTCGTGTGAGACGCGACTCTCGGATCAGGCCTTGAGAAACCCTGGACCAGGCTCTGCGAACCAGCAGTGAAGCTCTGGACGAAGGGCTTTACCCACTTTAGTTACTGACAGTACTAATAAACGTATATTCTCTCTCTCTCTCTCTCATTGAGTTACGTTTGTTGGCAGTGAAGTTAAACGTACGCCGTGTGCTGCTTCTATGATCCAGTAAATGACATAGCCCGATCACCTCGTTCCCACAGCATATACTGCAGTCATCCGAAGAATTTTATGCGGCAAGAAAACGTCGCAGATGTATGTAGTCCCAAAACCGAAGGCAACAGTCGTCATCATTCGGGCGCGCGCTATAGTTACCGATAATTACGGCGTGATGCCACCGCGGACGAAGAGCTTCTAAAAACGTATACAAACACGGCAGCTCCGACGACGTCAAGGCAGCAATTTCGCAGCGGCCGCGATAACCTGCTTCGATGTCGTGAAAATGAGGCCAGAATGTTTGTTGGACACTGCACCAGAACAACGGAAGAATCCGCGTGTGACGCATTCGCATGACGTAACGAATCCAGTTACAACACAGCAGCTTCGATGACGTCAGTGCAACTCTGAACGCGCGATCTCGTCTGTAATACCGAGTTGAAACGTGGAAATCGTTTCAAGTCGAATATAGCTCTTCTGGCGAACACTGCACTTGACACTTTTCTGCGTGAAATGGAGAGCTTAGCCATTAGAGCCTCTCGAGGGCCGTTCGGTAAGGGCGGTATACACAGCCCTTAAAAGAAGGGGTGAACCGTCGTTACAGAGGTCAGATGTTTATGCTCGATAAAGCGGGAGTGTGTGCACACACGTGCCCAACGAGCTATAGCGCCGCATTTCGCCGTAATGGCCACCATAAATCTGCACTGCGTATAGATCCGCTGTGCGTGCCCGGAAACACGGCCCAACGCAGGGTTCGGCCACTGCCGGAAGCCACGCCTGCGTGTGTCCGGCCTTGCCCAATGGACTTCACTGCAGCGCTGTTTACCCGAATGTTTACGCGTCCCGCACAAGACCTCCTTCGATGGCACCTGTCCAATGGCTTATTGCGCGCTCAAATAGGTACTACGCTGTTTATTGCAGACGGGCAAGACATTAGGCGCAACTGGAAATTAAGCTTGGCGACTCCTTCACGGTCGGCCACACGTACACTTCGTTATCATTGCTCCTGTGTCCGTGTCGTATACCAACGGCGCTTCGTGAATTCTTACGTGTAGCGGGTGCACAGATGGAAAATAGATGCAATGTCAACGGGGGTTTGTTCATAGCTCTACGCCATACTTTGCACGCATTTCGTGCGTTTAGAAGCAACGCATTCGCGGTCAGGACCGCGGCTTGTCGAGGTTTCAACGTCATCTCGTTCTGCACAGCACGGTTCGGGTCAGGATTAACGCATTGAGTGGATGGAGTCTGCACTATATAGTGTAGGGCGCTTCCGATTGGCTTAGCGGCAAACATTATGCCCTGTGCGTATAGACACCGATTCGCCAATAAAGGTGAGCGCGGTCGCGAATCCCGGGTTGGCCGCGACTGGCCAAGAGCTGAGGAGTCAGCATGCACAATAAATGGACGGAGCATGCGCAAAGTGTTCCGCAGTTGCGATCGACACGTCGCCAGCGCTTCCCCGAGGCATGAATACTTTCATATAATATTTAAGGTAAGCATTCATTTTCACATGCAGCAGAGGTGACAAGAGCCCCGCCGCGGTGGTCCAGTGGCTAAGGTATACTCGGCTGCTGACCAGCAGGTCGCGGTATCTATAAACCCGGCTGTGGCGGCTGCATTTCCGATGGAGGCGGAAATGTTGTAGGCCCGTGTGCTCAGATTTGGGTGCACGTTAAAGAACCCACCCAGGTGGTCGAAATATCCGGAGCCCTCCAATGCGGCGTCTCTCATAACCATATGGCGGTTTTTGTGACGCTAAACCCCACATATGAATCAATCAAAGGAGACAAGACACGCGCTCTCTTTCGGGAGCCGCCAGAGGTGTCGCTCCTAAAGGAAAGAGGGTGGTAGCAAGTACAGACACGTTGTGATAGTGCCTGGTATTGCACGCAGCACACGTGCGCATGTGCAGCTTGTGACGTGTTATGGGTACGTATATTTGATCTAGCTTATTAATAAACTTTCAGGTGATCGCGGTAGCGCTGGCGTCGTGCCCTCACTTTTGGATCCCCGTCATATCTGTAGTTGGCGCTCGAAGTTTCTTGCTACTCCCGAGGTATATATATGCATAGTTGTACTCAAGCACGTCCGTTTGTACAAAAGTTTGAACAAAATGTCGCTTAACGTCGCGATTTGAAAGAACGCCTTTTCGTCGCCTTATATATGGGCCATTACCGATCAATGCCGAACTCCAGAATCTCTAACATCTGGTCGCATATTATAAAATGTTCGTCATGCTTATGCTACAACACATGGGCACTACATGGAGTGGCTCACAAAAACAAATAAATAGTTATCTAAATAAATAAATAAATAAGCAAACAGCCTCTTGAGACCAGTCACGCATAGATTATCCGAATAAAGCGTTATAATAGCTTGAAGAGAATATATTGCGAGTGCCATTAAGCAAATAAGGTTGCTAAAGCTTTATTTCCTTGCGAAACCACGGGCCGCTAGCGAAAAGTATTCGGGCCGCATGTGGTCAGCATGTTTGAGAGCCATGCAGCGTAAAGAAAACAACGCAGAAATTTCCACAGAAAGCACTAGTATAGGACGATCGAACATTACTGCTCAACGTGTGTGTGTGTTAGCAGACACAGTTTTCTTATCAGGACTCAGATTGTCAACACTTATCTGGGTATATTACCTTCGCCGGATACCACTATCTTCTATACTTAACCGGGCATTTACGTTAGCAGAACAAGAGCGCCTGTTTGCTAAAGGCACAACACGGGAAGGTCAAGCTTTTGAGCTGAGGATGAAAAAATGCTGGCTTCAAACCTGCTGCTATTGCCGGTGAAATTTGTTCTATTTTTTCAAGGAAGCGTCTTAAATTTCTTTTCGTCCAGAATTTAAAAAAAAATCATTAAACATATCAGGTTATTTTCTTTTTTTCTGGTTTTCTAAAGAGGCGATTTCAGCTCCAAGTGATCATTCGTTTTTAAAAATCGTGCACAAACTTTGATAAATGCGTCGAGGCACAGTCCCCAGGCATTGCGAAATTGGCACGCTCTTCGCTAAGCATAATGCTGGATAACGGCACATGGGAATATTTTTTTCGTTTATATCATACACCTCTTCAAAAGTTGGGCACATATACTCGGGTACAACATCGGTACTCGGCCATTTAGACATTGGAAGGGACAACCAAATCGACAAGAAATACTTGGTGTATGCGGTCAAGCATCGTTTTACAGGAACAAGCGACAGCTCTACGGGAAGTCTTGCAGGCGCTTTTCTGCATGCGGCTATTGCACACAACGTTCCTATGTACTACTTGTTTTGCCCGTTTCATTCCATGGTAGTGGATGATGTGATCGCATGAGTTAATATGCGTCCCACTTTTCTACAACAAAATGCCGGCTTCAGTATGATTAAGTTTGTTTTATACTATTTCTTCGTGGTATATATAGCACAGCCGGTTTTATGGCATCGTGTCAAAAACATAGGCAAACTAGTTCGAACATATCAAAGTCATTCGCTTCATAGACTCCTGTAATGCATGATCGATCGGTGAACAATCCTTTTTGGAAAAATGAATTTAATAATATAGCGAACAGTCTGTGACAATGTAGCAGAAGCTAATGATTACGTAAATTTAATCAGCTCATCCTTCTTTATACATCCGCTTGGCGCAGAGAGAGAGAGAGAGAGAGAGAGAGAAGAACAGTTGCAACTGTCAGCGTGTACCTAAGCGTGTCACATCGTTGAGCTGACGTCGATACACCCGGACAAAAGAACGCTGCCGCGGAGAGATCGAGTAGCAGCAGAACAATTGGGGTTCCACCTGCGTTACGAAAAACTTCATTCATCGCTTTTTTCGGAGTCGATGCGAACACGCACGGCTCGATTCCGTGAACATTGTCCTCGGGTAGAGTTGGCGATTACAGGTGCCCTATTATTGATGAGACAACCGGTGCCGACGACGTCGGGTGAAAAGAGTGAAACTGACAAGGTACGACCCCCGACTTGAGGCGTGTTACTTCCGTCTTAATTTGCGCCAATTACGGAGACGTCAATCAAGAGACTAAAGAGGGGGAAAAAAAAGCGTAACAATTCAGCAATAAAATTATTCGCGGCTGATCTTACGTGAACGAAGGGGAGACAAAGTTAGATGGGCCGATGAGATAAAAAAAAAGTTTGCAGGTATAACGTGGTAACGGAAAGCACAAGACCGGGTTGATTGGCGGATCGTGGGAGATGCCTCTGACCTGAAGTGGGAGTAGTCAGGCTGATGATCTCACGCGAATGATCACAACTATAAATTTATTAAAACTAACGAATAGACAACGCGTTATACAGAGTCAATGTGGACGTACAATGCAAATGACACAGCCATGGAGCCTGACCTGCGAAACGAGGTACACGCTCACACACCTCTGCCTGCGAAAGCGACATCGTGAAGATTCGGGGCTGACAGAAAGGTGCACATCTGCAGCCAGTTAAGCAGCATACGTTCGCGCTCACGATGTAATCGCCGTAGTACGGAACGCGACTCCATCCCTCGGTATCGAAACAGCAAGGAAGGCAGAAAACGTATCGACCTGTACGGCTGTGCATAAATATGCAGCGCCTCGCCGGGGGTCGATTAACGCGCTCGCCGATCAATGAGCCGTTATTCCAGACGGGGCAGGCGATGCACCACGATCGAGCCGAAATGACATGCCGCTCGGGCAGTTCCTTCCAGAAGAAACAGTACACGCACTGGCCGACACACGACGCACAGCAATGCGGCGCCCAGTGCGAGCGGCCGGCCGCCAGAGAGGGCCGCCTCTTGGAGGATTATTGTACCGATTTTACCGCCCACAACACGCAGTGGAAAGCCAGCAAACGAAGCACGCACAATCGGCTCACCACTCGGACGCGGATGAAGTCCAGCAGTAGCATAAATCGCACCCAAAGCGCGCGCGAAAGGTTACGAATGGCACCCCGTCGCAAGCGGCGTCTTAACCTTCGCATCAGCGGCTTCGACACGTCTCGAGAAGGTCCAATCCAGATAATTGCGCGGGAGAACCTCGTATGTAATCACGTCGAAGGTCACGCGACTTGGGCGCGAATCGGATTGAGGAACAAAACTTGTAGTTGGTGGACGTTTCATCGAGACATTTCAGCGCGGGCCCCCAAAGCAGGGACATCTTCGAAAACCGAAGTACTTCCGAATACCGGTTTGAGTGGAATAGTGCAATTACTGAAATGAAGTGCAAGACGCAGTTCGCGTGGATTCTGCTTTGAACGCAGTGCAACTCAGCAGCGCCAGGATCGCAGCCAGGGTTTATTTCCAGGGGTGGCACACTCCCCCGAGTGCGTTTGTATTTATTACAGAACTAGGTGAGGTGCACGAGAATACCGCGTTCAGCACCTCCTATTTGTGGTTATGCAATCCACAATGCGCAGGCTGATTTTTCTGCCAGCGTCCAGTGTCAAAATAGACAAATGTAGTTGAGCGTCCGCAGAGCTGCTGCGGACGCCCAACTAAATCTGTTTAACATTACAGAAATGACGAACGATGCTGCAAACAGTTGTGGACACGAATCTTTTGTGGGCGACGTAAAACAAGTTAGATCAATCCACAGGTATTGAACGCCAGTAAGTTTATGCAAAGTTTAGTACGAATTTCCCTAGCAAGATACAAACGCCGCAACCACCACAAAGTTTGTGCGAATACTGTCCGTTTGACGCTCTTAACTAAGTTGGCTACGCGAATTCATCGAGCTCAAATTGACGCTTCGCGCTTGCGAGCCATCACTCGAAGTACAGTTGACTACACCGCAGTTGACTACACCGTAGTAGAACGCGAGACCTGCGTTCAACAGACATCCGCTGAATTCGGTTTAGTTGGTTCGAGCTCCACTCGAGTTGAGGTGGTCGACCCAACCTTTCTATGCATGTAGCGTCGAACTCGAGGAAATTTCTAAGGCGCTGCAACGCCCAAATAAAATACTCGGTTTAAACGGGAGGGGGAGTGAACCGGCCGACTTCCCGTCCGTGCAGATCCACTATCTCGAGATGCAACCGAACAGGCGGAACTGCTACGGCATCTCGAAGTGGGCCGCACGACGCAGGAGACACACCGCCGCAGCGCCGAGGTAACGCAGTTCAAGCAGAGAACGCATCAGAAATCAATCCGTCCCAGAATGGATCAATGAGCCTTAACAACGCTCGACCGTTTTGGGCGAATTCGTGTGTGCTCCGTGCGGCACGCAACCTGCGCCCGCATGTGTTGCAATGCTCGCCGATCATCAGACAACCGGCTACCATCAGCTGCCACTCATTGAGGTGGTGATTTCTGGCGGAGGTTGGCTGTACACCTTCGCGTTCCGTCTCTTTGCCAAAAAGAAATATATGTAAAAAGGGGAGAAGGATGGAAGCGCTCACACTTGCCGAGAAGGTGCATCTGTCATGCGTGATACGTACTCGCGATGGCAATAAGCCGAGCGATCGCCGAACACCCGAGCACCGGTGCCGAGGGGCGGAGACTGGCAAGAGGGTTCGGAAGTTCCTTGGGTAGCGAAGAAGATGTCGCTTACCTGGTTATGTAAGTGTCCAAACGATAGCCATATCTTGTGTCTGCGAGTCCCGTGTGCCCGAGCAGTAGTAGCGTTCTCGGGCGTTCACCGGCGGCAGCACCCAATCCGATTGACACGACCGCTACACACAACGCAACACCACCGCACGCACCTCACCGAGTCTTATCCAGAATGCAGAGGAGCCCACGGGAGAACTGGAGAGCACCCGACGGCGAGCAAGTGGAGACAACAAAAAACCCGCGAGCGAAAGCTAAAGCGGAAACTTAGCAACTAACCAACAGATCAGTCAACTTGACGAGGCATGTGGCGCCATCTAAAGGCGAATACGCACAGCCCGACGACAGCGTCGCCATCTGTGAAGCTTAAAAGAATCAATTTTCTTTTTTCGCTTAGCGCGTTTCAGAGCTTGAAGTCAGCATCGATTGATTAAAATAGCATGATATGTATAAATTTTGAGCAATCAAAATTATGAAAATGTTTAGCAGTTGTTTAACTTATCTTACATTCACTTTTTATTGTAAATATTAGCACCCGCAATAAAGAGCAGACGATGAGCCAGCAGACGACACTTGTAACATCTCGACAATATGTGCCGTGTTTCTTTATTGCTTTGCGATCCCTGCTGACCCAGCACCACGTAATCAAAAGCACCCCTTTCCAAACCGGCGAATGACTTGTGATAGACTATTCACTAAGTGGGTCCGCATGTATGGATGAACTTTATCGTTCGACTATGGTAGAGGCTTGCCTTGAAAGTCGGGGTCAGGGACGAGGCCTTCTACCGCCTTTCGGCGATCAGCTTCTGAGTTCTGTTGTCTTCTCGCTGGCTAATAACGAAGGCGGGGGCACTGCAGTGCCTCGCTCGACCAACATCCTTTTAGCTGGCACGCTGCTGCCTATATCGTATGGACGAAGTCGCATATCCTTCGGATTTTGCAACCGTGGACGTCTGAGGGTAGTGGGGGAGGAGAGATGAGGCAAGGATAAAGGGCGATTGCCACTCCTCGAAATTTCGGATCGAAGAATATTTTTCTATGCAGCAAGCTGGTAACTGCATGCAATTCCACACGTACGGTACGCAGAAAGAGACACAGTTATGTGCGGTAGCGACAACAGTTTTTTTTTTTTCTTTAACAAAACGCGGCCCAAAAGTATATGAAGAAAACACACGTGCTACGCGCCGGAAAATGAATCATTCGCTACCTGGTCGTACCTTCGGATTTTTTTTTTTTCACCACCTTCGGTACTGAGGTATCTCCTTTTAAATACGCCCAAATCTTTCAGCTGCATCCGAGCGCGCGACACTTAAAGTACTTCAAAACATAATTCACCCACAATGTTAGTGGTATAGGCATGTGCGTCTCAAGCTACCTTGTGCTATTGAGCAAAGATAGCGCCTTCGTTACCTTACTTACGATACCGTAGTGCCCGTAAATTCCCTAGGTAAGTCGCCTTCTGAGGTAAAACTTGAGGCACTCGAAAACGACATGTGTATGTGCTGCTTCGTTATGTTATTTCGCTATCGTTCCTTTGAATCGACCCAGATTTTAAAACTATTATAGTAATTAATAATAATAGAACCACAATGTGATTATGAGAGACGCCGTAGTGGAGAACTCGATATCCGGAAGTTTCAACCACATGGGGTTATTTAACGTCCACCTAAATCTAAGCACACGGCCTCAACGATTATCGCCTCTATCAAAAATGCGACCCCATTTGTTTTAATCTTAGAGATATTTTCAATTTCGATCGCGTTATGTGACTGTTTTACTCAAAATCTGCAAACGTCGGCAGCGCAAATTTCAATTACGCGCGTTGGCCGCTACCGTTCGATGGTAGCGTCTTGCTCGTGGCGTCATCGCAAAAGCGACCACCACTGTATTATTGAAGTCGGCACATGAATGAAGCACATGAATGAAGTCGGCACACTGCTTCATTCCAGTACATCATATGTTGGCGTCTTCACAGAAGCGACTACCACCAGTGGTCCGCACTGTCCCATTGGCTTGCTGTGAAGACGGCTTACTGCCCCGTTCCAGTTCGCCATACTAAAACAAAAGGGGCCAGCTAAAGCTCGAAATACATCCCGTTGACGCAGTTTTTAAACAGTAGTTGTTGACCCGTGGCATACCCTGGCCAATAGAGTTTCATAAAATAATTCTATGCCCTGGGATGGATGTGGCTGTACCCTTTAGATTTGGGCGGTGGCTACCGCCACCTAGCCGTAATACTTAGTGAATCAAAAACTAGATTTATTTATTTATTCCCTTTAAATAGTGAGGTTGAGGATTCGTACATTGCAGTGAAGGGTTTAATTTTCACTCGTGCCTTAACTTTAGCCACCAATAAGATAACGTCCTTCTAGTTAAGTCTACCCGCTTAAAGTCTATTTTGCCCTCCCTGTCCCTAAACCCCAGTGCTTTGAAAAACTCTGCGCCATCATCCTGAACTATAGGGTGAAGCCCTTTACGGAACATTATCAAGTGTTCGGCAGTTTCTTCTTCCTCTCCACACGCACTGCATACTGTGTCTACCCCTTCGTATTTGGCCCGATATGTCTTGGTTCGCAGTACTCCCGTCCTGGCCTCAAACAGCAGAGAACTACCCCGAGTATTATCATAGATCCTTTCCTTGGCAATTCCCTGCTTAAAAGTTTGATAGATCTCTAGCTAGTGCGGACTTCCTAATCATGCCAATTCTCCACATGTCAGTCTACGTTTCCTTCATTTTCTTCTTAACCGATAGTTCTTTTTGGTTTGGTCACCTGCTGTTTTCTAAGTATTTACCAGTCAATTTCCTGGTTCGCTTCCTCCATTTTGTATCGACATTCTTCATGTACAAGTAGCTGAAAACCTTCCTAGCCCGACGCTCCTCCCCCATTTCTCTCAATCGCTTCTCAAATTTCATCTTGCTGCTAGCTTCCCTGCCTTCAAATGATGTCCATCCCACATCACCTTGTACTCCCTGATTTCGTGTATTCCCGTGAGCTCCTAAAGCAAGCCTACCTATTCCACGTTGCTTAATTTTTAATCTTGCTTGAACTTCTGATCTCACGCACAAGACCGCATTGCCGAACGTCAGTCCAGGAACCATGACCCCTTTCCATATACCTCTCACAACATCATACCTATTGTAATTCCACAGTGCCCTATTTTTCATCATTGCTGCATTCCTGTTACCTTTAGTCGTCATGTATATTTCGTGTTTCCTCAGGTACTCTGTCCCATTGCTTATCCATATGCCCAGATATTTGTATTTATCTGTTATCTCTAGCGTGACCTCCTGTATTCTAAGCTCACTACCTTCGTTATCACTGAAAATCATGACTGCTGATTTTTCCTTACTGAATCTAAAATCTAACCTATCTCCCTCATTACTGCAGATGTCCATCAATCTCTGCAAATCTTCCTTGTTGTCGGCCATTAGCGCTATATCATCTGTGTACTATAATGCTGCTAGTGCCTGATCAATGAGTTTTCCTTGTTTGACTAAAGAGAGGTTGAAGCCAAGTCCACTTCCCTCTAATTTGGCCTCTAATCCTTGTAGGTACAGCATAAATAACAAGGGTGACAGTGGACACCCTTGCCTAAGTCCCCGTTTCACCTCTGTGGGCTTGGATACCTGTTTTTTCCAATTCATAACAACCTTGTTACTTTTATAGATTTCCTTTAAAAGTTTAGTGACTCCACCTTCCATACCGAGTGTGTCTAGTATTCCCCACAAGTCCTCTTGAACCACGCTATCGTACCACAGAACACCTGGATGGATGGATGCTATGAGCGTCCCCTTTATAACGGGGTGGTGACAAGTATGCCACCAGGCTCGACAAAAAAAAAAAAAAAACTTTTTTTCTTTTTTTGATGTTGGCCTAATGCCTAATGCCTACCCTTGTTTTTGCAGCGCCACCTACTAGTAAATACACAAACCAAAACAAGTTGTTTTCGTGCTTGCTTGTTGCTTTGAGCTACGCTTACTGCAAAAAAAAAAACAACTTAAAATTTGTATATTGTGTAAAAATAATATTTATTTTTGATGTAAGAACTTAATACGACACTGAGGTTGATGCACAATTCGCCGGCTAATTGCTCTCGCCCTTCCATGTTTAATCGCTATCGATACTCGTGTGTTTTATTTTCTCTGCACCCGCTTCTGCAAGGTCCATAGCTGGGTGCCTTCGTGAGTTCACAGAGCTGGGATGTTGTGAGAAATTCGGCACAGTTGGCTAGACATCATCTGCACAGTTTAGTACTCCCCAGACGGCCGCATGTTATCACATCCGAGCGAAGATCGGGGTGGAGCTCGCAACGGGGAGGCCATGGAGAACACCACCAGCCGAGAGTCGTGCGAGGGCGAGCAACCGCCGAGTACCAACGGGGAAGTGGCCAAAGAGGAAGTCGGCGACGAGCTCCTAAACAGGTGGGCCTGTGCCGGGCACGCACTCGGTTTCCACAGAGCGTCAAATCGCCAGCGGCGAGTTCTCAGCGGCGCCGTGTCTTCGCAGATTGACCATTTCTCGGCAGCGTGGTCGTGTGCCCACCCTAGCCTCTCGTAGACCGTGTAGTACATCTCCGTTGAGCAGTATGGTATGATATACCTTCTAATGTGCGAAAAACTTTTAAGCCCAATACTATCGTGAGAGGTCGCAACTTGCCTAGAACCGCACGTGACACTTTGCTCAAAACGCCTTGCAAGCAATTGCATTTTCGTCTCGCGTATTTACGTTGCACCCTGCGTTTAACCGCGTAATTGGACTACCGATTGTTTCGCCTGTGGCTGATTGGCGGGCGGGCATGACTACTACGTAAAAATATCTTTCGTGGGATGCCCCGTTGCTCGGGGCTGCCTTCCTTGTTATGTGAAGCCGCACAAAGCGTTGGTTTTATGTTGAGATGTTGAGGTTTTATGTTGAGTTCTGAGATGTGTCTGATAAATATTGTTACACTTCCATTCTGGTGCACTGCTCTAGCACGCAGTTAGTGGGCTTATTATTCCATCTCTTGTGCCCAGATGGTTTTGTAGAAAGAGCTGGGCTGTTTGTTACCAAGTTGACCAGCGAAAGCTCGGTCAGTGTCACATGACTGACTGTAATATTTGCATCAGTTGGTGTAGCCGGCAGTGGAGCACTGTCGTTATCTTGTGAGCGGTATTATCAAGCCACTATCGGAACTTGGTGCCTGGAACTTGGTCAACACTGCGGAAGGTCAACTCTTGGTGCTGCTAGAAAGCCACAAGTTTTCTAATGGCTTTATGCTTGTCTACTTGTGAAGAATCGCCTGTCGAAAAGAGCCCCGCTCAAAAATACTTAGTCTCTCCTCGTCCAACCACAGATCATGTTGTGGAGCACCTGTTTCAG
The DNA here is from genome assembly GCF_043290135.1 of Rhipicephalus microplus. NCBI lineage: Eukaryota > Metazoa > Arthropoda > Arachnida > Ixodida > Ixodidae > Rhipicephalus > Rhipicephalus microplus. Next base: position 246,775,420 of record NC_134700.1, on the reverse strand, counting down.
CAGTAGTATATAGGCTGCCACTAAGCACCTACTTTGTAAGATACTGTAAGCGAAATCTTCGCCTATCAATTCCCCACTGCTTGTAAAAGATTTTGCTTCCCTGTCGAACCACGTGTTTACCCGTTTGGAAAATTGTGACCATGCTCAATGTTTTGGGCGGCCAACACTGAATTTCGTTTGTGTGTAAGAGTTGGGCCTTCCAGGCAGCTGTTTTATTATTATTATTATTATTATTATTATTATTATTTGCCACCTGTGTTCTTTGTCACTTGCTGTTAAGTCATCATATCAGTGGAACTTATTGCATCTTTTACACACATTGATATTAAGAGTTGGGCCCCGTGATGACTCAGCGTATGCCTGCTCATGGTAAACAGCATTAAGCTGTCCTCATTAATCACTATATATATAGACAATTTTCTCACGGGAACCACCTCGTTGTTTAGGGGGTGGTGCTGCCTGTAATCTGGCAACCAGCTGGCTTGTGCATATGTGCAAACATTCGTCTTTGCATGGCCATGCGCCCTTCTATGTTCCCAGCACTCCGGCACGCACATTTTCAGCCATTTTCCCACAAAAGAAGAGAGGAAAAGGGGAGTTGCCGGACAGCCTTTCAAAGCTCAATGATACGTTCCATAGCATGCCTCCTGATATGATTGGGCTTTTTGCATCCTCAGTAGCAATTTGATAAAAATTTAGCAGCTCCCACGTCTTGTCACAATCGGTTTTATGTAAAGCAGTCAGCGAGTAGTTGTTGACACTGCATTTTTTCTTTAAGCCAAGTGGTACAAGGTGGTCGACGTGTTTTTGTAAGTGTTAACGTTGTGTGTACATTATGGGCTTAGCAGACATGTCGGCAACACTGGCGTTCAAAGGGTAACTTCTATAGTCTGGCATAATGTCAGCACTCACGTTAGAGCACGGACATCAGTATTAAAAGTGTGGTTCATGGTGTGATTGATGTGAATAATATATACTTAACTTCATTGTGTACCCCTATACATTTTGGCAATGCTTGAAATAGCTTGCTGAATAATAGGGATACATATTAATGTATATAAGTAGAGCCAACACTACAACAACTGAGATCAATTCAATACGAGACCTATATCGTAGGAGTACATGTGTAGTGTTTACTCGTTCTGCCGAGAGTCACCGCATCTGAGTTTCGTCTTGGGTGAGGCCACCAACTTTACAAAGGTCTTAGGGCTCCCTTCAATATTTTTTTGGAACTGTTAAAGTTCTGTGATGTCATGTTATAAAATTATGTAATAGGCACTGAAACCACAATTGACTTTGCACTGACATCAAGCCTGCAAATGGTCTACTTTTAAAGCAGTTTGAAGACCTGACGTGACTCTGCGGTGAAAAAATTGGAAAATGCTTGGCCTTCGCCTTCTAAAGTAGGTCGCGATAGTGTGATTGGGCCTCCTGAAGCATCGCTTTCTGAACTGCTAATCTGCTTCGGCTCTTGCTGGATACCTCAATGATGCCGTAAAGAAACAAACGAGTGTTGCCTGTAAGATAGGCCATTTCAAGGTATTAGCACTGTGGTGCCTATTTACACATCCACTACGGCATAATTATTTCAATTTGCTAATCAGCAAAAGGGACCACTACGTGTCCATGGGGCAACACGCAAATCTAGCAGCTGTTCACTTCGTTGGTGGTTCTGCTTCTGGTGATGATTAAATATGTCATAGTACTTTGTAATGGGTAGGCCTTTAAAACACCCACTTGTTGTTCAGTTCGCATCGTTTGAAGCCTGGCACTATTCTACGCTTCTGCCACGCAACATATGATGCATTATAGGGGCCCTGAAACAATTTTTTCAAATAACCATGGAATAAATTCACTGGAACAGCTTATTGTCTCACGAATTCATTGCCGCAAAAATTTTAAGAATCCGTCCAGTGCGACTGGAGCTACAAGGGTTGTCGCATGCTGCGATTGCATTCTCTCTTCTCTCGTCCCAACGAAAGCTCTGGAAACTAAGCAGGGAGGGATGGCAGAGCCACAGAAAACTGTCACACGCGCTACGCGACCTTGAGCACTTTTTTTTTTCTGCGAATGCGTGACTTTTCCAGTGTGATCGCGCGTGCGGACAAGTAGCGGCCTCCCGCGGGCGATCTCTGTAACTAGCGAGTGCGCCATGCTCAAATCAGAAAATGGTTGATAGATCGGTCGTTGACATGTTATTTTTGGCATGTAACGTGATTTGTCGAGAGAAGAGAAAGCAATTTTTAGCCGACTTTGATAATTTATTTTGAAATCCAGGCCGTGTGCTGTGCTATAACATTTGGCTCAAGTGTTGCCGGGAGCCTCTACTTCCGATCGGCAGCGTTTTCTCAACATGCTCAAAAAGTGTTGCAGTGCACCTTTAAGTAGCTACATGACATCGTTGTAGTGTTTTATTTTTCCAAAGCAGTTGCTGCAAATCTTGCAACTTTGTTCGAACACCTGTTAGCCATGCAGGCTGCCTGGGTTCAATCATCACTCTGACCAGAAAATTTTTATTCTTTATTTTATTTGCATCTATCAATTTTTCAGTCACACAAGATGATAATTTTTGTTCACAACCAACACATCGGAGCCAGAATTTTTGCGAAACCAGCTCTTTAACGCTATTGCATTAATATTTGCCTGCCACGCAAAATACTTGGGTTTAATTTCTACTCGAAACCTGATTTTTATTCTTCGCATTCGTCGGGTTGGTGCTGCTGATGTTTTTTGTGCCCTCGCATTTAATTTACTATTGTCTATTCTCACCGCTCCTGAGTAGATATAAATTGTCAATCACTTGTGGTGCATAACCTTGTACTGTGGTTCTTAATATGTGGGTATGTGTTATACGTGCCTTGAGGAGAGGGCTTGACGATGTACGCAACAGGATTGTCACATTATTCATGTAATGACCAGACAATAGTACCCGTCAAACGCTCCTATGGCAATTTTTATGTCGCCAAGTTGTGGTGTCTCATAATGAGAGCACCACAGTTTGGAACGGACCCAGCAGACGTAATCAAACCAAATTAAAACATTGTGTACATTTATTCAGCAACTTTTACATCAACGATATCGCCAGCTGAATCAAATACGTAGCTATTGTTATGCTAAAACATTATAGACTTAATCAACATGACAAGCAGGCAACGCGAAGGCACCGATGTTCGACTTGGCATGAGGGGTCCACGGGAGACGACCCGTGGCACCACTCCCATGCACCTACCGTGGTTGAAATCTGTTTGCACTAGCCGCCTCACGCCGGAGAGAATCCCCTATCTTTTCTGCGTGGCCACCTAGCCTTGCCACTAGGTGTCACTGCTGGCACCTATGCGCTAACCGTAATGATGATCGTGGTGAACTGCGCAAGCACTGCGCCACCTATCGCTCAGTGGTTGTTAAACTAAATACGGCCTATCCACGAGACATGTGTGTGCCATGAGGCTGAAACGACTTTACAAGGGGAGGTGGCACCCCTACAAAGTGAAAGAGGCGATCACGAGAGCACCCAGACATAGGTGATATGGATAGATGAATGGAAAGAAGCACTAAGAAATACAAAGACTGTTATGTTGTTTTATAAAAGTGTTCAATAATCTTAATAAAACCCGCTTTGATCTTATAGTGCTTCCTATATCTCCATTTTGTCTCATGATTGAGCATCTCATTTCTCAAGGTTATTGTTAACGACTCTGATATTGCATTCACTTTTAGATTGCTGTGCCATATCTGACTTTAACGCGGTGTTCCCTCTTGAATGCACCTTTCAGTTTGTGCAGTGCTTAACCTTTTTGCTGGTTTCACTTCTTGCTCTCTGAGATTAAGCTTTTACCTTACCTTTGTTCACTTGTGAGATTGAATAAGCAGCTTAGTCTTGAAGCTGAAAATAAGGCAAAAAGTGGTTTGTAAAAGACACGAGGACAATTAAAGAAACACCAACCGCAAATCTTCACATAAAAGGAAGAAGTTTTGATTCATACATGGGAGCTTGGTTCACGATGAAAATAATTTTACGACGCGATTAAGGCTTCCAAACTGGAGTTTTAACATCTTGCTTTTATGTGAACATTTGCGGTTGGTCTATTTTAATTGTCCTCGCAGCACTAGTTCTGTCTAGAATTCAGGTGCAGCAAAAGGTTTACATCCTTGCACAGATTTTTTGTGGGCAAGAAAGGTTGTGTGTGCTTGGTTCCTTGCATTTTTTGATAGTTTTGTGTATATGCTTAATCCCTCAGTTGTTTTGGATGAGCAGTATTCGTCCTAGCTAAGGGGTCCCTAAGCTTCTTTAGATGAGCAGACCATATCCCACTTGAATAGGTTGGCCTCTTGAGTTTTCAGGACTAGAAGTGCTCTTCTAAGGCATAATCTTGTATTGCCCATCATGTGGAAGCCATTGATGATACTGGTTTCTCTTTAGAAAATTAGACTGTTGGGTGAGTTGTTATTCTATTGTCAGGTAAACAGCATGAAAAAACGTAAAAGAAGGGCAAAAAGAACAGCAAAGCACAAAATAACCGAGTTTTTTTTTTACCGAAAAGAAAAATGTGTGGTTAAACACCAGACAAACAATCTACATTTGTTCATCAAGATGATCAACCTCTGCTCGGCGTAATGCTTCAGATGGCTTGGCAATACAGTTATACCCAGCGTTTAAAATGAAATAAGCTTTAACAAGCTCCCGCATCTTATGGTGTCACCCATTGGCAGATTCGGAGCACTTCCGGTAATACTTTCTTCTGCTCGATGCGGAGCCAATCTATTCTATTGGTGGATTGAGAGTGCTCTCTGTATGTTCCATTGGCAGATCTGCGGCAGTTCTATTGCGAGATCCACTCCACGGAGCAACTTTATCTGCAAAAATCGGCAGATTCGACTGGAAGTTGCAAGCACCCTGTGTCTTGAAACAGTGCCAACTTTGGGCGTGCCAACGGATGCCGGTCGCGTCAGTTGTGCCTCGCATCGGATCTCACGTTTCGCTAGCGTGTCGCCCAGCGTGCGCACTCAAACAAGAAGAGAAACGCGTGCATCGATATTCCATTCTGACCCTGCCATTTGCTCCAGAGGGAGCACATGTGTTACATTGGTAGATTTCCTTCTGTTGCCCTCCGTCAGAGTGGAGTACTCCGGCGCATAGTCTGTGGGTCACTCCGAATCCGCCAACGAATGATGCCATTATGTTCTTTGCTTTGCTTGGCACAAAGAACTATATGTAGAACGACTTGCACCTAGCTTCAGTTCTGAACATGTGCAGTGCTCTAACATCACTTCAGTGTATGCAAGCTTCTGGCCAACTGCAATTCCTGAAGTTGACTCATGAAATATTCTTGTTCACATCTCATTAAGTGATGTGAGAGGGAGTTATACATGGCTTTTTACATTTCTTGGTTGTTTTTTTTTTCCAGTGCTTCAGACGAAAGCAAAACAATATGTGGCCAAGATGCAGAAGGGGACAACGAATTAAGAGTGAGTGCTTTATCAGGTCTTCTGCAGCTCAGATATTTAGCTTGTATACAGAGACATAGATACCTCATAGTTCTTTTTGTGTAGTGTTATCTTTTATGTTTTAGGAGCTGTATTCCACTAGCCTCATACGGTCCTTAAACCACCCAGAGGTCGTAGTGTAGTTGTGAGAAAGTATTGCACGAGTATACAAGGAACACATAGGTGTAAAATGCTGCAATCGCTTCTTTCACTTTCATCTTTGCTACCCTTCACTAGTCTCCTCTCCCAAAGCCACTTTATCCTCCTTACCCAAGTGCCCCTTTCAATCTTGCGTGACACACGTCATTGCTGGCACGCAATTTGAAGCATCATTTGCTTCCTGAGGTCGCACCTCCATAGATTTCGTGCCTGCTGGCTAACCGCTGCTGCCATGCCGGCTCGTGATTCTACCAATTAGGCCAGTATGGACCCTGTGTCGAGCGCTTGCCTCCATAGAATTGCCAACATTATGGCTACGAACGGTAATGCGTCGTGCCAAAGCACCTAGATGCGAGATGAGGAGCCACTGTCTCTACAACAGCATGAACAATAACAACAAGGAGTGCAGACAGCTGCTTGCAGACTAACCAGAAGTGATAAGTCCTTGCCCAGCCAATCGCTGCACGATTTGCGCTACACATCACATATTCAACATCGCGGTATCACACGGAGCACATACGGAGGCTGGAAGGTTCTAGAGATTAAAATTTGTGGCATGACCAAGGCTCATAGCGCTGTCATGTGGCATCGTTCATCATGACGACATTCTATACATGATGCGTGTATTTCAAATGTTGGAAAGAATATCGGAGGTAGTCTGGGTGCCCTTTAGGCAAACATCAACATTGCTTGCATGGCATGTAGGGCCCTCTAAAACTCCCTTTTATCTTATCTTAAAAAGGCCCCGAACTTCAATGAGGAAGACTGAGCAGCGAAGATCTCGGCTAAACTTCGTTGTAAGGAGCAACACATCAAGTTCACTGGAATGCAAAGCTGTAGCATTTTCCTTTCAAGCAGAGCAGTAGGGCAGCATCCAATGGCTGTTCCCCGACATCAGTCAGCAGGTTCTTATAAAGAGGTTCTTATAGTACTTAGTTTCCTAGCAGGATGCCTAAGTAAAGAATGCTCTTTTCAGCGCTTACTAAGTACGTCATTTGGCCATGTTTATTAGGGAAGCTGCAGTAACAGAGAACCTGACTTATAATTAATTTTGATCGTCATTGCACATTTACAGGAAAAAGCTAGTGTTGACACATTCAGTGATGCCCACTCAGTAGAAGAATGTGGTAGGCTGTAGAAGGGGCGCTGTTTCGTTGGATTGCTGTAACTGTGTTTGATGGGAAACAAAAACATAGCATTCGTAATGCTCCCATCGTACTAACTCATTCTTAAATATTATTTTGGTACCATATTTGTCGAAAGTACCTGTTGAAAATATTTCTGAAAAAATTTTAAAACATATGACTGATTGCTGTGTCATAGAAATAGGTATAAGAAAGGGAAAATAGGCAACCACCGGTGTTTGGCACGAATCCCTAGGAAAACCCATACAGATTTCACAGAAAGAAAAGCTTCTTAGTTGCCAAAAAATTCGTCCTGGTCCTGGGATCTAACTCGGAACCAACGCCTCGTCGGGGCGGTCGCTCTACCAATTGAGCTAACCAGGAAGCTAGCAATTGGCAGCAGGAGGGCGAATTCATGAACAACTCGAAGCACATGGACACAGGTAATGCAAATGAGTTCTTTGGAGATGTGCAAGGTAGCAGAGGGGTTAAAAAAGGGAACCCGTGAACAATTCCCCGAAAAGGCGTTGGTCATGAGTTCGATCCTCGCACCAGGATGAATTTTTTGGTAGAAAGCTTTTCCTTCTGTGAATCTGTACGGATTACGGATTTCCTTGTGGCTTCGTGTTACGAACAGGTGGTTGTCTATTTTTTCTTTCTCAACCCTTCTGCCACTTTGCGGGTCTTCGCAGAATTTGTTTCATCATCATCATCATCAGCCTGACTACGTCCACTGCAGGACAAAGGCCTCTCCCGTGTTCCGCCAGTTAACCCGGTCCTGTGCTTGCTGCTGCCAATTTATACCCGCAAACTTCTTAATCTCATCTGCCCACCTAACCTTCTGTCTTTCCCTAACCCGCTTCCCTTCTCTGGGAATCCAGTTAGTTACTCTTAATGACTAGCGGTTATCCTGTCTACGCGCTACATGCCCGGCACATGTCGATTTCCTCTTCTTTATTTCAACTATGATATCCTTAACCCCCGTTTGTCCCCTAATCCACTCTGCTCTCTTCTTGTCTCTTAAGGTTACACCTACCATTTTTCTTTCCATTGCTCGCTGCATCGTCCTCAATTTAAGCTGAACCCTCTTTGTAAGTCTCCAGGTTTCTGCTCCGTAGCTAAGTACCGGCAAGATACAGCTGTTATATACCTTCCTCTTGAGGGATAGTGGCAATCTACCTGTCATAATTTGAGAGTGCTTGCCGAATGTGCTCCACCCCATTCTTATTCTTCTAGTTACTTCAATCTCGTGGTTAGGCTCTGCGGTTATTACCTGCCCTAAGTAGACATAGTCTTTTACAACTTCAAGTGCACTATTACCTATCTCGAAGCGCTGCTCCTTTCCGAGGTTGTTGTACATTACTTTCGTTTTCTGCAGATTAATTTTAAGACCCACCTTTCTGCTCTCCTTGTCTAACTCCGTAATCATGAGTTGCAATTCGTCCCCTGAGTTACTCAGCAATGCAATGTCATCGGCGAAGCGCAGGTTACTAAGGTATTCTCCATTAACTCTTATCCCTAACTGTTCCCATTCTAGGCTTCTGAAAACCTCCTGTAAGCACGCGGTAAATAGCATTGGGGAGATTGTGTCCCCCTGCCTTACACCCTTCTTGATTGGTATTCTGTTGCTTTCTTTATGAAGCACTATGGTAGCAGTTGATCCCCTGTAGATTTCTTCCAGAATGTTTATATATACTTCATCTACGCCCTGATACCGCAGTGTCTGCATGACGGCTGATATTTCTACTGAATCAAACGCCTTCTCGTAATCTATGAAGGCTATGTATAGTGTTAAGGGTGTCTATTGACCGCCGCCGTCAGCAGGTTGTGCTCGTAACTTGCATCAGGACCGACGAGAAGGGAAGTACCGGCGAGACGGCGCAGAACAGCAAATCAAAAGAGTTTAATACTACATAGTTAGACCAAAGTGGACAAAGGTAAGAAGCCGAGAAGCAGAGTTCCGGCAGAGCCTCAATCCAGTCTGCTTCACCCAGTCTCTCCCTGCGCGTTTTAAAGGGTTCCAGACGCTTGTGTGACGTCAGGCGCCTCCAGACATGACCAAATATGGATCACCTTGTGTTCGCACCACCTACCACGCCACTGGTCACGCCACCGATCACGCGACTGATCGCGCCACGGATCACACCACCGGCGTTCCCACATTCAAGAGCCAGGTGCGAATGAGCCATGAGCTCACCGCGTTCTCGCGCACAGCACATGACGACCTTCGCGGCAGCAGCGTCTCAGGTTCCTCGGCGTCTGGGCATACACTTCTGCGCCTCTACCCCCGATACGTTTACAGGCCCGGGAGCGTTCGCACGCTGTCCGTGGTCTTGCATTTGGGCCCAAAGGGGTTCGCGTAAAATGAAGCGTAACATTAGTGGTTGGTTATACTGAGCATTTCTCTATTACCCGATTGATAGTATGAATGTGGTTAATTGTTGAGTAGCCTGTTCGAAATCCTGCTTGTTCCTTTGGTTGATTGAATTCTAATGTTTTCTTTACTCTGTTAGCAATTTGTTTACTTTACTGGAAATCAGTATAACATGAAAATAATATTGTGTTAGCAGAAGTACTTGAATGCTTGTACATTGATATCTGGGAGCTCGTGGAGTACATGTTCGTGTTTGGAGGATGCATTAGAAAAACCCACTCTGTTTTTGTGGTCACCCTGCAATAGCAGCCTGTTGATTATTGGGCGTGCCTCATAACCATACCATGGTTCTGACACATAAAACCCCACAGTTTTATGCCATTTCATTTATTTATTTGTTGCTGTGCATGGGAGCTGCCCTTGTACTACAATAGTGGCTCAGGTTGTTTTCACCTCTGGGTACTGTGTGAAGTTCATGGTAGACTATGCTTTTGGTCTGCAAAGGTTGACTACAGGGTGGATGTTTCTGACCCTGCAGAGCCTTCAAATGTCAAAGCTTGAGGGTATCAAGAAGGCAATGGAAATGCTTAACTTGAATGTGCTGCATGATGGACCCGCGAAGACCCCCGAGGAAGCCATGCACAAGCACTACCAGTTCTGGAGTACCCAGCCTGTGCCCAGAATAGGTGAGCACCATGGCCCTGTCATGAGTGGTCTTTGTAGCGATCAGCCAGCTTCTCCTGCTATGCCGTTTATGCATTTTGTTGCCACATTCCCTGCAGCCAGTGGAGCTCTGCTACAGTTTGCAATGAGCCTCACAAGTATTAACTTTTTTAAGGGGGCCCTGCAACACTTCTTCAATGAATCATCCAATGGCTTTACTAAATGTGTTTATTGCCTAATTATTCGGCTGCCACAAAAATTTGTACAATCTGTCAAATAAGAGTGAAGCTACAAAGATTTGTCACACGCTGTAACCGCTTTCTCTCCTCTTGTCCCGGCGAACAAACACACTGGAAGCTAAGCATGGAGGAAAGAAGTTATGTCATGTGCACTTAATCACCTTGACCACATAGCTTAATTTTCTTTGTGTAAGCATTAAGATTCTGGGGAAATATTACAACGCTGTGTGGGTACAGGCAAGTAAACACTTCAGCAACAGGTTTAGAGTGATTTGTGATTGGTCCTCATTTGTGTGAAGCACGTGTTTAGCAATGCATTATTATGTGCATTAGCAGTGACAAACATTGATAGATGGTGTCCGACTTTTTTTTCTGTCTCGCTCATGAAGTCTAATCTCGTGGTCAGAGTTGCTTTCTTGCTTATGTCAGGGCTAATTAATGCAGCCAGGCTTTCCATTTTCTGTAGTGTCTCCTTCTTATCTATGTTAAGGGGGGATGCTACACCTTCCAAAAACTCTTTTATTTTTGCGAGTACCTCAGTCAAATTTGGAGAGCCTATGTATATTTTACTGCTGATTTCAAAAATCTAATTCTTTTTTTGCTGTGACAATTAGTTTTAAAGATATAATGAACTGCGACTTTTTCAATTAAGGCCTAATTAGCTAATTAACTGTAACTTGGATATTGATGTGCAACCTATAGAACCAATTCGGTATGTTCACAGTGTGCAATAAAGTATAAATCATTGTTCTGGGCTATTTCGAAGCAAAGTTGTGGGATGTTGAATATGACATGAAAAATTTCCCCATCTACACTTGAAACAAAAGATCCATTTAGAGAATTTTCTCCAAAAATTATTACAATAAAACTTACTTTACGACACATCCAAAAAAGAAATCGTAATGATAACCCAGATAGAACAAGAGATATTGCTCCGGCATAATGGGAAGCACATGATAATTGTCGTTTTGAGAAATCGAGAAAAAACGTGGGCACACATTTTTATTGCAGAAGATGCAACAAGACAACCTCAAAACGCACCAGAAGCATAGTCTGAATGCATTCTGTGCTCATGCCTCCTCTTCACTAGCTTCCGGAGTTCCAATGAGGCTGTTCTTTTCTTGTTGGAGACAATGCTGCGACGGTGGTCTTTTTCTCTCGCTCTCCTGGCACCAGTACTTGTCGCATTCATGTCCATTTCACCTAAGATTGCCGTTGCAGAATTCAAATTGCCCGTGTTGAAGCGCAGCACTGCTTCTGCAACAGCTGCTTCAACAGCGAAGAGGGACGCATGGTGCTCCTTGGGGGCCAAACTCCAGATTACCGAATGTAGGCTCTCGTTGGAGTTCTGCGTTTTGCCGCGTGCGCACCTCTGAAGCAGGGCTCTTTCCGAAAGCCGGGTATAAACCGGTAGTAATGCCTCTGCCACGTCTTTCGGTAGATTGTAGGCATGCCTGGGGTTTGGCTCACCCTTTGCTTTTGCGGCATTGTGCCGACACCATGAAGTTTCACCAGCTGGGCACAGACTGTGGTCCGAGCATTCATCAGTGGAGGTGACGTGGCGGTATGTGGCCATCACAGCCTTTTGCATCTCGCCCACGTCACCTTCATGCGATTTCAGAGCCCGGCCATAAATGTGCTCAGCCTGGTGATCAGCTCACCTGTGAGCCTGCCTTTCCCACCAAGGCCTCTTTTCCCATCGCACTTTTGTTTCTGCACCAGGTTTCTCAATGCGGTGCCCATCCGTTTCTGTACATGATTAATACAGTCTTCCTTCTGCACGTCAATGTAACCATACACCTTGGCGTCTTGTATGGCGCAAAATGTCCTAGAGTCTCCATCAGACAGCATAGTTGTGTAGCGCAGGCCATGGCGTTCAAGCGACCTCTGAAATAGAATTAGAGCCGCCTCCACTTCCATTTGCCCCGCTTTGCTGTTCGTATTTTTTTGGCATTTGTGGTTAGCCTTCCATTCTTGATAGCCCTCACTACTAGGCTTTGGGCCCACCTCGCAGCCTAGGCAAAAGTTGGAAAGAACGACGTAGTCCAACACGTAGCCACTAAATAATTCGATAACTGTGCTCACGCCGATGTGGGAAGAATGGCCTCGCGTCTTCCACGTGCCGTCGTAGCTAACGGCAATATTGCCCCGGTGGCCGAAGCACAAGTCATCATAAATTGTTCTAACCTTTCCGCACATTCGCTCATAGCGGACTCAGCCGCTCGCGTTGCAGCGGGTGCCAGCGTGTTCTTCAAATGCCGCTGAAACGTCTTGTGGTGCATACCGCGGTGTGAGATGCCCATTGTTGCGAAAATATCGTTCATTTTCGTTTGGCCGTTGCCGGTAGCCACCATCGCCCTCGAAGCGAGAAGATTCACTTCAAACGGATTGCACGTTTTCGTGCCGTTCGCGCGGGGCGAAGTCCATTCATTCGCGATCTCGCCGCACCTTTCACACTGCACTAGCACTTTCACGGCAAGTCCGTAGTCCCGATCCCCTCTGACGATCGTAGCCGGTCCGTCGCAGGCTTTGCAACACAAGGCACCCATTATCGCGTTTAGGATATCTAGATGCATAAGCAGATAAGGAGCAGCGTGGTCCGAGTCCTGTGCGGTTGCCTCGCTACAACTCGCGGTGAAAAAGTCAATTTTCCGTGCAGTTGCTGGCGCCGATGAAAGCCGGTCGAGCGTCGCTTTCTCCCGGGCATGATTTTCTTCAACTTCGGCGTTTGTCACCACCTTGGCGTCGATTCGTAGTCGTCCGGAGTTCGCTTCACCGTCATCGTCATCGCTGAACGGCCGCGGAGCGTCGACACATCGTTCGTCGGAGTCAACCAAGGGCTCTGATGACTTCGTAGACTTTCTCCCACGACCTTTGCGTTTCCTGCGACCAAATGCCTGCACGGTCCGATACTTTTTTGCGTTTCCAGGCATGGCGATACGATCAGAAGCTTCAGAGTGCTCTGCCGATTTCGAGGCGTCACAGCGGTAACCCTTTCAAAATGGCGTCGGGTCGCGTATGCAGGCGCAAGCATGACCTACTACACTCCTGACCTGCCCAGAGAGCACCTCTTCCAGCGCCCACGTTCTAGTTCATACCTTCTGCCGCTAGGGCCGTAACCTACGAGCGGCGTGGCGCTAGGCAGCACCTGCTCGCTGACGTCATCTTCACTCTTTGTGGTCAAATTTTGACCAACAAAGCACTCGTAGTGCGTATTTATGATCCAAAATTTAGAATTATTCAGAAATAATAATACTAAAAGACATTCAGAATTTTTTTGCAATAAAATGCACGCGACCACGCATAGGCTGCCCTACATCGTGTAAATCTACGGGTTCCCACGTTTGTCAACCAGTGTGCTATAAATACTCAAGCGCTCTGAACACCTTGCTTAACCAGCAATGTATGGGAAGAAATAGTCACATATATGCCGCCAGTTCACTGCAGAATGCAGGCATTCTTATACCAGCGCCTACAAAACAACCGTAAAGAAACAGACGAACAGGTTATAGGTAGCGCCACCTACGGCGAGCGATTGAACGAGAGCGGGGACACGCGCTCCCATAGGAACCCCGCTATCTGAACAGGTCAGGAGTGTAGTAGGTCATGGGCGCAAGCCGCGAGCTTCCAGCCAACCGGAAAGCGCCATTTCAGTCACGTGCGCCGTTTAGCCAATGGCAGTGAGCGCGGCTCTTCGTCTTTGAGGCCCCGTTTTTCGAGCCGGGGAAACGCTCAATGTTGCTTACTGAATAAAAAAAAAAAAAAACGCTGAAAACGCGTTCTTTCAAACAAGACCATGGCGCCGATCGAGCGCGTAGTTCCCGCGTATCGTAGAGCCGAAACCTGCGCTATTCGCCCTCAATTTAAAGGGCAGGACGCCCGTTTTCGGTTTTTTAAAGTTGAATAACGATAAAAGTTGATGGTATTCGGCTATGAAATTTTGTAAATAGGTGCGCAATGATGTCGGGAACGCGAAAAGAAGGTCCGCGAAAACTCGATTTTTTGGCTGATTTTCGGTCCCGAAGTGCCGCGTATGAATGATACTTTAGCAGTGGATGAGACAGTTTAGTCAGTTTAGACAGTTAGACAGTTTAGTGCACTGCACAACTTCATTTAGAGCAACAGTAGGGTCTCATTTGCAATCAATAGCTAAACTGCACAGAACGAAAGCATCAGCTTCAGAACAGCTCTTTAATTTGGACAGGCGTTTGATGGTGTTGCACACCATCACTCCTGCAGCCCCTGTCTCGTACCTGTGTCGTAATACGAAGCACAAGAAGAAATCATGGTTAATCCCCAAATAGTCAAATTCAGTGCTCTGCTAAAATTCTTTGATTAGCTGCTCTTGGAATACGATTAGCCAGCAGAGCCAATCTGACAGTGTGGTTGGTAAGTTGGCCCTGTATAGTTATTCGCATTATAAATTTTTATTTCAGTCTGCCAGAACATATAACCATTCAAACTGTGCAAAATGTAGGCAAAGCACTGACGCAAGAGCAGTGACCCCACCCAATTTGCTCACTCAAGGCTAACTGCAATACTCACGGAAGCATAACGTGACATCGGTTTTTTTTAGTATAGTGACTGGTATGCACAATTTCTCTAGATATCATTGCCAACCCGGAACGAATCTGGTCCGTAAAGGTAATGTTTACTATAATCTACATGTTTAAAGTGAAACGATGCTGTTATACCCCGAAGTGAGGAGACTGTAGAAATGAAAGTGGTATGTGTGCTCCTTAGCCCTAAATTTTCTTATTTCAATTCGTGAGTTGTGCATGCATTGTCGGCCACTAGCATTTGTGGAAGAAATCTTAATTTTGTGCAAAAGCCACAGCTCATAGCCTCAAGTGTAATGTTCCAGTCTGTAGTGTTATTTGAAACTTGCACGGTGATAGATTAAATGCAAGACAAATATCTTAAATAGAGCAAAAGTTTTAGTTTTGTCAACTCTGTCTTAAAATCTATTACAGCTTCACTCTATGCCCTTTTGCAAAGAGGTAAAAGTCAGCTGGCCATTACTGACAATGACCAATAGACCATTATTTATTTAGTAGGTTAAATAGTACTTGTAGTAACTGAATGTGCTATTTATTGGACACACTGTTGTATGGCTTATTTCAGTAAATGCGAATTGGCACTTGTTATGCTTATTGCATATTTGAACACCCAATAAACTGGCACTGCAGACTTCCAGCAAAATATTGATAGAGAGGGGAGGTCGGGGGTGGCATTTTGCATTATATTAAACTTTCCAGCCATTCAGAGAAACATATGAAGCATGAAGTATGCTTTTATTTCCGATTAAACGCAAACTTTGGCGATTTCTTGAGGTCACTAGATTTCAATGAAATTTGCTGGTTACGTTCACTTGCACGTTTTCATCATTCGTCCCCAATTACAGGCTGAATAGATACACAGATCTCTTACAAAGTTTATTTACTTATTTATTTTCAATACTGTCGACCCCAGTGCTTGAGTCAGTACAGACGGCATATTGCAGATAGTATTCATTCATACAGAGCATAGAGTAACATTCAATTACGCTATTGATAAATAACAACAATATACAAGGAACAATGAATTTTCCACACAGTGAAAAACAAGGAAACATTCACACCAAAATTTGTTACACTCCGTTAGAAAATATGTATATATGTAGCCATCTGCAATATCGGCAAACCATCATTACCGATAATTGCATCAGACAAACTATTCCGCTTTTTATTTTTGTTAGGGAAAAAACAACGAAAAAATACTGAAACGAGGGACATCACTTTCAAAGGCACCAAATTTTTCTGTATGCATGATATCAGAAGAGCAAGACAAATGACAGTGACTGGATTAATAATATGTGCAGATTTCTAGCAGCAAACTCAGAAAACTGCTGGTTTGCACATACCATGCCAGACATTTGAGCAATGCATTGAATTATCAAAAAGAAAGAGAGAGAGAGATAGTGAAATAAGAAAAAATTATCCTCGTTTTACCAAACGAAGGCGAAAAGGTAGGCCTGATCAAGTACTGTGTGGCCTGCTACAACGTACTGTGCTAAAAGGAAAGAGGAAAATCACAAACGTATGTGAAGCATAGATGCACTACAGTATGTTTCGCATGGTTTCTAACATTGCTGCGCTGAATGCAGATAGAGTGTCGGCATTAGTAACGCTTTCATTCAATTTATTCTATTTGCGTATTGTTAGTGCAAAAAACGAGTTCCTAAAAATGTCGCTATTTGAGGAATATTCTTGCAGACTATACTTGTGCTTATAACGAGTAGGGCAGGACTGTGAACGTGTGACGTACTTAACATCTACCTTGTAGTGGCCATGAAGCAACTGGTACAGGAACCTCAGACGTGCCTCTTTTGCCCTAGTAGTTAGTTTATTAATGCCAGAAGAAGCGAGAAGGTTAGTGAGAGAATCTGTACGTTTGAACTTGTTGTATAGAAACCGTATGGCTTTGTGTTGCACTGCCTATAATTTGCCAATACTTTTTAAATAAGGAAGCCAAACTACGCTGGCATATTCTAATACTACCAGTCTTATGAACATGGTGTAAGCCAAGAGTTTTGCGGGCGCTGGTGCAATTCTCAGTCGTCTTTTTAGGTAGAAAAGTTTACGAAGTGCGACCGCAGTGACATTAGTTATGTGTGTGTCCCATCTCAGGTCAGATGTTAATGTAATGCCTAAGTACTTATGCTGCACAACATTAATCAGTGTTGAACCATGAATGGTGTAAATGAATTATGATGGATTCTGTTTGTGTTACCGTCATAGCTGCAGATTTTTTAACATTAAAGGAGCACTGACATCAACTTTACTCATGCCAAGATTTTTGGGTCAGTGAGTAGCTATAGACTCTGTAGCAGCGATTCGCGACCTAAAACACAACTGAGGGATGAATAACTATCACTTTTATTGATTTATATTGCCGCGACAGGTTGGCCACGTTCAAGTAGCCCGCCGCAATCATCGTGGCAAGAGCACAAGCAAGACCCGGCTAGCATGCGCCACGCGTTCGTGCGCTCCGACAACGAGGAAGAGGAAGATAGTTAGATCTGTGCCACTCGGCTACTCGGACTTGACGACCATAGTCTTTAGAATCGTGGGCACAGTCTTTAGAATCGTGGGATCTGTGCCGAGTGGCACAGATCTAACTATCTTCCTCTTCCTCATTGCCGGAGCGCACAAACGCGTGGCGCATGCTAGCCGGGTCTTGCTTGTGCTCTTGCCACGATGATTGCGGCGGGCTACTTGAACGTGGCCAACCTGTCGTGGCATTATCACTGGTATCTAGCACTATTCAAAACAGCCGGCAATCCCACCATTTTTAGCGCTGGGAGCACCAGCAGCGGCTCTACCTCGCAGTCACCTCCTGATCACGCCACAACTGACCACTTCTCCACAGGAAAGAGTGACGTCAGGCTCAGCTGCTCCGCAAACATTTCATCTGCTAGGCAGACACATTCAGTCATGCCTTGTCACCTGCATTGCTGTCGTCGCCAAACAAAGTGTTGACCCGGGTTCAGTATGATAGTCCAGAGCTTGGAATCCCCGCGAATCGCAACGTTGCGAATTATTTTTGCTTTGATCGACCAGATGTGCCCGAGGACGCATGCTTCAGCCATGTTCGCTCGTGTGTCTCAATTATCTATATCGGTGTGTTTTGGCGTGCAAAGCGTTCAGGTATATGCAGAGGTGTCAATGCATGATAGTTATCGCAAATGAGCATCAGAGGAGAAATAGTATGTTTCCTGCTTGCCAGGTTATTTTTTACGCCTCCAGAGGGCCCCACCTATCCAGTCTCTCACGGTTGACAGGGTATTACCAGTTTTACGTGGACGCAAAGTCTACAGATGAACTAAGAGTCAACGATACCTGCGCGTTACTTGTTATTGATGATATCTGACAATACGCTGTTCCACTTTTTAAAGCTCGTGGTCATGTTGATGTGCAACACATACGTGATATGAAAAGACACCCTTACGACGCTTTTCTTGTGTTTCGAACTAGACGAATGCAACTCACCTGCAACTCACAACGGTTCCCCGACATGCTGACCGACAAGCGCACGTTTATGTTCTTTTCTTTCGCAGTTCTTCTAAAGGTGGTTTTTATCTTGATAATTTTACGAAATTATTCAAACAGGTGCGACGAAGATAAGATGCGACGAGCGAGTGCGTTTCTGCGCTTCGGCGCCAGTCGGTGCCACGATAAAAACACTCGGATCGTACTCGTCATCGATCGCTACTAGGGAATCATCACTCAGCATGGTATTTGTGGAATGTATCACACCGAACACTTACCACTAGTGTCGATGTCGCAGGGCAGTCTATTTTCCGTTTTTTTTCTTAGCTTTTCTACGCTGTTTGACATAGAATTAAAATGACTTCCACGCGACGGATGTTGTTCAAATTTGGCCAAGAAGGCCTATGCATACAAAGCGGTCGAATGATGGGCACATCTCGATCTTGAAATGTGATGTCAGTGCTCCTTGAATAGACATTTGCCACTTAGCGCACCAATCTGCTGGCTTGGTTAGACATTCATCGAGGTTAATGTGGTCTGTGAAGCTGTTTATCTTCTTGTAAATAATACATTTACCTGCAAACAGCTTGATATTACAGTCAATGTCTGACCCGATGTCATTTATGAAAATTAAAAATAATAGCAGTCCCAAGACGGAACCTTGAGAGACACCAGAAGTTACGGGGGCTATGTTGGACGTATGGCCTTCATACAGCGAACTGAGAGCGATCTGTTAGAAAATGTTTTATCCAAAAAAACAGTAACCCCTCTCGTATCGCACTTTCCAGCTTTATGAGGAATTCGCTGTGACATACACAATCAAAAGCTTCAGATAAATCAAGTAAAATCATATCTGTTTGGCTGCGATTAAAATAAAAGCTAGATCATGAACTACCTCGGTTAGCTGCGTAACAGTGGACAGGCCACTACGAAATCTGCGTTGATTAGGAGACAAAACTTTATTTTCTAGAGAAAAAGTTGTGTGTTTTAAGATGATATGCTGTAATAGCCTACATGAAATGCTAGTGAGGGATATGGGCCGATAATTTGAAACCAATGAATTTTCTCCTGACTTAGTCATGAGTAGGTATTGTTTTTGCAATGTTCCAGTCATCTGGAAGCTGTGATAAGGTAAGCGACTTTCGAAAGATTAGCCCAAGAAACTTGCTACACAGTTCCGCGTACCTTTTAAGGAACTCCTTAGGAATATCGTCTGGACTACTGGATTTTTTAGGATCTAAGTCAAGAAGTAAGTTCAGTATTCCTGCATTTGTGACTTCTAGGTGATCGATGCTTAGCGAATCGCGACATAATATTCGAGGAATAATACCATTATCAGTTGCGAACACCGGCCAGAAAAAATTGTTGTATTCGTTAGCCTTTTCCGTTCTTTCCCCTGGACTGGTGTGCAACTCTGTGTTATTGGTGGCATGAAGGTATCCCCAAAATTTGTTTGGATTGCTTTTAATAAAGCTTGAAAGAGTAACAATAAACTAGTATTGCCTGGTACTTTTTGTTTTTTGCTTAAACTCTGATTTTGCGCACTGCAGCTTCTGTTGGATGGACGCTTTACACTGATGGTTTTTCGCAGCCACACGCAACCTTTTTAATATTCGCTTTGCCTGCATAACCTCACGTGTTATCCAAGGATTATTCCCCAGAGCTTTCTTGTGTTTCTTTGGTATGAAGTTAGTGACACAGTACATAACAGTAGATTTGAAACTTAGCCAAAGTAGATTAGTATCACTGGATGAGTCGGAAGCTAGCTGTAAAAAGTCATCAACTCATGTGTAAGATGGGTTAATACGCTGTTATTGTCAGTTCTTTTGAAATTAATTACAGTTGAGCCACACTGTTCACATGCAATACTGGAGCCAAGCAGCAGCAAGCATATGACTATATGATGGTCAGATATGCCGTCAACTACGTCAGTTCAAACAAGCTTTTCCGGAAAGTGCTGACTAATCGATCTGATCTAATATGTTTTCAGCAGTGTTGTGGAAGCGGGTTGGAAGTAATACGATTGGCTGAAGGCTAAAGTTCAGCATTAAGTTTATAAGAGCGTCCGAGGCAGATGATGTGTAGTTAAGCGTAGTCCAGTCATTGTCTGGTAGATTAAAATCTCTCATAAGCAGGCTACGAGAATTGCGAACATGATGCTGCATGAAGTCATGAACTGCAGTTATGCATTCATGTCTGCATGACAGGCTTCGATAAACGCATCGAATGCATATGGGAGTGCTATCGCAAATAATCCGTCAGAAAATTGATTCAGCATCTGTTACAACTGGAAGCGATACATATGAATGGCATTTCTTTACGAGTAGAGCGACGCCCCCGCCAGGAGAAGGTCTATTACAAATAACGGAATAATTTGGAGGAACAACTTTACTATCAAATATCTCGAACGAAAGCCATGTTTTTGTGACACCTACTATATCAGGACTGTATTTTAGTAGAAGATTTTCGAGAACATCTAGTTTGTTTAGAACACTTCTTGCGTTAATATTTTATATGGTCAGGGCTTGGATTTTGCGTGTGGATGAGCTTGGCGAGTTTGCGGCCTTGATGGCACCTCGTCTTTTTTTTTTAATGGGAACCTTGTTGTTCTTTTCGTCATCCCAGATAAAGGCTTGGTGATTATTAATAAATAATTTGTCAAGTGCCTGCAATACCTTCTCCCTCTTTTCTCGATTTTATTTAGCTCTGTTCCATATTTTTCATATAGGCGAAAAGTCTTCTCCAATCGAGAAGCTGGCGTTTTTCAGTTTGCATTAGTTTTTAAGTATGGATGATTTATGCCTAAAGTCTAACAACTTGAAAATGACTGGTCTAATTTTATTTCATTTCGCTCGTCCCAGGCGGTGTATTTGTTCGATAGAAACGCGTTCTAGGCGGAGAGTGTCCTGAACAATAATCTCATTCACTGCTTGTTCAAGAATTTCACTCGTCTCTCCGTCAGCTTCAGGTGTACCATAAACAATTAAGTTCGATCGCCTACTTCTGTTTTCTAGGTCATTGACCTTCCTTTCCAGCAATTCATATGAGCGTTTCATGCTGACAAGCTCTTCCTGGCAGAGACTAACCTTCTCTTCGAGTCTTGATAAAGCGTATAGCCTTTTATCAATATTGAGAAGCCGCTTTTCCTTTATACATTTAATATCAGTGGCGGTTTCCTTTAATGCACTTGCAATTTGATCTTGCGTAGGCCCCGGGTTAGTCTCGATGTCTCCCCCTAAAAACAGTAGTTGTTGCAAAAACATCCCAACGCAACATGGCATACAAAAAAAACGTGGGCACGGTAGCACAAGCAAAAAAGGATTGTCAGAGCATATCTATTTCCCGTATTTCTTCCTCACTTGCACAAGGAAGACCAACGGGTTGTCGAACGTCCGCATGCCTGAAGCGCCACCAATCTATAAAATTCATAAAAATGAACTTTATAGATTGCCTCGACTCTCCCAACTGGCTTCCAGCAATTATTGGCAACATTGTTAATGTGTGACAATGTTTGCGTCAAAACGACAGAAGTGACGGAACCAAGGCGCCATTACATTGTCTGCTGTTCACAAGGCAATGATTGCATGTGTTGCTTAGCCAACGTTTTGTTGGTCGGCGTGCGAATTTCATTTCGTTGTGGCGATGGGTGGCAGATGGTGTTGCGCTGTGGTTGCACACGATTCCCCGTATAATTACCTGGACATTAAGGAAGCACACTCGGAGGTTACGATTATCCTTCATCTCGACATTATATTGTTACAAATAAATATAGCACCTGGAACTATATAAACTCTTTATTTAGGGCGAACTTGTGCCCGTAAACTCAAAACTAAATATGGTCAGCCAAAAATGTCTCTTGCTCGCTGACTCCAACTTCGTCGGTCTCTTCATCTGCCCCTCGAGTCTCGTGCCGGTCCCGTGGCGTAGCATCGTGGCGCGTGCAGGACGCCGTTCCATGGCGCGGCTTTCTTGCTACTTGCTTGGCGGCTTTTACGAACGCGAATTGTGGCACACGTCTTCTGCGATGGTCGAGCTGTGGCAATATATTGTTTTAGCTAGCAGGGCCGGCTCACTTCACGGAAACTGCGTTAATATCATACCGGCAGAAGGGGGTCCAGCGTGAACATCATGGTAGTTTACTAAGCGAGGACATTACTGCATAGAAACACTTTTTATAATGTATACAGGGCGCACCATGACAGTCTAGTGCGTCGTGCGAAAAGTGGCGCATACGTACTTGGCCTAAATTAATTCTCTCAGCCCTGCCAGCACAATTTCAAATCCCGCTTTTGCCAGACATATGCTCTCTTCCTATAGCAATATTAAGAAGCTTAGTTAGTCCCCAAACCTTTCAGCGGTAGCATTTTACCGATCACAGCCCCACAAACTTGAGTGGCATGGACAGGTCACTGTCAAGATCCACTGTCACTGTCAAGATCGAGATCTGACAGTGGATTGTACAGCCAGCAATCGCCATTCCTCTTCGGCGATTTTACTTGGCCTCCACAAGCGTCCGAATCTCAGCTGTATTTTTCGACAGCTCCGAGGAGCTTATCATGCATCGGCACATTCAGTAACAGACGTGATGTGGCTGTTGTGATGGGGGTCACCTTTCCCCTGAGCAGCTGTTTTTTACTGCTTTCGCAGGCAGCTTTTATACTTCGTGCTGGCAAGACCGGCATGCCTTGCATGGTTTCCGGTTTGCATGGTTTTCACCGCCGCTTACGTTACACAAAGATAGTAGTGCGGTTGGGTTTCGGTTTCGGTGCCGCACTTTTTTGCACATTTAAAATTATTCTAAAGTTTGCCGAGTATTTCTGCTATCAGGCCCATAACAGGAGTGTCTGGGGAAAGGCACCATTACTTAGGCGTGGTAAAAAAATCACCGAAGTTGGCCTTAAAAGGGGAGATGCGGGTCGAAAAACGCATTTTTTTCAAAACTACTGGTTTTTTATTTTCGCCTGTTTTGATAAGAGCAGTACCTCTACTGTTACGAAAAAAAAATACAGGTCGAGACTTAACTGGAAATGCTTTAAAATTGCATCTAAAGAGCACAAGGTGCCTGTTAAAAGGTCCGAAGTGCGCAGTCTTCGAGCACCTTGCCGCCGATAAGCGCCGCCGCTCACCATTGTTGATCGAAGAGCCTCACTCTTCAAATAACGACAGTTTCTTTCGCCGATGCAGCACAAGAAATAATACAAAGA
Source organism: Rhipicephalus microplus (assembly GCF_043290135.1). Lineage (NCBI taxonomy): Eukaryota > Metazoa > Arthropoda > Arachnida > Ixodida > Ixodidae > Rhipicephalus > Rhipicephalus microplus. The sequence continues at coordinate 246,752,143 of NC_134700.1, read as the reverse complement.
AGCACGCTCCTGCCCATTTTTCGAGCGCTGTGACTGGCTTATGACGTTGTACGGATCGGGGACCGCCATTGGGCGCTGCGCGCCTATATGTGCTGTGAAGCCTATAGGCGGGGTTCATGTTTTGTTGAGCAGCGCAGCTGAACAATGCTTTTCTCGTGTAATTATCCCAGTTATGAATAAAAATGCCAATGCTGGCAAGTGAAAGCCGTTGTGCGGTGCGCTCTGTGGGAATAGGCTACGAGCAGCTGGTCCAATTTGTGGCAGTTGTTGACTTGCAAAAGCCAATGCATCAAAAGTCATTCACACCCGTTAGACGGAAAGTTCATGATGCGACAATGGATGACGTCAGCGCAAATCTTACGAGGTCGAAAGAGCTCGCACTGAGGGAACTTAGCAAGGACAACATTGCCATTGTGTACGACGGTATGTGGCACAAGTATGGCCGCAAAATGGCATGACACTGGACTTAGTTTGGATTTCGCAGTCCTGTCCAACTTCTTCCTAGCTTGAAGTTGGCACAAGGCTCTGCCAGATGGAGCGGAAGTTTGGCAAGCGTTTCATGGCCCTGTCTGGGAGGAGTCCACTCGAAAAAAACGAGAGGGACAAACTCATGCTCCTGGCTTATTTTAGTGGCAGTGGCCACTACAAGAAGGATATTTCTTATTGGTGGGCGAATTTCATCAGATTCAATGATATTTTTTGTAAATAAAAACTCAATTTTAACTTTAAAACTCGTTTTTTTAAAACACAAATGTTGCCTTTTTTTTAATGTGCCCCTCCTTTTTTGAGCACTTCTAATGCTTGGATCCGCATAAAATTTTGCCCATTTTTTTTTCCAAAGTATGACGAATGAAATTATCTAGTTTATATTTTAATATTTTATTGAATAATAAAAAAATTGTTGTAAACCTTCACTAGGGTAGGTGAAATATGAACTTTTTACGTCTATTATTTTCACACCTATTACACATTTTGTAAGTGCTTCCTAATTAGTTATTTGCATTCTACACTTTATTTCAAGCATTATGAACTATGAATGGTAAAAAGTTACGGAAGTTTAGGGATGAAAAGGGGGGGGGGGGGGGCAAAAGGGTTAAAGTTTTTACTTTGTCATGTTGCAGACCTAAAAATCAAGAAAACAAGAAAACTAATTATATATTTGAAATCAGCATAAAAAGTTCCATAAACAGCTCAAGTTTCATTTGCTCTAGGGTGAATATTAAAAAAAAAGTGTCTTCGAGTAGCATCTCCCCTTAAACATGAAGTTTTGATGTTTTCTATTTTTAATTTTTTTGCTTTGGTATGCACCTGATATTTAGTAATTGTGAAAAAATTATTGCATCAATCACTTGCTTTATCTATAGTGTTACTTCCATAATTGAGATACCTGCCCTGTGCGTCAGAACCAACTGTTTGCAGTTACGAGCCCTGCAAACAGTGCCAGTGCTTGCTTGCATGGTCCATGTTTCAATTGGCTTTGAAGATTATGCCAGCTGTTTGAGCTCAAGGTCATCATGGGCCACTTTTTGCAGTAGTGCTAGTTTAGGCAAAGGCAGACACTTTCATTTTATTGTTTTCCTGCAGATGAAAAGTTGAGTGCCAACAATGTCAACGAGCCGATAGAGAGGGGAAAACCAATTGAAGAAATCAGAGACCAGCCATACTCTTTGCCATCTGACTTCACCTGGGACACTCTGGACATCAACAATCCAACCATAGTAAGGCTCAATGTTCATGTTAGGCTCAGCTTCCTTATAGATTCTGCATTTCATAGCATTGCTTAGCATGAAACATTTTTCACCTTATTGTGAATGTTATTTCAAGTTTGTAGAGGTTGAGAGCACGTTCCGTTTGTGCCTCATTCTCTAGTTAGCGCATTGTGTTCATTTTGCATTGCTTGGTTCCTGGGAATCACTATGTTAGAGCACTATAGCGGCCATAGCCATGGATGGCTCTAAGCTTGTTTGCAATGCAAGCCATGTTTCTGCCTTTCGAAATCAAGATGTTATGACACTGCTGCACAGCATGCTTGCATATGTCACCAAAAAGTGCCCTCATGTGCCGCTTGTGATGGCCATCCATCCCACTTGAGATAAAATAAAACCTTATTTAAAAGAAGGTTTTGCTGGACAAATATTAAATTGTAGTAAAGTGTAAGGTATGCATGGCTTTGTTGTTTGGCATGTACATCCACAGTGCAATCTCGCTTTGCTCACATACACATATTGTATACCAAATCTACGGCACTAGAATGCCAACATTGAGCCATTGCAGTGCCAGCAGCACAAGTAGCTGCCTCGGTGTCTGCTGTAACTGCCAAGCAAAGCGTACCTTGTAAACAAATCGGAATGACCAAAGAAGTTTAGGATGGGCGGAGTGGCACATTTGTTTTGGAACAGCACCACCAAAATTCAAGATGGCGATGACAAGGTTTACCACCAAAGAAAATCTGAGTGCACATGGGCTTCCTCAGGAATGATACGGCTCTGCCTTTGTGAGAAACACAAAAGAGTGCGAGACACAAAGAACTGCTAGACAGCGGGAAGCATGACATGAAAGCAGTTCCAATTATTTGCTCATGCCAACAAAACAGCTTGGGGCAAATAAGACAGATATCAAATGCCTTGCTTCGGCTGGTAGTGCATGCTGAAATCTAAAAGTAAGTCATAGCACCATCTTTAAATTGCAAACAAAAATCTGAGGCTGTGCTTTTGTTTGCAAGAACAAGTAAATGTCATAGGTGTCTTGGTCAGGAAGTGATCGTTATGAAGTAACGAAAAAATCTAATTTGGATGATAAACATCAGAAGCGTGTACTATGAGACTGGTCTTGCTATGCAAAACTAGGTGGGCAACATTTAGCTGAAGGACCCCTCTAAAACACCCACAGGTAGAGGTGAGTGAAAATTCGAGCACTTTGAATATATTAACGAAAACTAAAGTATTCAAATTCGCTTCGACAGGAATTTATAAATTATTTGAAGTATTCTTAATGAACCGCCTCGACTTCCAAGAATAATCAACACTGCTGTGGTCACTGCTGTGGTCTCGACGTTTTTTATTAGGCTGAGCCACCTGACGAACCCTTCGAATGAACAGGCTCACAGAGATAATTATATACAAGTGAAGAGAAACAAATGACGAGTGTGTGGAATATTGTGCTTACAATGGTTGTACAGTCACTTGGATGCCAAGACTTCAACAGGTCACTGACAGCTTCTGTGTTGTCGCTTCAGTTACAGAAGTCTTGTGTGCATTGCGAACACCTTTCAGGCAGCCATTCCAGTAGCAGTGTTTGTAATTACTGTGTATTGTCAATTATAAGTTGGCTCCGATTATCCACCCCCCAACTTGCAACCCCTTCTAGGAAAAAAAAAAAAAGTTGACTCCGAACACAGCCTTATGCTGTGGCCAAGTACACCAGTATGTCTTTCAGAAGAGGGAGTGATATAAAGAAACATTTATTCGACCGTGAGACATTGCTTACGACTCGTCATCGCTTGAGAGAAGGATGCAGCAATCTTGATCATTGCCATCGTGTGGGCCACTGCTGTTGCTCATTGTCAAAAGAAGTGCTGGTGACACTGAGATGCCACACATAGAAAACGCTCCGTGGACCATGTCCGTTGGCAGTCTATACCAGACATCATTAACCCATTGTGCCACTTCACTTAAAGAACTCTGTTTGAACTCTGTTAGCGGCTCTGTGAGCGGGATGCACATATCCTTAGCGATAGTATGTGCTTTTGCTTCAGTATCATCATAGCTAACACTACGGCTTTTGTTTCTCTGGTCGTGAACTGAATCTCGAACCATTTACTCAACAACAGGGTATCATCCAGATTTTGGTTTGCGAAACAAACGGCGTGTCGCAGTGAATGCAAATATCTTGGTCCTTAGTTGTTGTCACACAGGTCCCGTTAATTAGGGAGGCGATCGCCGGGCTGATTCCAGAGGCCGAAGTATTGACCCCTCGAACCGCACCACGAAAGCGTGGACAATTTAGAAGTGGTCCTTTTTGGCGCGCCAGCGGACGCCGGCTGTGGCCCAAAGAACAAGTCAGAGCCGAGAGTTGATAAACAAAACAAATATTATATTCTCAAAAATGGCAGATCGAAAACAATACACAAGAATGCACACTCCACAATAGTTACATACAATACGTCACCAATCAAACAACGTACTACACAGTACAATCAGCCACACTCAAAACAACGGACACAGACAACGATACGCACTACAATGCAGTCGCATGCTTTGAACCACCTAAACACTCAAAGTCTAAAGAGATAGAAAACCTGTCCAGTCCAAAGTTCTTGGAACAAAAGTCTGGATGATACTCTTCCGAGAATCACTCACTCAAAGTCCAGCGTTGTTGTCGTTCCGCAGTCCCCGAAGTTTCTCTTCCAGGAAACTTCACGTCTTCAATAGGCCACTCTCCAAGCTTCAAACTTCTTTGCCCGAACACGTCGGCTTCACACACGCAGCGGTTGCCACGCGTGTTCGCTCGATAGCGGTAGACACACGCTCTTGCCTGTAGCTCGAGCCTTCACCACTCAGGTGGAAATCCTCTTCATCTCCTGCTTTGTCGCTACGGACAAAACCTTCGCCGACTACACGGCGGGATCCCTTCGCACTCTGGTGCTAACTTCCGTCTTCTCCTGATCTGTCGTCTCCGCTGCTCGGTTAAATACCTTCCGCACGACATTCCAGAAAGTTCTCGTCATTTCGTCGGCGTGATACGCAGCGAAGGCTGGGGAGAGGCGCGAGACTGTACGAATGCCCTCCGCGATGGATAACTCAACCCGGCGTGACCACGCCCCTTTCGTTCTAGAAATTTCGCGGCCTTGCTCGGCCGCCGATATGGGGTGAGGAGGTTCGTCGGCGAAGCCACGCTTCCGAGGGGAGAGCGCGCGCCCGGGGAGCCTTTAGATGTTTTTCTTTTTCTTTTGACCACGCGGCGTCACTCCGGCGTTTCGTCGTGACAATTTGGCGGCGCGCCCATTTTTAGCGCTCGTTCTGTAACAGTTGTCTTCATTCTGTCACGCACTTTTCTGTTACGTCGAACTTTCGCCCTGTTTCCACATTGCTTCCTGACTCAGCGTAGAGGATCGCTTGCTGCTTTAAAGTAGCTCTTTACCGTTGCCTGTATAGCGACAAAAGCACAGCTTTGTTGAGCAGCTTTGCAAATCGTGCACACCACTGTTCGCAAGCGAGGCGAAGTGTAAAAATGGTGAACAGGCATGAGATGGCGTGAGCGCAAAAAGACGTGAAAACGTTCGTGACACAGAACACCTGTATACTACCATTCTTGTCGGCACATGCGTGGGGCGCATGTGACTGGTCATGTCATTTAGTTCTCCGTGAGTTGTTACCCGCCCACACGGTGCTGCCTGCTGTTTTATGAAATGGCCACTGTGCTTCGTGGGAAATCTGAATTTTTGAATTCGCTAGTCAGCTAGCGCTGTTCAGGCATGCCGTCCACTAAAGAAAGAAACGCATGTCATGTCTTTCGCGAATAATAAACATCACGTTTTTTGAGAACGAGAGATGCATGTCGCATTTCTTTCTTCGCGAGCCAGATGCACTGTCACACCCACATCCGGCGAGTGCCGGTGTTGTCGATCTTGCCCGACACATGCCAATGCGTTGGCACTATCATTAAAACCGTGATGTTATGTTGTCGGCGACGCATCATAGAAAAAATGCTGTATCTCCGACGCATCGTTTCTGATGCTTCCTCCTCTAACCACCATAGCTATACCGTAGTTATGCGATTGTCACATCAGATTTTAAAATATCCGGCACCGAAAGCGGCGTGCGCGTGTCCCCACGACTCCAATGTTTCTGCAGCTGATGTCATCGACGCATCGAATGGCAGTGAAGTCGAGGACGATGACCGGTCATTGTGCCCCTCAGAGAGGTCGACTTAACGATCTTGGTATAGGTCGACTCCGATTATAGATCGACCCCCGAACTTTGGAAGGCCATTTTATAAAAAAAAATGACCTATATAATCAGCAATATATGGTAGTAATACTTTTGTCTTGCTGTGCAGCTTACTTGTTTACTCTTCCGTCTTCAATGAAGTGAAATTACCATATTTTTCATTTTCTTTGCTCTCCTCAGCTCAAAGAGCTGTATCAGCTACTCAACGAGAACTATGTAGAAGATGATGACAACATGTTCCGCTTTGACTATGCCCCTGAATTTCTCAAATGGTAAGCTGCTGTATCTAGATATTGACAGCTAAGTCATTTCATTCTTTAGGAGAGTGCACTTTATTGAAGAAGCTTAAATACTGTCTTGAGTTGATCGTGGTTATTGAGTTGTGAAATTAACGTTGGTGGTGGCTGTGTGGAGGCAAAGTTCGGAGGTGCATTGTTGCTTCTTTTGTATTTATAATTAGGTAGGCACGGGATGATATCTCGCTGCTTGTGGTAGAAAGTAAAGGGGTAAGGGGGCATTTTAACACGATTCCATGTAATTTTCACTTTGTTTCACTGAGCCATGGGTTGCCACCATCATATTATCATTAAATGACTTTAGTATAACGGCTCACAATTTCCATTGACACTGCCTGAATTGTATGAATCTTGCATTCTGGTTATCTTACAGTGGTTTGCAGCTAGCAGTTGCATGCATTAATCACCAGGTTGTTAAGCAGCCCAGATAAATCAACAAATCTCGAGAATGTTGAGATATACAATGCTTTGGGCTTGTTGGTTGAGGTAGGGCCATGAACCAGAAAGTGGAATGGCTTACACAACCGATAACTCGATAGCGCAATCTTGTTTAGGCCCTATTTTTCATGTTCGAGTTCAAATCATTCAGTTGAAAACTATAACAAAACAATGTCTTAGGTAGCCCTAACTTGTTCATATCTCAAGGTTTCATGACTGATTGTTCTGAATTTCGTTTGAAGTGATGGAGCCGATAAAAGTGCTTTTCTTGTCACTTTCTCATTTTTAACCTACTTGTATCTGTTGCGTTGCGTCACAGAAGTCAGCTTGCAGTTTTCATAGCTTGTGGCTAATGCAGGACAGGCATGTGGTTTCAGAATGCTGTGTTAGCTGCTGCATTCAGACAGTTACAAGCTAGACCTGGTCAATGCTACATTTTCTGTCCTGTTGCACAAAATATGTAAACAGTGTGCCAGAGAAACTGTCACAGCGTTTGTGGGCTTCTTAATACATGCTGCAGTATAACCTTGGCCGTATGAGCCTGGTTACACTTTGTGCAAAGTGATAGTGCACTTGCTGAGCAGAATGCCATAGAGGGAATTGAAGGTAAATGGAGACGCATGAACAGCACCGGGACTACTTCTGCGTTTTCTGTTTGTACTGTTTCTGGCAATTTCCCAGTAGTCGGTAAGCCTTGCGCAATTTTTCCAGCTATTCAAGCATTCCCAACTTTTGAACTGCAGTACACTGTTGTACAGCAAAAGCTGTATGGCAGTGTTATGAGATCACAACTCGGGTCACGCGCAGTTATCCGCCGCCGCCGGTGTCCGTAACCACATCGCACGAAATTCGAAAAATAAAAAAAAAACCTAGCACCAAAGACACAATGGGGCTCGAAACCCGGGTCTGCTGGGTGCCAGCCCAGTATTCTACCACTGAACTACGCTGGTGCTTGTAAGTTGCTGGCAAACTTGCCTTAGGCAGGCTTGATGTCTGGAAAGCAATTGCGTTACCGTATTTACTCGCATAATCCTCGCACTTTTTTTTTACCAGAAAACCGATTCAAAGTTGGGGGGTGCGAGAATTACGCGGGGAAAACTTTCCACGAAAACGTAGAGAGCGAAAAAGAAAACGAAGTTGCCGCAAATCGGGATTCTCACACCAGCAACTTACAGCAAGCTTTAAGAAGTACTCATTAGAACTTACCTCAACAATAAAAGCAGAGGTTCAACACAAGACAAGATTTATTTGAGACACAAAAAGTGGAAGCAAATAGTCGAGAATTAGAATACCACACGCAAAGCTTGTGGGCGTTGCGGTGTAGCGGTAGCGTTCGTTGCTCAACAGGAGCCCTCAAAAGGTAAGCGTAGGACGTCAGTATTGGGCTGATGGCTATTTAACAGAATTGTCCGCAGTTTCCTTCTGAAGAAATAAAGTTTACCATCAATCCCAGTTTTAGGCACACGGCAGACCCAACGCGTCTTGGTGGCTTTCAGCTGCCGCCACCAGTAGCGAACATAAAACTCGTAGGCTTCGAAGGGCCTACTGGCGGCCCTGTTGCCGTTGTTTAGGGCATGATCCATCACTTGCAACTTCAATCATCCGTGTAGCTTCAGTATCGCCCCATAACGTGCCAAGAATACTGACACATCAAACAAAACACGCTGAAACGCGCACTGGCCACTTCGGCTTGGCTTGGATTAGATTGAATCTCCGTGAAATAGTACTCTTAATGCTTAAGAGATGGCGCCAGATGGCGCACGCTATCATCATCAGTGGCTGGAACGAGCAGATGACTTTATTGCGGCAGTTTTTGAGGGTGCGATAATTACTCGAGGAAAAAAATCGTATTTCTGGGGGGCAATGTGGGGGGTGCGAGGATTACGCGAGTAAATACGGTAATACAACTTATAAAGCATTTTAAAACAGCCAAACAACAACCAGTCGTCGCACAATGCGAATATCGTAACGAGTGGGTCGTTCAATTCTCCAATCCATCACAAAAGCTTGTTCTTGTTCCCCTAATAATTGTGGTGCATACCCACTTCAGCCATAACTCTTCATCGTCGTCAGCCACTGCATCAACAATTAGCACGAAATTCCTTGCAAGTGTTTAGCGAATACCACGCTTCTCAGAAGAATGATGAGAAATAGCATAGCGAATGCCCGCCTACTACCCAAAAGTTTATTATTAAAGCCCTAGTGGGCATCAAGCAAGTGTGCTTGCAGTAGTTACCCAATGTGTGTTATGAAAAGGCTCTGAAAGGCCGCTCTCTAGCTTTCGCTGTGACTGTGCTGCGCTTTTCGCGCAGGCTTGGCGTTTTTTGTTTCTGTGCACACATTTGTAACAGATGTCAAAGTATGAGCCAGTCTGCGTGTTTTTATTTTAAGGGAAAAATTGGAGATCTTTTTTTGTTGCATTGAAATCCTGTAACCATGATACCAGTCGCTTGAGCGAGCTTAAATGGTGGTTCTTGCAATTATAGGGCCTTGCAGCCTCCTGGCTGGACTGCTGATTGGCATTGTGGTGTGCGTGTTGTCAAGAGCAACAAGCTTGTGGGTTTCATCAGCGCTGTACCAGCCACGATACGCATCTACAACCAGTGAGTGGTAGCTGCGTAGAGCTGCTATACTTTATTTTCTGACGCATTTTACCTTTTGTGAGTAAGCTGTGGTTGGCAACGAGATTGTCTCTCCTGTGCCAACTGGTGCCAGGTTGGCGCAGGTTTTTCCAACTGGAAGAAACTGCGTCATACTGTTTCAAAAAAGTTTCTTTTGTCTAATTTGCGCCACTAGGTAGTTTTGGAACCGAAAGTAATGTTGACAGCATTCATTGTGAGTGGATATCACGTGATGGTTTCCATCTTGTACACGTGCGATACTGCATTTGCATACAGTTACGCTGCTGCAAAAGCACAATTGTGGTGGTCTTTTCTGATAACCATTGGCAAAGAATGAAGGTGATATGGCAACTACCGAAAAGCGTGCCAGTATGACTTATCGCTGACAAAGAGGCTATGTGTGTGGAGTAGCACCGATTTAAGCCTACCGCACACTTTTAATAGATGCTGACCATCTGAGAACACTGAGGCACCGATCACTACTGCCTCAAATCGTTTTGCCAGTCTGCACCGCTTTGCAGAAATGAAAGCAGCTCGTTGTTGCAGAGTTGAGCATTGTGAATCGCATGCACTGAGACAGCAAGCGTAGCACACGCTTTCGTGAGGTGACAGCCCGAACGCACCTCCATCTGCTGCCAGGACCGCTAGAGCATCGCTTGTAAAAAGCTCGCATTGTTGCGGTAATGCAACAGGCTTCTCGTCGCATCTGTGCACGGTCTGAAGGGGAGTGGGTGCAAGCGGCTCGGCATGGTGTGCATGCGAAGCAGGTGAAGCGCTGCACGCAGTAGACAATCGGCTTCCTGAAACTGTACTGCTTGTTAAAAAAGAAAAAAGCTGTGTCAGTTTTTGCGAAGTAGCAAATCGTAGTACACATTTATCGCAGATAGCCGATTATGTGCCTTTCGTCGGTACCCCAGTTGCTGCGATGGCTGCGTATCCAGGGCCCTGCAGTAGTTTTGAAAAGCTATTCGGTGTCACCACTGAGTGTCATAGGACAGTCATGCGAGAATGCCAATTATTTGTAACCATTGGCAGAAAGAAAGAAATGGCTTCGCGGTGGGCACTTTAGGCAATATTTAATTGTTTATGTTTATGGTGATGGTGCACGTAAATAAACTCAAATTGGTACTGTGCCATAGACGTGCGCAAGGGGGGTGGTGCAAAGTTAGCCCCATACAGTGGCATGATAGAGAGGGGGTGCTGCAACAAACCTTCCCCCCCTCGCCCCCTAAGGGTAACCCTGTGCACACTTCTGCGCTTGGTTTTTAATGCATACTATTTTTAGTGCGTACTTAGCTGCCATCTTGGCAGGTTATCGGTATGTATGTATTAACGAAGCTTTACTGCAATGATCTCTATTTTAATGCGCTTTTGAAAGAGAATGAAAAGATAACTCGGCAGGATCCGAACCTGTGACCTGCGACCTTCAAATAACGCGTCCGACGCTCTACCACTGAGCTACATCAAACTGAATAAAGGCTCACTTTTTTCCTCTTTGTGTGTCATGGAAAGCCCATGTGTGCTTCAAACACAGAGGTAGCTGCTCTAAAAGCAGACTTTGCCTGATCAATTGGCTGCTCCCCCACTTCAAAGCTCATGTATGCAGCAAAGATGTGCTTTATCTCAAAAGCAATTATATGGACACCTTCGACTGACTTTCCCTTTCGCCGTCGTGTCCTGGATATGTATAAATACTTATATATATTGTTATGAGACAATGTCCTACAAAAGCGGTTAGATAGGCACGGAGAAAGACTACATAATTTTGGTGTAGGGCCCCCTTTGTGGGTATGCGCCAGGGTAGGAAAAATCATCTTCAGCTCTTGTTCTCCATCTTGGCTTGCGCGTTGGCGTGGTGTAAATATATCTTGAAACGCCTAGTATCGCGTGTACCTTCACGTAACATTTTGGTGGAGGTGCTGGGTTACAACGCACGACGGAGTTACGCAGCGGACGCCTCGTTGCTGCTTCCGACGTGTCCACCGGCAGCAACGCTTCGTCAACTGCCGCGCCCAATGCATAAACGGCGCCGACCTCCCCTCTTTTTCTCGTAGCTGCTCCACCCCGCGATCCCGGCAACTTTTCGGGAACAGAAGGCGAGGACGTGGATGAGTGGCTTAAACTCTACGAGCTCGTCAGCGAAAATCACAGGTGGGACTCAACCTTGATGCTGGCGAACGTCATCTTTTATTTGCAAGGAACGGCCAAGGCATGGTTTAATAACAACGTGGACGCGATCACGAGCTGGGACGTATGCAAGACCAAGTTACGTGAGTTGTTTGGTCAATCTATCGGCTGCAGGCAGGCCGCTAGGAAAGAACTTGGCACACGTGTTCAGGCGTCCACGGAATCTTACCTGACGTATATACAAGATGTGCTGACCATCTGCCGTAAAATTTACCGAACCATGGCTGTAGCAGACAAGGTACCACACGTGCTCAAGGGCATCGCAGACGATGAATTTAACCTCCTTGTGTGCAAAGGCTGTTCCACCGTGCAAGACGTTATCTTGGAGTGCCAACGCTTTCAAGAGGCTAAAAGTCGTCACTTTGCCCACCACTTTACGCGCCTCCCCAACACTGCTCCAACGTCAACTTGCGAGGATCTTCGTATAGCGACCCAGCCCAATTCACACTCGGGTGACATCACGAGAATCGTACGCCGCGAAATCGAGGCCATATCACCCGCACTGTTGAGAGCTCTAGGACCAAGTGATCCTCAGCCGACCATATCGCTAATACAGATTGTTGTTCGCCAAGAACTAGCCAACGCGGGTATTCACACGGTCTGTTCTGTGCATTGTCCCGACGCTGTCAGTTCATCTGCCTCCAGCCACCCACAGCATTATCGCTACCCTGCTCCGCGTAACCGTGACCCAAATGCGTGGAGGACGCCTGACGACAGGCCGATTTGCTTTCAATGTGAACGCGTGGGACACATTTCCTGCCATTGCCGGAGCACATGGACCTCACCGTATCGGGCAAACTCAAGCTTCTCCAACCTCCACTCACCAGCCCATCTCTATGGCCAGGAACTACCACGGCATGATGGCTCAGCTAATTACGACCCGACCACTATGACCACTGCCCAGTACAGTCGCTCACCTTCACCTCAACGTAGATTTTCCAGGTCTCCACCGCTACCCCGTCCCTATCCTTTGCCCAGTGGTTTTCCTCGGAAAACTAATGGCTGCAGCTCCTGGAGGTGACGCTGCTGATACGACTTGCTCTCCAATTCCTCTGTTGACTGATCGTCGTTGAAGTGGACGATTTATCTGTTAAAGCCTTGGTGGACACTGGCGCCCATATTTCTGTGATGAGCTTGCACATTCGTAACCGCTTGAAGAAATTCCTTACTCCAGCCCCTTCACGCAGTGTTCGTGTTGCTGATGGTGGTACGGCTTCTGTTATTGGCGTCTTTACCGCACGCGTCACTAACCCCGGCGGCCAAACTTCAGTTCTCTTCACTGTTCTCTCACTGCACCAATGATGTGATCCTCGGTCTTGACTTTCTGTCCTCTCATTCAGCCCTAAACGATTGTTCAGCTGGTACTGTGCAACTTGACCTACCGTGTCCGATTGATCCGCCCAGTCCACCCCAAGCTCGTATGTGCTCTGCTGAGCATGTCTGTTTGTCACCGCAAACTGTGACTTGCATCACCGTAATGCCCTCACCACCTGTATCTGATGGCGACTATGTGCTCACGCCCATTTCATCCATTCTTTTAACTCACAGTGTTACCTTACCACACACTGTTATTCAGTTACGTGCGAACCGCGCCTTCATTCAGGTGCTCAACTTTGCTCTGTGTCCACAAATGCTCCCTCGTGTAATTGCCCTCGCCATGCTGACTCCCTTTGACGAATGCGTCACTCAGCTCTATCTTAGAACGATGCTGGACACTGTAGCTACACGCATGCTCGATCTTCGCAAGCAAGCCCGTCTGCTGACGTTAAAAAAATGAGCACGCCAGACATTTTGCCGCATCAAGCTGACACACTCCTTCACGTCCTTGAGTCATACTGGGACGTATTTGAATTTTGTGATCGTCCGCTTGGTCAAACCACTGCTGTAAAGCACCGCATTGATACCAGCGATGCCTCCCCTGTCCATTGGCGGCCATACCGCGTATCTCCAAACGAGCGTCACATAATTCAAGCAGAAGTCTGCAAAATGCTCGCCGGACACATAATTGAGCCATCATGTAGTCCATGGGCTTCCCCTGTAGTTCTTGTCAAAAAGAAGGACAACACTTGGCGATTCTCTGTTGACTACCTACATCTGAACATGACAAGATTACTAAAAAAGACGTCTACCCGCTACCGCGCATAGACGACGCCCTAGATTGTCTTCATGGCGCTAAGTATTTTTCGTCCATTGATCTAAGATTAGGGTACTGGCAAATTTCTGTCGACGACATGGACCGCGAAAAGACTGCTTTTGTCATGCCCGATGGTCTTTACCAGTTTAAAGTCATGCCCTTCGGGTTATGCAACGCTCCGGCCACCTTCGTGCGAATGATAGACTCTCTTTTGCGTACTTGCGTCTGTGCTCGTACTTTCAACGTTTTGTGAACAACTATGTGGAAGTAGCCCGTCCTCTCACAAACTTACTGAGAAAAGATGTCTCATTCACATGGGGTGCTGCAGCAGGCTACGGCATTCTCAACACTTATTGTATTGCTAACAGAACCACCTGTTCTGGCCCATTTTGACAACGCCGCCCCTAGAAGTCCGCACTGATGCGAGTGGCCACGAAATTGGTGCTGTTTTGGTTATCGCCTATGCCAGCCGTCTCCTCTCACAGGCGGAAAGGAACTACTCAATCACCGAAAGGGAATGCCTTGCTCTCGTTTGGGCAGTAGCGAAATTTCGGCCCTATTTACACGGTCGACATTTCACCGTCATAACCGATCACCACGCACTTTGCTGGCTCGCATCCTTGAAAGACCCCACTGGGTGCCTTGGTTGATGGGCATTACGACTCCAAGAGTATAACTACTCGGTGTCCTTCAAATCTGGCCGCTTACACCAGGACGCCGACTGCTTATCTCGGAATCCAGTCGACCTACCTTAGGCGTTCGCGCCATGTGTCCTGTCTCTCTCCGCTTTGAGCAACATCTGGGAGGAACAGCGCCGAGATCCTGTCTTACGTAACATTATCGAGAAGCTTCATTCTGCAGCACCCGATCCATCTACTCAATTGTTCGTGGTCAAGGATGGCACATTGTACCGTTACAACGTCCGCCCCGATGGACACGAACTGCTCCTTGTGGTACCTTCCCACTTACGTGCGAGTGTGATCGGCCAGCTCCATGGCATTCCCACTGCCGGTCACCTCGTACTGTCTCGGACGTATGACCGTGTACAGCGTCGATTTCACTGGCCCAGTCTTTATCGCTCGGTCCGCAGCTACGTTGCCTCATGCGACCAGTGTCAACGCCGAAAAAAAACCTTCGGTGAGCCCTGCTGGGTTCCTCCAACCACTTGACGGTCCCTTTGATCCGTTCTTTCGACTTAATCTTGACCTCCTAGGCCCTTTCCCTGCATCCACTTCTGAGAATAAGTGGATAGCTATTGCGACGGGTCACACAAAGCGGTACGCCATTGCATGAGCTCTACCAACCAGCTGTGCCACAGACGTTGCCGATTTCCTTCTGCACGACGTCATACTTCATCATGGCGCACCACGCCGACTCCTCACAGATTGTGGACGCTATTTCCTTTTTCGAGTAATCGACGACCTGCTTCGCTCCTTCGAGACAAAACATAAATTTACGACAGCCTACTACCCGCAAACTAACGGACTGACTGAGCGATTCAACCGGACTATGACCGATATGCTTGCCATGTACGTATCGTCCGACCACCAGGACTGGGACGTTGTATTACCCTTCGTTACGTTCGCCTATATTTCCTCACGCCACGATGCAGCTGGTTTTTCACCTTTCTCTCTCGTGTTTGGCCGAAATCCAACTTTACCGTTTGACACCATCTTTCCGACAGCCGTCGACTTGACGACAGAATACGCCCGCGATGCTATCACCAGAGCTCAAAAAGCACGAGAAGTTGCCCGTCAGTGCCTCTTAGCATCGCAAGATCAGCAGCGGCAGCGTTACAACTCCCATCATCGCCAAGTTTCTTTTACTCCAGGTTCTCTTGTGCTATTGTGGCCTCCGACCAGGCGCGTTGGACTTTCTGAAAAACTGCTTTCCCGCTACGCGAGACCCTACCGCGTATTGCGCCAGTTGACAGATGTGACCTATGAGATAGCCCCGCTCGGGTCTTCCTCCTCCTCTTCTTCCTTATCTACAGACATTGTTCATGTATCTCGCCTTCAGCTTTACCACTCGGCAACATCATAGAAAGCACCGAGACGGTGCTTCAGCACCCGGGGGTTATGTTATGAGACAATGTTCCACAAAAGCGGTTAGATAGGCGCGGAGAAAGACGACATGATTTTGGTGTAGGGCCTCTTTGTGGGTATGCGCCAGGGTAGGAAGGATCATCTTCAGCTCTTGTTCTCCATCTTGGCTTGCGCGTTGGCGTGGTGTAAATATATCTTGAAACGCCTAGTATCGCGTGTACCTTCACGTAACAATATATAAAGAAAGGCATTAAGAAACATAAATCAGTTGAAAAAATTTCAAAGCAAGATACCGTGGATTCAAACAGCAAACGCTCGCTTTGCAGCTCACTGCACTAGCCAACACAGCCACTCGCCATGCTTATGCTCAACATATAACGGTGAGCCATTCATACGCACCATTTACCGCTCACGGTCCGCAGATTTCTGTACAGCTTGAGCGTATTTTCTATCACCAATACCTTTACATGTTCTTTCGAGGTGGAAACTACCCTTGAGACACGTACGAGGAAGTGACCCTCTCTTCTGTACCACTCATGATGTCGAAGAGAAAAAAAACAAAACATGGCTGGTCGCTTCCTCATAAGAATGGGTATAACTCAAATGTGAAACATATCTTCATATAAGTAATCCTTATTGTGCAGCGATATATGAGAGCTTGTACGATTTCTATTGGCATATCGCAGCTGTAGCACCAATTGACGTCAACATAGTCATGTGGATGCCTAATGACACATCTTCATCGTGACGACTACCACCCATGATCGTGTTAACCATTGTGGTAACTGCAGTTTTTAACATATATACTTGAACACAACGCATCGTTCATCGCGCACTAAGATAATATCAACAAGCACACACTAAACACGGCTACTCAATAAGCGCCTCTTCAAAGATTGTGAGTCATGGAGAGGAACAGCATGGTGTGCACTCATGAAACCTACGCCAGCGCTCACGTGTACTGCGCTTCAGCAATGCGTAACGCAAAGGTTCATAGCTTAAACCGCAAACACGCGCCGGCGTTCCTCGTCCTGCTGGCCTCGGTTTCGCTCCGCCAAGGCTCGACATTTGCCCGTCGACATCATTGCCTTGCTGCAGTGCTTACTGCAGCAGTTTTATTAATTTAGCCGGTGCTATCGCACTCGGAGTAGTCGGTGGTGAAACAACGTTGGTGCTTATGGAAGCTACTTTGACAATGAGCTGTCACACGTTAACACAAAGTAAAAGGCAAAGAACAAAGCTTCGTCGGCGCTTGCTCTAGGGTTTTTTACTGCTATCGAGAAGCATGGCCTCCAAGACTTCGTGCCAGCACACAGTCTCGGACGTCATGTTTTAACTGCATCATGCTGCTTTTCTTGAGCACTCACAGACAGCGGCACCGCCCCGCTTCACGAACAGAAAGCACAAAGTGAAAAATATCCTGTGAAAGATTTAAGGCGCGTTTATACGAAGCTCAGCAACTACCTCAATAGCTCACTATTGAGGCACTAATAGCTAAAAATTTGGGTAGTGTGCGTAACTAGAGCTCTGGCTGCTTGCTGTTGCAGCTTTTATGGGGCCGATGTTTTTCTTTGTATAAAAATATATATTGATTAATTGATTCATTGATTGATTGTACTAATGTGTGATTGTGATGCTTGTAGTACACAGCGCATGGCTGAGGTCAACTTCCTGTGCGTGCACAAAAAGCTGCGTTCCAAGCGGGTGGCACCTGTACTGATCCGGGAGATCACGAGGCGTGTCAACCGTCGTGGCATCTTCCAGGCAGTCTACACAGCTGGTGTTGTTCTGCCAAAACCCATTGGAACTTGCAGGTGAGCCAACAGGATCCATTACAGCTTGTGCTGTAGTAGCTAATTAACTTTCCAGAAGACTGGTACTATCGCTAAACCTGAAAAGATATTGCTGGAAGTAGCACCCTAATGTTCCTGCAGCAGTTTACTTTGACATCACGAATTTTTATGTCTACTCATGTTGATATCATTTTCTTCCCTGTAGAGATATGAGATGTATATTCTAAAGGACCATCTGGGCAACTTTCAATAATGCTGTGCAAATAGCAATATTTTCGGTGTGAAGCGAGTTCAAATTGTGAAAGTTGTAGTCTGAATCAAAGTGAAAAGTTCTTTAGATATTTCTCGAATATATTTTCAATGCTTTGTAGTAAAATTACAGAAAAAAAAGTCTCGGAGGATGCCGAAGCCAGTGATTCCACTCTTGCGCCAACTGTGCCAAAGTGCGCCAAATCGAATTTACTGCATCATCTGATAAAATAAACTCAAATTTCTCCAAACTGGGTCAAATTCAGGGGTTTGTGTGTATCATCCTCATCACAACGCTGGCACATCAAAACATGCGCAGCTTGATCTTGGTCACAACCATGGGCCTAGAATTGTTATGCTGAATTAACAGCGCTTGTGCATCTTGATTTATAATGCCATGATTGGTGCCTACGCAGCTTCCATTGTGCACGTCAGCTTGACAGCAGAATACACGCTCTGCAGATGCTCATGACTCCTAGGCTATTCAGTAGTGAGAAAGTGTTTCGGCAATTCATCAGCAGATGTCATCTGTTTTATAAACGCTGATAATAGTTCGTTTCAGGATTCATATATTATGTAATTAAAACAATGTTCAGTAATAATGACGTGCAGACATTAGAATGACTGCCATTTCCATTTCTAGGTATATCGGAATAAAATCTTGGAAATTATCAATAGATATATCAAATAGTATCGAATTTCTCCTGCCTGACGTCCTTGGGAGAGCACGTTAATGGTGGGAACGCGTTTACACTTTTCCTCAAATGTAGTTTATCCATGAATCATCTAGAAAAGTGTTCTCGCAAATTCCTTTCACCAGCACATTCGGGTTTGTAATTGCTCTTGTAGCTTTTATGGGGCTGATCCTTTTCTTTGTATAAAAATATATATTGATTAATTGATTGATTGTACTAATGCATGATTACAGTGCTTGTAGTACACAGCGCATGGCTGAGGTGCGTGCTCAAAAAGCTGCCCCCTAAGATTCCCCCTAAAAAGTTGCCCTAAGATGCCCCCTAAAGGCCCTATCATTTTGGGCTTGTGAGTTTGAGGATTGTAATTAAAATATTTTGCTAGTGTTTTTTTAAATATATCATTACAAATTGGGGGACCCTTCAGCTTCGCCTTTAAAAGTTGAATGCTCTAGGGATATTTTGTTCCTAGTGCATACTTTGAACACTTAGTGCATACTTTTTATTGTAGGGTGTTACTCGAGTAGTTTAAATTGTGGATTACTATAGTGTAAGCTATAAAGTTAAAGTGGATTGTGTCAATAAAGCTTCCGCATACGGCGGCAATTTGTGGAATGGGTTGCATGCTTTAAACCTTGGGCAATTAGAGCTTGCAATGCACCCACCATGTGGCTTTAAGAGAATAGGCGCACTAACGTGTGTGCCTTTTGTAGTGGGTGACTGGCTTTAAACCATGAAGCTATTATGATAATCGCATGTTTCCACGCCCGCTGGTAATGGGCACTTGTACCATGCATTATTATTACCAAGCATGTAGGACGCGTGTGTTTGTAAAACATTAAAATTACTTTCACTGCATTTTCAAGCAGAGGAAGTTGTTTTCACTTCCCAAGTAGGCAGGTGGCTCTGTGACAGAACACTTGCTTGCCACGCAAACGACCTGGGTTCGATTCACACTTGGACTAGGAATTTTTTATTATTTTATCTGCATCTTTCTAATTTTTTCAGTCATGCACAAGATGAATATTTTTCGCCCACAACTGCCGACACTGGAATTTCTGCGACACAAGCTTTTTAACGCTGTCACATTTATTAATAAAGGCATGCCTCCTGGTCAGAGCAGCTGCGTTGTTTTAATATGAGCAGCTGTCAGTAGCAGGCCTATTGCTGATGACCCTGGTCGGAAGGCCTACTGTGAAGCAGCTATGATATACTGCACGCTGTGGGAATCGAGGCTAGCCCGCCGCCTCTTTCTCCGTTCTCATGTCTCGACTTTACTCTCCTCTCCTCCGTGGTCTGCTGGGCTGGCAGAGTGGGGAGTGACGTTTATTTTCTTCTCACCCGGTAGCGAATGTCGACTGAGGCGCCACGCGCGGAGTCTCTCCGGACAATTCGCGAGCACGCGTCGGGAGCGAGAGAAAACCTCTCTGGGGACGCCATGGGGTAAGCACTCATTTCTTTTCCGTCCGTCGGCTCCTTTTGTTTGAGGCTCGTTCGGACTTCTCTAACAGCGCATTGCGCCCACGGCGAACCCTTATCTTTCGTCACCCCCCACCTTCTGAATGCTAGGCCGAAGAGTAGTGCGGTGTCCTTGTGCATGGCCAGGCTACGCTGACCCATATCTCTCTTAAGCCAACGCAAGCGCCTTTTCTCTCACTCGAGCAACCGGGCCTTTGTCCTGGTGTCTCCGTGAATCAGGTTTACCACGGAGACGTGCTCGCGGCACCCTTGTGTAGTACTTCTTGCCCGTGGCGTGGATAAGCCCATTTGCTTTCTCGTCATGCCTTTGCAACGGGCTCTGTACCGGGTTTTTGGTGTTGCCGCAGACAATAAAGTGTTGCGATCTTGAGCAGTATCGTGTTCTCGCCACAGCGACCGTTAACGTGTGCCCTGCGGCTCGCTAAGACCGGACCTTCGCTAGTGGCTGTACTTTGCTTGGATATGTGTACACTACAGCGTCCACCCCCTTGCTTTCCACACAAAGCTGGCGATGAAAAAAAATTTGAAAAATTCGCTTCAGGGTGAAGCATTGAATGCAATATCAACAAATTGTAATGTTATCAAAATTGAGGTTAGCAGATAACTTTTCCGGATCAAATCTCACATAACTCAGTGAAACACTGATTTAATTAAATATAATTGCTTCAGGGATCGAAGTGGTTTTTGTGCTTAAGTTCTCTATATGCAAAGTAAACATTGCGAGCACAGCAAGTTTACAACCCACATCTTGATGCCTATCCAGATAGTGCCTATGCCAACGACCACACCATTCGAGCAGCGCAGCACACCTCTTCACCCCTGTACCTGCATGCTCCTTAGAAAAAAACAGATGGGCCATTTCCTCTCAGCGGGATGAGCAATCGATGAGAGGCCTGGTGCACAGGGTGATCAAATGTTCTCTCTCTGAGGAGACTGGCAGCTCGTTTTCTTACCACTTCAGTCACGTTTGTTGGCAGCGCTCGCGAGGTTTTACTCGCGGGTAGCACATGCGATAGGCGAGGAGATGTTATGTGTGGGCTGGCATTATCTATTTTGAGCCGGCCGCAGGGATAACTTGCCACTGGCAGAGACCGAATCTGCGACCTTCGAATGATGCGTCTGATAATAAACCAACTGCTCTCATGTCAAATGCTTTTCTTTTTTCACATTTACATTACAATTACTACTATGAACGTCCCCTATACTTTATCTGGTGTCATTGTCCATTAGATCTAATTGTGTCTGACAAAGAAAAATGAGCCCTTCAATTCGCACTTCTGCCATTCACTCACAGTGGGGGTCTCGTTCTGACAGACTCAATGTCTTCAAACAGTACATATGTGGGGATTGTTGATCAGCTACCAGCTTGTAATAAGATCACATGCTACATGATGCAAACGGGTCAAAAGAGAGCGTTTCATAGTAACTGTCATGGCTACTATGCTCGACGATGAGTTATCTTGGCATTGAAAGGAAGGTTTACAGAGGCAGAGCTTTCGCACATTTGTCTTGTTCTGCAAGTAGTACGGCAGCTTGCGGCTGATTTCACTTTTGCTTGCTGGCATCGTTAACGCATTTAGAAATAATTCACATGAATAATGTGAATGGGAGAAGCATTTCGATTGTTCAGTGCACATTCTAGGTCATATTACAAGTATATTTTTCTTGGAGTACTGAACAGCTCATTTGCAGCCGCGGACTGGATCCCTACGTCGTGGATGCCACCATTCGCTTGAAAAATAGGCATGCTGAGAATGTTCTGCTGTCTAGCAAATGGAAACAAAAGGAAGGCATTCTTCCATAGTGAACGAGAACATTTTATACATATGACTTCACGCTACTGTTCGAGTCTCATAATAAACGAAGCAGCATTTACTTCTGCAAAGTAAAATCAGAAAATGATCAGTAAAATAAAGTACTATTTTTTGGCGTGGTAGCAGGCATGCGCTTCTGTTATGTAGCTTCCAAAGTGCTGTCAAGAAAAATTGTTGCTGACTGTAATGGGGCTGAGGAACACTACATGCTTAAGTGCACATATTATATTAGGCAGACTCCTGTTGAATAATACCAAAAGAGATCAGGAAAATGTATCATTTAACCCTTTACTGCCTAACGTCGCGAATTTGCGACATACCATAAAACTGAGAATAAGTGAGTCACAGAAAGCGTGCTGCCTTTAATGCCGGCTGTCAAGTACTCACAGAGAATGTAGCTTTCAGCATTAAAGATCTAGAATTATCTTGGGCAATGTATTTTACGCTGGAATCAATTGTTTTGTACCTGATGGCGGAGAGTGCAATGCGCATGCAAGAGCACAAACTTATTCGTTCTTTTTTGCCTGGCTGACGCAAGTTCCATTTTAAGTAAATTTTTTTATTTGGTGTGTTTGCACTCAAGACGTGGTACACAACTTGTTGCGTAATTCTGAAGTGCATTTTTCATTGTAACGTCTTCGCTTTTGTGGCATGTGGAGAATTCGGAACATTTATGAAAGTCTGAATTAAAGGTACATTTAGATGACTGGGGAATCATTTAAAGGTTGCTATTTAAAGCTGGAAAATGAAGACAATTGCTATTTTTTTCGGCAGTGTTATAATTCAGGCATTAAAAGGTTAACAGGAGCTTCGTTTACTAAGAGATAAACTGGGGTGCAGATTTCAAGTAAAAAACTATTTATAATGTTGTGTCATTCTCGCAGCAGTTTTGTTTGAGAGAGTTTTTTTTACTAAGTATACTGGTACCCCATAAAGTGTACGGGTAATTGACCGCTGTTGTAGCTGAGTTGGTAGAGCATGAAACGCATTTGAAAGTTGCAGCTTTGGTTATCTTCTCACGGCAAGTTATCTTTTCGTCCACTTTTATTTTTTCACATTTATATTACAATAACATACCCAATACTTTCTTTGGTGTCATTGTCTATTAGTTGTCATTATTGTGTCCAATAAGACACACTATGTGTTTAAATCTCTTGTGTTCTACATTATCCATCTTCTCTGGCATTTTTGCCATGGTAGACTATTATGACCTCTACTCTCTATAAATAAGATGTATTGCATCATCAAGTTCTTCTTGTTGCTGTTTAATTATCATTTTATAGCTTCGCTGTACTTCTTGCACAAATTGGCAATGAAATTCAAAGCTGCTCTTCTTTGTCCCCAGGTACTGGCACAGATCGCTCAACCCGCGCAAGCTAATAGACGTCCGTTTCTCTCACTTGAGCCGCAACATGACAATGCAGCGCACGCTGAAGCTCTACCGGCTACCTGAAGTAAGAAATTAGATGCTAAACCATTCAGAGCATTTTTTCGGTCACTGTTATCAGGCACCCAACACTGGCCATGTTTTGCGTCATGTAGTAATGCCTGCGGAAGCCTGCTGGATGTTTTCATGCTTGCAATCTGATGTCCTGTCTGAATTTTTTTTCCCTACTCTTTTAGAAGCCAAAGACACTTGGATTTAGACAATTACGAAAGTCAGACACGGCACAAGCACATGCTCTGCTCGAAAAGGTAAGGAAACTTGTGGAGTGCATCTCAGCTGTAAGATTTTAGCTAGTGATTATTGTTGATGCATAAGATTGCCCCCTTTAAGCTGCTCACTGCTATGTACTTTGTAAGGACCTGTAGGTTGAGAAAATGAAAACTGCGATATGAATATGTAGGGGAAATGCCAGAATGTTTTTTTTTTTTTTTGAAATGTTGATGTGGTTAAAGTTGCAGTCATAGAGCACCCAGTGTATTGCAGTTCTCAGTACCATTATCGTAAGTTTTTAAGCAAGCACCCCCTTTAATTTCACTGCCAATTTCAAATGAGTGCACCATTTTTCAAAAGCTCACCCACCATTAACATTACCACCCCCACCCCCACCCCTTTTTCACTCTGCACCCCCAGTCGCACTTGGTGCAACACTGGCCTGCTTTAAATCTCATTCAGTCCGGCTTAGCAGCCCGAGGTCTAAGCGCCTGAAATCTGTTATTTGATATTTGAAATTTGATATTTTTTCCTGCATAATGATTGCACCCAGAACTTCGTACAAGACACCCTTGACGATTTTCAGGGTCCCGTTAGCAAAACGTAGCCTTTGAGATTTGTATTTCACTATGGTACCTACAGCAACATGGTCAGCAAAAATAAAGCTTCAAGGTCTGTGTTGCTCAGAGCTGATGCATTGACTCTTCAGCGGAGGTGCTTTCATGCCATATTCCCCACAGTCTGATTCTGATACCATGGTGACATTTTTGTGAGCCACTGTAATCTGCTGTGCCAGGAACATCGAGAAGTCTTCTCAACAAGTCCACGTGCTCGCTATTCGTTTTCTGGCAGGAAAATGGCTGCCACAATCTTGTTTTGAGCCATTCCGAAAAAAAGCCCCCCCTTCACTTTGCCAGAAATTTTGATTTTCTGAGGGGGGCTTGCTTGGGATTTTACGGTAAATGCAGCTTTAATTTTGTTTATTGTACATAAATTTGGGGCCGCCAATTCAAAGCTGTCATTTTATTGCTTTCGAATTAATTTTGCACTGTAATCTCAGGGCTATAATGCACTAAGTTTTGGAATGGCAGTGAAGGAATGTGAGAAAAAGTTCAATACTTATAGGGGGAACTAAAACGGAAAAAATATGATGGGCACAAAATGACCAGTAGACTTCAACCGAATTTTTACTTCTAATAAATGGCATATGAAGTAATAACAAAAGAAAAGAAACATGTTAGAGGTTGGATAAATGAGTGGCCGCCGCATAGTTGATCATCCAGTGCCTTTAACTCTGTACGTCTTGATGTTTCGTGTAAACTGGTGTACAACAGTCACTATATTCTACCTCGGGGTGGTTTCGGAACCCTATAACTACAAGGTCAAACACATTCATTCAGTTGGTCATGTCGTAAGAAGCTAGTTCGGGCAATTATGGTGACATTCATACTAACTGTCTTGCCTTTGGCTTATTTTCTGGCATGTTAGCGCACTCTCATCAGCACTAAAATTATTGTTTATTCTGAAGTACGGCAGCAAAGTTCGAGTTTTCTTTTTTTTTTGCCTTGGTTTTTGTTTATTGTAAATTATTTTCCCTGCCAGTACCTGGAGAAGTTTGACCTTGCCCCTGTGTTCAGCAAGGATGAATTCAGGCACTGGTTCCTGCCACGCCCTGATATTGTGGACAGCTATGTTGTAGAGGTGAGAAACATTTTTAGATGTGAATAACATAGTGCAACTTGCTGCTTAAGCTGTCAAAAGCCATTTAATTTGACTTCACATACTTGGCTAGACTGTATTTACGCGATGGCATGAAAGAGCTCGTTTTTCAGACATGTTCGTGTCATCGTCATTGGTCAAGAGCGAAAAATCATCATCTTGTGCATGATCGCAAAATTTTGAAAGATGTAAATAAAATAATGAAATTTTCGGGTCCGAGTGAGGGTCAAAGTCGGGCTGTTTGAGTGGCAAGCTAGTGTATTACCACACAGCCAGCGCTTCATTCCCAGAAATTGGGGGACATCAGGACGTGGCGCCATCTCTCGGCAGCAGGAATGGCAGCCTGCCATAACTGAATGGGAAACAGATGAGAAAAATCATATCTCTCTAAAAAAGCTAGTTATCAAAGCGACTCTGGGTTATATGTAGCAGATACCCACTGGTACAGTTTGTGTAAAAATGCATTGTCGCACTACAAGGTGTGTGGCTTCCTAGGACAATTGAACACTGGCCATAGAAACACATGGGACCCTATTGTTAAATATTAAACACTCTAGAAAGCCATGTGGTTTATAGTGCCGCACTGTAACATTGCCAGACTGTTCAAATGCCGTATTTACTCGCATAATAGGCACACTCGCATAATAAGCACATTGCCACTTTCGTTGCAAGAAATCAGATTTTCAATACAGTTGAACCCACTTATAATGAACCAGAGCATGACGGGGCATCTGTTCGCTGTATCCCGAAGTTTGTAGTAAATGAAACACAGCTTTAAAAAAAAGTTGCGAGTGAAAACACAAACTTTTTTGCTCCAAAAAGTCAGTGATGCACGTGTTTCGAAGAGCAGAAGTGATAAGGGCGGTCTTGAGTTCATTTAAAACGGCAGGATGCTCGTTAGCTGCATGAGGCACTGGCTCCAAAGTTTCGTCGTTCTCGCCATCCGATTCCTCCAAATCGCTCTCGCCACGTACTTCATTCACAATGTCCCAATCCGTGCACAGTTCCGCAGTGTCGGCATCATCATCGGCCGTAATTAAATCATCGCAACAGATGTCCCACACGCTCTCCCAGGTCGGAGTCGACGACGCGCTGCACAAATCGCCGCCTCAGTTCGGAAGCTTCAGGCTCGGCATCGGGCCCGACGTCGACGAAGTCGGCCTCGCGAAAGCAGTTTCGCGCGCATGTAGTCGTCACCGCCGGCCACGAAATATTCACGATCTCCACAGCTGATTACCGGGACGCCCAGAGCGGCAAGTTGGCTGCCAGGTGGTCAACAGCTATGAGCAAGCGCTCCGCAACGCGGCACCTAACGCTGAACACCGGGACGCCCAGAGCGGCAAGTTGGCTGCCAGGTGGTCAACAGCTATGAGCAAGCGCTCTGCAACGCGGCTCCTAACGCGCGGATTACGCTCAGGCCAAGTGGTCACACTTTTGACATTTCGTTGAGCGGCAGGAAAAAGCGTGCTAGTCCTCCCGTCGGCCATCATGACCACACACGCTCACCAAGAGCGAGCAAGACTCGTACACGCGACACACATGCCAGAATGCGTGGAACAGCTCTGAGCCCGTTTCCAGTCAGAAAACAAAACTAATTCGAGCCAGCGTGGCGGGCGTCGCAGAGCGGTGGAGGCGGGCGAAGCGTTTGTGATCAAGAGAGGAGAGCAGACTTGCGAGAGAAGGGCAAGGAGTTGCAATAAAGAGAGGGGAGCATGCTGCAGGAGGGCGACCTTGAAAACCAAATCGCACGGGTAGGAGGCAGGTTCGGTAGCTTGCTTGAAAGGTCCGCAAAATTTGCACGTTGAAAAACTTGGAAAGAGTGCCTGCGTGCGCAGAAGTCAAAGCAAGGCCGCCTGGATCGGTGCGCGCGGTGGTCCTAGAAGAATCAGCAGCCATAGTCAAAAAATCGTTTTGTTGCGCCGGCGGGTTTACGTGGCCTCACGAGCTTCGATATATTGCGATTCGTTTCGCGCAAATTAACAGCCGTTTTCACGTTTCCGCCCGCGCGCAGAAGACATGCTGAGTTGAGTGCGAAGCGAGCGAGAACAAGTCCTAAACATAAACGAATCGCAAATTATCAGAGCCGGTGGGGTATCGCATGCGCGTGCACTAGACGCAGACTATCGGATACAGTCCGTGGCCGACGATGTTGGCAAATGGTCTGGTCACTCCAGGCTGGCGACGCCAACGACGGTATCAGCGATCAAAAACAGGGTAGATGGCGGACCGGTTTTCGAAAGATTGGTGGCAGTGTGAAAACACGGGCCTCGTCTGCCGATGCGGGGTGCTCAGAGTGGGGGGGGGGGGGGGGGGGACAAAGGACGGAGGGGTGCGTAACAAAAAGCAGTTGGGGCATGGAGGAAGGAAACAACTTTCCTTCCTCTATGGGTTGGGGAAAGAGGCAACTAGAGGGTCGTGGAGGCAGGGTTGGCATTGTTTAACAACAGAATGTATGGACACCTCGTCGATGCCTGATCGGTGGTTGAAATTGGTTTCCCGGCAAGTCGGCAGACCGCTGACTCCGTTCGCTGTAACCGAAAAGCGGCGCTCGGAGACGTTCGTTGTAAGTGTAATTTTGTGCCATTGAACCAATGTATATTTTCACGGTCACGTTCGTTTCACGTATTGTTCGTTTTAAGTGGGGCCATTATATGTGGGCTCGACTGTATTTTCACGCATAACAGGGGCACCTCGAACTTGGCCGTGGTCAGTAGTTCTGTACCGTGATGCCCTCTTATGTTAACTGAAGCGAGGAAAAAAAATCGCTGCATTTCATGCTGCTTGAAGATAATTATGGGGCGAAGCTTTCGGAGGTGATTATTGTGACTAAAGTTGAGATAGTACTGAGACTGATTGTGGTTGTGATACTTACATACTTTTTTTTTTCAAAGAGATAGTGCTGAGACCAATTGCGATATAGCGGTGATTCTTCTTTATAGCTGATATGAGGTTCCGAGTTCCGGGTTACGTTTTGAATTCATAATCACAGCTTCATTAGCTATCGTCTCTGATGTAGAATTTTCTTGTCGGTGTTGCCGCCTTGCATCCGCTTCAAGTTGTCTCAACTGCGCGTCAGCTTGGCGTTTTTCCCGCTTAGCCTTTGCTTCCATAGCCCTAGTCTGTGGTGTAGAACTTTGTTGTTGTTGTCGCCGCTTTGCATCCGCTTCCTTCTCTTTTGTCTCCGCGGTAGCTTCCCGTCGACGGCGACGCTGATACTCAGCACGTCGCGCTTTCCTGCATTCGTCTTCGTCCATATAAGAGAAGAGAATGTGTGGTATGGAACGTGGTTATTTATATATAGCGTTGACAGCAGCGCCATCACATCTACAATTAACAACAGCGCCCTCTGTTGCTTATAAATTGAAGGCTACATGGTGTTATGGACAGACGGGAGACGGCGGACATCGTGAGGTCTTAAGGAGCTTCGCCCCTAAAAAAATAAAAGAAAAAAAGACTGAGGAAGCGCTGTGCCAGCCCTGCGGCTCGACGAGTGAGGAAGAAGGGCGGTTGCTTAAATGTTGAAATAACCTTTGCACCGGCACTGGCGTGGCTCTGGCCACTAACTCGGGCAAACACGCTCCGCATGGAGCGTGCGGTTACGTCGTAGTCAAGTGTGCATGAAGTTTCCAGTCGAAATAAGCATCGTCGCTATCGCGTTTGCTACTTCGTCTGCAAATTTAAAGAGACTGACAACTGCCCAGAACGGGAAATGAGATGACTGCACGGATGGAAAGATTAGTGGCTCATAGTGACTCAAACCAACCCTGTTTTTTTCGTGAAATGGAGTTATATTTTTTTCATTTATAGTTGCAAAAATAGCCTGTGGTGCCACCTGGTGTCAGAAACTTCAATTATCCTATGTGCCCTGTCATGTGACTATAAACTAGTGTATGCAGTCAATAACTTTCCTGTTCGTATCTAATATTGTTTGCTTCTTTATGGAAAAAATCTTACTTCATAAATATGTACATGTAGGCCTGCATTAGTAGTACGCATTAAAGTAGCGCTGCCTTCGTATGACGTAATGATCCCATGTTCGTCAGCGCATTTTGAGCAACCTTTCTGCGTGCTCATGAAACCGTGCACACAGTTTCCAGTTCGCTGAGATTTTGGAGCGACATGGTTTTTCTATTTACAATTTGTCTGATAAATGACGTGTACTGCTAGCAGTGATGGAAGTGCTGCTCCAATTGCTCCAAACTGCTTCAAAAGAGAAATGCTATTTCATGCTGCTCCGAAGTGCAATATTTGCTAGTAACTGCTTCAAACCTGCTCCAAAATGGTGTTGGCAAACTAAAAAGCATGAAGTTGAACCATGGGACCATCCCGTGAGCCTAAGCGAAACCAAAAGCAAGCTTTATACACTATCATCCTGGTACGGTACTCAGTGGCATAAATCCAGAAAAACCTCAAGGAGTGACGCATATCAGGCCATGGTGTCCGATTCATACATTTATATGGGTTGTATTTATATTTATATGAGAATTAAAGCATCCTTTCAAATAAAATTTAAAAAAAAAACGAGCATAGGGTCCGAGCTCGAGCAATTGCATTGTTGTATTCAGACTTTTTTTTTTTTTCACCTTTTTTCGATTTCCATAGGTCACACAGTGGAGAGGCATTTAACACAGACACGCAGTAAAAGCTAAAAAGCCTTTTAAAAAGTTTATTGTGCTATACTTAACTGTTAACTCAATTTTAATATGTGATAAAGCTAAATCTGTGCTAAGAGTGGGACACTAGCAATGTGCTAAAAAGTGAGACACTAGCAATAGGTCCCCCCCCCCCTCCCATGACTTAAGCCAACTATACTGCTTGTATACTAGCATATGGCATGTTTAAAAATAAAAATAAATATTTATTAGATGCTAAAGTGATGTTTTAGACTTCAGGAGTTGTTAGGAACATGCATCTGCTCCGAAAACGCCAATAACAACCCTTAGCTATACCATTTTTTTGTGCTCCAAAGCACCATTTTTTCTGCTCCAGAATCTGCCCCAAAAAGCAAAATGTCACTTTTATCACTGTGCTGGTCAGCACAGCCGTGCATATGGGCTGTGACATTTTCGGTGTCTTGTCACACGTTGACGACTGCTGCGCACACGTCATGCTATTCACCAGGCAGGGAACAGAGACAAAATGTATGATTGCGTCACAGGTGTGCTGCACATTTGGATAGTAATGACAGAAATATATGAGTGTAGCACTAGACCTATAGGCCTTTTACAGTCTACACACCACCACAAGTGCACAGTCGTTGATCACCTTTTGAATTGGCAGAAAACACATGTAGAAGCCACGGCTGGCAACTCTAGCAGTGATGTCTTCAGAGACACTGGGGAACTGTTATTATTTATATTTAAAAAGGAAAAAAAAGCTGCACGCTAACGTAAATTATTTTTGGGGTGGTACTCTGTTGGTATAATGGTCATGCCTGGCCTTTCACAGGGGGAGAACCAGACGCTGACAGACTTTGTGAGTTTCTACTCTCTACCATCCACGGTGATGCACCATGCTGTACATAAGGTGCTGCGGGCAGCCTATGCTTTCTACAGTGTAGCCACCTCTGTTCCCTTGGTGGACCTCATGCAGGACGCCCTAATCATCACCAAGAATGTGAGTATTCGCTCATTGATTTTCACTTGTGGTCCTCTCGATTCAGAGCAGGTGGGGCGCTACGGTTACATTGAATAAATGTCACAAATGGTTTAGTTCAGTCACATTGATGCAGTCATCAAAGACAGGTCGACAAAAGGGCAAAGAGCTGCACCAGCGTGGAGTATCCCCTCTCCCCCCTCTTTTTCTTCTTTGTGCCAGTTGTTTTGTATGACATTGTGCATTGGCAGGTACTGTTCCAACCAGTGTCCCCAATTCAATTACATAGTGTTCGAAATTGCATGGGGTATAGTGACTCAGCACTACACCCTGTGCTGAGTCACTTGAACTTAAAAGAAGAATGCTACACAGACAGCCATTCATCAAGGCAGGAAGTCTCAAGATGTATTTTCGGTGTTTCTGAGAAGAGAAACAATATAAGTCATTACCAAGTTGTTTATTGCAGTCATGGGGGGGGGGGGGTTCGCTTGATCGTGGAGCAAAATTCAAGATGGTGTTGGAAGGACCACTAATAATAGTAAATACAGACCTGTACGTCCAATGAAATGTTTTATTGAGTACGCATGCACTCACTGTTTCCAAAATAACGAATTAAACAGTGAAAATGCCAGTAGGGGATGGAGGAGTGCGCTTGCTCAGGTAGGATTTGTACTAGGGTTGTGCGAATAGTGAATTTAAGGTTCGTATCGAATAGTTATAATAATTTATAATCTAATATAATATAATTATCTATAATTATAATCTAATATAATCTAATGATTCCTAATTGAATTCGAGTAGAGTACCTACATCGTCATACAAAAAAATGGGAATATTTATCATGACCTAACTAACCTACACAATATTTTTTTAATATTGAAATAAGGCTTACATGCAAGTAAGTGCATTCTCTTTTTTTTTCCTTCCAAAGGAAGTTGAAACAACTTTGATAAGTAGCAGGATTTCACTTTCAGTAGGATGATACTTGTAAAACATAAGTGATACCTGTAAAATGTCACAGTAAGTGATACCTGTAAAATACGTAACATTATTCGTTACAGTTAGAGTGTATAAGTCAGCAAAACAAGCTATTAAATTTTTAAAAATGATCAATCGATTTGAGGATATGTTTATTTAAAGGGTCTTTCAACAGCTTTTCAAGTAGCCATGTAATGGATTCACTAAAGAAGCTTATTGCCTCACGAATTAATCGTTGCCAAAACTTTTAGAATCTGTCCAGTATGAGTGGAGTTTTGCGATTTGCCACATGCTGCAATTGCATTCTCTCTTCTTCTCCCGACGAAAGCGCTTGAAGCAAAGCCGGGAGAGATGGCATGGGGAAACAAAATAAGTCACATGCGCACCAAGACCTTGAGCATTCTTTCTCTTTTCTTTTTTTTTTTTTTTTTTTTGAATACGTGGCTTTTCAGTGCAATCTCGCTTGATTACTGGGGTGCCGCGGCCACCTGCGGTGCCTCAGTAACGACCGAGCACCGCATTCTCAAATCTGCCAATTACTGGTACAATGGCCGTGAGAAGTGATTTTTGACATTGTGGCGGCATTTGCTGAGAGAAGAGAGCAATTTTATCAGACTTTAAGAATTTATTGTGAATCCTAGGTCATGTGCTGTGCTATAATGTTTAGTTCATGTGTTCTCGGTAGCCTCTACTGTCGATCATCGGCAGCGTTTGCTGGCTATGCTCAATAAGTGTTGCAGGGCCCCTTTAAATTTGAAGTGTGGCTTCGCGGCAGAGCAAACTTCTCCTGGATCGATGTTTTCACGGCTTAGCACAGACATACTGCAGTGACACTATCTTTACTTGGGGTTACATGCGGTCTAGTATACACCTATTCGTTCATGTCGAATACTTTGAAATATTCGATAATTTGAATTCAAATACTCTACTATTTGTTCGAATATTCGAAGCATTATTCGAACCAGTCTAGTTTGTACAGTATGTACTTTGCCAAGAGGCTAGTGAGCAATTCGGAGTTGTTTGAAAACAAAATAGATGGTGCTCTGCTTGGTGTATTGTACCTAGCAGGGCACACAGCACCTAACATTGCACCTAGCACTGAGCACAGCATGTGTTTTGGAACATGTGTTTTCAGCGTTTTTCGGTATGTCGCTTATTCACGACACCCAGCAATAAAGCATTAAGCTATTCCTAATGCTTCTGCTTCATGTGTAGGATTTTTGCACCTCACTTCTTTAAGATATCTACACTATATGAAACTGGGATTTTTTTTACTGTGTAGAATTTTTTGCAGATGTTTGTGTAGTGTGTATGATGGGCTAAAGTGCTACTGGCTTCGCTAATAGTGGAATTTTGCAATTGTCAACACAGTTTTTCGGCTCTGTCAGCATGCTTGAACAATCACTAGCAGGGGTTTGCATCATTTACTCTTCCATAATCGGTGAATTAGCTGTGGATGTCCTGGGAGAATGCGTAGTAGTAAAAAAAAATCTGAAGCCACTAGAGCCAGTATTATAACGGAACTTCTGTTCATAGCATTGTTAGCTTGCTATCCTTTATCATTAGTTGGGAAGTAGAATGAATGTGCATGTAAAGTGAGATGAGTTGAAATATACTCAGGAAGAGGGATGTTCGGTAGAATAAGTAGTGTATATGGGCATTGTTGCATTCTTCAAAGTAGTGGAGCTAGTAGAAACGGGGGAAAAACACCTTCACACATAACCAGATGTCATTCCACTGAGCTTGGTTTCCATATGAGAAGAAAAGGAGTGTCATTCTTTTTTAACCTTTAATGACGCTTCCTCATTTTTATCTTGAGAAATTTTGTCGTAACTTGTGTTGGAAACTAAAGCTTTAAACCGAGGTGTCCTAGCTTAGTCGCTTCATATTGAATAAACTCTGTAACTCAGTGTCACATACTAAGTATTTTTTTTTTTTTTTCAATGTTATCTTCTGCCGCCTCATGAAAGTCCAACTAGTAGAAGCTTGCTGTTCCAACAATATTAAAGTACATTGAAGAATCTGAATGTCAAACATAACTTCGAATTGTTCACACAGAATTTTTCCTCCTTATTTTGCCTGTGTGACCTAATCATAAGCCGCAGGCTGAATGCGGTCAGAGATAGCTATCACACGTCGTTACAGAGAGTGGGTGCAAGAGGCCCTCCATGACATTGCCTTCAATAAGATATTATGATTGTGTGTATTGTAGTCTCTTCTGGCTCTTTGTGACCAGTTTAAATGGATAGTTAAAAATGATGCAATGTGTGAATGAAATGAGCTGTGTGAATATCAGTCGTTGTATTAATTGCATGCTAAAATTTAGTGATACTGCGGTTTGCTCATGGTTGAATATGAGCACCGTTTAACTTCAAGTGGTGATGTTCACACCGATTACTGCATGAAAACAACCCATGAATGACATCTACTCCAGTGTTTAGCACATGAATATTGTCTTTATGGCAAGCATATCTACAGTAATCACATCTACACTTATGCCAAATGAAAAGAAAGTGATCACAGTGAAACACCCAAAAGCTACAAACCAGAAAATGTACAGATAGATGCCTTTGGCTTTGGTATTGCGATAGTGTCTGAAAATGGGAACACTATGGATGTATGTGTTATTGCAAGTGTTTTTGCCCGTCCAGAATGATTACTTGAGATAAGAGCGCGATACGTAGACGCGGACAGGATAGACCAACTGAAAGTTTAATCGGAAAGCTATGAAATATATACTGACAGATGAAACATTTCGTATTGCGCTCTTATTTCAAATAGTCATGAATCAACTCTCCCAATCAACCATTTTCACTACTTACAGAATGGCTATGATGTTTTCAATGCCCTGGACTTAATGGACAACAAGGAGTTCCTGGAAAAGCTAAAGTTTGGCATTGGAGACGGGAACCTGCAGTACTACCTGTACAACTGGAGGTGCCCGGAGATGGCTCCCAATAAAGTAAGGCCCATGCATATGCTCAGAAATCTATATAACATGTCCAATTGTTACCATCGCGCACTTACTACCGTATTTACACGATTGTAAGACGACTCGAATGTAAGACGACCCCCCCAAAATCGCATCTCAAAAAAAAAAAAAAAAGAACCTACGCGACCTACGCGACCAACAACGATCGATCGCGTAGGTCAGTCACGTAGGCCGCAAGCTTCGCCTCTAGATCCGGAAAGCGACCAGACTTCGGCCCGCGAAAGCCACGGCGCTTGGAGTGTACGAGAAAATTTCCTCGCGCTGAAGCTGCCACTTCCGCACCACACATTCACCGATTCCGAACTTTCGTCCTCATGTCACGGCACTCATGTCAGACAGAAGTGACTCGAGAGAGCCGGTCGTGGACACAAGCGACAGGAGCACGCGGCGACGCGCCCACTTAGAAAATTGTATCACAAAGAGGAGCTCTTCCGTCAACTACCAATACCCTCCTACGGCGGCTCTTCCATCGATTACCGGTGCTCCCTCAAGAGCCGTGCGCTCGTCATAAAGGCACTCGTAATGCGCGCAGTAGATGCTAAAAAAAGAAAAGCTTTTGTATAAGCACGCGGAAAACTATGCGCTTTGGGTTGAGCGGGAAACTATACGAGATGACAATACATGGTTCGATTTCGATTCTAAGGTACATGGTTCGATTTCGATTCTAAGACGACCCCCCAACACTGGATTGTCAAATTTGAAAAAAAGGGTCGTCTTACAATCGTGTAAATATGGTAACTGCCATTTAATGCCTAATACGTACCTGCCAACTCTCCCGAAGTTCAACCTAATCTCCCGATTGTATGAACGCTATCTCGAATCTCCCAAAAGTATCCGGGGTGGCCGAGGCATGTTTCTCTCTCTCTCTCTTTTTTCTCTTAAAGATTACGAGATACGTCATCATTTCCTGACTATTTCCGTGCTGTGGAAGAACACTCACCTATACACTTCTAGCTCATTGTAACCATACCGTAGAGTACCGCTAAGTATGTATCGCACATCTGGGCGCAGGCCTGCGGCCGCGAGACGCTCTCGCTACTGTACTAAAAGAAGGCAAGGGAACATGTACCGCAACTTTTCCGTCTGTCTCTTGGCTAATGTGTTTTGTATGCTAGGCCTATGCGGCCTGCCGTAGTGTGGGAATTGCATGTTTTCCTGAGTTCATTTGGAAGGTTGATGGCTGTGTCAAAAGCAAAGAAGTACATGCAAGTGTTTATGGATTCATACACAGCTGAGTTTCCGTGCTATGTGACTTTGCGGAAAGGTGACAAGTATGGGTTCTGTACCACGTGCGCTTATGAGGTAAGCGTTTCGCACAGTGGAAAGGCCCCCCAAAAATGCACATCGCTTCACAAATGAATCGGAACTACATTCGTGCTACGTAGGAGCACGTCAGAAGTTTCTTCCGAAATAGCTGCGAAGACTGCGCAATTTATGCAAAACGTCTCTGTTCACGGGATTTATTGTGAAAAGCCGTTAACTGTTGTGATGCAGGACTGTTGTTTCAGAGAATGCTCTTGAAGTGCGAGGATGCGAAGTGGTACGGGTTGGCGGATGTACGAAAACAACTGTCATTATTGGGGAAACGGCTGAAGATGCCGAAAACAGGATGGGGAGTCTCTGCAATGCTGTGCTTTGTAGTCGCGATGGACGGAAGCTACGAAAGTGGGTTGCCAAGTCTGGGTCCCAATAATTTCTGATATGCAAAAAAAAAAAAAATTTAAAAAGCATTCCCCGCTGTAGTCGGTCTCCCAAATTTTCATGCTGCTAGTACTAATGAGCAGCAATTCAATGCTTCAGCTGGAGCTATCATTAAGACAAGGGTCTAGTAGTACTAGTAGTCTAGTACTACATCAGAGCATTTCATGGCCAACATCTCAGCTGGGCTTCTCAATTAAATCTGATAGTTTCATGAGGCTGTAGCTTTCGTTTCCCTGTTTGGTCATTTGAATTCTAATTACCTGTGTTATATCAGTGTTTTGTTTGTTCTGGTATAGTCATACTTGCCAAGTCTCCCGGATTTTCTAGGAGACTCCCACATTTTGACCATTTCCTTCGGTTGTACATATGGCTAGAAGGTCACCCGGAAATCGAAATATCTGTGCGTGACCTAGCCACATGAGCAAAAATCCAACCCAATTCGATCCAGGCTGTTTGTGAACCTATCGCTTATAGCACTATGTAAACCAATATCAGCAGTGGTGTAAACGTGCAGTAGAATGTCGGTGATACGAAAGCAGCTGATGTGAATTTGCAAAATTGCATAGCCAAATCCCAATGTGTCCAAAAGGTGAAAGCTGAGATGTT
Organism: Rhipicephalus microplus; assembly: GCF_043290135.1. Classification (NCBI taxonomy): domain Eukaryota; kingdom Metazoa; phylum Arthropoda; class Arachnida; order Ixodida; family Ixodidae; genus Rhipicephalus; species Rhipicephalus microplus. Next base: position 246,715,199 of record NC_134700.1, on the reverse strand, counting down.
CGTAACTTTTTTTTCCTGTCGCAGCAGGTGATATGTATTTTGGTACTGATACCATCGAGCTTCGGAAGTATGCACGTGCACCAGCACAAACGCCATTGACGAAATCACGGTCGCTCTTGTGTGGCGATGGCAAAACTGAAGGAACTCCGAAAGTGTTTGCGCGTCCATCTGTCAGTCAGTCAAGGTGACACTGCTTTCCGAAAATGCTGCAGACAACTGCAGCAGATGCGATCATAAAATGTAACCAATGGAATATTTTTGAAGGCATGCGAATTGAAAACGGAACTACAGTTTTCCGCAACCACCGCGCACGATACCACGGTTGCTGTGATGTGATGATTGACAGCGACTACGAATGCCAAAAGTACAGGCTAACACAGGGGTAGATTAAAGCCAATAAAATCGTAAAGAGGGCACTAAGCATTTCAGAGTTTCTGTCAATCTGATCCGATGACTATGGTGAAGTTGATTAGTCTTCAGTTCGTCGACACTTATTGGTACGTCTTTGAGTGTCTAAGGAAGACAAAAGTGAGTTCTTTTGACGAAAATGAAGTTTTTGTGAGTACATCGTACTTTGAAAACCGATTTTGCTAGTTTCTTGCTGAAGCTAAATTTCGGGTGCTATCGGGTATTATTTTTCCCGCTTGAGATTCATATCACAGATATATTCTTCTATTGTAGTTAGGAAAGCCAACTTGCATCATTTATCAGTCAATATGAGTGTTTGGGACACTTCCCCCCCCCCCTCCTGTTTTGAATATCTCCGGGATTCAGACTCCTTGAAGTTGGCAGGTACTTATATGGATTTATCAGTTGAGCCATCTTGTGCTAACAGCAACACTGCCTGAACGCTTTAAAGCAACTGCATGCATATGCTGTTTGACAGCAGACATTCAGCAAATGTATGTGTAAGCATTCACTTGTAGACTTAACGGACATTCTTCATCATGGCAAGGCACTTATGTGTCATTTTCTTGTAACATATTTTTTCAGATTGGACTTGTTCTGCAATGACCATGTGGAGGCTAGCGCCGAGGGCACGGCAAATGCAAATACCCAAGCGCATACACCGACTGCTGTGATAGCCACGCCATGTCTTGTTGCAACTGTCTCATTTGCCCAACACCTGACTCAGTTGCCTTATCACAGCCTTCACTTCCTCCCCATTTGAATTGAGTTGTAAGACTGCATCGGAAAGTGACACCCGAATGAAAGACGGTTGCCTGCACATGCCAAGCTCTTGAGTGAACATTTCCTTGCTTTGTTTATGCACTTTGTTTAGTCACCCTTAGTGAAATGACTTGTGTGAATTAATTTCCCTCTGCTTTTTTGATCGGTTGGTGCTTTTTCCTTCTGCACTTACTCATACACTGAACGAGGTTTGGACCAGATCATTTTGTTCGGTTTCAGCTGCTCTGGAAAGAAGACGCTATCGTCCACGTTGTGAATGACTACGACCATGATTCTCTTTGTAGTGGTGCCACATGTGAGAACGGTGAAGGACACTGATGGCTCCAGCAGCATGCTCTGTTGTAATGTCTCCCTGATGTCAGGTGTTGACTGTGGGACATTCGCCAATGTTACCTATGCTGGCATTGGCTCTAGGCCCAGGCTTTTACAGAATGGAGCCTCGAACAAGAGTTCAGAAAGGGCTGCCCTCTTGTGCTCTGTGAAACTTCTTTTGCAATAGTGGTCACTGCTTTCGTTGCAATTTGATGAGTAGGTCGTGTAATACGGCCCATGTCATGATGACAGGCTGCGCTGTGTTTTTGTAACATTTCTTTTTAATGGAATGAGTTGCATGGTAGCAAGTAAATCCCTTGTTTTTAGTCTACATTAAATTAGTCACTGTAAAATATTGCTTCTTGCAGTTCGCCCATGGACAACTTGCTGTGTTTGAGGCAATGTTTTGACACCCAGGTGTCCACATAGATAGTTCTTTATGATGTCGCATTCTGAGTGTTTTTTTTTTCTTTTTTTAAGTGTACATTTGTTGAAAGTAAGCATAAGTTAATGCAGCTGATTTATTGCTTGTTAGTTTAGAGGGCACTGTGTAACTGTCACCACGTTTCCTTGCTTGCCTGAGTGATAGCACCCAGTGCGTAAATGTGCGAACATGGGGTTGTCCATGGAAGCACTGTCTAATATAATGAACTTGTATGGGGTTGAGAAAGAGAAGAAAACTTTTTATCTTGAAGAGCACTTGTCGTATCTTCCATGTACAGGTGCTTGCAACAATCTAAACATGTCTTTGGTACTGAATGCAACACCTAATTGGAGGCGACAACTAAGCAAATATCAATAAAACCACCTGTGAACTTGCAATTGTGTTGACTTCATGGAGTTCTTGGTGGCTATTTACAGTCACTAACAATATTTTGCAAAATGCTGGAGGGTTGAATGGAAGCTGCCCCTAGGATTCTGGACAGCACAGCGAGTCCATTGAGGTTTCACTAAGGTAGGCCCTATATTCTCTTGTTTGCATCCATGATTGTGAAATTGGTGATCGGGCAGGCAAGCAAGTGAATAAACTAGGATGTGCAGGCACTCGGTGAACATTTCGAGTAGCCTTAATATGCACACTGCTCTGCCTAGTGTCCCAGAGAAATTCCATGCTCCGCTCCAGCATCCTGCAAAATATTGTTTGTTACTGTGCTAGGAACAACACAACCACGTAAGTAAATCTTTGGAAGGGCTGGGAAGTATCGAAGATACATGTACCTGAGATTCTTGCTTGGGTATTCTTTGCATATCGTGTGTCTGTATCGCGATACGTCTCGCAAGATGAGTATCTATATTTTTGTTACATTCAATAATGTATCGTGTATCTTGATACAATCGAGCCCATTTATAACGAACCTGAATGTGATGTTTCATTCGTTTGCTGTATCCTGAAGTTCGTAGTAAATGGAACACAGCTTTTAAAAAGTTCTTTAAAAAGCTTTGAAAAAAGTGGTCCTGTTCAAAAGTTTCAGGTACGGCGTTGGGTTCGACATCAATGAATTCAGCCTCGCAAAAACAGTTGCGCACACATGTAGCCATCACTGCCGCCCCCGAAGCCTTCTCCATCTCCACAGCGGAGTACAGGTACACCCGAAGTGGCAAGTTAGCTACCGGGCAGTCAGAAGCTATGAGCAAGAACTCCACAGTTGTAAACGTGCAAATTACTGCCAAGCCAAACTGTCACACCTTCAATGTGTTGTTTAGCGCACAAAAAAGCGCGGTAGGCCTCCCGTCCGTCATCCTGACCACAGACGCACACCAACAGCGAGCAAGACACGCACATGTGACAAGGAAGCCAGCACACATAGAACAGCTCTGGTGCTGTTTCTAGTCAGAAAACAAAACTTCTGAATTTGAGACACCGTGGCAGAGTGGTGGGGACGGGCAGAGTTGAGATAAAGAGAGGAAAGCAGACCTGCGAGAGACGAGAGTTGCGATAGGGTAAAGAGAGGGGAGCATATGGTCGGAAGACGACCTTGAAAACAAAAACACGTAAGAAGGCAAGTCAAGTAGCTTGCTTGCAGGGTCTAGGAAATGTGCAACTCGCGTGTAGGAAAATTAGGGAGCGCGGTCTGCATGCGCAGAGGTCAAGGAATCGCGTTGTGGCGCCAGCGAGCTTGCTAATAATGGCCGATTAAAATTTTTAATTGATTAATCTGTACTGGACAGCAAGGCGCAGTGTGGATGAGACAAACATTTGATTGATGATTGATTTATTTGTGAGGTTTAACTTCCCAAAACCACCATTTGATTATGAGAGACGCCGTAGTGGAGAGCTCTGGAAATTTTGACCACCTGGGGTTCTTTAACGTGCACCCAAATCTGAGTACACGAGCCTACAACATTTCCGCCTCTATCGGAAATGCAGCCGCCACAGCCGGGATTTGATCCCGCGACCTGCGGGTCAGCAGCCGAGTAAGATGAGACAATGAGAAGAGGCCTTCTAGAACGCCTCGTGACAAATTATTAAAGATTCAGCCTTTCATCAATTAATTGCCGTTGACGTGCTGCTTTAATCTATTAGTCAACTTATTTTATGGGTGCTTTAAGAACGGTATCACATTGTGCGAGATGCATTGTTTGTATAAGAATGCCAGCTTAAACGAGTTGGTATGGGTTCATCTTGGTTGATACAGCGCACACCAGAGGAGGAGGAAGAAGGAACATACTGGCCTCGAAGCCTGCCTACTTGAGTGAATTCGGCATTAGACGGAATAGCTTTTAGTATTGCCCCTACAAAAGCTTCTATGGTAGCAGCTAGTTTTCAAAGGCAAATGATATGAGAATTCTCTACACCATCTTTAGAAGGTTCTCCAGATTTTAAACATCTGGAGAATGGCACAAATGCGATTTTGTGCCTTAGAAATAACGTATATTTCTACAGTCTTGCGGGTATTGTTCGTTTTAAGCGAAAGTTCATTTTAAGTAGGGCCATTATATGTGGGCTTGACTACAAAATATTGCAGTCGCAATGCTACACTGAGCGAAACATTAATCAATGAACTGGTACTGGTGATACTAAGCCACCTTACCAAAACTAAAAGCAGTGGCATGATCCTATATTTACGTCAGACTCCACAAATCGGGGCCGGCGATTAGCTGTGTGTGACCCCTTCGGGAAGCAGAGCAACAGGATAGAGTTTGCACAGTCTGGACAGAAACTACGTTCACATGCTTGTCCAAGTTTCTTCTGTTTTCTAGGTTTCTTCCCTTTTTAGTTTTGTCAGAGCCGTGAAACTTACCCTTAGCCACTTGCAAGTGCCACGCACCACAATGCGTGTGGTGATGGCCGCATAAATTCCGATGCCACTCTCCAGATGCACAGTACAGGTAGCACTCCTAATAGCGAAGGCTTAATTGCTGTAGGTATTAGAAGTGATACCTGTATTGTGCATCTCTACTTATTCAAAACGAATGCTTGAAACAGAACGGCCTTTTAGTAATAAATGTTTGGTTTCATTAGGCTTCGCCACTTTTTAACTTACTAATTACCAGGGAATCGTAGCTATCGGCGCAAATAGCGTGAATAGCAGCGTTGTCTCGTGATGATTTGTGCAACTATGCTACCATAGAGTGTTTCTTTTTTTGTTTATTTGGTGTGATCCAATCTAAGACGAAAAACTTGTGGCCACTTGACGCAAGCCACCCGCAATGTTTCGTAAACTTCGAGATTGTTTCAGGTTGTCCTGTAAGATTGCACGCAAATCCGGCTATGGCAGCCGCATGTCGATGGAGTTGTAATGCTAGAGGAGCATGCACTTATTTTATTGCACGTTAAAAAACTTCGGCGTTCCACATAATCATATCATAGTGTTGGGACATAGAAATGGAATTATTATTCATTTTACGCGCCGTACGCATACTCTTGTTAATTTGCGACCTTGCGCATGCACCAGCGATAACGCTGGAATGTGTGATAATTGCTGTATAAATAGAAAATACATTCTGCCTATGATAAGTTTATCGAAGGTTGATGACACTGATTGCTGCTGTCAGAGTACAGCGCACTTTGCTTGTGCTTTGAATTACTTACTTTCATGGGCACAAGTTAGCTAATTAGTTTCATTTCTACCAGAGTGATGGCTGCTTTCTTCATAGTCGCCACCATGTGACAGTGGTCTGAGGCATTTCTGAAGTGCACATGTCCTCTTGATCAAGAAAATTGATTGCACCTTAGTGAGTATCCAGATAACGATTGGTTTATGCTGGCAGATAAGAATAGGAAAGGTGAGAGCAGCTTTATGCGCTCTATGTAGGCCTGCCTATATACACAATGTTCCACAAAAATGTTGCAACCCGCATTGTTGCTGCTGTACAGTGGCGACTGAGTATTGTAAAACAATGTTTTTTTGAAGAAGATGAAACTGCACGCCGGTATTTACACCACCATGCAAAGGCTTCTTATTGAAGCTCATGTGATGGCACTCCGCTATGAAGTAGCCAAGCTCAGCAGAGACTCCCATCAATTACGGAAATGACAAGCAAGAACTGCTGTCGGCGAAGTGTCTACAGAGCTGTCCTGTTAAACACATAATCAAATTCTAATCCGCCTTTCGCACGTAAACTGAATTACTTTGTAACAACAATAACACTTTTGAGGTACCAACAAACATTTCACTAAAAATAAAATTGGGCACATTTCAGAAGCTTTCAAGCCATCGTTTCTGTGCCCACACATTTGCTACTAGATTGCGGGGGTCTATGACAACAAATTTTCTAATGTATTGCAGTATCTTAAGATACAATTGGCAAGTATCATATCAGACACAGTTTTTGCGGCAGTATCTTGTATCTGTAGCACCAATACTTTTTATGATCTTGTATAGTATCACAATACTATTTCAAAGTATCTTTGCCCAGCCCTTACTGATGGCTATCAATTTTTTTTTGTCTTGCAAGTTGCCTTTTGAATGCATCATCATTGTGTGGTATCTTTATTTCGAACATAAGCAAACAATAAATATAATTTTGAGATGACAAATTTATGCCATGTGAAGCACAACTTACCTATGTCACGAGAAGTGGTTTTAGCAGTCGTGAACTAGTACTAATTAAAACTCCTGATGCTCTCTTACTAAACTGATTTGTATCAAACAGAATATGAAATGGAAGACAAAGAAGCACTCACGGACAGGGCTGCCTTTCATGTGAAGGTTTATTGCATACAATACAGACGCAAGCATGTACCCTCCTGTGCGAAGAGAATTGGTTACATATAAGCAAGTCAATTTAATCGGAACATAGACTAAGCCGGCTGTCAGTTTTTTTATCCGCCAATGCTCTCAACAGTCATCCCTATGCAATGGCTGCCGGTTACATTGTGACTGTGATTGTGGTAGTGGAAAACATTTATTAATACATTTTTAGTGGGAGATATGAATGGGGTCAGTCTGAAGGGCCTGCCCTACACAAACACTAGGGATCCCTAGTTCGGTATTCCTGTCGCTGCCACGGCGGCCTGGGCCACCACTGTGTGTTGGGTTCGAAGGTCAGAGCAGCCGAGCAGGGCAGCTTCCCGGTCTTCTCGGATGGAGTGGGGTGGGTAGGTGGGATCCGTATAAAAATATGCAAAAAAAGAGGGAAAGAAAGTTAAGTAAGGCCACCCAGCTCCCCTTAAGGCATGGCACCATGTATGCAAAGCTGCCGTAATTTTTTTAGCATTTAGCATAGGATATACCTCTTTTTTGCATGTTGCTTCTTTGAGAACAAGAGGTACTTTCCTTCTCATATTTACGCAACTATCCTACTGGATATTTGGCCGACTAGACATCACCAGAAGCTGGCATTAGAGGTACGTACATGCCAGCTTCTGATGGACTGTGTGTCCCTGCTTACGCACAGCTCTGACACATTGATGTCATTGGTTTGTGGTACAAATTGATTGGTGCTTCTGGTTTCTAAGATTTTATGAGCAGTCCTCTGTTTCATGCCTAAGGACATTCGGCACTTGGCAAGTCAGCAAAAGCTGAGGAACAGTTGTTAGGGCCGCTATCACTAGACAGCTTATCTCTATCGACACGGGAGCACTACTGCTGGGGAAAGGTATAAGTCAATACGAGTATCCTTTAAAAACTCAAGGGATGCCCAGATATGTGACCGAAATAATCCAGAAGCAGCTCATAACTAAGCTTCCGATAAACACTCGCTGGTGAAATTTTTTGACTATTTTGATTTCTTTGATAAACACTGATTTTAATTTTAAAAGGGCATTTTCACCATTCAAAAGGCATTTTAAAAGCTAAGAATCATCAAACGAAATGTCCATCAGAATCGGCAACATTGTAATGTATGCTTTTGTCTATTAAAACACGCTCTGAGGTTGTAATAACGAACGAGCATAGGTTTTTTCATTCAAGCGTGCTTGCTTGTATGTAAAGAGGTTCTCAAATGAAAGGGTATGAAAGGTAACAACTTACCATTGACATAGATGCCTATGCTGCTACAGGAGAACGTAGCAGGGCATCCAGAGATGCGATTGGGGTATTTGCCATGGATCGCAGCATGCGGGGGCACCCAGATGCGCAGAAGGGAGCAGAGGCTCTTGTAAAGAGCACCATAAAGGGCATTCTACGATTGAGGACTAGCAAGACGTTAATCTATTTCTGATAGCGAGAGATGTAAAACTGACTGCCATTCCATCCCCTGCAATTTCTATGTGTTTGTTCCCCGACAAAAATCTAAAAAGGGAGCTCTTGAACTCGGGCAATGAACTCAATATAACTCTGTGAAGAAGTAGGTCTTGTCACCACCACAGAAATTTTGGGAAGAAGGAACCTCTAAATTTTGGCACACCAAGACAACTCGTTAGAGCTCCTCGCTTTGGAAAGCAAAGAGTTCTTGTACACTGGCCCACAAAAGAATAGCGCAAAACCAAATTCAAGAGTTGGACGAAAATATATGCAGCAAATCATCATCAGAGTATCTACGTAGTCTTCAGCGGAGGTGGCCAAGATTACTTGTCATCTCAACAGCAGTATAGCCTTAACTTTACCATGTTCAATGTGAGCCAGCTCAGTGTTTGATGACACCTGAATATTTTATAAGCAACTTGGGGAATTATTTCTTGATCATATGGCAGAGAAATATTAACTGACACATTCAAAGGAAGAACAATTATGAAAGTTTTGATAATGTTTAGTGTGTGTTATTTGAAGATCGTCAAACCAGGATTCTAATGTTGCTAAATATGGTTGTAATGTTGAACGGAGTAAATATATGTCATATACAGACTAAAAAAATGCAATATAATCTATGCATAGATGTACCTTATCATGCAGTGAAACTGAATGTAATAAAATGATAAATGAAACAGGCGAGAGAACAGCTAGAGCCCTGGGAAATGCCCCTTGTACACATTCCTTGTTGGGAGCAATGAAGTTTTCTTTATTTTAAGAATTCACACATAAGAAAACTTTAATCTTTCAGGACATCGAGAAGAATAATATCATCAACACTATAACATGCCTTGGCTAGATTTAGGGCTGCATATTGTCGCCTGTGAGGAGCAAGCTTAATACGAACCTCTAAATCGACATGCATGCACCATATCAAGCAACCAGGTCTAAATCCAATCTGACAAGGGCACAGTACTGCATTAGAAGCTTCATAGCTCCTATGTATAATATTGTCTCTACTAATTTATTACTAGTGACATTAGGGCCATTTTTATAATCTCTATCTGCATTTTTTTGCTCCTTGTTCTTTAAGCAGAGGAACAATCCTTCAGTCTGGAGGAACCCAATAATTTATGAGCCAGTGGTTAATAGCCTTAAGATCTTCAATAAAGATATTGAATGATTTCTTTTCAATAACATTTATAATAATAACGTTTCTGACATACTGCCATCTATAACCAGATATGAGCTAGAGTAAAGTCAAACAACATATACAATTTCTTCCATATTTACTTTGACAAAATCATTCACACGTGAAGGCTTAATTTACAAACTTCATTTGTAACTGTGATGTAAGTTGCTTTTCCAAGTCTGACGCAATGTCAGCTATACATCTGCAAATTCTTTCGTTCAAAAAAGAACCGATTCAGTGTTTACGGGCTCTGCAATAGCCGTGAAGGTAACGAAGAAATCTAAATAGAGCTATTTCATTACTACTCTGATAGAAAGCTGTAACATTTTTCGTCATATTCATAGTTTGCTAATGATACAGTTCTTTAAAGCATGCTTTGGCAAAAAATATTTGCTTCAATCAGGACTTTAGATTCACACATGGATTCACACAACGCCTCCCAAAAAATTATGCCTGAAACGTGAGCCGCTAACGCGCTGCCCTATCCCCTGATGGTGTTCTGTGGGCGAGCGCACAGAACACCTACCAGTTTGGCGAGCGTCTCCGACGGCCGTCCCCTGCTATGGTGGCTAGCCACCATACCCCTGCGATGCGAACACAGCAATGCTCTCACAGTTGTCTCCGAGCCACGGCTCCGAGCAGCCGTAATGTCACGTGACAAAGCGTTATATCACGTGACTGAGTGGTACAAAGGCGAGCGGTCTCACGCGGCGGCTAGTCGCAACACAAAAGGCAGGAGGCATGCCCTTCGAGATTTCGTGCTGGCAGGAGGCTCCCAATTGAAAAGAGAGCAACGTTCCAGGCATTGATTTTCTATGAGGCGTTGATTCACACTATTGTAAATGGTGCCTTGCGAGGGAGATTCGTTCGGTCAACATGCCTCGAAGTCACTTGTGTAGACGCGCCTAGCGTTGGTTTGCATGTTGCATCGTTCAACTATAACATGAAACTCCGTGAACCATGGAGGAAGAAAAAGTGCTGTGAACGAAACTAGTTTTTCTGGTTTTGTTATTTACATCTGCATTTACATCTGCTTTTACATCTGCATTTTCACTTCCGTCACGGAAATACGTCAGTGAAATACTTCAGCGAAAAAATACTCCAGCGAAAAGAAAACAATAAACTGAGGTTTTTATTGTCACTATCAAGCTCCCGGAAGCGCCGCGCAGATGAATGCAGAAAAGTCCGACAATATTCGACACCTGGTAAAAAGGCCCGCATCAAAAAAATTGTGGGACGCGTATATGCCGCTTTCCGACAGCCGAACCTTTAGAAAACCAGCCAACCATGGAAGAATGATTAGCAACTCCCATCATGACCTACTACACTCCTGACCTGTTCAGATAGCGGGGTTCCTATGGGAGCGCGTGTCCCCGCTCTCGTTCAATCGCTCGCCGTAGGTGGCGCTACCTATAACCTGTTCGTCTGTTTCTTTACGGTTGTTTTGTAGGCGCTGGTATAAGAATGCCTGCATTCTGTAGTGAACTGGCGGCATATATGTGACTATTTCTTCCCATACATTGCTGGTTAAGCAAGGTGTTCAGAGCGCTTGAGTATTTATAGCACACTGGTTGACAAACGTGGGAACCCGTAGATTTACACGATGTAGGGCAGCCTATGCGTGGTAGCGTGCATTTTATTGCAAAAAAATTCTGAATGTCTTTTAGTATTATTATTTCTGAATAATTCTAAATTTTGGATCATAAATACGCACTACGAGTGCTTTGTTGGTCAAAATTTGACCACAAAGAGTGAAGATGACGTCAGCGAGCAGGTGCTGACTAGCGCCACGCCGCTCGTAGGTGACGGCCCTAGCGGCAGAAGGTATGAACTAGAACGTGGGCGCTGGAAGAGGTGCTCTCTGGGCAGGTCAGGAGTGTAGTAGGTCATGACTCCCATAAGCCATCGCGCTGCTGATCGTCGTTGTTTATGTGGAATCTACGAGTGAGGATTTAGGGCTCAGGAGTTCGTTTCTTGTTTACGTCGTTCAGCGTTGGTACGTCGCCAAAAAAATACAAGTCTTTGCCGAATGAACCAGCGTGGTATCTTGCCCTTCGTCGGAGGATTCATGCCTTGCAGTTCTTCGCCGGCTTAGGTAAGGTGCTGCGTACGACGGAACTTCATTTTAAGCCTAGCTTTCTCAGGCGTGCTAAGTAGTATTTTAGTGTCCTAATGTCGCGATTGGGCGCTAATCTGCACACTCGGTATTTTGTTGATTATGTAGGGCTTGAATATGTGGTTGTTGTTGTCGAATTACCCAAATTTAACCGCTCTTAACTTTATTAGGCGTGACGCAGCGTCGGCATTCCGATCGGATTATGAGCTCCCGAGCGTTTACCGGAACGCCGTTACCAGGCTCCTGCGTTATGTTGTACTCTTCTTGAGGCCGGCTGCAGTGTCATAGCCAGAATTGTGTGTGTGGGGGGTGAGGGGCGACACTTCTTTAATTTCGAGGAATTTTTCGCCCTGTATGCCATGGGAATATTCGGGAGGGGCACATGTGCCACCCCCTGGCTACGTCACTGCGCGGCTGGCGTATAGAAGAAAACGGGATAGAGTACGAAAGGACGTGCGAGCTTGAAGACCGAAGGGCTAGGGGTCGCCGGCAGTGAAACTGATTGGTCGACCTCTCGCGACTGTGTGCATGTATTCTTACCTACGTTATTTTCTTTGGACCAGCGCCGCGCTGTTTGGGTATTGAGGAAAATGCTTCGTTTTGTGCAATGTTATTTTGGCTTGTTTCAGATTCAGCGATATTTCAAATATGATTGTAGGCAAATACTGTGCAAGCGGGTGTCCCTTGTTTGACTGCCAAAGGCAAAGAAAAATGGAGCAGCCTCTTAATGAGTGCTTAGATGTTACGTGACTGAACGAGTGGTGGTAGGCACACCGCGCTGTGTGCATGATGTGCTTTATTGGTCTTTTAAGCGGCAAATAGATCCCAGGTACGTTGACGCCTCTGTTTTTAGTATAGATTGTGTTTAAATCACTGGTGCTTTCTCATGATAATGTTATTAAGTAAGGGCACCATGCAGTGCCTTGCCATTGTGCCCAAGTTGTAAGATTTTTGCTAATCACACAGTGATTTTAATTAACTTTGCCTGGTAATTCGAGTGGTGCAACCTTGTGCTTATGTTAGTAACTGTAAGGTTCGTGAGGTATTAGCACTGTAATGACAGTAACTACAATGATATGTACTGAAAACACTTGAAAGCTTCCCATATTCTGCCTTGTTGCTGACAAAGAAGCTGGCCTAAATGAAAGTTCAGAGTATATTAGGCCATGCTAAGTATAGTATCACCAGCAAACAAGACAAGCGAGTTATGCCTTAAAGTTATGGGAATGAAGAGTCAGATAAACTTCCATGCTGCTCTGTGAATTGCTTAGCATAGTTCCTAGAAGCATAGAATGCTAGGTAAATTTTTGTGAAAATTGCATAGGCCCTGCAGTGATAAACTCTGTGGTTAGATATGTAAAATCTGCAGTGAATTTCTTTGAGTATAACTGAAGTAGTTAACTGCTTCAAAATGCAAGTTAGTGCATTTTGAAGGTTTCATTTGGGAAACATGTGATGTCCGGCAAGCTATCTGACCCATGAGGCACAGTTCAGAAAACAAACATGTGCTGGCGTGGTGTGGTCATTTTGTAAATGGTGTTAATTGATGAATACTGTCATGACGAGGTCAGAACCAGACAAGTGAGTGACTCAATTGCATAATATTTCAATTTCCACGGGTGCATTATGGCTTGTGCTGCCTCATGTGATGTTGGAGAAAACAAAACGTCAAGCAGACGTTCTGTCAAGACCAGAATTGAAAGTGCAAGGTTCTTATTCTAGTTTTGAAAGGAGAGATGCATATTTGATTTGTTTGAACTCATAATGATTAATGAACTCATAATGATTTGAACTCATAATTGAACTCATAATTTGAACTCATAATAATGAGTTCATAATGAATGAACTCATAATTAATGATTTGAACTCATAATGATACTGAGGATGTTTTTGTGGGCATAAGATCAGCTACTGGCAATGCGCCTCTTCGTCTATGTAGTGATTTCCTTTGACTGCATAGTTTGCCAAAAGTGGAGCGAGTGATTCCTAGTTGTTTTTGAACCGTGATCATAATAAGTCCTTCGCTGCCTGAGGTGTTGTATTTGGCTGACATGTTTCTAGCAGTCTTATTGGCAATATTTTTTACTATGTTGGAAGTGGTGTTGTGAGACCCCTATAAAGAAAAAAAAATATCAAAGATAGATTGGCTGGCAGGCATCTGTAGCTTGCACTTGAACTGCACAGGATCAGCTTCCGATTTTGATAAAGAAAACCATTTCATGCTGTATTCATCACTGAGTGCCACTGTACTAGTAGCATTCTGAGTGATAGCTGAGCATGTGGATGGCTATAGCGTATTGCATTGTTACATTGCTCTCAGACTATAAGTAAGTTCTATTAAATTTCCATTTGGGCATAATTGTCACATAAAAAAAAGAAAAGAACGGTATACAGAAAAAAAATAAAGGCCTCATAAACTTGTTTTAGGAAGCCATGTTTGAATTGAATCATCACACAATGCTCTCTTTGCAACAATAATCTAATATTGTGAAATGCATGGTTGAACCTTTGTTAAAAAGCAGTTTCAAAGCAGCTCTAGGCTGTTCTAGTGCACATCTTTCCTCGTACTACCATTTGAGTTGTACTTCCTTTTTCACTTCCAGCACAGGAATCAAATGTGTGGACAAAAAAGAATGCAATCACCCTGTCAAACTTCGTACATTCGAGGAAGCTTGATATCTGTAATAAATATTTGCCTCTTGACAGACAGCTGGTGCTGATAGGCAACATATTTTTCATGTGTGATGTCATTCTTTGTTTCTTGAAAACAGGGTCTTGAGAAAAAGAAGGAATCAGACTACGAATTTGTCAGGTGTGTGCCTTTTGTGTATACTTGCTGTTCTTTCTCAGTTGCGGTGCTTAAGCTGAATTCAGTACGCATAAACAAAATAGAGAATCATTGACTGTCTGCAGTAGTTACAATCAACAAAATACCTTCATTCTATTCGGCTGCCTTGTCATCTTGCATCTATGAACAGTGAGCAGCAAGGTACCAGTGAATCGCAAGGAGTGCTGGTATTACATGCGTCTAATCATCTGGCTGCTGTAGCATCTAGAATCAAAGTGTGTTAGAGCTAAATTAGAGTTTTTCTCTTAACACACATAGCTTGCATTATCTATATTATAAAGAAGGCTACATTGTGTGAAAGACATTTAGACAAAAACATGTATAAAATTTTAGATACAAAACTTCGTCTTAAAACCCACAGTAAACAAGTTAATCTTGACAGTCATAGCCTTGCAAACTAGACGACCAGAACATAAGAAGGTGAAATTGCAACACAGCGCAGTTTGGCAAAAAAGGCCTGTGTTTACCTTCATTCAAAGAAGTGTGTGATCTTAGTCTTGAGGCGTTCCACAGCACTTGCCAGAATGTTTGGAGCGTCTTCACTCTGCAGGTCCTTTTCTGCTTCAACAGTTTTAGTAGAGACTTTCACCAAGTAGCTTTTCAGCCACATATATCCATGCCGTTTGCACTGCCATTTCCACTGTCACTGCTGCTGTTATTCTTGGGCAGCATGTCTTGCTACATTTTAAGACGCGTTTTTGAGTAATCTCGCTATATTTAGTGTGTTTTTCACGCTACCTTTCTAAGTTTTCAGCCTCACGTGAACCAAATAGTTTTTTATCACGGCCGATAGGCTTGAATTTTTTGTTTCATTATGACATAGACCTCTGAAACGAAGCATCACCATCTGTATGTTGTATTTAGTTTGCCATAACTGCTAATTTTCTACCAATGTTCCTGTAACGAGGCTTAATTGTATGTGCAGCAGTGGTCTGGAAAGGCATTGCCACCAAGTGCTTCGACAATACTGACGGTTGCGCACAACTGTTACTTTGATAGGTAGGCCTTCACAGAGAGAAACGAGGCTTGGCTAATTAAACAAATTCAAATAGGTGTTCAGGCACGCTGCATCAAAAGGGGTATCCCTCTTTGCAAAAGCTTCCCTAATAAGGCATGCCATTGCTGCAAGTTTGCTTGGTTATTGCAGCTATCGTAAAATTAATATTTAATTCTGCATTAGGGGGAGCAGTGCTAAGTTGCATAGGCGGGTTTATTAAGCTTTTCGTAGTAGTTCACTAGGCATCATAGCAATTTTTGATTGCGTGTTGATACTAAAATTTTAATGCTTCGTACATAACTGCGAACATAACACCATTCACATTACATATACTATCTACATGTAGAGCATTTAATTATAGATGTGGTGCAGAGTAACCTTTGTAAAGAGGAGGTGCACCATCTTCTATGGTCCTAGTAACAACGGGTAATTTTTGAAAAATGGTCAACGGATTCGACAACTAATTTTTATGGTACATGTTTAGTGCAACAGAATATGCACAAATCAGAACTTCTTATCACCAAAAAAAAAATGTGGGACATGCTTTGAGACATTAGTTGCCAAAATTTTTCAGTTGTACTGATAAAGTCGTACACGCAGCACATGCAGCAAATAGTAGGTGACGGCAATAGTAGATGTATGCTAGCAAACAAGCGAGTTCTTGGGTTTATGAAGCCTATGTTTGAGCTTTGTGTTCTTGTGCGGTGGCTCAATACAGGTTTTTTGCTCCGCTAGTTATGCGAAGGCAGCATCACTTGTCAGTGTGAACTCCTCTTATTTTGTAATAAAGATGGGTGTGCCTAATAATATTCAGACTTCATTTAAGCACAAATTATCGTGTGCCTGAACAACAGCAGTCTAGATAAAGCAGACCCAAGTTATCACAGCACCGAGGCTTTTCCGCCAGATAACTAGACATTGCTTTTTGTGTCGTCAAACACGGTTTAAAACTGCAAATTTTATTCAAATTGAAAAACAATGCTTGGTTCTGCCACTTAAATTCACAATCTTTCCATTTCCATCAGCATCTAATCACATATTTCATCCTGTCTTCACTATCCTTAAAAATTGCGAAAAGTAATTGTATCGCTGTGTACAGCTCATAGAGGCCTGTGATCACGCATCATTTTTTAGGGCTGTTTCGTGTAGCTGTCACTCGTGTAATTAATATTGCCAGCTAAATATACATTCTGCTCATGAAAAGCAAGGGCTGAAACCTTTCCTCAAGCAAACTTCTGTACAAACACATTATGCAAAAATTACTGCGATGTTATTGGGAAGGGCCAGGGGATTTTTGTATTCCGATCGGAGTGAAGGCCAGATAGGAGAGCTTGATTACCTAGTTTTTTATGAAGGACATTAATTTCACTGAAGAGAATGTTTAATCTGAGAAAAGCTTGTGTTGAAAACGTAAAGCACTACACCTGGTTTTTTTTGGGGGGGGGGGGGGGGGGATGCTGGGGTGATACAAATTTTGGGTACCCTGAAGAAAGTTGTGTGTGTAGGAAGCGCCCCCTTTTTTGTAACTTGGGCCAATAGGTAATTAATTCATTTGAGACTCCGCAGCAGGCATAGCTACATGCAAATGTTTTTTTTTTATCTTACCTGGCTGTGAAAAGTAAACAAATTTTTTTATGTGCAAGTACATAACTGCCATAGGCCAGCCACGTCAATGCAGTTGTCTGTTAGGCATAATGAAGCCGGTGTTGATGGCTTGGGCATTGTGTCTGCAGCTTTTGTGCAGAGTGTGTTGAGCACAGCTGGCGTTGTTCGACCTTTGTAGTAAAAGAGCACATGAAGAAAAAACTCTCAATGCAGTTGCAGATGGCGAGGCCTTCAATATCTAAAAGACCCTGGCAACGCTTCTTGGCAGACTCTAGCACCGTCGAAGTGATGCTTGACTTTTTCTTTTGGAGCGGTCAGCAGTGATATTTGCCCATTAGTCGAGAGTGTTTCAGGAAACTGTTGTCCTGACTAGTGTAAAACTGCCTTCTGCATTCGTGGCACAAACCGAATCGGCTTATCATGTTGGGAAGCCTGGATTTGGAGTTTCCACATGTCTCTGAGGTGGGATTTTCGGGCACATTGACTCCTGTTTCTGTGTGGAAAACTACTTTTTTTGTTATTTCAATGCACTTTTTTTGTGTGCATGAAACTGCTGTCGCAGCCAGATGCTGACGTGGATAGATGGTATTGTCTATTGTGTCGATGTTGCTTGTATTTGTAGAGGTGGTGTGACTGTAGCTGCAGCAGACTCAGTTTATTTTTAAATTGGCATTCTTTAACATACTGGTCCATTACATTCATTACATAGTGTTCCTAGCGAATTTTTTTCTTGACTCCCCAGTGGTACCTCCAGTGGTATGTAGACATGTTAATCACCTGTTGCATCGTTACCTCCTTTTATTATATATATATATATATATATATATTTATTTTGTGGCATCTAGCATAAATGCTGTATTGAGAAAAATTCTGTTGGTGTTTTGTGTGTATCAGTTTTCTCACACTTTTTTCTTACTTTGTTGCTGTGTGGATGTCACTTTTGATTCTATAGTACTTTTATTGTGGAAAAAAAAAAACTCAATGCGACTAAATAAAGTCTTTCCTTTTCAGAAGCATCAATTCATATAAATGGAAATGAAATGTGCTTGAGAAATGCTACTATTTAGCACACACTTCAAAGGCTGGGTTGTTTCACGATCCTGCAGCATTTCCTCCTCCCCAGAATACAAACTCTTCGACATTGATCTTGAGTTGCAAATGTACTCTTGTAAAGCAATGTTCCTACGTTAGTGTTGCTACAGTAAGATCATATCTTTCAATAAAGCCCTGCAAGTGCTATTAAGCTTCTTGATGAAGTTTGTAACAGTGTGTAATAGCATCTGTAATGCTTGGTATGACTTTTCTTTACCTGTAGCGAGGATAGCTGTGCTGGCTGCATCAAATTGCAAAAAGCAAGCTCTGCTGAATTGAGAAGTGTGAGATAGTTCTACCTTTATTTAAAAAAAAAAAACTAATATTGTTTACACACAAAAATACTGCTTGTCAAAGTTGTGCTTCATTCTCCTACTCATTCTTAATCCAATGTTTGTCTCATTCTTAGTCTATAAGTTGCATTTGTGATAAAAGCTTTCAAATAATTGGGGAGAATGCTAGAGCTACAAGTTAATGTGGACAAGTTCATAAACCAGGCAGAATGAGCAATGCTTTCACCAAGTTGGTTGCTGCTTGTTCTCTGTAAATTATTTCGAAGAAAGTGTACGTGCTCTTCAAAAAGGTCTGTACTGCAAGCATAATAAATAATAAAGTGCTGTTGCCCCCTATATTTAGCAATTTGTTAATACGCTGTTATGCAGAGGGCTCACGCATATATATGCATATGTACTTTTATGTTGTATATAGAGTATTTATTGTGTGTCATCTCGATAGCATGTTGCAACCTTAAGAAAAAAAAGGCATTTAGGGTATGGTATGCTGAACTCAACAAAATGCCTGTTGGCAAAAGGAGCATTTTTTTTTCATGCAACATTTCTTCATACTGCTGGCAAAGACAAACCTTAGATGCAGCTCTCCGAAAATTCAACACGGTTTGTCTCCCTCACTAGCAGCAGGGCCATAGCCGAGGCGGTGACGACAACTCTGCTGTCAGGATGGAGCCTCAGCTGCTGAAGCAGCCGCTGCTCAACTATGGCCAGGAGTTGCTGACTTCTCTCAAGGATTTACAGGGCATGGAGCGTGTAGGCTTTGTCCTGCAGGCAATCAGCCGGGCTGATCTGCAGGCCAGCAAGCAGCGCGACACCAAGGATCCTCTGTAAGATCCCACCTTCAGTTGTCGCCCCCATTTGCGTGCCAGCAGATCAAAGGCATTGCTTGCACACTTTGCACAGTAGTAATTAGCCTCTTGCTACACAGGAGAAGGCCATCTTTTTTTTGTGTGTGTGTGTTGCTGTAGTTCGTTATATATTTATAGCTATCTTTGTTTTTAGACACGTTAATCCCTTGCCCCCCACCCCACCTTCAGACTTTCGGGCAAAGATGCTGTCTGCTGTGCTCCCGCGGTTTGGCATGGTGCATGAAATTGGAAAGATGTGTATGCGTTTTATTTTTTCAAGGTTTGTAGTTGGGTTTGTGTTATATGCTATGATGTGTGATACTTGTAAAAATACGGCATTGATAAAAACAGTAGCTCCACATCTTCATGCACAGCTGGATTTACTTGTCAGGCGTCAGAAGCCTTTAGTTCGGCTTGGCTCTTATGTCCTTTTCGTTCTTCAGTATCGTACTCATCCGATGTTCAATGTATGAGGTGTTCTGGCTGTATTTGTTCAACATAGCTACAGATTTTCTTATGCATTGATAATAGAGCATGATTGTGTTTGAAGATAGCTTGACATAAAGTAGTTTGACTTTCAAAATGGTCAGATTTCACTGTATTTACTCGTGCTAAGGCAAGCTGTTGCTGATTTATTTTGATATACTTAGGCTTCAAGATCCAGCCAAACGGTCCAAGTTCATCCGCTTTCTGGCACAAAAAGCGGACATGCTGTACAAGACCTGGGACTCTGTGCCTGTGTGTGCCACAACAGATGGTGAAAACGAAGGTCTCATAGTTCTCTCTTTTTTGTGTTCTGCAGTTTCTTTTATAGCAACTGGAGGGATGCAGCCACTGACTGCCTTCATTTCTTTTTTCATTTCCAGAGCTTTGTGCAGTCATGCCTCCTTTGGAGAGCTTCATGAGCGTCCCTGCCAGTGAACGAAAGAAACACTTTTTTGAGGTACCAGTCAAGAGCAATACTAGAATGTTTTGCATACATATAGTCTACTACTGTGCCAGGTGGCAGTGTCTTATATCTTCTTTACTGAGCATAGCCATCTTATAAGTGCTGCTCTTGAAAACTTGAGACATTGTAAGTGTTACGCAACCTGGAGGTGTCAAGGGTGGTTGTTCTGTTATCTACTGTACTTGGATTATCAAACACGCTTGATGGCAGTGTCTTGTACTAAATTGTATTGTATAAGGTGGACCAAGCTTACTTTAGGCATGTAGGATCTCGAGCCATGTAGGTTGCATACGGGCATTGGAAGTGGTTGATCTTAGAAAGTACTCTATTTTTAATGAGAAATGCAACTACCTTTAAAAAGTCTGTTTAGAATCTTAATGCTTTCTACTACCGCTTGTATTGCCTGGCAGCTATGTCACATACGAGCCAGTGCCTAACATTCAAGCCAGTGCCAAACCTCGGTTATATGAACCCACTTTAAACTCCCTGTCGTTAAAGGGGGGAGGCTGCACTTGATGGGCAACCTTTTTATTTATGTATATATCAGAACAAAATTTTCAGTTTGTGTATTTGTGCAGATTCTTATAATGTAATTACTTTTTTAATATGTCAAGTAGTTTCCAAGTTACTCCACAATCAATGTACGACCTGGGTCCCTTGTACGACCTGGGTCCCTTGTTTGGAACCTCATTAGCATCTAAGCAGGAAGCACCAAAAACAGTGGCGAGAGTGTATAAACAATGTAGGATGTTTAAGGAATGCAATAATTTATAAATCAATTCGCTGGGCCCATATCAACAAAAAGTTAGAGGACATCAATGTTCGCTTCCGCAGGGGAGTCTGCGTGTGTAGCGACACCACGGACCCGAGCTAAGGGGTGGGGGTCGATTCCCTCCCACGCCTAGCTATGCGTGGCTTTGCCGTGTCTGGGGAAAAGGGGATCCTGGGGGTTGAGGTGACGCTGGGTGATGGTACCTTTACGACCTCCGGGCAGAGGCAACAGACCCCTTTGGTCCTGGCTTCACGCAGACGGCACCCCTGGGCTGACCTATTCAAAGGAAATCGGCAGTCGCCTTTTCCTATCCCCTTCTCGGATCTTTCTTTCCTGTCCTCTTTCTCATCTGTCCCGTCTTCTAATCTCTTCTGGTACTTTCCTATTTTCATAGGCGGCTTGGGTTAACCTTATGCAACTAGCCAAACTTGGCCTACGCGCATTAGGTTATCATAGCGGTGTACGGCTGGCGTCTGCATGTTTCTCATTTCACGAATCTTGTAGCGTCCCCTCATTGGGCTCCGTGGTGGGTGCCCGCCATCGTTACTGAATTATATTCCACAATCGTGCATAGAACTTTTCCACACCTCAGTGATCGTACCGCTTCAAAGCGCGTACGCACCGAAGAATTTTCTTTTTTCAGCCGACCCAAAGAAGTATTTTCCCCCTATTATGTCGTATATACTGAGAAGTCCAACAATACAGCCAGAACAGGGTCCCCGTTCATAGTATCGTGGTCACTGACAGCCACGTTATGTGCTGACTATAATGTTACAAAAAGGCTAGTGGAGACCTTCTTTTAGAAGTCCGTGACAAAAATGAATTTTACAAGCTAAAAGAGCCCTGCAACATTCGGCGACATTCCGATCAGCGTAACAACCCAACGATCTATGAACTCCGCACGTGGAGTTGTTTTCGACACAGACATTATTGATCGAAGGAGGCTGAATTCGTCGAGGGCTGAAAAGAACAGAATGTGACCAATGTGAAGCGAATCGTCATCCAAAGGAACAATCGGGAAACCCCTGCGAAACACTTGGTACTGGCGTTTGCTACCAGTGATCTACCACAAACAATAGGAACTGGTTATACAGCCGAATCTCGATAAATCGAACTCGAAGGGGCCCAAAAATTTGTTCGAAATAATGAAAGCTAAATAAACAGGGCTCCCCATGTGTGGTCACCGCATGACGAGAAAGGAGTCACTCCTTGCGGAGAGAAGCAAATCAGCGTTTGAGAAAAAACCAACATTCCTCGGCAGCCTTTTTTTTTTCCTCTCTTCGCACGCGTTGTTAAAAGAAGGTTAAAAGAAGGCAGGGACAAGCCACACTCTCCGACAGTTTTATTTTTTTTCTTTCTTATCTCTCTTTGCGCTCGCGTTGGAAGGAAAAGGGTCTTTACGCGGCAGGGCGGAGGGAGGTAGGGAGAAGCATGACACAGGCGCGTCGCAGATCGGCATTTGAGAGAGAGCAAAGATTCCACCACAGCCTTTTCTTTCCTTTTTTTTTTCCTTCGTGCGCAACGTTGAAATGTCGGGGGGGGGGGGGGGCACTGCGGGATTGGGTGGGGTGCTGAAAGCATTTTCGGAGTGCAGTATGTGCGAATTGTCACAAGTGTTTGTGCGTTATAATTACCGGGCAGTTTCGCCCATTGGAGTACACATAGCTTTGACGGGACCTGATCGTGGGTTCGAATTAACCAGAAGTTCGAATCAAGCGTGTTCGAATTGATGAGATTCGGCTGTACTAAGGTACCAACCAGACCCTACATACCAAACCCTCGCCGATGTTACCAGTGTCAAAGGTTTGGCCATGGCTCGCAGAGTTGTCGAGATCGACCTGCTTGTGCGAAATGCGGTGCCCAAGGCCATGTCTGTGACAAATGTAATGAAACCCCACATTGTGTAAACTGTGACAGAGACCACGCAGCATATTGACGTTCTTGTCCACTGTGGAAAAAAGAAAAAGACATTATTACACTGAAGATCCGCGAAAACATCTCCTTCAAAGAAGCACGCCGAAAGTGTTCGGCTCTTCATGGCACAACTTACGCCGATGCGGTTCGTCAGGGGGCAGCGTTGCATCACCCTCTGCCACTGCCTAGGCCCACGCAAAGTGAGCCATTGGGTGTGGCGGCCACCCCCGTAGTGGAAGCAGCCAAGCCTGCTCCACCTACCAAGCCTGAGACTCTGGCGACTCCAAGGTCGTTGGCTGTATTGACCACGGATCACCAGGCGAAGTCGCAAATACGCAACAGCAGCTCGTGTACGCGTACATCCAGTGCCTCACATGAGGCAATGGACAAAAATAAGGTACCTCAGGTGCCGGAAGTGCGGCGTGGCTCTCTGGTGTGCGCTAAGAAAACCAAAAAACCAATAATAGGTCCTGATGATGGCCCTGCTACTTAAGCTACAGCTTCCCACCTGAACAGCCACTTCATTTTTGTACACACAGCACTACTTTCCATCTAATATGGAAACACAGATTATACAATGGAACGTCAGAGGATTTCTTACAAACCATGACGATGTCCAAGCACTTCTACACAAACACTCACCAAAAGTGCTGTGTGTACAGGAAACACACTTAAAATCTAAACACACGAACTTTCTATGCAGTTACATTATTTTCCGACAGAATCGCGGTGATACTGTGGCATAATCCGGAGATGTAGCTGTTATAGTTAATCAAAGAATAGGATGTAAGCACTTAAAACTTCAAACGTCTCTTGAGGCAGTGGCGGGTCGAGTGGTGCTTCTAAGCAAACTCGTCATCATTTGCTCTATATACATACCTCCACATTTTCAACTGCACAAACATGAATTCCAGTCCTTGATAGATGAACTTCCCGAACCTTATCTTGTTCTAGAGGGCTTTAATGCACCTAGTAGTCTATGGGGTTGTAGCGAGGCCTTCATTCGGGTGAACAATAGCTTTATTGCAGTTTGGTTGGTGCTATATAAAGAAAAGCGTGAGAAAACATGTCACGTGATTACAGGTGTTATCTGACGGCTGCACATCCAGCCGCGTTACAGGGGTGACCCTCGTAGCGACGTGCGAGGTCGCCTAATTGAGCAGTTCCTTTTCTCTTTCGGCGCTTCTCTCCTGAATTGAAAAGAGCCTACTTATTACAACCTCGCTAACAATACCGACTCCTCCATAGACATAAGCATTGCATCTCCATAGCTCCTACCTGTACTCACATGGAAAATCATAAATAATCCTTACGAAAGTGACCATTTCCCAGTAGTCTTGAGTCCACCAATATATGAATGTCGCTCACAGGTTCCCAAGTGGCTTGCCGAAAAAGCCGATTGGGAACAGTTTCGAAAAGATACCCTCTTAACCTGTACCGACTTGTGCATGTTAAGCATAGAGGCTTCTTTGGAGTACTTCACAGCTTTTCTAATTGGCGTTGCCACCAAATGTATTCCTCAAAGAAATGGACTACCTGGCAAACGATGCGTCCCTTGGTGGAACAAAGAGTGCCGAAAAGCGTGTAAAAACAAAACAAAGTGTGGAAATTGATTCGAGAATCACCGGCGGCCGAGAATCTCCCAAATTTTAAGAACATAAAATTCCAGGGTAGGAGGACACACAGACAGGCAAGAAGGGAAAGCTGGAAAAAATTTTTATAATTTTTATCTGGCATCACATCATATACACATGAGGGTAAGGTCTGAAACAGGGTGAGAATGGTGGAAGGAAACCAAGCATATGCGCTCCCTCTGGTGGGTGCACAAGGTGATAGCTTGGAAGACCAGGCAAATCACCCAAGAGCACACTTTGAGCAATTTTCCAGCTTGTCACACTACTCTCAAGAGTTTCAACAGTATAAGAGAAGAGTGGAGAATTAAAAACTAAATACCAAATGTACAAAATACAACCAACCTTTGTCCCTATCTGAACTACAGGTATCTCTAAACTGCTGCAGCACTTCCGCTCCGGGGTCTGACCGTGTGGTCTATGAAATGTTAAAGAACCTACCGCTCGAAATGCAAAAAACTTTACCTCCACAATGCCATCTGGTTTGCCAGCGACATCCCCTCTAGCTGGAAAGAGGCCATTGTTATCCCCGTTTTGAAAGAAGACAAGGATTCATCTCCCGTTACGAGTTACAGGCCCATAGCACTGACAAGCTGCCTATGCAAACTTTTTGAAAAGACGATAAATCGCCGACTCGTACACTTCCTTGAAACTAACAATCTACTTTATCTGTACCAGTGGGGGTTTCGCGAAGGCAGGTCCGCCAATGACCACCTGGTACGTATCGAGGCACAGGTACGAGATGCTTTCCTTCATAAGCAATTTTTCCTATCTGTCTCTATATGGAAAGAGCCTATGACACCCATGACGCTTTGGGATATTGCGAGACCTCTCACACTTAGGTCTCCAAGGTAATATGCTGAACATGATTCAGGGTTATCTGTCCAATCGCACTTTTCGCGTTCGAGTAGAGAATGTCTTGTCTCGAACTTTTTTTTACAAAAGACTGGAGTGCCGCAAGGCGGTGTGCTGAGCTGCACGCTTTTTATTATAGAAATGAGTACCTTGCATACCTGTATTCCACGAAACATGTTCTATTGCACATATGTCTACGATGTGCAAATAGGTTACAAATCGTCCAACCTCAGAGTGTGCGAGCGGCAAATTTCACTTGTCTTGAATAAGGTAACCAAGTAGGCAGACGAGAATGGAGCCATTCATAACCCACAAGAGAGCACCCGCGTATTCTCAAGAAAGAGAGGTCTCCATCCAGATCCGGACATCGACCTGCAAGGTTGGAGGTTACGAGTGAAATCTGAGCAAAAATTTTTAGGCCTCATTTTAGACAAGAACGTAACATTTGTTCATCCCTATAAACATCTCGAAAAAAAAAAGTGCCTGAAAGCAACTAATGTACTCAAGGTTTTATTGTGGACATCATGGAGCAGTGATAGAAAATGCCCGATGAATCTTCACAAAAGCCTTATATGCACACGCCTTGATTACGGGGCAGTAATTTA
Source organism: Rhipicephalus microplus (assembly GCF_043290135.1). Lineage (NCBI taxonomy): Eukaryota > Metazoa > Arthropoda > Arachnida > Ixodida > Ixodidae > Rhipicephalus > Rhipicephalus microplus. Next base: position 246,689,368 of record NC_134700.1, on the reverse strand, counting down.
TCAGTCTGCCGCACCAAGTGCCTTGCAAATGCCTGACCCTGTCCACCTTTTGAGCATACGCGTTTCTACGGGTGCTTTTTGCACCAGCCCCATAGAAAGCCTCTACATTAAGTGGAGTGGTCGCTTTAACTGCAAAGAACTTGCATGTCCTTTATATATTTTCTTAAGGTGAAAGCAGACGAGAAGCATCCCTCACACTCCACTATTAATGATTTGTCGAACTCCATTCTGTTTCAAAACAGGCCTTCGATGAGGCAGCCCTACTCAGTTTGCCTGAAGGGTCTAGCTGAGGAAAGTGGTGTGTCACTTGAACACAGTTCAATGGCTCCTGCAGCATACCTGCCACCGTGGCAGTGGCAGACTACAGACTGCGATGCGTCTTTCCTTGAAGTTACAAAACACGCACCCATTGCCCATATCCGAACATACTTCTGGTCTGGAACTTCAACACAAATACACACGTCCTGAGTTCTTTACAGGTGCCTCTTAAGTCCAGCTCCTCTGTGTCCTACGCTGCTGTCAGCCCATCCTTTTTGGATGCTGGCCCTCTACATCCAGACACAAGTAGCTTCGCTGCGGAAGTGGCTGCTAAACACATCGAACAATTACAACTACAAAGAGAGTAATTTATACGAGCTCCCTCAGTGTGGTAAAAGCTCTGCAAACTCTTAAACAAAACAACTCTGTCCTCGTCTCACTTTACTCATTTTATGCATACTCTACACACTCTAACAACATGTCGTAGTGTGCTGGGTGCCAGGGCACCGCGAGATCCAAGGCAACGCGATAGCGGATCAGCTCGCTGCATCTGTCCACGAAAGCACTGCCACTACACCCATATCAATCCCGGCCCTTGACCTTAAACCGTCTCTCAACAAAAGTTAGAGCAAGTGGGATAGATACACACAAAACAAACTACACGTTATTAAGCTACACCTTGGTCATTGACTGCCAGTATCGAAATCGTATTATACAGAGGTAACACTAACAAGGCTCAGGATAGGACGCACATATATGACACACTCATATCTTTTGTCTGGTGGCAATCCATCATTGTGTGACAGATGAGAAGCACTAACAGTTCTTGACATTTTAATCCAGTGTGAACAATTACACTCCCAGGTGGTCGAAATTTCCGGAGCCCTCCACTACGGAGGGCTCCGGAAATCACATGGAAATCAATCTCTCATAATCATATGGTGGTTTTGGAACGTTAAACCCCACATATCAATCAACAATTAGACACTCTAAGGAAACACTTTCTGTTACCCTACCGACAACATATACCATTACACCCTGCAATGTACCTCAGTAGGGAACCACTTTTCACTCATAAATCTGTGCTAGCTTTTTTAAGAGATGTCAGCTTCTATCATGTAATATACCCAGGCATTGCAACAACCTTTCAAGAGAGGTTGTTGCTGCGGTGACTACATTGAAAAGCACTTGCCTCGCGGCCCTTAGACACAAAGTGCGCTGATGAGGCACTTGTGCTAGTGCCAAATATCTTCACACATGCTTTTATTATTAGAACCTTTTGCCACCCATTTTTACTATAGGTTTCACGTCACTGTTTTCGTTTTACCCACTTCTGTTTTACCCACTTTAGCGCAGTAATTTTAAGGCCATTATACAGCCACCTAACATATTCATTGTTCACATCTCGTTTTGTGACCTGGCGCTCTTTGGCCATCAAGTGGCCCTTGTACCAAAAAACACCACACATTATCACCAATGTTTGCAGAAAGAAAGCCACCGCCACATGTCACATTTGTGACGCAATTGAAAAAAAAATTGATGTGTATATTGCCTTTAAAATAGGCATATTGCTTACTGCATGCATTTGTTTTTCTGGGAAAAAAAGAATTAGGCTGATAGCTCGAATGGAGCAGAAGTTAGTTTTTCTCCAACTTCAATTTAAAAGTCTGCTTGCGCGAAGTTGCTCTCTTTATTGGTTATAACATGAGAAATAAGTGGAATTTCAATGCCAAAATAGGCTCATAGGTGTGGAAAGGCATCAGGAATGCAAAAATAATTTTAAGAAAATGCAATTTTTGGGCCAATTTTCAACTTATAAGTGCCGTGTCCCCCCTTATAATGTACCTGCAACAAATCTGTGACTGAGTCTTGTAGAGCCTAATGCATTTGCCGACCACTAAAGGGGGGATGTGGCAATGGGAATAGTAAATTTGGTCTAAATGGTCAATTTCTAAAATTTTTCCTTGTAATCCTGAGACCATGTCTTGGTGAAATATTAGGCCAAAATAAATGGTACAAGTTGAAAAAAAAAAAAAACATTTCAACAACATGCTGTCATCAAAAGCTATGAGAAAGTTGGGCCTCAGGAAATGAAAATCTTGTTGCTTCGTGTTGGCACAGTGCCACTTGGCATCCTTGTAAAGAGGGCAGATCTGAGCTCAAGATAGCCACAAAGCTGCATTTCTCCAATGAAAAGTGAAACCAGCTGGGTGTGTTCAGATAAGGACAGACCAAGGGGGGTCCTGACTATTTCTTGTTTTGCTCAAAATTTTTACGTATATGAGCTGGGAGAATGTCGCATTAGAAAGAAATTAACCTTTGTTATGCAAAAATTTCCACAGATTTCTGGCAACGAATCATGTATCACTGCTGGTGGAAAAGGGCACTTCCGCAACTTTTAGATTTGGCAACTTTGGAGACCTCACTGCTCAAAAAGTAACGACATCTATCTTATTTTTTTGCTTAATTACTTCAGCTGAGGCATTGGAACCGAAAATACTTCTCACAAATCTACAAAAGGTATTTCGCTCATCCAAAGAAACAAGCATGCAACAAGATTGCATATTTATTTAGTCATAATAAATTTTAAAAAAATGACATTATTGCAAAGGTGACGAAAATTGCAACGCTTTTCAGCCATTAAAAAAAATTGACCCGAATCTACATGTTACACTGTAAATGTCATCGAAAGACGATAGTCCGGAAAGAGTGAACAAAACGTTTATTTGATGTTCTGCGCAAGAAAATCGGTGAATTCTGAAGGCACTGCGTTAGAGTGCCTCGAGCGTGTACCAGAGGCGAACAAGCGCATCTAGGCACGTTAGACACGAGCGCCATCTGGCAGTTATCGTCGGAAACAAAGACATGCGCGACGGCGGAGAAGGATGCGTGCCAGTCACGGAGGTGATACGGTGTAGAATGGAAAGCCACTGCCAGGTGCTACCACCGTGTCATCATAGCAAAGCGTTGGAAACACCTTCTTGAGCATCGCGTTGCACTTTCAGCGCAGCACGTTATACGCTACATTCCTTAGAGTGTTTTGTGTGTGTCCTCTTTTAGTATAAAGGCAGACATACAAAACATAGACATATTATGGCGCCTCAGATATGCGCAATATTTGCTGTTAAAGACGATAGTATTTCTTGGGGACCTTCGACGCAAAAATTTTGGTCTGTGTGTGTCCTCTTTTAGTATAAAGGCAGACATACAAAACATAGACATATTATGGCGCCTCAGATATGCGCAATATTTGCTGTTAAAGACGATAGTATTTCTTGGAGACCTTCGACGCAAAAATTTTGGTCTGTCTGTCTGTCTATACATTTGGCTGTTTGTCCACTTTTACCGGCATCTGGTACTTGAAACGGCGACCCCATCTGCAGCGACCACCAATGTTGATCAAGGTTGAGCGTTCATGCTTGTGCAATTGTCAATTGAAAAGCAATTATTGCACATGTCTGGGGCACCATAACAACACGCATATGTTCTGCATATGCATCTCTTACTAGAAAATGAAAACATAAGTAATTGTAAGGGCCGTAGTGCTTATCACGCTGCGCTCACCATGCAACGCTTGCATGGAACGGAGAGTGTTTCTAACGCTTTGCTAAGACGATATGATGGTGGCACCTACCCATCTCCTCGCGTTCTACACATCACCTCTGAGACGCGCGCGCACGGCCACGCGCTTTGTTTTCTAAAAGAAACTGCCAGATGGCGCTCATGTCTCACGTGTGACGCGACTTGATGCGCTCGTTCGCCTCCCCTGCACACTCGAGGCACTCTAACAGAGCGCCTCCGGAATACCATTCACCGATTTTCTTGTGCAGGACATCAAATAAATGTTTTGTTCACTCTCTCCACACGCAAGACTATCGTCTTTCGACGAAATTTGTAGATTACAAGCAGATACGGGGCCAATTTTTTAAATTGACAGTCGCACAACTATAAATGCTAAACCTTGAGCAATATTGGTGGGTGCTGCGGATGGGGTTGGCCTTTCGGTGCCGTTTGAGGTATCGTTAGGGTGGACAAACAGACATATGTACAGACAGACAGACCAAAATTTTTCTGTCAAAGGTCTCCAAGAAAGACTATCGTGTTTAAGAGAACACCTTTGATTTTATGAAAGTGATGAATGCCCAGTCGGGACTGCTGATTGTAGTGCTACGAAAATGTGTTGCAATAATTTGTTGTGAGAAATTTAAGCCCTATTTGAACACCCTTGTTCTGCCCCGCCACGGTGGTCTAGTGGCTAAGGTACTCGGCTGCTGACCCGCAGGTCGCGGGTTCGAATCCCGGCTGCGGCGGCTGCATTTCCGATGGAGGCGGAAATGTTGTAGGCTCGTGTGCTCAGATTTGGGTGCACGTTAAAGAACCCCAGGTGGTCGAAATTTCCGGAGCCCTCCACTACGGCGTCTCTCATAATCATCAGTGGTTTTGGGACGTTAAACCCCACATATCAATCAATCGAACACCCTTGTTCTGTTTTAACAGCGATGCATAATCTTCTAATGGTAAGGTAAACTTTGCAAACATACTTGGTTCTTATCTCGCTTTTTTGTTCTATTAAAGACGAGTGACCTGGATTGTGTTCTGTAGGCCTGTTTTCAGTCACAGGAAAGCTGCGCTTAAGTTTTCAAGGCTTTCTGTTTGCATACTTGCCACACTACGTTGAGGCGGCAGGCACGAGAAGTCGCGTACAGCAAACCCAAATGGTAATGAAATATTGCAAGCAAGACGGTGAAACAAAAGTAGTTATCACACCCAGACACTTCGACAGAAAAACACATGGCTATTGTGAAATAGGAGACGCGTGGCGGTGCAGCTGCAATGGTCGGACCCAGACAGGAGGGAGCGTTCCCCTCACCCCTGAAAAGGAGCTTTTCGGGTGTCGACCACATGGCAGTCTGAGTAGTGAACATGAGCAAAAAAGACGTGCTGTTTTTTACATGTGTCAAAGAAGAAGAAGAATAACTTTATTTATGAAGTCCAGCGAAGTTGATTTGGGGCGGGCCTAGGCGTCGGCCACGAGCCCTTGGGCTCGGGCGGCTTCCTCGGCTCGCTGGACGGCCCACAGTTGTTGTTCGAATGAGGAGCTGAGCAGAGCCCCCTCCCAGCGTGTCCTGCGGTCCGAAACTGCCTCTTCGTGGTTTTCATCGTTGCTTTCATCTAAACTCGAGCATTCCCATAGTATATGTGAAAGTGTTGCCCTTTCATCGCAAACCTTGCATTTTTCTGTTAAATACAGATCAGGGTAACAGAGACTAAAGAGAACTGGATTCGGATAAGTATATGTTTGCAGTTGTCGCCACGCAACTGCCTGTTTTTTATTTAACCTGTTGTGTGGCGGAGGGTACTTTCGCCTTTCTAGCTTATAGTGCTGCGTTATTTCGTGGTAACTAGTCATGCGGTCCCCCCACTCCCACTCCCCCCCGTGTGGAACTTCGCCCGAGGTGGCGTCGGCGTTCGCAACGGCTCGGTTCGTGAGTGCTCGAGCCGCCGCGTGCGCCGCCTCGTTGCCGGCCAGCGGGGTTTGTGTGTGTGCGGGGGTCCATATGACGAAAGTGTCATTTTTTTCCCGAATTTTGTCTTCGTTAGTCATTAGGATTCGCAGCGCCTCTCGGGAGACACGACCGTTCGCATAGTTGCGTATCGCTGCTTGCGAGTCACTAATTACTACTTCGGCCTCAGTGGTCGCCACCGCGAGTGCTATGGCCACCTCCTCGGCCGTCTCGGTCAGTGGCGTTTGCACCGTAACGCTCGTCATGCATGTCCCTTTACCGTCGACCACCGCGGCCACGTAACCACACCTTCGCGCGTATCTGGCCGCGTCCACGAATACCGCTTCCTTGCAATTTCCGAATTTTCTCTGCAAGTCCTGCGCTCTCTGGTTTCTTCGGCCGGTGTGATGTTCCGGGTGCATATTTTTGGGCAACGGCGGAATCACTATCTTTTCCCTCACCATCACGGTTATGTCGGCTTTTTCGCCTTGCTGCGTGTGATAGTGGATTCCCAGTTTTTCGAGGATGTACCTGCCCGTTTTAGTCTTAGAAAGTCGTTCATACTGTGCTACGTTGTGCGCTTCTATTAATTCGTCAAGCGTGTTGTGCAAGCCTAGTTCTAATAATTTCACTGTGCTTGTGTTCATGGGTAAGCATAAAGCTTGCTTATACACTTTCCTGATTAAGCAATCTAATTTTATCTTCTCGGCGACGTGCCAATTCAAGTAAGAGGCAACGTACGTGATTCTACTGAGGACAAAGGCTTGCACAAGTCTAATAGTGTTCCCTTCTTTCATACCACTATGTCGGTTCGTAATTCGTTTTAGAAGTCGGATTGTCTGATTTACTGCGTGTTCCAACCTGCGAACAGTTTCGCCATTGTGGCCATTGGCTGCAATATACAAGCCTAACACGCGTATAACGTCTACTTTGGGAATGACGTGGCCTTCCGAGGTCGTTAGCTGTATCGCTTCCTCTGCGTGATTTGCGCTTTGTTCGCTGTATTTGGGCTTTCGACCTCTGCGCGTAGGTCTGTAAACCAGTAGCTCCGATTTCTCAGCCGAGCAGGTGAGGCCCGTGCCCTCTAGGAATCTTTGAACCGTATCGATGGCTCGCTGTAGCGTCTGTTCTATTTGGCCGTCACATCCCCGAGTTACCCACAGAGTAATGTCGTCTGCGTACAGACTGTGGGAGAGCCCGTCAATCTTTTCTAATTTAGCTGGTAACCCTATGAGTGCGAGGTTAAAGAGCAAGGGCGAAATCACCGAACCCTGAGGAGTGCCGGCGCTGCCCATCTCTATCTCTCCTGACTCTAATTCTCCCAATGTGATCCTCGCTGTCCTGTCCGTTAGAAAATCACGGACGTAGTCGTACGTCCTTTTACCGAGTCCTAATTCTATTATTCGGGTAAGTATAGTCGAGTGCTTGACATTATCAAACGCCTTCTTTAAATCTAGGCCTAAGATTGCTTTGGTAGAAGTGGTCATGCTGTCTATTACCTGGTGCTTGAGTTGTAGCATGGCGTCCTGCGTGGAGAGGCTCTTCCTGAAGCCCAGCATGGTGTGAGGAATCAGATCGTGGTCCTCGAGAAAGTTTGTTAGTCTCGCGAGGACCACGTGCTCCATGACCTTACCAACGCAGGACGTCAGCGATATCGGCCTTAGATTTTCCAGCTGTATGCGCTTTCCTGGTTTGGGTATCATAACGATGCGGGCGGTTTTCCACTGTCGGGGAATACGTCCCTTTTCCCAGCATTCGTTAAGGAAAACCGTGAGGTGCTCTATCGATGTGTCATCTAGATTCCGAAGCGTTTTGTTCGTAACCCCGTCTGGTCCGGGCGATGATTTCGTGTTGAGCCTGTGCAGCACCGCGCGTACTTCAGCAATGCTGAAAGGTCTGTCCAAGCACTCGTTCGCAGTGCCTTTGTATTCAGAGTGGAGCACGGGTCTAGTCGGATTAGTGTATCTCATCCTGAGTTCATGCAAGAGTTCTGCGTGGGTTCCTTTGTAGACGTTGATTATCTTATAGACATTTTGCCTATATGCTGTTTTAGTCTCCTCTGGATCCAGCAGGAACCTGAGGAGATTCCACGCCTTGGTGAACCCTACCCGACTATCCATGCTATTACACGTCTCTTCCCACTGTGACTTGCAAAGCTGTAAAGCGTATTCCTCGATGTCTCTATTCAGTTTAGCTATTCGCCTACGTAAAGTCCTATTGTGTCGTTGTACTTTCCACCGGGCTTGTAGGCTACGTTTAGCCTCCCACATATGCAGAAGCTTACTATCTAGGACCTGGAGGTTTGCCTCAGGAGGGACCTCATGCGTTGCTGCCGCGACATCTTGCCTCAGCATTGATGTCCACTTTTCTATATCTTCGATATTTTCCGAGGAGTCAATCCTATTTTCCCTGTTTTGCCTAAACTTGTCCCACTCTACAAGTTTTAGTAGCTTGCTTTTCTTTTTGCACGGCCCCGCATTGGCACGAATTTCTACAATAGTGTGATCACTGCCCAAATCCTCCTGTGTATTCGTCCAGCATACGTTTGTTATGTTTTTAACGAACGCGAGATCTGGTGACGTATCAGCACAAACACTATTTCCTTGTCGCGTAGGCGCGGAGGGGTCGGTAATGAGAGTGAGACCCTCCAGTAGAGCATCCTCCCATAGGTTTTTGCCTTTCAGGTTTTCGTATTTGTAGCCCCATGCGGAATGATGAGCGTTAAAGTCTCCCGCTACGAGGAGCGCTCGGGTCCCCGCGATGCCGGCCGCCTTCTTGAGTAGCGCGCGGAAGCGGTGCTTAAGTCGAGGGCTACTATACACATTAAGAATGAAAAGACTATTGTCTCGATTCTTTGGAGGTACTATCTCCACCAACAGGTGCGGTATCGCGTTTACCTTAATCTCATGCTGCGTTACGGTTAGGTTACGTTTGACTAGCGTCGCGACGGCCGGTTTGTCCCGAGGAGCGCTATCCTGAAATGACCTGTAACCGGATAACTTAGCTTTAACGTTAGTTTCCTGTAGAAGTATCACATCTGGCTTCTCCTTGCTAATCAGGTATTGTTGAAGATGTCCCCGCTTTCTAGCGTATCCTCTACAATTCCATTGCCAGATTACGTAATTTTTAGTATTGTGAGTAGCCATGGTGATAGTAAAATTTAATATTTTCCAGTGTTCTCCCTAGTCTCTGTGTCCACTGGTCTGTGGTACGGTTTCCCAGTCTGTTTGAGGGGCCCGCAGCTGCTAGCTGGTAACCTTCGCTCGTTGTTTTCAACCCTCATCTGCAGGGTGGCGAGTTGTTGCTGTATTTGCTGCATTGTAGTTGTTATCTGCTGCATCGCGCCTGTAAGCTGGCTAAGCATTCGTTCCATTTCTGCTTTACGCGTGTTCTTTTCATCCTCTATTTCTTTCCTGACTATGCTTATGTCGTCTTCGACATCGTGCCGTTTCCTATCCCTTTCCTCTGTTTTATGTGTTTGAATTTCGGCTTGCGCCGGGTCCACTTCAACTGCCCTGCGTTTCGAGGGGGTCGGCACCGTTTCATCCTTAGATAGTACCTCCCCTGGATTTTCCTGCAATCGGATCGTTCCGCCCTTTTTAGCTACCTCATTTTTTAGACTAGCATTTTCTTCCCTGAGTTCCTCAATTACGTTTTTGTATCTAATGTTATCTCTCTCCAATTGCTCGAGTCGTTTTTGAATTTGCATGATCATGTCGTGTTGACCTTCACTGTTAGAAAAGGCAGTGCCAGACCGCGCACGCTCGCCAGAGGCGGCTGCCGCCCAGCTCACCTTGGAGGCTTTGGGTAGACTGTCGTTACCACCGGGTCCGGCAGCTCGCGTCGCTGTAGTGTCGGTACTGGCGGGAGACGTGCCCTGGGACTTAGGTCTGTCCTTGGCTCGTTGGCGCTCGGCGTTCCTCGACCGAGAGCGGGAGTGAGACCGGGACCGGGAGCGGGAGCGAGAACGCGAGGCGGATCGGCCTCGTCTCTCCCCACGCAGCGCCGAACAGGCGTGTCCACTTTCGCCGTACACCCTATAGCTCTTGTCTGCGTCCTCCTCACGTTGCCTTCTTTCCCACTGGCGTTTCTTCACTATGTAAGGAGTTCTGTACTTGGCTTGGCATTTCCTGTCTCCGGTAGGGTGGTCCTTGCCGCAAAGTCGACATCTGGGCTCACAGCAGTGGTCTTGCGGTGGATCATCACAGCCACAGCCTCTGCATCTTCTACTTTCTGGGTTGGGGCAAACGTCGGATCGATGTCCAAGTCGGCCGCAAGCGTAGCACGTCTCGTACTGTTTCTTGTAGAGCACGCAACGGTGCTCCGTTCCGTTGTAGTATATGTAGCGCGGCACTACACTTCCTTCGAATACGACGATAGCGTGTGCCGTGCTTCCCATCCTCTTCGCGTGCAATAACGTAGGGTTGTGCTCGTTGACGAGGTGTCTCTCAATATCCTCAGGAGAGTCTTCGTCGGGAATCCCACGGATGATGCCCTTGGTTGTATTTTCCGGCGCGGCTGCATATGCACGCGCTGCGTAATCTTTGTCTCCCATGGTTAGCTTGGAGATTTTACAGTATCTTCTGGCTCTCTCTTCCGATGGAGTGCTCACTACTACAATATTCTGTCTTTCATTTACGCGAAAGATATCGCCTCTGGTTTCCTCTTGGTTCAGTCCGGCAGCGGCACGTATGCTGTCGCCGATCCGAGCAGCACGATGTGTCCTGGTGCTGAAGCCATCTCTAGGGCGTACGATGACCTTGATGTCGTCCACCGGCAGATTCGGTTTTTTGGTCGCCATGCTGAGTCGTCGCACGTTTCTGGCTGCTCTTTTGACAAACGCTTCATCATCGTTGAGCGCGTCAGCGGTCTGCGCAGCAGGGTCAGTGCCCGCGACGCGCGCCTTGCGTTCCTTGTATTTGGCCCGAACCTCGAGCCAGCCATTCTCCTTGCGGACATCTGTCGGCGATATTTCTTCACCGTCTACGTGAACAACTTCCATTGCAGTCGAGGATAAAGCCGTTAAGCGAGTAGCAAAGGGGCGTCGCACTGCTCGCTGGGTTCGGCATAGACGCCGGCCGCGTCTGCAGCGCGAGCGACGGCGTCTACCGGTGCTGCGTTAGGCTTAGTTCGTGTGCCAGTGTGGCACCGCAATAAATGAGCTACAGTGTCCAGAAAAGCGGCTCACCTCCGAAAAACTTGATATAGGCAGGATTCGCTGCCCTTCCAGAAACTGCTGAGTAGAATGCCGTTGATCGAAGATCTGAATTTCTGCCACAAACATAAAACATCCGCGGAACCGACGTGAAACGCGTCCGCACCCTCTGGCCCCCCTGGTGGCGCTCCTACATGTGTCAAAGGTAGATTTTTCATCGTATCGTTGTTGCTCTCGGAGTAGTCCTTTCTTATTAATACTAATAGCCTAATTATAAATAGACGATACTGTGTTTGAGGAGCGTTTTAGAAGCCCACTGGGAGTATCTCACTTCGTGGAAATTAGTGTCAAGACATTTGTGGAGACCCTGGCTGTGGAACTTTCGGCCTACCAAGCATCTCCACCCCAAAATGGTGTTACACTTCCTATAGCCTACTGTTTGCCAAGAAACCTCACCGTGGCACAGTTTTGATGGTGAAGTTTTTGCGCTGACTACTTAAAGAAGGCACAAGCAAAAGATCAAGTTTCAAAGGAATTTCCGCTGCGTCAAAGACTTGGGAATTGACAATTAAAAAAAAGGTCCTGGAAATGACACAACCCCTACGGGGAATGAGATGCGAAGTGGAAGAAGCTGTGAATCTGCAGGGTTCCAAATTGGCTAGCCCGACTAATATTACTCGTTATACGTGACGCGAATAAACCATTTAATCTTCAATGTGAACGAACGTACGACTCTTGTAGTATCATAACTTCTCTTACCATCTTTAGCCCTTTTGGTGAATAATGACTTGGTCATTAGTTTACTAGCCCTGGAATCTATTCCTGATAATCTCATGCAATGATAATGTTCAAGCCACCTGTTTGCAATTGGAACTAACTTTAGTCGCCAGAATATTTCTTGCTCTATGGGGAAAAAATTTGGGTAATTATGCCATCGAACATGGCAACATGAACGTTTTAATTATCATTAAAGTTATAGGAAGATATTTATGCGGTATTTTAATTAAAGGACGCCCCATGTACTCCTACAGCAAGTAAATGTTGGTTTTTGTTGAAGAAACATGAAATTTTGAATGACCTGTGCTGCCAAACCACCGCAACGTGTGAAAATGAAGAAGGGTGATATAACAGGAAAGAGCACAGACTATCAGCCATTTTATTTTGTCATATTTGTTGGAAAGCTAACAAGCTGGCAAGATGCAACTGCACCACCAAAAGTCGAAGAATGTTAATATCATTGGTACTCTAAGGGGATTTATTGGCTTAAACCAACTGACTAGTTTCAGGGGCGTCAGTCACTCTCATGGGCTTAGCTCTTCGTTGTAGTCTTTTAGCTGCTCAGACTAGATACTGTCTCTCTCTCTTTCCCACTACAGCACATACATATCTTGTTGATAAGGTGCGTACATCCAAGCTTGGTGTGTGCCATGGGGTTCATAAAAACAGGAAATTTTCATATGGTTGAATGATAAGAAACCTTGACGCAAAACACTTCTGAGAATGCTTACAGACACAAGATCATGACATCAAATGTGTCCGTTCATTAATGTTTGCAGTAAGCAAGACTGACTTAGGGCCACGCAAAAGACAAAAAACTGAGTGGGAAATGATAAGTTTTTTTTTATATAAAGCAGAGGGCTTATAAGTGTTTTAGTAGTGCATCGTCACTTTTGGACAGGGAGTTGGTCTTTTTGCCTTTTCACTTGTCCACTTGGCTTTGTATCGATTGCTCCACAAATAGCACACGAAAATGGCATAAAAAGAAAGGGAAAGGGGAAGTAAGAAACTGACAATTTTGCTGTTAGCCTTATCTACACAGTCTTTTATCTGCTCTATATGTGAGCCACTTCTCTAAAACTGCAGTTTTAGCAAAAAAGTAATTTGATAAGCTCTGTTAATTTGAAGACAACTTTAAGGGACATACAACCCCTCGGAACACGAACTGAAAACTCCACTAATGGAACTATTGTTTTATTGTCTAGAATGAACCCTGTTTTTTAATAAAAAACTTATTTTGTTCACTAAAGCTGCGAAAAAGAACTGGTTCCCCAAGACGGCAAAAAAAAAAGCAAAGATTCGTTTGATACCTATCACATGACCTTTTACTGGTGTACACGGTTAATTGTCTTTATATTAGTGGTGAGATAAAGTAACCTTTTTTATTATACTCTCATAATTTACCATGTGCTGATATGCCTTTGATCTTACTGAGCAGGACAGTGGCACCACTTTCGACATGTGTGCACCACCTTCATGAGTGGCAGCATGATAGTTGGTAGCTGAGAGACTAGCTGCACCTGCCTTTAAGTTCGAAAAGTACCGTGCATGGCTGGCTCGCTCGCGAGGCAGTAAAGGGACTTGCCAGACAAGCGAGGACTAGTGAAGGGACTAACAAGACAAGCGAACCAGCAGAAGGGTGAGCATAATGTACAGTTTGTGAGGAACACTGTTGGCATTGCCATGACATCTCGGTATTCCTGAAACTGTTTTTTAGTAGCCTCTTACAAGAAAAAAAGGTCTGTTTACAAAATATCCTCATGCTTTTAGAATCAAGCGCTGCAGCTTTAACTGCTGCCAAGGGGAAGCTATTGGTGGTGCCGTGAAAAAGGAGGTTGTGAAAGTTAGGTTGTCAGTCGCTTTAAATCGCACAAAAACCAGAATTTATAAAGAGATTGTCTTTCCAGCTGTTGAGTGTCACCATCTTCGCATGGTTTGGAAGGTCAATTTTGCTTTTCTGATCCCATCCTCTTCGCATACAGCATTGTTGAATATAGGGGGGGGGGGGGCAGAATGGATCGGGTGTAATGAAATTGAGCGAGTCCTGCCACAGTGGTCTATTGGTTATGCATGTGGGGAAGGACATTTCTGCTCCAGAAATGGAAGCTTGGGGAAGGGCGGAGGATGCTTTTACAAGCTGAGGAGTCAGCTTTTACGTAAAGCGCACGCTGAAAACCTTTATGGTTTTAACTATGCAGTAGAGAAATCTCTCACCGGTACTACATTGCAGGTCAAAGTCCAGTGCCGGCATGCACGTAGTGGCCGGTGAACGGTTGTGCAGTGTAAGAAGTCAGTTTCTTTAATCAAGTAATTCTCTAGAAGGCACGGCCTGCTTCGACGTCTCTAGTGGGCCGTGCTAGAGACGTCTCCTTGCAAGCTGGCTCTCATCCATCTCAAACATGGGCGTGGTGTGCCACCATATGGTTACGCCAGTGCAGAGTGCACTCATAGGCAGTGCCCCCGTTCTCCTAATGTGGCCATGTCACGTTCTCTCCCCAGTGTGTGGGTGAAGTTGTGTTTGGGGACGCTGACAAGCAACCGTGGCACCATCAAATGTGCCCGACTTGTTTTAAGACAACAGACATGAAAGCAATGTCAACCTAGAATCCTTTCCATATCAGCACAGAAGGCCAACTAGGAGGCAGGAGGTGGCCCTCCAACTCCTCCAGACTGGATCTTTCCTGTCACCAGCCACTGTGGCGATGTATTATACGGACATTTCACGTAACATCTTGCCAAGTAATCAACTTGCAGCCTTTCCTCACTTGACGTGGCGGTGCTCCGCTTCCGTGTTTCCACAAGAAAGCATCCTGTAAATGAGGCAGACTTGCTAAAGGTGCATCTTAGTCCAGACCTTGCGCAAGCAAATCTGGGCAGTTCGGGAGCCTGTGAAATGATCAGGAATCTCCGGTTGCCGGCCCTGTTGCAAGCGATGCCCTTTGTGGTTCTCCAAAACACTCTTCCCTGGTCGCAAATAAAGTTTGACTGTCTAGTACTTTAACTGGAGCAGTTTTGTTTGTGGGAGTGATGTAGACATCACATACTTTAAATGTATGTGATAACTGTACACTTTGTACTGTACTGGCAGTTTTCAAGCTTGCCAGGGCTCTCCACATGAAAAATATTGTAATACTAACACTGCCTGTTTTTAAGTATTTTCAGTATTTAAGTATGATTGAAAGTAATGTTCACCTATTGGATTTCTGTTTCAGTGCACTTGAAATTCATAAAATCTTGAATGTGAAATTGAGAAGGTTACGAAAACCTTGGCATGATATGTGTATGCATGGGATGCTAACATGGAACGGACCTTATGCTACTATAAGTTATAAGAATGCAAGATGCTTATACGTCCGAGCCGTTCACTTAAGTCAAGGGCGTAAGTTTTCCAGCCGAGCTGTCCCTGCATTATTGGCGCTGAGTAGGTGAAACTCTGGCCTGGTGACAATATGTTTGCAGTGCCTGAAGAAGGGCGACACAGTGATTGGCCAAGTGAGCGGCAAGCAGGAGAATGGCCTCTTTGTCACCCTGGTCTGCATGGATGGAGGTCTGCGCCGCGAGATTCACGATCTTGCCATTAAGGTGAGTCGCTCCTTCAATGTCATCTCGCTTGGTGTAACATACTGTGTACGTGGAAGTGCCCCTTTTTTCCCCCTCCTAAAAGCAGTTTGAGTGAAACGAACCACACATTCAAAATACTTTGCTAGTTAGTCTCACATCTCGAAACAGAGCAGCACTTATGGCTCCCTCTCATATTTTCAACAATGCTCAACCCAGGGCTTCTCAAGAATGGCAGCATTTTTTTTTTTAAATGAACATTGAACATATAGATTTTATGCGCTCACTTGTTGCTCACCATCGATTGTAGCGAGTCCATCTTGTTTCTGTTGTTTATACATATAGTAAAACCGTGTTTACTCAAAGCTGTAACAAACATTACTAAGAAAACAAAGGAAACTTGAGTATACCCCATTAAGTGATTCTAAATAACAACAATAATATTCTTTGTCAATAACTTTATCATGCATGTCAGCAGACACATTTGCATCTACTGGCAGCAGGGTTCGGGGCCCAACATTTGGTTGCTCAATTTGGAACTTCTTTAGAAAAACGATAGAAAAACTGGATTACAAGGGAAATGAACATATATCAAAATAATCTGGAGTGGAATTTCATACAGTTCTAATCCTAGACAATTGTGATGTGCTGATTTGCATTGTAATCGTCACATCTTGGAAAAGAATCTAGTTTCTAGCAAGTAGCATCAAATTTGTTTTTTTTTTTTTTTCAACGCATACTGTACCAGAAAAAAATATTGTACCAGAAAAAAAAATGTACATGGACTGTGCAACTGCCATGAAAGCTTGTGCGAAAATAAGACACTTATCTAAAGCAGGTTGCCTGATGTTTCTAGAGGGGCTTCCTCTTTTTTTACAGCCTGGCACTCGGTTAAATTTAAACTGTGCAGGCTTTCCTGTGAAATGCAAATTTTCGGTCTTTTACTGTATACATTTTGATTCTATCACAGCATCATATCTTAGTTTTTTATTGTGTTCACAATTATTTTAGCATTAAGAAAGCAGCCTTCGTGGTTCTTTTCTTGTTTATTTTTTTTTGTAAGGCACTCATCATTATAAAGACGCACCTAATTCACATTGTCAGAAAGAGCAAAGAAAATGACTTCCTTATTGTGCACTCGTCGACACTTTCAAAAGCTTTTTGTGCTATGACACTTGTGCACGAAAAAAAGTCTGCAGAACTGCAAAGGTATGTAGTGCGTTTTAATTATCCCTCATGTCTGAGATCAAGCGGCTTCCACTTTCTTTTTAATGGCATCTTCTGAACTGATCGTCTAGGTAAACACTGCATGTTTTGAACACAGCCATAGGCCTTTAACCTCTCTACACTTGCATCAGAGGTTTGCATGCCTTGCATAGGAGCTTTTGGAAGATTAAAGTAAATTATGCAATCTTCTTAAATGGCAAAACAGCAGCCCTTACTGCATGGGGTACCTAGTGATTCTAAGTACGAACGGAAAACCTGCAGTGCAGCAATGCGCATTGATAATTGTTTTGCATATTGTAATTCAAGTTATTTAAAATGGCTATGAAACATTGAACGAGGTTTCCTTAAAAATGTTTCGAATCCATACGCAAGTGGATTCTTACGATAATCACGCATTCCACCAGTTATTGGTATCCTTTTAACCTCACTAACATGGGTTGTCAAGCAGTTGACGTCCCAACAAAACGGAGACACTGTGCACCTTGGCCTTGTGCATTTGTTTTCTTATTTGAACATACTTGCTGCTGATTCTTGTTCAGGCATGCACAGTGCCTTCTTAGCATGCTTGGGTTTATTGGGCTATATTTCAGCATGTATTCAATACATTAAATCGTGAGTCATGCTCCTCAAAAACACAGTGCATGAATAGCAGTTCATTGTGCGTTTCTTCGGGCGACATCTTAAGAGTTGTTAAAAACTTGGGGTTTCCCAAGTTGTGCATGCATGCATCTGATGCAAGAGCTAAAGTCAACTTAATGTAGCACTGCTACATCTTTGTGCGTTCTTTGAAAACTTTTTCAATTGCTTAGCTGTTTTAAAATCTGCTCATTTTTTCTAAATACAATTTCCAATATGAATGATTTAACCTGCAATTTGTGTTGCTAGGATTAAAGAAATATTGCTGATATGTTGTTTTGTGTGGGAAAGCAGTTTCACGATGTAGTCAACTGTGTGAAAATAAAGTTGGCCTGATGCGCTGTGAGCCTGGGTTGTTTGAAACTGATTGCAGCCGCTACACCATTTTTACACACTCAATGATTTCAAGAACCAACCTGTGCAAAGTACCTGCTATGTAAAGTACTTGCAAATATTAATGCCAGAGCGCTATGTTCGACTAAGCAAGCAGCACGAACAATGTCATGGGCATAAAATAAATAAAAATATTTGCATCATTCATGCCTTTGTTTGATCTTACTGTTTGCTTTTAAATTCAGTGGCTGCTATACTGGATGATTTGTTTGCACTTGTGCAATTTATGCAACAAAGGCATCTTGATTGCCTCAAGTGGTACTGCTTGCTTACTGCTTCTACGAGCAGTCTCGTTCAACTTCTTGCCACTGGAGATAGTGTGATATGATGTCCCCTCTCTTAGCCTATGCCAGGTAAAGTATGTTTTTAATCGTTTCTTCCCTTGAGCATAGTAGATTTGCCAAAATGGTCGTCAATCTGTGTGTACCTGTATTTGTCAGTGATAACGAGATGGCAGGATAGACAAGATTTTTCTGTTCTGTACCAACAAATTTAAAATGGCTATTGTGCGGTACGTATAGAGGAAAGGAAAAGTGACTACTCAACAGAACTAAAGTGGCTTGTGATGCCACACTTGACATGCATGTAGGCGTTGCATCTTTGCATAAATAAGCAATGTCACGGACACCAAGAGCAGTGAGATTGAGAAACATTTACGAAAGAATATGCATGAACGAAATCATTGGAAGAAGTTGGGAAATGACTTAGTCCGAATGTTATCAATTGTAGTTTTGGTTGAGCATCGCTAGATACCTTTCCCCTGCCAGGCTCCCTTCCTCATCTCAAACAGCCGAACTCCAGGTGGGAAAATTATGAATTAGTGAGGGAAACAGCTAAGCTATGCAAGCACATTTGGAGGAATCATAGTTAAGCTGCTGGGTTTCTGTTGAACTGTATTTTACCCTTCATTCACGACAGTGTGGGACGACCATAAATGGACACCAAAGAAAAAAATGCTATTTTTAAATTAAAAACAATTTTACAATACAGAAAGTGTCACTCATGCCTCAAAGTGACTCTGCGAGAAAATACAAGGAGGTTGTGAATGTGATAACATTTTGTAAAATAAAGAAAGCTTTGCCACCTTGGAAACATCTGTGGCAGCGTGCCAAGATGTCTGCAGATTTTCACGACATCCGATTGTGCTCATGTAATCATTTAATGGTATTCTAGGGAACTTAAAAGGGTACTCACACAAAATTTCGGGGCCGAGATAGCTTGTGGGGCTAATTCCCATGAACATTCATATATCTGCAAAATCAACAGCGAATATAGCTTGAAAGGCATTTTAAATCGATTTTGAAATTTGCGCGAGTGCTCGACTACGTCGTGCTATTGACACCCTTGAAGGGGACCCTTTGGAGACCCCTTACTTCCTTCATGTCATCATACTGCTGTCAATAAAACAAGTTACGATGACGTCATAGCCGCCATTCTTTTGCCGCGTTTGTTCCCGCAGTTTATACTTCTCAATGACTGGTCGCAAGTGGGCGGCCATGGCGCACGCTTTGAAAGTTTTGTGCCCCGCCGCGGTGGTCTAGTGGCTAAGGTACTCGGCTGCTGACCCGCAGGTCGCGAGTTCAAATCCGGCTGTGGCGGCTGCATTTCCGATGGAGGCGGAAATGTTGTAGCCCCGTGTGCTCAGATTTGGGCGCACGTTAGAGAACCCCAGGTGGTCGAAATTATCGGAGCCCTCCACTACGGCGTCTCTCATAATTATATGGTTGTTTTGTGACGTTAAACATTACATATCAATCAAATATCAAAGTTATGTGTTTGGCGACACTGCAGTCCCATTTCCTATTAGAAAGTAATTCTTGATGCGGACCATGTGACAGTCACAGATCTGTCTACTGATGTGGTCGAGAGCTGCACACACTAGGTGGCAATAGTTGCACCCGGAGGCTTCTCGTTTTTGCAGCTTTCTCAAGCCGAAACTAAAACTAGTCAATCATGAGGGGCCTGTATTTAATTATCTGTTGCATGCTGTAACAAACATTCTGTTGTGTTATTACTAACAAGGCCCCAGCAACACATCGCAGCATAAAAACGCGAGGCAGCAGATTGCAGCAGTTAAATGCGAGGCCAAAGTTTTTGCATCTATACTTCTTTAAACTCATGACGTAGCAAGTGTCAGAAAATGTCATTGGAAGATTATCGTGAAAATACGCAAGAAAGATATAGAAATTTGTAACATTGCAGTGACGTTCATGCTGAGGGTTTGGTAGAAATTCAAACATAAAAGATTGACTTTCATTATCTCTTCTTAACATCGGATGACAAAATTAGTACAATAGAGTTCTGCAAGAATAATGTGTCTAGACTGATTTGATTTTTCGGTGCCTCTTTAAGTGGAGTAAATAGTAAGCATGTGTTGAATTTTGCACATTCCATTAGAGAGCATCAAGCAATGCTTCATTTATAACTAATGCAATCACTGCTGTAATCGCAATGTCTACGAGGGTGTAATGCAGTTATACAAATATTTAGATGTCGGTGTGGCGCACAGCCAAGGCAGCACTATTGCACATAAAATATAATAAAATGAAAATTGCTTGAACTGTTCAATCTTTCATTTTAGCTTATCTCCAGGTACATTAATACACTATGGGAAAGGTTCGCAAGTAAAGTTGCTCAAGGACTGACTGTTTCACAGGTTATTTTAAGTTCTGTGAGTGGCACAATAATGGAACAAAACTGAAAAACAATGTTTCTTATTTATTTTTATGTACTTGTATTCAAATAAACCTTCTATTGCGTGTTTATTTAAAGAAGCCATGAAGCTATTGTAAGTTATATCTGCACTTGGCAGTGTAAGTTATATCTGCACTTGGCAGGGCCCTCTAACACTATCCAAGCTTCCCTTTTTAACGTGTGGGCTGTGTGTATTGAATGCTGGGACTGAATATATAATTGAGGACACCATCAATATGGGCACGCAGTTCGAAATTATTCAGCCTGGAATATACGAGAGAAACGCCTACACCCTATTCTATCTTGAAGGCATCACATAAGCACATTTCACTCTTCACTGATTGCACGGCGGTACCAATGGAATGAGCTGCGAGTGACGTATCTAGGGGAAGTTTGCCCACCATTTTTGCCTTTTCTATCCTGTGTAGCAATCGTGCTGTTGCCAATGTAACAAAAGACGCATTGCCTGCACCCCACGAAATAGGGTGAGAGAATAACACGATTGTGATTAGGGGGAAAACATAGTGAATACCGTAACATTTGCACGCACATAATGCGTAAAAAGCGAAGGCTGCTCTGGTGGGTACACAGGCAAAAAGAAGCCTTCGCAGAATTACTGACCTCGTTTATTTTATGTGCAATTTTATGTACAATTTTATGTGCACGGAGGCCACTGGCTAAAACAACACCTGTGCGGTTTTTTGAAAGTTGTCTAGCCTTTTTATTTTACAATGGTGTGTGCATTAGTATGAAAGGTGTAGGGAAAAAAGATTCCTTGAACTTGAAGGTGGATACTGACACCGCTTTATCAACACGTGAACTGCGAGGCAGCTCGCAAATGAACACGGGCATAAAGAGAAGGGAAACGAGAGAGGCCTTTTGTTAATAGGTCCTTCAAATGTGTTTGAGGGCCTAATTTATGAAAGAGACCCACGGTGTCTGTGCTGAGGTTTTTTTTTTCACTTAGTTTTATGAAGGTGGTTGGTAAAATCAAATGAGAAGTTTTGGAAGCTAGGCATGCTTCTGCATTAGCATTGTTTGCTGGCCAAATCTTTTTGCCAGCAGGTGATGATATTGGTAATATACATAGATGGCACATGCTCCCATGATTCATAAGAAAGGTGTAAAAGTGCCCCTGTAGCTGTTTTATAAGCTGGTTCGCTACTGCACTGCATCAATTTATGCAATATTCAACGGGCAGTGCTCCATGTGCAAGCTTTTAGCCTTGACATTGTAATCAGTATATCAAAGACGAGTCTGTAGCCTAATTAACATGCAAGATTTTTATGCAAAAAAATGTTGTCTTTGACATTTTGTCCGCACATGAAAATTGTAGCGTGTGCACCACGAGGCGACATCTGTATGGTTGGCATGCCATTTTATAGCGTGCAGAGTAGAGCAGGAACATAATCATTTTTTGGTCTATGTATTGCAAGTTTTCTTGTCAAGAGCGAGATGAGAGATCAATTATACAATTATCCATAAAAGCTTAAGGCTGCAAACTAACGTGGTGCAAATTCTAAGTTGGTCAGTTTCTCATTCATATAATTGCATTCATGCAGCTGGTTCTGAAATACCTGTTCATATTATATGCATGGCTAGATACAATAGCAAAAAAAGATGGCTACAAGTGTATAGCATTATTCCAGCTTCTAAAACAGACTTCACTCTTGCAAGTTCATTCAACACAACTTTAAATTTCAAATGTACAGTAATGCAAATGCTCAGCAAATAAGTGTAAAATCCAACTGAAAAATTCCAGGCTATGTAAAAATGCAAGAACAATTGGTTTCAGATAAAATTTAGAGGAAGCCATGTGTAAGATTTGACATACAGTGGAGCCTCAATTGCTCATCATCCGGTTATGCTATAATCAGCATTTTATGTCGAATCTGTCTAGTTCTGCGAAGCGTCCATAAAATCATTTAGCCTTGTTTTACTATGCGATTTTGCCCCGCCGCGGTGGTCTAGTGGCTAAGGTACTCCGCTGCTGACCCGCAGGGCGCGGGTCCGAATCCCGGCTGCGGCGGCTGCATTTCCGATGGAGGCGGAAATGTTGTAGGCCCGTGTGCTCAGATCGGGGTGCACGTTAAAGAACCCCAGGTGGTCAAAATTTCCGGAGCCCTCCACTACGGCGTCTCTCATAATCATATAGTGGTTTTGGGACGTTAAACCCCACAAATCAATCATCATTACTATGCGATTTCATGCCAATGCCACCTCGCATGACTCCTTTCTGCTACAGTGCAAGGAAAAAAAGAAACTAATTTACTCAATTATAGCGCTCACCCACCCTTTGCAGTTTCATAATCAAAGTTCATTGTTATGTAATGATACCACCTTTTTAATAAAACTAGTATAATGTACCTTGATAGAATGGGAAATTGATTTACGTGGCAGTTCATTTTCTACAGTGATCCACTTTTGAGGCTTTAACATTGTACATGAAGACACCTCAATCACATGTGATCTTGATCTGTTTTCTAGGACATACTTGTCAAGCCGCAGTACTGCGGCTTTTTTCCCTGCTATTCCCGTATTTCTCGAGGACAAATAAATGATTTGTGGGGTTTAACGTCCCAAAACCACCATTTGATTATGAGAGACGCCGTAGTGGAGGACTCCGAAAATTTTGACCACCGGGGGTTTTTTAACGTGCACCCAAATCTGAGTACACGGGCCTACAACATTTCTGCCTCCATCGGAAATGCAGCCGCCGCAGCCGGGAATCGAACCCGCGACCTGCGGGTCAGCAGCCGAGTACCTTAGCCACTATACCACCGCGGCGGGGCAAGGACAAATAAAAGCTGATTGATTAGAATATATATATATATATATATATATATATATACATACATGGGAGTTGCTAGAGTTGTCACCCAAACAGTTATGGCGGTCCAAATACTTTCCTGTTTTAGGCTCATCTGAACTTGTCTTGTAAACATTATAACGGCAAACTTCTTAATATCATCTGCCCATCTAATTTCTTCATTTTCTCTCGTGTGTTTGTCTTCTCTTGGAATCCATCAGTTATTCTTAATGACCAGCATTTATCCTGCCTACATGCCAAGCCCATGTCCTGTTATTCTTCTTCATGTCAGCTATGATATCTTTAACTCCCGTTTGTTCTCTGACCCACTCTGCTCTATTCCTGTTTTAAGATAGTTTAGTCAACAAGCAGTGGTTAAGGATATAGTTGAAATTAAGAAAAACAAATGGACAGGGGTCCGGCATGTAGGTAAGGTAACCGCTGGTCATTAAGAGTGAAAGACTAAATTCAAGGAGAAAGCAAATTTGTGAGAGGGGCACGAGAGAGAGGGGTGCGCGCGCAGCTGCAGCGAGCGAGGAGAGCGGAGGAGCGAGCGAAGAGGGAGGGGGTATAAGGCGCGTTACTGACACCGATATCAGCGTCGCGTCCGTGGCTTATTCGGTAGAGCATCACGCTGCAGCCCGCCAAGTCCTCTTTCTTTTAAAGATAGCGAGAAGACTGCGGATGCCGCCGACGGCGGTGGATGGTTTGGAGTAGCTTATAAAGTGTATTCACACTTAAAAGAAAGAGCATCACTGCCCAAATTCTTAGTTTTAAATTGTGTGACGATTCTGCATGGTACCTCAGTCATGTAATCGAGGTTTCATAGACCATGAAAATGCCATTAAAAAAAAAAAACTTTTGATCCCGAGCAAAAGGTAGAACAGTGCTGCAGTTTAAATATGCTAGGCGTGTTTAGAGAAGGGGTCGGCAGCTTTTGGGGCAAAGGGCTTCGTTACATGAAGCTGACACGGTAGCGGCCAGTTAGCAAATAGGAAGGAAGGGGGGGGGGGGGGGCTTTACAGCTTAGAGAAGAAATTGGGCATATTGACGATTGTGTGCAAACTGGAATAGAACTTGTGTTTATTTTTTGTTCCTGTCTAACCCCATCTGAGGTCAAAACTGGCGTCTTCCTTTGCATAGGAAGTGACAAGTGCAGGAAGCGACAGATTTTTTATGCTGTGCTAGGGGCCGCATAATACTGCTCATGATGGCTGCAGGTTGCCAACCCTTCGTTTATAAGAAGAAACTGAAAGACAGAAGGCTGGCAGGTCGAACTAAGGTGGGACTGGAAGTTCTCATTTATGCCTTTACTGGGCAAAAAAGAAATTGTCTGTATTCCCAGTTTGAACTTTAGCGAATAACACCAGTGGACAATGTAGACGGCAGGGTCATTTGTGAAGTCATTGGTTGCTGTAATGTATCGGACCTCTGTGCTAAGCTAAAAGTTTTTCTTTTTCACGTTTATTTAACGGCACGTGTTTATTTTTTATGTTAGTTATATGACTGGGAGATTACTGGTTCTCTGGGCTTTGGAGACCTGTCTTGTTGATCTAATTAAGAGCACTTGAACAGTGGATGTTGTGGGCTGGAGTCTCCAAAAAAAAAAACTTTCTTTGTCGCTGACAGTGGCAAGACCCCTGCTTCTGCACCACTGTGCCTTGTTTGCCCACTCTTATTTGTGTCACTTCAACTCGATATATTTTCATTCAGTGCCCTTGCTTTTCATTTTTCTTTATTAATGATTCTGCTTTTCTCATCTAGGAAGGGGAAGACATTCATCGTAGCTAATCACCACACCAAGGGATTGGTAGATGTCACTTGCGAGATTTGAATGCCTTGCATAAAAGGACCAGTTCTGGTATTCAATCTTCACGAGACAAAAAACAGAAAGAGGGCAATGCAAAAGAGAAACAAAAAGTGTTTTTCTCGAAGTTTCTGTGCAGTGTGTGCACGTGTGCTGACAGCACATGTGAGTATTTTCTACACCCCACCCAGCGCTCATGCTGTCTTGATGGTTGTCATTGTCTGCAGTGTGTATCCTCTTGACACTGTTTCTAGGGCACAGCAGCAAGCCTGACTATGTGAGCGAGCGAAAAAAACAAAATGCTCTCCCTTCAAGGTCTTGTGTTGGTTAAAGAGAGTGCGAGAAATGGACTATCATGTTATGCCACATCTGCTTCTTCTTCTGGCCAACATCCTTCTGCAAGACATGTGGCCCACCCCTATGACGGGCTTGGAACGAATGTAACACATGACGGTGCCTGCCCCCCTCTTGCCCATGAAAATGTGCACCTGAGGGCAGGGAGAAGATCCTTGCCGAGGGTGAAGACTCCTGCTTGTCTCACTTTTTTTTTCTCTCTTTTCTGCTGTCTGCGTATTTTGTTCTTGGCTGTACCTCTTGTGTGCAGCCATTAGCTGTTTGGATTCTGTTCCAGATAACTACTTACAGACCTGTAATTAGGCTTCAGTGTGTCCTCGTTCCAGCGGCGGATGCCATTGTAATTTTAAATTTTAGTGTAAGCTTTGCTGTAGCTCGAATTAAGGAACAGGCAAACACTTCTTCAGTCTATTCAAGGTTTGCAGTGTTTCATGCATCTTCTGTCTTGTTTTAGAACTTCGAAAGGTTGTATAAGTGAATTACCAAGGTTGAGCTTTAACCGGCAGTTGCATAAAGCCAGCTTTCATTGGAGCACAGTTATCTAACTGGTAATGTGTCTTTTTGTTCTAGGCCTTCTGCCCACTGAATCAGGTGCCCACATTCTCGGCCCACGAAAGCCCGTTTGATGTTTTTCAAACCAAGGACCTTGTTAGAGGTGAGGCATGTTAGTTAGCTTTGTGTTCACGTTGCATTGGGAATGAACATGCACTGACAAATCTTGGCTCGTTTCTTTACCTACAGCGGTCGTGATCAGCTGTTCTACGGAATCTGAGCGCGTCATTCTGTCAATGAAGCCAGATGCACTTCCTGCAGACCTGCAGCACGTGATGAAGCTGGTAATAAGGCTATATGTTCTGGCCTCTGCATGTGAACTTTCTCATCCTTGTCTCTGAGCTCTAATAATGATTTGAGGAAGGCCTGTATACTGTAACACACCTTTTTGACAGTTGCTAAAATTTTTCTCAATTAATCCGGATAATAGTATCTGTGTTGGAGCTCTTGAGAGTAGCTGTTCAGCTGCTTGCGTGTTAAGACTCCTTTGGGTTCATAAAGCTTTGTGTGTGGCTGTGCCACATGTTAATATAGGGACAAGTTTCGTGTTTGTGGTATTGATTCCTGTGGATTGCTTTACATCAAAGTCATTAGTGATATGTTGGATAGAATTTGTTTCATTCTCCATCATCAGTGCAATATGTATCATGTCCTAGGGTCAGTGAAGGATCGAATGAGCTCACAGGGGAGATAAAGCAGGCTGCTTGTAATGTAGCATCAGGCCTAACTAGGTGGCATTGTATTGACCCCTCTCTGAATACTGAATGCTGGTGTAAAATGCATAACCCTATGTATGTGCTCTTGCTTGACAACGGATGATAGGTATTGTGCAATGACATTTTGGCACCCCTACCCAGTACACTGGGACCAAACGATGAAACGCAATAAAGAGCTGCACAAAATATGGAAAACAGGAAAAAAAGGAAAGACAAAACTGTATGTGTGCATGCAGCACAAACAACTGCCTCTCTTCACACAACAGGTGTACAATCTGTATCACACTTGGAGAAAATCTTGGAGCGCATGGCATCATGGTGCGACCAGCACTGAAGTCGCTCACATCTGCCACGATAATACATTGTTATATCTGAAAGTTTGTTAAAAAATATTCGTAACATTCTACAGTAGACTTTCATTTAACGTAATGTGAAGGGGCCAGAAATTTTTTATTTAACAGGAGTTGCATTTACTGACAGATGAACAAGGCTGCAGAGTACAAGTACAAAACGAGTCTTGTCAGAAGCACTTGTTCTATTCAAGCAAAAGTTTCGTCTAACAGACTTCCGTTTACTGAGATTCTGCTGTATTTATGACAAAGCTATTGGTCACTTAGTACTTCGTTATAACCAGTAATTCGTTATATTGAAGTTTAGTTGTACAAAGAAGCCATAGGACCTCCAGATTTCTCAATACAATTAAGTCGTGTTGTAGTGAATCTCATGTAATGACAAGATTTGTTCTAAAGGTGTTTTTGGTGCCCTCATTCATATCGGGGATAGTGTGTTCGACTAATAATTGTAGTCTACTTTGTTAATTTTCTAAGTTAACCCTAAACATATTGCAGGGCTTGGTTACTGAGGAAGAGGTCCCGTCGCACCACAAGTGAGTCCACTAGTTGGCCCTTTTCCTGATATTACAATTGTCACTTTGGGTTGTTTGTGATGCACTTTGTTTCTTTGCGTGCAGGCGGCTGATGAGCACTCATGGCCGCTCCTATCAAGAAGTTCTCGAGCGAACCACTGGTTTCAACAACCCTACTACTGCTAGCCATCTCTGTTCATCCTTGGGAATACCGTCTTGGAGGCAGGCATCTCTTACCAAGTCCCTTCATATGTGAGTGATGCTTCACTATTTCACTACAGGAGGCTCATAGGGGATTTCTGGGAGTACTTGCCGTAATGTTTGGGACATGCAGTGTTTCTGGTGTTCAGCTTTTTGTATGCATGGATGTTTTGGGTCAAGTATTAATAGTGATTTAAAATAGTACAACTTGGGCTGGTTGGTGAAGCATCATGAAGCACACGACGTACATAATTTAGGACACAATATGGTACACCAATTTTGGAATGAGCCCGATGACTTCAAAAGTCCCAAGTACAATTAATCACTAGTACTCAAACTACTTATGATGAACACATGGTTGCGTCCTAGTTGTAGTTTTTGCTTGCATAGTTGCATCTCAAGGGTAGTTTCACTATCGCGTATTGCTATGTAGGCTTTCCTGGGTCACGAAAATCGCTCTTACATCAACTTGGAGAGAATGCCACATCCATGTTATGCCTGCTGCCGCAACAAAATACACTTTCTAATGGGTGCCATAGATGGAAGTGCTATGCTTGAAGGTCATAGTGCTGAGGGTGGGGAAGGAGTCGCCCGTTGGCATGACTCCGCCCACTTTGCAATGTGACACCACGTCCGTGATAAGGCTTCAGCGTACAACCAACGACCGAGCGGAGCTACCGCCATGTGAGTATGTTATAGCCGCGCGAGCAGGAAGTGGGAAGCTAGGAGCACGTTTTCCCTCGCAGTAAAGTAGGGACACACCTCTTTTTCTCGGAGGCTTTCGTTCTGGCAAAACCGCTTTTTTCCGGAGTTTCAGGCTCTACAAAACAATAGAAAGCAGCACAGAAAAATGAAAATGTGAACTGCATGGCTGAAAATGCATCGACAAGGCCAAGGCACCGTTTCGTAGGGTGAAGAACCAATCGACGAGCTCAGTGGTGCATAATCTTGCCCATGGGCAAGTCTTCGTCATTCTGTGCATAGTTCGAGGGGGGTCTGGTTAGGCGAGACAAACAGGCACAGTATTGTTTTTCGAAATGGAGGGTCTGCGTGGTGCGCAGTGCTGTTATATTCGGCAAATGCGATCGCCAGAGTCTACTGTATGAATTGGCGAGCTTGTTTGGTGGGTGTGAAAGCAAGTCTGAGCCTGTTTACCGGCCCTTTAATGCATATGCTACTGATTTCATTGCAGGAAAGAATACGCCAAAGAAGAGTATGCAGCAGCTCTGCGAAAGGCCCAGTCGTCCAAGTGGGCCTACAAGAGGTATGCCTTGCGTGGCTTGACAACAGCTTCTTCCTGCACAGTGCAGCAGGAGCCCACATGTAACAGTAGTTATAGACATCACACTTCTTCGAGCCGTGTTACGAGACAGTGGCATGATACAATGTTTAAATTTGGCCCGACTAGCATGTCTCGCCATATTGTCAATTTTTTTACTTCTTCAGTTGGTACCGGGTGTGCACTCCTCCAGTTGGCATCATCGTTTCTAAGTGTTAGAAATTCTTGTATCTGTATGCATTTAGTGCAGCATTTCAATTTTTATAACATAAATACCAGAATATATCGGATTGCGTCTTCAGGCAGTCACTTGGGGTGTCACTTTCAGTAATGTAGGTTGGCTAAGTGCTTGCTTTAGGAGAAGGGTCATGATGTAAGTGTAAGTGCCAAAGCGTGCATGCTGCAGCCATAGTGATCTCGCTGGTAAAAAATTGTGCAGTCTACATAGGTGTTGGTTTCCCATTTGCTGAGAGTGTGCTTATTAGGGGGGGCGGGAAGCTGTCAGTCAAGCCCAACATGTATGTAGCAGGGTTCTTTTTCGCTGTATGGTTTGTGGCATTTTTGGTGCTTTTTACCAGAAAATATAGTTATTTTAGTTATAACCACAATGGATAATAGTGATTCTCAATAATGCACTTGTCGATAGCTTTGGTTAGTTTAGTGCTCAAGTAAAAGTTGGGGAAATCAATAGTAACATTATTCATGCACTGGCAAACGCGCATTCAACGGAATAGAAACTACCCTGGAAAGAATGTTTAAAAGTAAATATATCTGCTATCAATCACAGTTGTGCATAGTTTTCTTTGTACAAAATTAACATATTTTTGTCAATTGCTCTTCTTATCTGAGTGACATTTTTGTTTTATAATTAAAAAAATTTGCAAGAATGGGCAAGTTCAAATACTTTCTACTTCTTTTGGGCTTCCTTTGTAGTTTTTATTATTATAACCTGGCAAGCCTGGTATGGTAGTTAAGCACGCAGGAATAACCGCCATACTTTTGATCAAAATTTAAAATTTGTTTGTGCTAGGTTCATTCCAGTGTTATACTAAGTGTCGTAAACAAAATGCGGCCACTGTTCAAAGTATGCGGCTGGGTTTACAGACAAGCTGGGAAGGGACAAGTGACCTGCCTACCCCTGTGCAACTGATTCTTCTGTGCTCCATATGACTTGTTCTTTCTGCATATCTGCCTCGTTTTTTTTTTTCTGCTGTTAATCAGCGTGAAAAAAAGAAGGGGGGAATGCAACTGCAACAATGTGTTTGTGCAGTTGGCTCACAACCTTAAAAATAGTCCTGGGTTGCCCCAATGGCCACTTGCATAATAAGGGACTGCGTAGTTGGTTGACCCTGTGAAATCGTAGTTTTTAGTGTTTTGTATTCAGACCATAGGTTGGCAAACTCATGAGTCTACTCACTGAGACTGGAATAGAGCGGCGAGTCTGGGTGAGTTTCAGTCCGAGCGAGTCAGATTGAAGAAAAGTTTCGTGGGTGCGAGTTCAAGTGAGTTCGTTTTAGAAAAAAGTTTGGCGAGTCTGAGTCTGAGCGAGTCTAAAGTGCAAGATATATTTCTTGAGTGAGTCTAAGTGAGTTGCCGACCTGCGATTCAGACTGCAAAGAATATTTGTTAGAAGCAAAAAGGGATTGTGCACACAGACAGACACATGTATTCTGTGTGAACATCAGTCTCATTGAGTGGCTGACATTTAGAATCTAAATGAGACAGAATCTCAGAGGAAAATTAGTCTTGAGGTAATGGAAAACAGTCAAGAGTTAGCGCCCATGAAAACATTGCAAAAGGGGCCATGTCTTCATCAGGGCAAGTCTTGTCAAGTTGTTGACTCCATCAGCATTTACTATTTGACAATTTCTCATATTTGACAATCTCTATTGCACGACAAAACTTCAAGAGCTGTTGGACCTCGAGTTGGTGCTGCTTTTCTTCGCATAGAGACCAAAGAGTCACTTGTTGAGCATCGTTAATTCACGTCAAAAGGATGTGCAAAAATGATTGGTTGTTGTATTCTTCGACGTGGTCTTCTAAACCAACTATCTTAGATTTTGGGACAAGGAGGAGGAACAAAGCTTTGATTGGTGGTTGTTGTATTGTGATCTCTCTGGGCAAATCACTTGTTAACAGTAAGTGCATCAAACACTGGTATATTTGTGTACAGGGCTGATGATATTGCCGTTTTGCATACTGCAAGAGCACTGTCATTCTAAAAGGAACAGTGTTGAAAGGCAGGGCCATATTTCTAGCCATTGCATTTTGCAAGGGCTATCTGAAAGGTTGCTACACAGTTATGCAAGGCTAGTTGCTGTATTTTAACAATGGTACTGCACATGGAGATTTATGCTAGGGATCAAAGGTAGTTTCTCAATACAAATGAATTGGTGGGACTTTGCATACGTGCATCTCTAAAAATCTCTATCTGAAAGGTTGCTACACAGTTATGCAAGGCTAGTTGCTGTATTTTAACAATTGTACTGCACATGTAGATTTATGCTAGGGATCAAAGGTAGTTTCTCAATACAAATGAATTGGTGGGACTTTGCATACGTGCATCTGTGTTCTCAGTTTCCACACTATAGTTATGTGTGGGCTTCACTGCAGTGTTTTGTAAGAGTTCTAAGTGGTGATGGGACTTTTTTTTGCTATTCCAATGTACTGCAAGCATTAATTTTGATTTTCTTTTTAATTTCCACAGATGTGACGTAAACAGCTTGTAAGTTTTGCATATTTTGCATATATAGAGCCCACATGCCCTGCAAAATTCTGGCCAGGTAATGCCTTGGCACTGTGTCCTTCAATCACTGCTTAATCCCTGCACCCAGTATCTATGTGCCTCTGTTTTTGATAATACTTGGCTCTGGGTTCCTCCTCCTTGCCCTTTCTACTCTCAAGTATCATGTCTGTATCAGTCCAGCCTTTCCTAATCCTTCTTTATTTATTTACCCAAACTTTATTTGCCCAATGCAACCTATACAGTTTGCTTTATTTATTGCCGATTTTTAAAATGTTTTGCAAAAAAGAAAAAGAAAAGGACCTTAGGATTATGTAAAAAATGTTTTCTGTAGATGTACTACACTCAAACCTAATTAAACGAAGTTGTATCTTACACGAAATAAGTTCGTTATATCCAAAAATTTGTTATAAAAGTTTATTTCTAACACTATATTTATTGCAAGACTATTTTTCATTTACTTCGTTACAACCGATATTTCATTATAACCGGTTTCGTTATATTGAGGTTTGAGTGTACTTGCATTGCTTATTTATGGCTAATAAAAATGAGAGTAAGGAAATTACTGTTTCACAGTGTTAGAAAAACATGCACGTCAGACTTCTGTTACTTTTGTACTAGTGAAACTTTTCCTGCTGCGCCCACTTTTGAGGAGTTCCTTCTAGGTTGAATTTTGAGCTTAAACTGATCAGTAGTTGCAGTCGATCTAGTGCAGTCGGTTTGGCATCTGGGCAGTAGTTCGCAACAAGTGAATTGCCACTCAATTTTCTTGCAGCTACAAAATTCTGCTGCTTAACAGCTTAATTACTTTGTACGTGAGTGCATGAAAAAAAAATTTCACTGAGAAGTCAAACGAGAAAATTGCAATAACTGAGTAAATACAAAAAACAAAAAGTAATTCCAGTATTGAAAAAGTACAGGTCAAGGCGACAAAACTGTGAAACACCAACTCTCAACTGGTTTTTTAGTTACTGCATCCATGTTGTCTTCTAGTTTTACAGTACAATACATGAGAGAAGAAAAAGCATAATAAAACTAAAAAGCTCACTTTTCCTTTAGCATAGATGCTGAAGTTTAATGCTTTATTTTTTAATATGCACTGCATCATATATGTAATTTTTTTTTAGGCAATTATCGATGGCATCATTAGGCATCAATAATAACTGTTTCAAATGCCTCTCTTCTTCTGTATGGCAGTTATAACCACAATTATAGGGGAAACACGGTTCACAAATGCATGTTGTGCACTTTGCATTGTATTTAGGGGGTTTGCAATCATTTGCACAAATTGCATTCCCAAATGCTCTCAATGGTGAACTTGTTGCCTATAGGCCTTAATAGGTGCAGGCGCAGGATTCAGTGAACATCATTGCTACAACTTGGCTCAAAGTTAATATCCTTGTCGTGGTGCCTAATCGTGGCGGTCGCATTTCACTGGAGGCGAAATGGTAAAGGCGTGTGTACTGTCCCATGTCAGTGCACGTTGAAAAACACCAGATGGTCAAAAGTTTCAGAGCCTACAACTACAGCGCCTCTCATAATCATATGGTGGTTTCGGGACGTCTACCCCAGATATATTTATTATTGCCATAGAGTAGAATGAACTGGCTTGACTGCTTGAATCTAGTGGCTTGTCCACTTAAAGTGCACATCATCACTTTTTGTTTCCCACCGTTAGGTGTGTCACATGCAACTACTTTGTGGATTTGCCGTGGCATGCAGCATATGTTTTACTGTCTTCGGGAATAGCAGATATCACTGGACATCATGCAAGCTTGATCGCTTGAATTGGCTTTTTTAAGAAGACTTTCAAAAGGCTGATGCTGCAAATGGTCATTTATTCAGCATTGCATACTAATACATTCAGATGTCTACATGCTGTTGATGGTGATACATAGATTTCTAGAAGCTTCATTGGTATGGTGCATCCATTTCGAGAGAGTTGAAAATTTTGCATGCTCCAAGGCGAAAATCCTTGCTATGCACATTTTAGGCAATATACATGTCGTCCCGCATAAGTTGAGCCTTGACTTTAAAAATGAAATGGTCACCAGAAACGTATCAAACTGAACATGCTGGTCACAATTGCGTGTAGTTACTCAAAACTATTTTTTAGCTGCTTTACTGTGTATTTGTCCATATGTCTACACAGATTGGCTATCCTCGAAAGGCGGTAATACGGTTCACGATTTCTGCTTTGAGAGTCTTCTTTGGTTGACTGTTATGCATGCTTGTTCCTTCTGCCAACTGCAGCCTGAAAGATGGAGTGATGCACTTCAAAGCTGGCAACCATAGTGAGGCATTTGGCTGCCTCAACAAGGCCCTCCAGATTGACCCCGAGAACGTGGAGGCGTTGGTGGCACGCGGTGCTCTGTGAGTTGACCTCCTTGGCTGGGAGCATACTGATTTCTTTGCTTAAGTATAAACTGTAACTGCTGTTTCCACCTTTGCAAAAATTGATTTGTATGCTGTCCCTTTATTAGTAGTGTGCACAAAACAAGTGCCTCGTTTGTAGCCTCGGCTTCAACCTTTGCCGAACTCATCACCACTGTTATTGCAAGGCGATGTGTTTTTTGAGACAAATATCACCCTTTGCAGCACTGCTCCTATTTTTGATCATTCTACTATTTTCAGTGGTATATTCAACAATTGTTCATTTGGGGTGAAATAAATGAAAAAGAGCAATGCAGCCCAGCGTCACTAACAAATTCTGAAGTTACAGGGAAAATTCACAGGCTACCATTGTCAGAATGCATGCAGAATGTGCGCTAGTGATTACTGGTTAATTTGCATGAAAACGTGTGTAGCGCTGCAGCTGCAGCAGTGGTGAACTGTGGTACCAGTTCACAGTTTGGCTTGCTGCTTGTGATCTTGGTTTTGTATGACTGTGGCTTTTGGTGTCAATATGGCACCTTCTGAAAACAGATTCCTAACCAAATATTATCGACAGCATGCTAGAAGAGTAGCCCACTGGCACACACCTAGTGACTTAGCTAGGTATAAAAGAAAAATGGTTATTATGTCTGAAACTCTGCGATGTGCTCTAAAAACACGAATAGCCAATGAAATGTTACTGAAAAGCATTTGTTACTGAAACGTGTGATGATGGAGAGACTGTTGTGCTGTACTTTACACTAAAGCTCTGTTTTTCTTTGTGGTTGTGCAGGTTTGCAAACAACAGCAACTTGCGACGTGCCCTGGAAGACTTCGAGCAGGCACTGACCTTGAATCCAAACCACCCCAATGCCCGCAAGTACATGTCCGAGACTCTGGTAGCCCTTGGACGCTAGTGAGTATCTTTCTTCCACATTATGGAGAAGCACTTGTGGATTTTTATAATCCATATACCGCAGGACACAGGGCTAGTCTATAGTTGGGTGCAACTTCAGAAGGCAGGGTCATTTCCACTTCAAAGGTAAAAAAACTTGAGTCCTTACCAATGGCTTATGTCATGAGTCCAACAACCATCAATGTCACAGTAGCAGAATATAGCCAAAAATGTGAGAAAGACTGTATTTTCGTGTCATAGAGGTGATCGGTAGCCGCATGCTGGTTGGTTGCTACCCTGACAAAAGCTGCCACCTCCCTAAAGTTTTGAGCTGAAAGGCAGTGCAAGCCGTAGAGGAAAATGAGACATGGATGGCTCACGCAGCAAGGATTTGCATTCCAATGCATTTCGTATGTTTAAAATAGCTTCACTGCCATACAGCTATGTAATGCAGTAAATACTGATCGAAGTGATGTCTGTACAGTAAGACATATTTGGCTGTACCTATTTGCTGTAGCAAAGAGGACAGCCACGGTTTTTTTTTATTGAGAAAAACTTCCTAGTTCAATGCTTTTCACAGGAATGCGTAAATGTAGAATAAAAAAAATAAACTACACAATCATCATGGCCTTGGGGAAAGGAATTGGCAAACTCCTGTTTCTCACCTTCACAAGATACTTTTTCAGGTAGGCCAAAATTTCATCAGAGAGGCATGCATTGTATTTTCATTTACTATACAAAGAATTATGCACACCTTGAGAAGGCGTGTGACCCCGCAGTCAAGTAGAAAAAGTATTAAGGTCGCTACTTTGGTAGTTTTGGGAAGTTATGCAAGTCATACAGTTGGCAGGCGTAGAATGAGCATTGAGTGTGGCTTGATTGCACCACTTGGTGAATCTCTATTTGTTGTGAGTGCGA
Organism: Rhipicephalus microplus; assembly: GCF_043290135.1. Lineage (NCBI taxonomy): Eukaryota > Metazoa > Arthropoda > Arachnida > Ixodida > Ixodidae > Rhipicephalus > Rhipicephalus microplus. Next base: position 246,653,654 of record NC_134700.1, on the reverse strand, counting down.
AGAATCAATGCTGCCTGCTTATTGAAGAGGATTTCACGGTGTGTGCAGCTACGAGGAGAGGGGTGACTTGGAAGGGGCGGTCAAGACGTACAAGAAAGCTGTGAAAGTGAACCTGAGCAACGCAGATGCCCGGGAAGCCCTTATTGCCATGGAGATGAAGGAACGCAAGAAGGAGGCTGTAAGTACCTCGCATTCTCATGATATTATCCATAATGTCAGGAGTGCCTTAAGCTATTGTTGCTTGCTGGTCACTGGTACAGTCAACTGATGATTGTGGAGATGAGTGCTGTGGTAAAAGCTGGAGTGGGTTTCGTAGTGTAGCCATTACATTGGTCCGACTTCGCAGGAGCCTTTGGTGTCCCAAGAGAACCGATCTCTATCAAGCCAAACTTCGGTGCTTGCTGAACTCCAAGGAGAGATGGGCAAACCCAAAGACACCAGGGAGAAGCTGCGGCTTCTGCTTAAGGATGAAGTGGAGAAAAAGTGAGCACTTCTTCAATCCCTGCGCTGATACGGAATAGGGGTAATCCCAACTGCACATTACGCCTTTTTGGCGGCATGGGCAGGAATCGCAAAAGCAAGCTTTCTGATTGAGTCGCTGAATTCAAAGAGGCAATAGTTTCTGTACTGGGATGGCTAATACAGTCACCAGCAAATTTCTGACCCTGAAAATTCGGACTTGTTGGATATTTCAGACTTCACAAATGCACCGTCAAGGTTCCTATTGCACTAATGCATTTTCATGATCGATTTTTCGGATGAATTTATGTTCTAATGTTAGATTTTCTGGACCAAGTTGTTTGTTTTAAGGGGAGACCCTGCTTCGGAGATAAATGTTGCTTAATTTCAAGCCGATTTTTATGAAACTTATGCACCTTATGTATTTTGATATGCAGATTTCAAATATGCAATTCTTTTTTTGGTGCATTATATAGTTTTCGAGATATCACATTTTTCAGGTTCCTTGGAAGGAGGAAGTCTTTTTTTTTTTACTGTGATAGTTACAAAACAAATCAACATACCACTATAATCTAGAATGATGGCTGTATGCAATAAAACAAACATGAATGTTCTAAGCCCATTTGAACAAAAGTTATGGCATGTCAAATTTTTGGAAGTGAAATCCCAGCTTGACATGAAATCGTTAAATGTGATTTTTAAAATTATGTCTATTACTTACAATATTCAATTCAGTCTTATTTCAATCTACATTAGTTTACCAAGCTGTCAACACAAGAATTAGAGTAATATCATGACCAGAAGCTGAAATATCGCTTCTCCTAAATAGCAAAACCACCAAAATAGCCATTTTGAGAAAACGAGGAAAAACGTTTTAAAAGTTGTTTATTAGCAGAAAAATAGTGTAAATGTCACTGAAGTCATTCAAAATGACCCAGGTGCATAATCAGGATGCATGGAGTCTTTATGCTTTTTTGCGACATTTTTTTTTCAGTCCTTCTGATGCTGCATGCCTCTTCGTGGACATGGCACTCCGACGTTTGTCTTTCTCTGCTGTTCGCATCTTGCCAGTGTTGGTTGCATTCATTCCAAGTTCTTGCAGAATTGATGCTGCAGAGTGTTTGTTTCCTGCATTGAAACGCAACACAGCTTCAGCAACTGCTGCTTGCACAGCAAAAAGGGAAGAGTGCTGCTCTTTGGAGATCAGACTCCAAATAACTGAATGCAAGCTTTCATTCGAGTTTTGAGTTTTCCCTCTTAGACATCTTTGCAGCAGACTCCTGTCAGACAGACGTTCGTAAACAGGCAATAATGCCTCTGCAACTTCTTTGGGCAAGTTGTACTTGTGTTTTGGCTCGTGCATACCTTTTGCCTTTGCGGCATTGTGCCGGCACCAAGACTGCTCGCCTGTGGGGCACAAACTGTGATTCGAGCTTTCGTCAGTGGATGTGATGTGATGGTACGTGGCCATCACAGCTCGCTGCATTTCATCCACATCCCCTTGATGTGACTTGAGCGCACGACCATAGTAGGTGCTCAGTCTGGTGATGAGGTCGGCAGTGAGTCGCCCCTTTCCTCCCAGACTGCGGCCTTCGGTTTTCTGCTTTTGAACTAAGTTCCTCAGAGCCGTCCCCATTCGCTTTTGCACATGATTTGTGCAGTCTTCTTTCTCTACGTCAATAAAACCATAAACTTTGGCATCCCTTATAGCATTGTACGTTCTGCTATCGCCGTCACACAAGACTGTCGTATAGCGGAGATTGCGCCGCTCAAGGGACCTTTCAAAAAGAATGAGGCCTGCTTCTACTTCCATTTGCCCAGATTTACAACTGGTGTTCTTCTGGCAGCGATGAGCATCTTTCCATTGCTCATAACCCTCGCTACCGGGTTTCAGTCCCACATCACAGCCCAAACAAAAATTTGAAAGTACGACGTAATCGAGAACATAACCAGTGAAGAGTTCAATAACTGCTCCGACGCCAATGTGCGAAGAGTGACCCCGGGTCATCCAGCTCCCATCAAAACACACTGCAATATTACCACGGTGACCAAAGCACAAGTCCTCGTAGAGCGACGACACTTCACGCGCGCACTGCTGCATAGCATCTTCAGCTGCTCGCGTAGCAGCGGGCTCCAGCTTATTTTTCAGATGCCGCTGAAAAGTCTTTTTATGCATTGCGCGACTGCTCAGCCCCATTGCGGAAAATATGTCGTTCATCGCAGTTTGGCCGTTACCAGTCGAAAGCATCGCGCGTCCCGTGAGCATATTTATCGCAAATGGTCTTGATCTTACCGAGTGTTCCACTCGACGCGAGCTCCAAGCATCCCCAATATCGCCACAGTTGTCGCACACCGCGTGTAGCTTCACTGCCAAACCGTACTCACGATCTCCACGGGTTAGCTTGACTTTTCCTCGGCAGATGTGACAACGCATAGTTTGAAGAATAAGATCATTGACAGCGTCAAGTTCGACGATGGTGTACGGAGCTGCAGGTTCCGTCGCCACAGTCTCTGCGCCGCTTCGTCGGCTGAAGTTTTCGATCTTCCGCGCGGTCGCTGGTGTTGATCCAAGCTGTCGAAGCACTTTTTGCTCCCGTGCATGCGCCCCCCGCACTTCCTCCTCGGTCACGGGCGCAGAATCTAATCTCGCATCACCAGCGTGGGTTGCGAAAGCATTATCGCATTGCAAGGCTGGCGCCGATGAACCGCCGGCGTCCGTGGCATGGCCAGGCGATGCTCCGTGAACGGCTGTCTGCGACGATGCCGGGTCCTTTGCACGCACTTTTCCCCTTCGTCGTTTACGCCCAAAGTGGTGGCACGTATGGAACTTTTTCGCACCGCCAGGCATGATAAACTTCGTGCGCCGATCAAGCGAGCAATCCACAGAGCGGCGAATCGAGCACAAAGGCGGTAGGCACACGCTGTCCTAGTCAAAATGGCGGCGCACGATGGCGGCACTTAGGCCAATCAGAGGACAGAATCCTGATCACGTGCCTCATTTGACCAATGGCAACGCGTGAAAGCTCTTTTTTGCGGGTGCGTTTTTCTCGTTTCTCAGGGACGCACAGGGTTGCCAAAGGATAAAAAAAAAAAGTCTGAAACGCAAGCTATTGAACAACACCAAAATGGCGCCGATGGAGCGTACCGTTGCCAAGCGGCGCGCGATCAAAATGCAGGGTATTTTTGCACATTTTAGAGAGAAACGCTCGTAAAACCGCATCTTTAGATCTTGATAACAGGAAAAATATGCAGAATTTGGGAATCAAATTTTGTAGAAAGGTGCGGAAACGCGTCAGGAACACGAAAATTAAGAGAATGAAAATTCGATTTTTGGGCAGATTTTTGGCTTGAAAAGCCGGGTCCCCCCTTAAGGGGAGACGCTCCTCGAAAGCACTTTTTTTTTGTTATTCAACTTAGAGCTTCAGAAATTGGACCACTGATGCAGTTTTTCCTCCTGATTCCAAATCTGTAATCAGTTTTTACATAAGTGCAATAGTTTGGGAGTTGTGTTTCAAGTAATGGTGAAACTTGATAAGTTTTCCGGGAACTTTCGCGCATACTAAATGTTCATGCAGAGAGTTGTTCAATGGCTCCTTTTGCTCCCTATTAGCCATAGAGTGCCGATATCTAGCTAGAAATTGTGCTCCAACTTTGAAACTATGAAAAAAACATCTGTGTAGCAAAGTACCCTTTTTTTTCCACTCGACCACCATTAAATTTATTAATAGATATTTACAGCTGATAGGTTGTGCTGATTCAAGTAGATATCGGCACCCTACGCACTCTCCTCAATGTGTGTGCCAAATTTCGTCGTCGTATGACCATTCTAAGTGCCCGAAACACTTCCCGCAAAAAATGCAAATTGGCCAAAATTGCGAAATGAGAAAAACGCGTTTGAAAGTTTGAAAGTCTGTATTTACAAAAATGAAAAACGCAGTAGCACGAAACTTGTGCTGAACACATACACACATGTCCAGAGGGAATATCAGTTGTCTAAAACTCTCCAGCACCGTAGGTTTTCCCTTCCCGGCTGGTGCGGCAGGACTCTTCCACCCGGGCCCTCTTGGCTGCACTGCGACGGTGTGCCCTCGCCTCAGCGGTCTGACGCACATTCATCTTGTGCATGCGCATGCTGTCTCGGCGGTCGCTGAGGGTAACCAGGGCCTCCGAAGGAAGCACCCCAAGCTCTTCCAGCACCTTTTCAAAGCTCGCGTGGCCCCGGTTGAACCACAGGACTGCAATGGCTGTGGCTGTTTCCACAGCAGTCCGGGAAGCAAACCGGGTCTTTGGACACAGCAGCCATATTTTGCTGTTCAGGGACTCGGCCGCGTTCTGTGTCTTGCCGTGGAGGCACCGGGCAAGCAGCTTCGCATCTGTGAGACGCTTGTAGATTGGGAGGACTGCCAAACCCTGGGCCTTGGTCAGGAGGGGGGTGTGGCACGGTGCAGGCTGGCCCTGCGCCTCAGCACGTCGGTGCTTGCACCACGAGTCTGGGCCTGCAGGACAGAACTTGTGACTTCCAGCACCGTCTGTTGAGCACGAGTGCAAACATGAGGCCCATATGGCAGTGTACATCTTGTGGACATTTCCCCGATTGTTCACAATGGCCACCTGAAAGTAAGTTTGAAGCTTCTGGATGGTGGTCTCCTTCAGCTTCTCCCCTCGTGGAAGTGGCGTTGGCAGCTTCCGCAGGCCGGTGCCCAGACGTTTCGCCACGTGGTTGGTGCACTCCTCTTTTTCAATTGGAGTGTCAGGGTACACGTTGGCATCACAGACCCCGTTGTAGGCCTTGCTGTCTCCATCGCTTAGGAAGATGGTGAACCGCAGGGGTGTCTCATAGTCCACAGTCCTCTGCCAAATGCGCACTGCAGCTTCGGCCTCCATGGCATGCGAAGAACAGTCGCAATTCTTCTCACAAACGGGATGATGAAACGCCTGCCATGTTTCTTCATCGCCTCCCATGTCGTTATGCAAACTGCACGCCAGGCAGAAGTTGGAAAGCACTTCATAGTCCAGGCACAAACCAGTGTCCAAGGACACTACAGTTCCCACACCATTGTGGCTTTTGTGGCCTCTTTTTTGCCATGTGCCGTCAAACATGACTGGCACGTCACTGTTACCAGCCACCTCTTTGGTGACGCTGCGTGCCCTTTGCATGTTTTCACAGACAGCCTTCACTGCCGCACTGTGAATCTTTTTGCCGATAGCATGGAAGGTCTTATGGTGCATAGGGTTTGGCAATCCAACTACTGCACAAAATCGTGAAAGTTGCTCATGCCCGATACCGACGGCACGCGCTGCAAGCACCACTTTCAGGTTCACGGCAAAGGCGTCACGCGAACTCTCGCTGTCGTAGCTTCTGCTTGCACCGCGGCCGCCATCTGACGCGACCCGCTTCGACGAGTACGCGGACGAAAGGATGCTCTCCGAGCACTCCGCATTCTCGCAGTGTAGCTCCAGAAACGCCGAAAGGCCTTTCCGCTTTTTATTCGGTGCCCGAACTGCGAGTTTACTCTCGTGACAAACGGGGCATGCCGCGCCTGCGACGACGGCCGTCAATGCACCCAACTCGCACAGCACTACGCTTTCGGCACGATCGGCATTCGGCCTGACGTCGTTTTCGAATACCGCGATCTTTTTCTGCGATGCACTCACAAAATTCACTGCAGCGTTGATCTCGTCGTCGCAGTTGCCATGGTCGACGTTGCCGTGGTCGATGTTAGGCCTACCGGCCGCTGGCCCGTCGCGGACATTTTCGTTGGCGGTGGCTTTCTTGTACGTCCTCCGCCGCTTCCCTCTGAACTTGTTCTTACTTCTGTATTTCCGATGGTCGGCAACGGCCTTTTTCGGGCTTGCCATCGCACGAAAACAGCGAAAAATAACTCCGGAAAACAGTGAAGCGAACTACGGCAAGAAAACACGGGTGCTGTCAGCCAATGGCGGCCCTGCGTTAGTGGCGCGCGGTTTGAAACGGCGGGAAAAGACTGTTTTTGTTGCTTTTTTTTTTAGATTTTTCGTGAACGTACGAGACTTCAAGAACCGGGATCGTGGAGAGTAAGGACAACTCTACACGAGCCAGCGGCCGCAATATGGCGGACAGCTCTCTTCGCGGCCCCGCGAGCACGCGAACAGCAGCCCGTTTTGTGTAAATTTCGTGATGCCGCGCGTCACTGCCGCTCACTCAGACGCGTTTTTCACTGACTTCTGATGCTTATTTCGCTGTGATATTTTCAGATGTCAAAATATAATGTATAAAGATGATAAAGCAACAAAAAACAGAAAAGGTGAAATTTGGAAAAAAAACGCGACTTTTCGACCCGCGTCTCCCCTTAAGCTACGCTGCTCTACATTGAAAGCCGCCATGTTGTTTTTGGGGTTGGGGGGGAGGGGCTTCGTCGAGTTTGGTTTGCAGTGGCTAGTTGTGTGGCCTGCAAGATTGGCTAGCGAAGCCGCAAAAATTTTCTTTTTGAGTCAGCCGTACCATCATCATTAATGCGCCAGTGGGGTTTTATTTCCTGGGCGTTTGTTTTTCTGGTAGTCATTGCTCATGTGGTCTTATTAGTGGTGTGCCAAGTGTTTTTGAGCCGATGTGCACATCACATGGTCACTGCTGTTCGCAATTGCTCTGTAGCACATAGTGGTCATGGTGCTTGGCTACTGACCTGAAACACGCGGGTTCGATCATGGCCACGGCAGTAGTGTTTTGATAGTCGCAAAATGCTGGAGGCTCTCGTACTGTGCAGTGTCGGTGCAGGTAAAAGAAGCCCAGGCTTTTTTGTTGAATCCCACAAAATAGGAGATACGTTGCATGCATCTTTTTGTGACCGGCATCAAGTTTTGCTCTCTTGGTTCACGGAGCCATCAGCTTTGCCACCCGCAGCGATCGGCGGCAGCGATTCCAAACGCACTTGCAAACTGTGTTATTATAGTCCAAATAGAACCAAGTTTGCTCGTCTCCAAGAACAGCATGAAGCATAGCATTACAGGGAATTTTTTTAGGCTTTTCTATTCCAAATAAATTTCATTTTTATGGCTTAACCACTTTTTAAATTATTTTGCGGTCTCCCCCTGGTTCGGAATATCAGTCGGCAACTGTAGACCCTTTTTAAAATTGTAAAGTCGGCTCTCCTGCTATGCATTTTAAAAAACTAATGGCAGCTTTTCATTTAGGCAAATACCGTATAAACCGGACTATAGGTCGAGTGGGAATATAGGTCGACCCCCCAAGTTCAGGTTACCGAAAAAGAAAAAGGAAAACAGTCCAAAGCTGCCGAACCACATTTATTCGAGAATCGGGCACACCACACCCCGATCGTCACAGCTCCCCTCAACCACCATCGCAACTGGATCCTATTCGTCCGACAAAGCGCCACTGTCTTTTGAGGACGAGAGTTTGTCGCTGGCCACCTCCCACAGTGCGTCGCCCTCCGTGCCATCTAGCGAGTTTCTAGAGCAACATTTTTTGAAAGCCTTTTTCACCATGAAATCTGGCAAGGAACGCCAGGCGGAAAGCACCCAGCCATAAACTGTCACAAGCGGAGGCCTCTGTAGGCGGAACGTCGGTGTCTGGGTTGTCGCCGGTCTTGGTACTCCAGCCGCACTCGGTCTTTGAACGGCTTGTGCAGCACAATGTAGAGCGGCTGGAGGGTGGACGTCATATCACCTGGTATCACGGCGAGATCCGTTTTCCTGTCGCCAAGTGCACTTTTCAAAGCGTCGGTTAAAGTGACCATGAAACGCATCTAACACTAGCATTCTGCGTAGATGCAGCAGTGCACCCGGCCAACCGTTCCACACTACTCTTATCCATTCGAGCATCATGGCTTCGTCCATGTATCCCTTTTTTGTTGACGCGAACGACAACACCGGGCGGGAACACTTTTTTCGGCATTGTCTTGCATTTGAAAATGATGAAGGGCGGAAGTTTTTCACCATCTGCCGTGCATGCCAGCATGACGGTGAAGTCGAGTGCTCATTGCCAGTGGACAACAGCTTCACATCCTTGGCGCTGCGCTGCGAGATCGTGGGCGATGAAGGCATGTCAAACCACACGGGCCTCTCATTGGCGTTGCCATTCTGCTCCATTATGTAGTCGTTTTGCTCTCGAAGCCGGTTCATGAAGCGCTGAAAGTTTATAAGCTTGTCCTCCAACTCCTTGGACAACTTCTGACAGATGGATGTGCGCCGCCGGAGAGAAAATCCTTTGCGTCGCATAAATTGACGCACCCAAGAGTTAGGTGCCCGAAACTCTTCTCTCGTGAACCCAGCTTCTCGAGCGAGTTCCACGGCTTTCTTGCGAATGGTATCCACAGTCACTGGCAGCGAGCGCGCACGAACCTCCCGCACAAAGTGCGCTAGCTTATCCTCCAGCTGCGGATGAACGGCACTTTATCCACGAAACGACATTTTTTGAGGATAGCACACCTGCAGCGTCCCTTTCTGCACCCTCCGATAGCGCACGCTTATTTTTCGATACACCAAAGCGGGGCTGAGCAGCGCCTTATTCCCGTTCGCTTCTGGGAACTCACCAACATTTAATTTAAACGCAGCTGAGTACTGCCTCCTCGTACCGCTATTCATATTGAATGAACGAAAAAAAAAACCACTAAAAATGCAGCGCAATCGCAAGCGGAGCGAAAACTGAACAGATCGGAAGCAAATCACGAACACAAAAAAAAAACAGACAGAGAGAAAAAAAAAAAAACAGCCTGCGATTGGATTTGGATGCGGTTATGGCTACGTCCGGCTTCTCAAGCACATGCAAGTTACGCCAGACAGCGGCGCACTTTCTGCTAGACACCGCTATATGAGACGAGGGGTGACTTAGGTTAATATTTTATTGAAAATATCTAGACTTATATTCCAGTTTATACGGTAGGCTGTTGAAGTGCAGTTTGCTTAGGCAGTGATGTTAAAAGAAAATGTTGAGTCGCCTTTCTTCATATTTTACGGAAGAGAGACACCGCATCGACGGGGCTGTGGATGAAATATATTTCAAACCAGCAGCAGCAGCAGCAGCAGCAGCGGCAGCGTGACCGGTAGACCAGACATCGAGTGGCAACCACTCTTCGTCCTCTTCATCCGGCACACACGCGCATCGTCCCACAAAATGTCAACATGCATGTAGCAATATAAGCACTCATAATAAACGAGCCCCAACAGGTTCAACTCGGACCACGTGTTCCCTTGAGGCAGACAAGATGCCGCCATTTCTTGTTAAAAAATGCAGTGCAGAGGAGCGTAATTTGTGTGTTCACAATTTGTGTGTTCTGTTGTGTAGCATGAATGAGGAGTACCGTATTTACTCGCACAATCCTCGCACTCGCATAATTATCGCACCCCCCACATTTCCCAAGAAAAATAAAATTTTCTTTTTCTCGAGTAATTATCGCACCCCCAAAACCATGCAATAATGTCGTCTGCTCGTTCCAGCCACTGATGATGATAGCGCGTGCTATCTGGCGCCATCTCTTAAGCATCAAGCGTACTATTGCACGGAGATTCAATTCAATTCAAGCCAAAGTGGCCAGTGCGCGTTGCGGCGTGGTTTGTGTGTTGTCGGTAATTTTGGCACGTTACGGGGCGATAAATGGTAGAAAGTAGGTGTAGGGGCGATAAATGGTAGTGTGCAGTATCGTATAAGTTGCAAGTGATAGATCATGCTCTAAACAACGGCATTAGGGCCGCCAGTAGGCCCTTCGGAGCCTACGAATTTTGTGTTCGCTACTGGTGACGGCAGCTGAAAGCCACCAAGACAGGTTGGGCCTGCCGTGTGCCTAAAACTGGGATTGATGGTAAACTTTATTTCTTCAGAGGGAAACTGCAGACTATTCTGTTAAATAGCCATCAACCCAATACTGACGTCCTATGCTTATCTTTTGAGGGCTCCTGTTGATCGCCGACCACTACTGCTACGCCCGCAACGCCCACAAGCTTGGCGTATGGTATTCTAATTCTCGACTATTTGCTTCCACTTTTTGTGTCTCAAATAAATCTTGCCTTGTGTTGAACCTCTGCTTTTATTGTTGAGGTAAGCTCTAATTAGTACTTCTTAAAGCTTGCTGTAAGTTCCTGGCGTGAGACCTCCACTCACGCCAGAAACTTCGCTAGGCCACTTCGTTTTCTTTTTCGCTCTTTGCGTTTTCGTGGAAAGTTTTCCTCACGGGATTCTCGCACCCCCCAACTTTGCATCGGTTTTCTGGCAAAAAAAGTGCAAGGATTATGCGAGTAAATACGGTACGTTGGTTTGGGTTAGCTGCTTCATATCATTTTGAAAAGTAAGCGCAAAGACAAAGGGAAAAGAAAAACAGCGGTCTTTGTCTCTTTTTCCTTTGTCTTTGCACTGCCCTTTCAAAATCAGTATAATGAATGAAAGCTGAGAAAAATAATAAAACACGCAAACGCAACCTTAGCTTGTTATTTTTATTTTTTTTGAATAGCCTCAATATTCTATTCACTAATCGTCCCTCGTTTCGCGTCCGCCTCGGTGGACCAGTCACTTTAAGGTGCTCCGCTGCTGACCCGAATGCCGCGGGTTCGATTGTGGCCACGCAGGTCGCGCCTAGATGGAGGCGAAAAATTAAATGCCCGTGTACTGCACGATGTCAGTGCACGTTAAAGAACACCGGATGGCCAAATTTTGCAGAGAACTCCATTACCGCATCCCTCATATTCATATCGTGTTTTTTTTTTACGTAAAAACACATACTACCACTGCTACTACTACCCTATTTTGCTTGCGTTCATCTTCTCGTTGTTCCTGCAGCGTGCCTTCGCCAACCCTGACAACGCTTAGCTTGTGTTTGCTGCGTCGTCTCTGATGATAGTGATTCTCATCCTAGTTCATTTTTCATATTGTTACAGCTGTCATTTTTGACTAATGGCCTGAAGGAACTGAATCAATTGCCACCACTGATTCAACAAGAGCACTCCATGAGAGGCCCTCTATGGTTTTTCATTCCTTCTCCAGCTACCCACGGCTGCCCAGAAAAACCAGCACTTCCTTTCCCACCGCAGCACCCAGGTCATAAGGGCGGTTCTTCAGTTCCTTCAGGGCACAGGACAGCTGTCTGTAGAAGGCGGTCGCCGCGTACACGGCCATAGACGCCACTTTTATTTATTTTTTTTTGCCCCATCTTCAATTTTTTTTTTTTCTTCCCCTGCAGACGCTGACACGTGCTTCCACTTAGGGCTGCAGAAATACTAGCGTCATTTGCACTCTTCATGCTCCTCCTCCAATCGCTCGTAGCATGTCAGCTTTGTCTTCGTTTAACCTTATAGTGTTTTGAAATATCAATGTTGCCTTTTTTTCACATAAATAACGGTTTCACATCATGCTCGAAAACAAAATTTGGGCTTGAATAGCACTCATATAGCAGGGTTCGTACAGGTCCTTGAAATCCTTGAAAACCCTTGAATTTGAGAAATGTGCTTTCAAGGCCCTTGAAAGTCCTGTAACTTTTTGCCATCCTTAAAAATCTTTGAATTACCTGAGCAGTGCACTATCATATTGACATTGCGACCTCCTAAATGTGGTACATCGGTGTGTGAACCTGTCAAACTCTTCATTTCTGAAGCAGCAGTGCGGCGTGGGTCCACATGATCCCATTTTGCAAAAGTGCATGTGAAAAACGTTAGTTTGTGACGAGGGTGAAGCAGTGAATGTGATAGCAAAAAATTAGAATGTCACCCGAAGAAGGCCAAGCAACGCCATACATGCAACGCGCCGCTCAAGCACGAAGCACGCACGAAAAAAAAAAAAAATTGCACAGGACGAGTGCTGATGAACGACTGTCTTAGCTCGACACTGAAAGTGTGCTGCGTAAACAAATCAAGAAGGGTGCTAGAAAAGAACACACATGTATCCAAAGGTTGAGTGTAAATTAACCACTGTCACAGTTCTTACTTCTTGGTTGTTGAGCAACATGCCGAGAGTGTCAACTGTGCACAAGCCGGTACCCGGCACTCTTGATGGGGTGGTGCCATCAAATTTCAAGGCTATAGCAAGCACCTTTTGGGTTTAAGAAAGTATTTTAAGTCGCTTCTCAACTTGTACCTAAATGCTCATTCTCCTAATCGAGGCCCATCGCGAGCACGTCCAACACTGACGTAACTCTACAGGAAGGCAACAAAAGTTCTAGCGACGTCACACCAGATTTGTAGTCAGCTGAGTGACTTACGGACTTTTCCGGCAAAGCATTGCGGCTGCTGCAAGTAGCGGCGAGTTTGATTTGCAGGTGCTTGTGTGGCACATGTGTGCAAGAGCTGACAATACTCAGCATGACCCGTGCAAAACTTTTTGATCACGTGACTAAGTCAGCTACACTGCTATGTACCTGCACAACGCGGTCCCCACAAACAGGAACTTAAAATTGACCATATCAAAAAGGCAACAAATCATATAGCGAGAATAAATGAATCTTGGTGTGTGTATCGTATTAATTGGAGCTATAATTAAAGCTTGCAGCAAAGGACACGCAAGCAACCAATATTGTGGCATGATTTCTTTAAGACCTGACTACGCATGCGTGTGGAAGCCCATCAGCGCGTAACTTTCAGGCATGACATCGTGCCCTCTCCCTATGGAGAGGGTGCTAGGAGTTATTTAGATTATGCTTTTTTTTTTATAAATGCGATATCCATGTAATGTAAGTGCAATGAAATTGGTCATCTTTGAAAATTTTAGATTGAAGAATTCCACTTTGGCATGCCGCTTTGAGTCCTTGAAAAACTTACGACAGGTCCTGGAAAGTCCTTTAATATACGAACACTCGCCGCGGTGGTCTAGTGGCTAAGGCACTCGGCTGCTGACCCGCAGGTCGCGAGATCGAATCCCGGCTGCGGTGGCTGCATTTCCGATGGAGGCGGAAATGTTGTAGGCCCGTGTGCTCAGATTTGGGCGCGCACGTTAAAGAACCCCAGGTGGTCAAAATTTCCGGAGCCCTCCACTACGGCGTCTCTCATAATCATATGGTGGTTTTGGGACGTTAAACCCCACATATCAAATATACGAACACTCTAAATAGGCATTTATGGGCACTATAAAAACACCATGAAAGCCCTTCTTACTTACAACAGGTCCTGGAAAGTCCTTTAATATACGAACACTCTAAATAGGCATGTATGGGCACTCTAAAAACACCATGAAAGCCCTTCTTAATTCCTATTCATGCTCAAATATCAAAATGGCACGATAGGAACGCAAGGAACAAAATTGGCATTTGCCTATAATCTGGTCTCTAGCTATGACGAGGCAAAATAACAGATATAATGGAGTAAACAATGGTCCTAGGAGAAAGCTGATAGAGATGCTCATAAAGCCTCATTCCAACAAACTAAGATTGTCCGCAAAGCCAACGAATTTTCACACATCTGTGCTGGATCATCGCTTTTGGTAGTGTTTAGGGATTCATGGTTCTAAACTCCCACATTCAAAAAATGGCACAAATCATTCCTTGTGGCTTGGCATGTTTCACATTGTTTTCTATGGGCCGCCAATGGGAATTAAGAAATAATTTGTTGTAGGACTGTTTCTGATGGGATTTGACTGTACAAGTTTCTAGGGCTGCTGCTGAAATTTGTAGTGTATGGATGTGGCGTGTGATGGCTCTGTTAAATGCCAAGTTGAAAGCAAATTTTTCGTCTATGTGTGTGGGTCACATTATTTCTTGTCGCAAGCAGAATCTTAAAGCTCCCTCACAGAACCCCAGAGTTCCGTCAAACCCGATTTGAAAATCCATGCACTAGATAGACCCAGGTTGATTTTCTGATGCAGGCACAAGAAGAGACGCCGTCATCATAGCTCATCATTATCATCGTGGTCGTCCTCTTCCTCGTCGGGTGCATCATCACGTTCTTCATCATCTAGTGGTTACAAACGCCACAGTCGCAGGCACCACCGCTCAAGAAGATCTCACAAGGACCGCAAGGTTTGTGCACTTCCTTGTGCGCCAACTTGTGCACTAGTCTTGCTTGTGATAATCTTGCAACGCTGCATTGAGGTTCTGTCGTGAAGGTCGCCTGTGCCGGTGAAGGTCACCTTTTCATCTATGGCATACCGTGAAATTCCGAGCAAGCCCCTCTTCTACAGTGAAGAATAATCCAATCAGATTAGGGAGGAGGGCACTTGTTCGGTCCCAAACCCAAACTGGTCAATGGCGCTTATTTCAGATCTTAAAAAGAGAGGGGGAATGCTTGCTGGACATTTTATGGCAGTCTAAACACCCTACCCACTGAAGTGTCTTAATATATGTCGGTCTTGATTTTGAAGTAGATGTGTATATATATGTAGTAGTTACAATTACCGTATGTCAATATTCTTGACTTGGATACGGTGTCGTTTCAGGAAAGCAAAGCTGAGCGGCACCGTGGCTCCAAGAAAAAGCGCAAGTCACGTGATGGCCAACATGCCAACACCAGCCCACCTCCTGAAGAAGCTGCTCCAGCCGCCGTTGGCGCAGTAGTTCCTGTTGGTGCAGCTTCAGAAAGCTACTGGAAGGATGAGCCTGCGATGGTGCTTTCTTCACCCCCTATTGAGGCAGCTAACACTAAAGCTGCTCCGTGAGTTCACGTTTTCTTGGACCTCTCCTCTGAAAAACGGTCTTCAGCTGCCCCACAAAAAAACTTGTTTACATGTGGTAAAAATGTAGACCCTTGTGTACATACTGTCCACTGCTATTGATTAACTGCCCAGCAGTGGAGCCTATCACAACTGAACTTGTAAACTTCACTCTTTTTCCGCAGATTTATTCATTCTGCTTACCGTACATACGTGAATCTAGGCCGACCCCGATTGTAAGCGGACCCCTGAAAGTCCAAAGCCCAGAAAAAAAAAAAAAAATCCCTCGAATGTAGACGGAACGAAACATCGAAGACAGCATTTACAAAAAGAGCGAATTTATTGAACATAAAGATGAAACAAAGCAGTTTGTTCGTAAGGCAAATAACTCGAGATAAAAAATTGTGGACCATCGCCCCGAAGTAAATCCTGATAAGATGCGAAGCAGCAGCAGTGTTCACGATGCTCACACGATTGAAACTGGTGTCGATGCGAGTGCTCAAAGAACGGTCTGAAGCGAAACTGGGTCTAGCCTTTACTAAAGTAAACGTTTGGCCAAAAAGCAAAGACACACGAGGTGGTTTGGGTTTTGTGTAAGTTTCGTCCCACATAAATACTGTTCGCTCGATTGTTGCGAGCGGTGGAGGGTGAAACAAGAGAGATGGCACACATCGAGCAGTGACAGGCTAGGGGGAGATCAACACGCGCGTGCTGCGAAAAAAAGGTGTGACCTACTTTGCACTGCCCCAACTGCAGCCAGGGTAGTGCGGTGCGGGCAGAGGGACAGCGTTGCACAGGCTAGTCCAAGAGCTGCTTTGCATCTAAAACATACAGCCTCTATTCCTGTTGTGTGTGCTTCTTTTTCTCACGCTGCTTCTAGTTGTTTGCATTATAGAGATGCTGCGCTTGCAGACACGCTCATTTTGAGTCATCATCGCTGACTTCTTTGTCGCTGTTATGAAACATTGCCCAGGGCTTTGTGCCATCAAGCGCAATAATATGCCACACATCTTCAAAGAGCGCACAATCAAAGTTTCTGGGATGTCGTCCCACGTTGTAGCCGCTCCAGCGACGCACATTTTTTTCGTCCACTTCAAAGTGCCCACCCAGTTTGAATGTTGGACGACGACTTCGCAGCTTGGACAACTTTCCTTTTATAAGTGGCACTATTATGATGCCACCTGTTGCGTGCTATTGAGCTTTGCCACATACAGACCACTCGAAGTGCAACTCGAAATGACAAACAGCTTGCCTCAACACTCGCCACAAAAATCAAAATGGCGACCTCACGTGTGGCTTGGTTATTAATGACTATAATACCGCCTAGGTGGCACTAGTTTTGCATCACTTTACTCAAGGAAAATTGTCGCTTTTTTCAAAATCCTCGAATCTAAGTTGACCCCTGCAGTTTCATGTAATCTGAAAAAACTATTGGCCTAGACTCAAATACAGTAACTAAAACAAGTTAGAGCCAAAATGCATACATGTAAATTTATCAAGGCTCTTGGTTGTCCTTTCAAACGTTATACGAGCTTACATGCGGTGCGTGCAACATAGAGTAGAACGCCTGTTATGTGTCACAGTTAATTAGCGAAACTTGGAAGAGGCCTTTACCCTGCAGTGGGCATATTCATTTAGGATGATGTTTTTCATAATGTCGTAGGTTTTATGATAGCAGTGATTCCACTTTTGTGCCAACTGTGCCAGAGTATGCCGGATAAATTGTCCCAGATTTGATGGTATCACCTGCGATTGCACCAATGATGTGCAAGTCATGTGCAACTTGATCTTGGGGCCCTGGCAGAGTCTCAACCATAGATCGCTATAATTCGGGATAACGAAATAGTGCTCGCCTATGCATCGCGATGAAGCCAAAACTGCATGCATGGTGTAAATGCAGCTTCTCGTGTCAGATGGTGGCGAAAAGGGCTCTTTGCTGTGGTTCCTGACTTTGAAAGCCTAGGCAGCTTAGGTTTGCAATAAAGATACGCTGTACTCACTGCTGTAGAAACAACAGCACGTTTGTTGGCTTCACTGCTATAGGTTTAGTGAGAGCCTCTGTATTGGCTCAAAGGTTCAGCCTGTCTAGCGTACAAAAAAACAGGCGAAAGTTCAGGAATCTTGAGCTGCTGTGAAAAGATTGAGGTGTCATTGGGAGATTGGTCACTCAAGTAAGACAAGTCTTGGAAAATGGCTTTCTAGGGCCTCCTTGTTTGAGGTAGTTTCCAGTGCCAGCAACCACCATGAGTTGAGTGGTATAGTCTGCGTTTTGATGAGAAAAATATTGCAACGCAACACAGCACTCTAGTATTTTGTTTGCTTGCCTTTTGACGCTGCTGTAAGTTGCTGACAAGATCAGTTAGTATGTCTCAACTTACGTTTTGCCCACATGCTCCAATCCACGGCGAAGACTCCAATGACATCTTTAATCACCCATTGCAGCCTAGGCACCCATGTTAAGTCAGATTGTTTTTACGTTCTGTACCTTTTCAGCTGAACACCCCATGATAAACTGCATGTACTTTCACTGCAGTGGAGTGCTATGCCATGGATACACCTACCCAAGAGAAATGCACCCTGTTGCAAAGCCCCACTTCTAGGTTAAATGAACATATTGCCTTTGCACCATGTCATCATTTTCAAAGTTTAAAACCTTGCCTCGCCGCGGTGGTCTAGTGGCTAAGGTACTCGGCTGCTGACCCGCAGGTCGCGGGATCGAATCCCGGCTGCGGCGGCGGCATTTTCGATGAAGGCGGATATGTTGTAGGCCCGTGTGCTCAGATTTGGGCGCACATTAAAGAACCCCAGGTGGTCGAAATTTCCGGAGCCCTCCACTATTGCGTCTCTCATAATCATATGGTGGTTTTGGGACGTTAAACCCCACAAATCAATCACAAATCAAAGTTTAAAACCTTGTTATACTGGCTTATATGATCTAAGTATAGTAAATTTTAGAACATAATATACCGTATTTACTCGATTCTACCGCGCCCTCGATTGTAACGTGCACCCGATTTCCACCGCGAAAAAAAAAAAAAAGCCTAAGACATCGATTGCAATGCGCGCCCATTTTTCTCGCTGGCCCGCACGATCACACCACTCGAAAAAACGACTCCTTTCAGGAGCGTCTTCCATTTAAATATGAGGTACGGGCGAAGCTTGTGCCCATCTGACGTGTAACAGAGCATTGCCGTCACTGTAGTTTTACCGTGGACCGATGTCAGCACGCGAACTTGCTTCGTCCCCCTTCTTCTCGACGGTGCCAGGCGTCCCCCTTCTTCTTGTGGTGCCAGGCATGTCGAAGTAAAGAGGCGTCTGATCGGCATTCCCGCTTTGCCCAAGCAGGTAGTCGTTGTTGCGCCGCAAGTTTAGGACGAACCTCTGAAAACTGTGAAGCTTTTCATCGTACTCCTCCGCAAAACTTTTCGCATATGCATGTTCCCCTTCGGAGGGAAAAGCTTTTCCTCTTCATAAAGTTAGTTAGCCAGCACCTGCTCGCTTTAAACTGGCTCCGCATTAGACCTTTTTTAAGACAAATTGCATAACCCGCACTTGGAGCAGTTCTGCCGTCACGGGCCGCTGTGCCGCTCGCTGCTCAAGCACATACTCGCTGAGCAGCTCTTTAATTTGCGGAAACCGAGCCTGCTGTGGTTCACTGAAGCATTTGCGTGAAGCTTTGCTGTCGACAATCTTCTGCTTTTGCTTCCGCCGGTCCCGCACGCACGTTTCGGGAACTCTGAACGACCGCGATGCGGCCCGATTTCCCTCAGTTTCTGCACACGCGATGACTTTTCTTTTAAAAGCGGCATCGTGGTGCACTCAAGTTTTTGGAGTCGGCCCTTCCATGCCGTCGATGCTAATGCACTACTAGATGACGAACTTCTCAGCACACGTACGAAGGGCCGCACATGGGAAACACATAGGCAGAAATGGCCGACGCGCCATGCTGACGCACGTAGGGGGCGGCCATTTTGGATTTGCCGATGGCAATAGATTGACCGTAATTTTTTTGTTCGTACTCGATTCCAACGCGCATGCGATTTATGAACTCGCTTAACTGGAAAAAAGGTGCGCGTCAGATTTGAGTAATTACGGTACTTAAAGGTTTTCGGTTGCATTCTATTGAAAGTCATATCCTGCTACTATTCAAAGTACAGGATGTTTGCTTCCCTTTGAATGAAAAAACAAGTTTTTACACATGCCTTATTTCAGTTTGAAAAAATATTGTGCTGGTTAGTAGAGTCGTGACAATATGCTCATGTTTCTTTACAGTATTCAATAATGTAACATTTGAATTGGATTCGAAATTATCTCGTTTAGATCTGCTTGCCGTTCTTTGCATGACATTCCGCATTCCAATTTGTTCCTATCTCATTAATTGCTTCGCCTTTGTGGCAAAGCTGCAACTTTTTTTTAGTTAAGTAGACAACTTGATTACGCAATCCTATCTTTCTATATAAAAGACTAACAAATTCATCTTGCACTTGCAGGCAACGCAGCTCTTTGTCACCGATGTCAAAGAAACTAGCGCATCTTTATGAGGATGAGGACGAGGCAGAGATAATGAAGGCCAGTCGTGATGATGAACTTGGCGAACTGTCACCTAAGGTCACCTTCCTGATGAAGTCCAACCAGGAAATGCAACCACCACGTTTGTTCAATGTTGACCCCAAGTCAGCGGCAGCAAGCACGGCATACTATGAGCGTAAGGACCGTTCATCTGAGTCAGCGAGAGCCCCATCAGCCGAGCCAGCGCAGTCGGCACCGCGCATTGAGTCAGTGGTGAAGCGTACAGAGCCAGCACTCGAGCGCAAGGGTATAGAGTTCAAGTGGAAGGCCGTCAAAAAGCCGCTTGCACATGCAGGTGACAGCCATGAAGAAGGTTCAGTGAGCTCAGATGAGCAGCGTGACGATGTTCCACAACCATCACGAGGTGCCGATGACAAGACTACTGCGTCCAGCCACGAGGAAGGCTCTATCCACTCGGACTCTGAACCGGCTAAGCGCAAAAAGGACCGGTCAAGCAGCCGCGAAAGCAGCCCTAAGAACGAGGAAAATGTGGGCAAAAGTAAACGCAAGCTGCGCCGCCGCTCGCGTGCAGACTCCGAAAGCTATTCATCATCAGGCCGCTCCAAGTCGCCCGTGCGGAGGCGCCGCAGCAGCCGCCGCAGCGCCGATCACTCTGATGAATATTCATCAGATCGTTCAAGCGTAGCGTCTCGGGGCCGCCGCCGCCGTAGCAGCCGAGGTGGCCGGAGCTCAGATAGCTCGCGTGACGATTCACGGCGTCGACGATACTCATCAGAGGACTCGCGCGAGGGTCGCCGCCGCAGCCGCAGCTACAGCTCGGACACTGACGGTTCGCACCGGCGCCATTCGCCTATGCGACGGGGAGGTTACCGGCCCTACTACTACAACAATCGGGGTGGCTACTACAAGGGCAACTTCAACAACCGCCGCTACAACAACTACCGTGGTGGCTACCAGAACAACCGTTACTTCAGGGGTGGGCGTGGAGTACGCCGCCCGTTCAGACCCTACTACAACAACCGGACGTCGCCACGCTCCTACTACAACAGTGGTGGGGGTAGTGGCAGCTACCAGCGAAGTAGCTACAGTCGTGACCGGCGCTCCGACTCCGAGACTCCACAAGACCGATCCTTCTGCCCTCCGTGGAAGCGACGCAACCCGATTGTGAGCCGTGCACCCGATGCTGAAGAGCTGAAGAAGCTGCGGGAGGCAGCGGCACAGCGAGCCCAGGAGAAGCAGGAACTTGCAGCAGCCGAGGGTGGTGCTAGCACCAGCACGCAACGCATTAATAAGGCAACCATCATCCGCAACTGGCTGGATGATGGCGACTCGCGTTCCCCGCCACGGGAGCGCAGCCCACGCAAGAAAGAAGATGCACCACCACTACCACCACCGCTTCCAACTGATGCCCCACCACTACCAGAAGATGACTGAGCAACTGGCGTTATTCACCTTTCATTTTCCTGGTCATCAAAGGCACGGAACTCTTGCTGTGCAGAAAATCGTGGCATGCAAAAAAGTAAATATGATCAGGCATTCTCATTGGAACAAGAATTTAACTAGGTCTGAAAGGAAGGGAATAAGACTATCATATTGTGCTGTATGTCCAGCAAGAGCGAGTGTCGTGGCTTCTCTTAAGAGATACTGCAGAGAGCAAGCTCATTTTTACCTTTTTCTCCGATTCCTGCATGCAGTCTGTAATTCAAGACTTTGGCCATCTTTGTCCTTGTACATAGAACAATAAAATGTTTACGTGCAGATGTTTGTGCACTCCGTGGAGCATTTCCCGAAAAAAGCAAAATCTTTATAGTTTCTCATGCTTCCAGGAGCCCTTGCCGGATATGTCTGGCAATGACAGTTCACATAAAAGCATCTCTAGATGGATACAAGCTGACAGGTATGCAGAGGTTCTGCCCAAATGGCTGAAGCACGACAGGTGATGACCTCAAATGAAGGGTCACCAGCGGTCCAGCTTATGACATCAGTCTGAAGCAAGTTCCCATAGGTGCTGTCTTTATCCACCTTTGAGGAGGAAGGGCTGCAGACTTTTAAAGTTGTATCTAATTATATATAGGCAAAACTATGTGAAAGTAACTTCCGAGTGTCGTTGCCCATTGCACATCTACCTTAATGTGACTGTTACCATCGCTAAACACCGATAACTTGTCCATCCAACCTAAGTAGTCCCTGCAAATTGTTTAGTAGCTCACATGGAGAGTGATGTTTTGTGGTTTGCAATCTCATACCTTATTTACTATGTTCAGTGTGACATTTTTAGTTAACAAAGTGCATTTATAATAGCATAACATTGCTCGAGCATAGGGTACGTTAGTGGTACTATACAGTAAAAGCTCGTTAATTCAAAGTCACTGGGGCTGTGAGAAATCGCTTAAATAAGTGGGTTTTCGAATTAATACAAAATGTGGGGTGTAGAAATGTAATTATTCTAAGTAATTGAGGCTGATTGATTGATTTGCTGGCTAGTATGCAGCTCCAAGGGTTACGTTCTTCCGCAATACTTGGTCTTAATTTTGCTGCAAATGCAGAGAAACGGCAGGCCTCACTGCTGCCACCGAAAAAGAAAAGAAATAAAAAACACTGTCTTGATCAACTAAGAAACGTGCGGGCAGAAAACAAGACTTGCTTCACTGCAGTGCAGTAGTGCCACGCATGCAGCATGTCTCCTGCTTTTGGCTGCGTCAGCACGTATAATGTGACCATTCGCCCATTCTTCCTAGTAAAATAAACAACTTAATAATGACCAGTGTGAATAAATTCACAATATATTTCAGCTGAAAAATATGATTATTGTGCGTTCGAACTTAGTTTTGGAAGTAGCCGTTGCAGGCAAGAACGCGGTCAGCAGTGCAAGTGCGCAAATCACTGAAGCCAGCGGCAATCGGACGTCCGCATACATTGAGAATTTTGCCAAACTATTCTTCATTAAATTTCTTTACAATCCCAAAAAGAATGGAGAAATCATGACACGCTGATGTGGTGAGAAACGTGCAATATGCTGCCCGCACATCATTGCTGTTTTGCGGTGAAGCACGTCTTGCTTTTCGCAGGTGTATGTTCTAGTGAGCCCGGAGATCGTTTTTTCTGTAAGTAGCGGGGCTACAGTCCATCAGCTGCCACTCATTAGTATCGCCACGTTGCATTGCCGTGTGGCTTTTAACGGGCATTGTTTCTGAGGATTTGCGTGAAATCGCCATCAGGAATTAGCACATATTGGCACCCCAAGTTTTCGAATTAACTAGACTGGTGCTAACCACCGATTCAAATTATTGCCTCAGACTTGCATTGCAAAATATGCGTCTGCAGAAATATTTCAAATTAAGCTGGATATCAAAATAACAGCTCGAATCAACGAGATTTTACGGTAATTGCACAACTGGATAGCAGCATACGATAATTTTGCCACACATGTTTGTTCTGCAGGCTATTAGTGTGATGTGCTGCCCTGGTGGTCATTTTGAATAATCATTTGGCCGCACCTTCTAGGATGCACCCGGTGCCGAGAAATACGCGTCGCGACTTTCATTTGGAGCGACGAAGAACGAGAGTAAAATGGCTCCGAAAGCAGTTCGGGTCAGCTTCTAACGTTGCGTATGTCAGTGAAGCCAATTTTTATTTATTTATTTACATAGTTCCTGCGACGCTGCAGTGACATTACTGCAGGGGATGTATTCACAAAGTCGGTACAGTTAATGACATTTCTGTGATAACATACAATTACACAATAAAAATATAATTATGACAACATTTAATAATTGCAGTACGTAAAACAAAATTTTAGTACGATATGGCACATAGCAAACAGGTACAAAAGATGAAATACACATGTCATAGCATCACAACGATAAAAAAAACCACCGTTGTCTCTCAAGTTTACTACACATTCTGGAAATTCATTCCACTTTCTAATTGTTAGTAGTTCTGAATGAGTGTTCTTCTATTTTATGGGCATGTTGGCGTCTCTTAGAGCAATATGTTGGTGCTAATAGGCATTTCGATTTATTGATTCCTGTTTGGTTATAATATATGCTATGCAAAAGCTTTATTCGAAGTTTCCCCTCTTCTAAACTGTTGAGTTCCCAGCCTAATGTGGCCATCATTTCTGAAATACTTGCGAATGTGTCATAGTTATTGCTGATGAATCGTGCTGCCAGGTTTTGAACCTTTTTTATTGTTCCTGCAGATACGTTTGCACCGGGTCTCAGATAACACTAGCATAGTCAAGTATTGATCTTCCATGTTGGAAGTAAAGGGTCTGCTTTACCTTTTTTGTGGCACAATGAAAGTTTCGGCAAAGAAAAAAGAATATATTGCTAGCCTTTGAGATAATTTGGTCTATGTGTCTGTTCAATGTAATGATTACATTAAGTAAATTCATAAGTATTTACACT
This sequence comes from Rhipicephalus microplus, assembly GCF_043290135.1. Taxonomy (NCBI): domain Eukaryota; kingdom Metazoa; phylum Arthropoda; class Arachnida; order Ixodida; family Ixodidae; genus Rhipicephalus; species Rhipicephalus microplus. Next base: position 246,629,699 of record NC_134700.1, on the reverse strand, counting down.
CCAATACTTTTTTTTGACTGCCCCGCCATCGATTAACAGAGTGACATAATTACCGTCCACAACAACATGACACTGCTGGCAAATGCCTACGTGCGCACAGCCTCGGCTACAACGCTGGAGACTATGGCCATAGCCTTAGCCGTAAGGTTTAAGGAGCATAGAGGAAAGCCGTCTGTTATTACGACTCCCAGAAGGCCTGTCGGCTCTTTTTAACTGGCCGCTGTCCGGTAATGGTGCTGAGGCTGCTAGTGCGCAGAATCGCTCGCCACCATTGCTTGATTTAGTGCCCGGGACATGTAGGGCTTGTAAGCAACGAAAGTGCTAACACTCTTGCTTGCGCTTTTTTTAACCGAGCGGAGAATGCCTGTTTTTGGCGGAGCTCAACAACTTTATCTAGAAAGTTTATCGCTCACCAGCGCTTTACGCAGCTAAAATGTGGATCACTTCATAGATCCCTTATTGAAGAAAAGGCCACCGACCTACAGACGGATGCATTTCTGCATCTACTGAACTTACACGCGATACACCCAACGCCTTACCCGGCCGCATGTCCGTGATGCGGCGGTAGGCTGGCTCTACCACATATCATGGAGGTGCGATCGTGAACCAATTTTCTTGGCGAACCTCTAACACCTGGTATGGAGCAGTGGGAGGCACAACTAGACAGCTCGGACAAAGAAGTGCAGCTCGCAATCCTGGATCAAGTCTGGCGGGCGACTAAGGCCAGTGGAGCCCTCGACATAGGGCCCCAACCATAGATGCTCTAAAATTCAATTACCCTTTTTCCTTCAATGTTTCACTTTCCCTTTTAGGGTGGATTTAGGGAATTTCAGAGGTATAAGATAAGAGGTCCTACTCAAATTGTATTCCATGCCCTCTGCTGCATCTGTGCTGTGATGGGAACTTTGGAGGAGTGATAGTATATTGTAGGTTTTGTTTTACATATTTCTAGAGTTCATTGAAAGTTAAATGCTGCTCTGAATGAACAAGGGATATTTGGTTCGTGAACATTGTGGCAGAACAGCATAGATAACGGGATGAAGGACATACAGGACACAATGCAGTTGCTGCTGTCCTGTTTGCACAAGACACTGTGCTGTGTCATCTTCATCCAGTCTTCATTGCTGTTCAGTTGCCATGCTCTGAATAAGTTTAGATATGTCCATGCTGAGTGAGTATGGGTGACCTTTTTTGTATTTAGAAAGAACTTGAACACTTTTCATCATTGTGGATATGACCTGGGACATTTTAGTACTGTGTTCTGAATGGTTGCCACCTACGGACTGGTATACCTGGGACTGTAAAGGCACACTTTATTTGCATTCTGCATTATGTATCGGCCAATTATTGCTGGTATGCCACTTGAATTGATGCTATTGTTTGTTGCGAAATGGGGAGTCTACTGTTAGGCCCATACAAGGCATGGATGCGCGAACTCCAAGCAAGAATGACAGATTCTGATTTACATCTTTTTAAGACCCTTTGGGGGTTAATGATGTAGATGTATGACACTCAAATTTGGAGCTTGGTTCATTTTGCTACACAAAGTACAAAACAGTTGCACTTAAGATTGTGGAGGTGGGAAAAAAGCTACGTACATGTAGCATGACTGGCCCCACCTCCCATTACCCGGCAACGGACACTTCAGTGGAAACAAAACATGTACACAAAAGGTGTAACATCAGTAATAATTATTAAGAATTACAGATAGAGACTACATGCAAAATTAGCATGTAGGGTGTGAGAGAAATAGTGAACTTTATTGGCTTTTGTTTCCTAGTGACTTTTAGGAGTCACTGGGAACAAAAGTCAATAAAGTTCAATATTCTAATTTTTACGAAAGGAAGTCTGGGACAAAATACAGCCGAGGACCTGAGAAATTTCAATTCGACTGACAGAACGAAAATCAATCTGGTTCGAGTTCCCATTCACTCGGGGTAGGTAGGTAGGTATAAACTTTATTTTTCCTTTGTAAAGGAAAGGTGCAATGGAAGAGAGATGAGGAGAGATTACTACGCTCGATAGTCCTCCGCAACCCTCTCTGCCCAACCCAGGATGGCCTCCTGGACGTCGGGTTTCAAGCTGCGCATGGCAGCCTCCCACTGCTCCTCATTACTAATTAGTTTTCGAAGGGACGGTGGAGGGGGGTGCTTAGGGCACCCCCACATGATATGATTAAGATTTGCTTTCTGTGCGGAGCAATATTTACAGGAGGAGGACGGGTAAAGAGAAGGGTACATGAGGTGAAGAATGTAAGGAGAAGGAAAGGTGTGAGTCTGCAGCTGTCGCCACAGTACTTCGCGCCTTCGTATGGATTTCGACATTAGCGGCGGTAAGGATAAACGACCAAGGCGGTAGTGACTACAGATGTCGTGAAATGTTAAAAGGCGATCCCGCGCAGCAAACGGTGCCGTTGTCGAAACGGGGCCTGGCTCTTCCAGTGCCTGCGCCCGGAACGTAAATCCTCGGGCGCTGGCGTGAGCCGCCTCGTTACCGGCAAGGCCCGCGTGCGCGGGAGTCCATATTAAAGCCGTGTCTTGTTGCGGGGGATGGGCCAAAAGGAGGGAGAGGGCTGTTTTGGACACCCTACCCGCTCCAAAATTGTAGATGGCAGTTTTTGAATCACTAATAATAAGTGAATAATTTGGAACTGTAAGGGCCAGAGCTATGGCTGCTTCTTCCGCCTCCTCAGAAGAGGAAGCAGAAATAGAAGCAGCAGCAGATATCTGACCTAGCGAATTCACAACTGAGAGGGCGAAAAAAGGACGGGTACTGTATTCGGCAGCGTCAACGTAGAGCACTTCTTTAGAAGTAGAAAATCGTTTTTCGAGAGTTTTTGCACGCTGTCGTCGACGTTGCTCGTGGTGCACAGGGTGCATGTTTTTAGGGAGCGGCGGAATGTGTAGATTCTTGTGTATTTCACGCGGAATAGTGTGTTTGGCGTTAGTGGTTGGAGTTGGCCTGATACTGAGGGTATCGAGTATGTATCTTCCGGTCTGTGTGTTGGAAAGACGAGCATATTGTGAAGTTAAGTGTGCTTCAATAAGTTCAGTTAAGGTGTTCAATGTGCCTGTCTCCATGAGCCGTGCGGTGGACGTTCGAATGGGGACTCCGAGAGCGAATTTGTAGATTTTGCGTAACAAAGTGTCCACGTTATTTTGTTCTCTTCTCAGAAGGAACAGATAAGGGAGAGAATAAGTCACTTTATTGAGGACGAAGGCTTGGATGAGGCGGAGGAGCTCTGCCTCTCGTAGCCCGCCATGCTTATTAGATATCCTGCCTATAAGGCGTAGAGTGTGGTCCACAGTTGTTTGAAGTGCTTTAATGGTGTGTGTGTTTAGTCGATTTCGTTGTATGTGTAGTCCAAGCACCCTGAGTCTGTCAACTTTAGGCACGGGTGTATTGTTCAGTGTTATTTGTATATCAGAGATGTGCTTTTCAGAGCCCCGATGGGCAGGAAGGAGGAGCAGTTCAGATTTAGTGGGTGAACAGGTCAGATTCATGTTACCCGCACAAACCACCACCCTGTCAGCAGCAGTCTGCAGAGTTTCCTGAATGTGACCATCGGAGCTGCCTGTCATCCAGAGGGTAATATCATCTGCATAAAGTGAAAATTTGAGATCTGATATGGATCTCAGCGTTCGAGCCAGCGGCATCATCGCGATGTTAAAAAGGAAAGGTGATAACACTGATCCTTGAGGTGTGCCGAAACTCCCCAAGGAGTAAGAACAAGAGTGTTCAGACCCAATGTAAATAGTTGCCGTACGGTTCGAAAGGAACGCAGATATGTAATCATGAATCTTTTTACCAACGCCTATAGCGCTCAGTTCACTCAATATGGCAGTGTGGCTGACGTTGTTAAAAGCCCCATGGAGATCGAGACTGAGAATTGCTTGAGTATCGAGGCTAGAGTTAGGGATAATGATGTCATGCTTCAGTCGAAGCATGACATCTTGGCTGGAAAGGGATTTACGGAAGCCTATCATTTCGTGAGGGTATAAGTTGTGTTCTTCTATAAAGTTGCTAAGGCGGTTGAGGATTACATGTTCAAGTGTTTTTCCGATGCATGAAGTGAGGGAAATCGGACGTAGGTTGGCTGTGTTTATGGGCTTACCAGGTTTTGGTATGAAAATAACTCTGGCGTCCTTCCACGCAGCCGGCAAGGTAGAAGTGTCGAAGCAGTGGTTAAAAAATTTAGTGAGGGCTATAATTGAGTTTTCATCTAAGTTGCGGAGAAGTTTATTATTGACGAGGTCAGGGCCTGGTGCAGATGAGGTGCGAAGGTTCGCAAGCGCGTGTCTAACCTCAGCCTCCGTTATGGGGCTACTGAGATCATCATTTGGTTGTCCGATATATTCAGGTGCATCGTATCGATACGCGCTGGGTAGGTGTTTGTCGCGAAGATCATTAAAAAGAGTGTTTAAGTTACCTTTGTGCGAGTGAAGTAGTTTGTTAATGTGATGATTATTTGCGGTACGTGATATGGTAGGGTCTAATAAATGCCGCAGGAGCTGCCATGTCATCTTGCTGTCTAGGTGGCCATGCATGCTTTCGCATTTCTGGGTCCATTGTTGACAAGCAAGCTGTATGGCATAGTCCTGGATTTGCAAATCGAGTCTCGCAATTCTCAGTCTCAGTCGGCGATTGTGTCGCCTCTTCTTCCAGCGTTTGAGGAGAGATTGCTTAGCTTCCCACATGTGAAGAAGTCGGGTGTCAACTATTGTAAAAGGCGTATCAGGTGGTAACATGGTGGTATGCGTTTTTGTGTCAGTGTGCAATTGCTGTACCCATTCCGAGATATCATCTATCTCAGTAGGCGCCGAGCAATGACGGGCCTCGCGAAACTTGTTCCAGTTAATAAGGCTCAGGCGCTTGGGAGCTAAAGGTTTGTGTCGGAAGTGTATGGTAGTTTGAATAATGTAGTGGTCACTACCGAAGTTAATGTTCAGGTTGGTCCATGTGACAAAGTGAACGCGATGGCTGAGTGTAAGATCGGGAGATGTATCTTTAGCTACACTATTACCTAATCTAGTGGGCATGTCTATATTGTTGTGGAGGGTGAGGCGGTGATCCTGTATGTGAACCCATAAAGCCCTACCCTTGGGTGTAGAAACAGAGTGGCCCCATACTTGATTTGGTGCATTAAAATCACCAAGTATTAGGAGAGGGTGATGTTTCGCGGCCGCAATGGCTCGGGCAAAGAGAATATTGAAGCGATGGTGTTTCGCCTGTGGCCTACTATAGACGTTTAATACGTATAAAGGCGACTCTTGAGTTTTACAAGGAAGGACCTCCAAAAAGTTGTGCTCCACATCGATGCCGTCGAAATTAGAGTGAGTTACCGTCAAATGTTTTTGCGTTAATATTGCAGTATCGGGAGAATTTAGAGATTTAGTTTGGTGTACACTGTAACCGGGAAAAGTTATGTTTCCGTGGGTCTCTTGTAGGGCAATGACTGCAGGGGGTTTGGGGCAGGAGGCCAAATATTGTTGAAGAGTCGCTTTCTTTTTGCGGAACCCCCTGCAGTTCCATTGCCATACTACAAAGTTCGAGCGATTAGGGTTTGCAGCCATTGTCGGGAGGGGGTGTAGGAGAGAGGGCGGTTACGGCTATATTGGGATTGTTGGCCGTGACGGCCGCAATCCATGCAGTGGTCTGCTGCATGTGAGTTTGTACAAAATCTAGAAACTTGTCAAGTTTGTCATTTATGGCAGCTTGGCCCGTCTCCTGAGCTGTGAATCTGCTCTCTATGTGAGAAATCTTACTTTCAATGACGGCGAATTTCTTCTGTGTTTTATTTTCGAGGGCGTTTATCCTATCGTTAAGAGTTAGAACTGAGTCGCTGAGAGATTCTTCTTCGCGTGGTGTGGCAGGGGTTTTGCGCTTATTTGAGGGTGGCAGCTGGGAGGTGTCTCGAGGCATTGTAGTGTCCATGTCAGTAGGAGGAAGAGGTATCGTGGGTTCAACAGCAGGGGGCGAGTGAGCAGGAATGAGAGATCGTGGTTCGGAATGCTGCGAAAGATTGCTAAGGGGCATTCGGGATTGTAGCTCGAGCTTTAACTTTTGAATTTCTGCCTTGAGGCTAGCGTTTTCAGCTAGAACTGTTTCTAGGCTAATGTTTTGAGATAAGGAGCAGTTAGAGGAAGCTGCCTGTGCCCAGCTTACCTTTAATGGGTTTGGCAGATGACTTGTGGAATGGGGGTTCGTTGACTGGGTCGGGAAGTCAAGTTCTTTGGGAGTCGAGTTTGGGCCCCGCCTCTTGCTCTTGCTGCGACCCCGCTGTGGGCCACGCTCTTGCGAGCGATTAAGGCTCGGTGTCCGGGATGATGGAACTTCTGAGGGCTTAGGTGTCTGGTATTTAGGTGTCTTGGTCTTGTAACGCTGTTTGCACAATGGGGAACCGGTGATGTGAGCTCCACCACACACGACACAGACGGGTTCACATTCATGGTCCATTGAGGAATCCTTCAGTCCGCACTTGTGACAGATTGCATCGGGAGTAGAGGGGCAGACATCCTGGCGATGTCCAATTTTTCGGCAACGGGTGCAGGCTTCCACCTTCAGTCGGAATGGGCGGCAGCGAAGCGTGCAGCCTTCGTAGTTGATGTAAAAAGGGACGTGCGTGCCACGGAAAACAACCAAGATGGTTTCGGTGGTGCTCAGTCGGCGAGCGGCCCCAATGGTCATGGCTGGATTACATCTTTGGAGGGTTGGAAGGATTTCCTCTTCAGCGTAATCCAGAGGGAGATGAAACCTTCCACGACAAGAATCTACAGGGTCGGCAACGTGGGTGACGACTTCGTAGGGGACTCCGTTGAACTTTAAGGTCCGGATGTTGTGGTATAAATCTGCTCGGTCCATGCTTGACGTACTCACGAGCACTGTGTGACTGGTGGGATTGACCCTGATTTGATCAGGGCTGCTGATGGGAAGTCCAACTGCTTTGAGAACGAGTTGTCGTAAGACACAGGGGTGCAACTTGGTACAGTCGAGACCCCCGCGTATCCGAAGAATCACCTTGTAGTCCGCATCGGGCAGTGGTGGAGGTTTAGGCTCCCATGAAGATGGTTTCTTCAGATCCGCTGCGCAGGTGTCAGCCGATGAACCAGTGGGACGAAGGTCAGCATGTAGAGCACGCCATGAGCGAGCGGCGCCGCCTCCAGCAGCGACGCCCGCTGCGACGCTGGCCGCGTCGCGCTGGGCGCCTCCACTCATACTAGGCCGGCGGTTAGGCCTAGCGCGGAAGCGGTCGAGCTGAACAATAAACAGTCAGCACTGTTCTCAAGGAGCATTATCACATCCCAACAAGGTGTCGAATGGGTGCCAGGTCCACTTACAGTTGGTGTGATGTGTGATCCAGTGTCCAAGGACCTGAAGAGGTGGTCATAACACGGTAAGTAGCCGGAGCCAAACGTACACACGTCAGCGTTTCCCTAGGCACCTCCGACAGCCCACTCGGGGAAATTTCGGTACAGTGTCTAGGGGAAGTGTGCAGACCGCGCCGCCGCCTCTGAGGCCGCTCCGCGATGCATAGTAAGTAAGTAGGTGCTCCTAATCCCTTTTGGCACAGGGCAGGCGCCAGCGGCGCCACAGGACAAAGTTGTGCGCTTCAACGCACATCCATACACACGCACACACACATCACCAGTCAGGCGCTTGCCGCGCCACCGTCCAAAAAAAAAAAAAAAAAAAAACATTTTGTGTTTTACACGCACTTCACGCGAACACGCACTCACACGTTTTCAGCTTTACTGTTCGAAGAAAGAAAGGTCTGGTAGTAAATTGCCAGTTTCGCCGCCCGGGGAAACGTGCCCTCGGCCAAGTCTATCCAGTGGCGTCGGCGTCGTTTAGCTATTTTCTGTCGGCCCGTCGTTGCGCTGGACACTGTCGGGGTGTTTGTCCACCTGCCAGCACAGTCTGTCCCAGAGTTTTAGACGTCGCTTGGCACTCTCGGTGTGTTCGACTCGGATGTCGACGGGATCATCTGGGAGACCCAGATATTCCGCCAGGTTTAGCTTGGGTAGGTCGCTCGCTCCGAGTCGCGGGCAATCCATCAGGATATGTTGGATGGTTTCTTCCGTGGCCCCGCATAGGCGGCACGACGGGTCCGTGTCGAACAGTTCCCAATGCCGCTTCCGCGTGGGCAGTGACCCCGTCCTGGCTTGGAACAGGAGGGCGCTTTCCCGGTCGCCCCTGTAAAATGGCTCACGGTCTGGAGCCTGCTTGTATTCGAGGTATAACTGTAGGCTCCTTTTCTTTGCCGCCGACGTGCGCCACATCTCTGTGCTGGCTTCGGTTATAGTGTTTTTTGTTATTATACGCCATTCTCGTTCCGATTTTGCTTCTTCCAGTTTTGTGTTATGGCCGAATTTATTTTCCAGAGAAGCCAGTCGTTTCATCCACTGTGTTTTTATGCCCCTGTATCGAAGGTGTAGGTATATGCGCTGGCTGTAATTTGTTTCTGGTAGAAACTTTAGCCGGCCCGCATATTGTATTTTTGACCTTGCTTCGCGTGCTTCGAAAGTTGACCAGGCCAACTCCCCTGTTACTGCTGCGTTTGCTGTTGCAAAGCTGCCTCCCAGTAGCCAGCGCCCCAGTTCATTTTGGTGGCGGTCCAAACATCGCACTGTTTGGGTAGAGTACGCCAATGTGTCACCTGCGTAGGTTATTGCAGGCACGGCAAGAGTCTTCCAAAGTGTGCGGCCTACCCTGTAGGGGTTGTAGGAATGCCGTGACAGGTGCCACACCCTACCTTTTAGGCGGTTGGATTGTTTTAGGAGTAATTCTTGGTGTTTGTCAAGGTAATTCTTTTGGTCTGATATTGTTATGCCTAAATATCTGTATGTTGCTGTTTTCTTGATGGTGTTGCCTTGGATGGTGAATGTTATGTCTTTGTCATCAATGTTTATGCCCATCCATTGTGTTTTGTCAGTGTTGAATGTGAGGCAATCTTCGTGGGCTACGCGAGAACATATGTCGAGGAGATGTTGCAGGTCCGCTGGGGATTCAGCCAATAATACGATGTCATCGGCAAATGCCAAGCATGAAATTTTAGTGTAGATTTCTTGGCGCTCAGTTGTTACGGTGGAAAGACGTAGCCCTGGTCCTTCTCTATTTACTTGTTCTAGTAGGCTGTTAATGTAAATATTGAATAATGTTGGCGATAGTGGGCACCCTTGTTTGAGTCCAATATTTTGTTTCACCTGTCTAGATTTATATTTGCCCAGTTCATACACTGCCGTACACTCTGCATATAGTGCTTTTAGTAATTTGATGAAGTCTTCCTCAATATTAATTTTTTCTAGCTTCTCCCACAGTCGTGAGTGCGGCACTGAGTCATATGCTTGTTGTAGATCCAGGTATGCCAGGTATAGTTGAGATTTGTCTCTGTTTTTCATTTCTATTGCCTGGGTTAGGGTAAAGATATGGTCACTTGTCCGTCTGTTTGGGCGAAATCCATTTTGCGATTCTGACAAGATTGAGGTTTTTTCACAGTGGTTTTGTAGCCTGCGATTCAGGATTGTATTGAAGAGTTTCAGAATGTTACTCAGTATTGTTATGGGGCGATACGCCCCAATGTCACTTGTTTCCTTTCCCTTTCCCTTGTGAATCAGCTTTACCCGGCTTTCTTTCCAAGTTCTTGGTATTTTTCTGCTTGCCAGAATGTCGTTGAGGCAGCCGCGTAGCATTTCCTTTGCCTCTGTTTTGAATGCTTTCAGGAATTCGTTGGGTATATCATCGAGTCCTGTTGCTTTCTGGTTTTTTAGATCATTTATGCGTCTCTTTAGTTCTAGTTTAGCAATTGGGCCAGTCAGCTTTTCTTCTTCAGGTGTGCTGGTCTTGTCCTTTTTTCTACTGCTGATCTGGGGTGATGGATCTACTGGATTGGTTTGCATATTTTCAAAATGTTTAGTTATGTGCTGTTCAATTTCTTCTTTGGTATGTAGAGGAATGCTATTTTCAGTAAGTAGTATGAGTGGATCTTCCTGAAGGGTGTCCTTTGGTTCCAGTGTCCTTATGTATGCCCAAAACTTCTGACTGTAATGGTTACGATCCTTTTGCAGGTTTTCTTCTTCTTTTTGGAATTTCTGGTCTATCTTTTTTGCGGCCATTTCCTTTACTTTTCTTTTTTGGGCCAGGTATTCCTTCCAAATTACCTCTTTTTCTGTCGACTCATTGGGCGTATGACGGTGCCTTCTGGATAATTCTTTGCGAATGCGAATTTCTGTCTTCAGTTCTCCATCAAACCAAGGTGTGTTTCTGGTCCTTTTTTTTTCACTAGTTTTCCCAATGGTTTCTTGTGCTACTGACAGGCATTTTTCTGCGAATTCCTCGTATGCTAGAGGTTCTGTTAATGTTGACTCGAGTTTATTGGAAAATTCATCCAGGCGCTCTTGCTCTTTCACTCGCCAGTGAGCTTTTGTAGTTTCAGGCCGGTTTACTCGATGGGGTTGATGGCGTCTGAGGCACAGTTTCATTCGGTTGTGGTCACTTCCACAGCTGTTTGTTTTGTCTTCGTCTATGTACAGAGCTGTGATGTTTATATCTTGCCTTACTACCTCTTGATTGTAAAGTATGTAGTCTATAGCAGATTTGTTAGCTCTGCGTGACCATGTGTAGGTGCCTTCACAAGCTGGATGGAGGTTTGCTATTTGTAGGTTGCATTGTTTAATTAATTTTCGGAAGCCAGCAGCATCTTTTTCGTGACCATCCAATTCTACTATGTGGCAGTTGAAATCTCCCATCAGTAGTACCGGTTGGCCTTTGTAGGTTTCTTCAATGTCTTTCTTGAGGCATGCGTAAATGCTGTCATTCCACTTTTGTTCCTCGAGGCCTGTTGCCATGTATATGACACAAATGTACAGGTCACGTGTGTCAATCTTTATTTTTATCCACATGTGTTCCTTGTCCTGACAGTCCCCATTTACAGTGATTCTCTTCGGTGTAATAAAACCAATGCCTCCACCCCGTTTTTGTCCTTTACTTCTGTTCTTTCCTTGCCATACTAGCCCCGGGAGCAGAGGTTGTTCGTCGTCCCGCAGGTGAGTTTCCGTTAGAGCGTAGATATCTATTTTTTGTCTGTTCACTTGGTCTTGGAGTTCAGCCCACTTGAGTTTGTTTGTTCCTTGCATGTTTAGTAGGCATATGGTGAGTTCTTTTTTCACTTCACTCTGCTTTGTTCTTCTGTTTCTTCTTTTTCTGGAAAGTGATTGACAATGATCTCTGGAGGACTGAAATTGGGGGGGGGTTGTGCGTATGGCTTTGCCTGCTTGGTTGCTTACCAGTGCCGGTTTCTCTGTCCTAGTTTGCCTAGGGCTGTTGTCATTGCTTTCAGTAGCGTTTGCACTGTCCTTTGATCTGGTCTTGTTGATCGTCTCCAGTGTTGTGGGCGCGTTGGTTGTTTGTCCCATAAAAAAGATTTAATGGCCTCACCTAGTTGACTGCCAACCTGGTCCGCTGCCTGTTCCGAGTAGTGGATATCATCCAGGTGATCTGCGGTTAGCTGGGCAGCTGCTGACATAAACCGCACACTGGGGCCCAATGCTGTACACGCCGTTTGAACTGCCGTGTTCCATGTTTGGCATGCTGTAGCAAATTGTTGACCCCTTGCTTTCGGTTCAGGGATGGCACTGACTATGTAGTGGTGTTTGGGTGTCTTTTGGCTCCAGTAAGTCAGTTGTTGCTTCAGGTGGTCAGTGGTCTTTTTAATGTCTGCTTTATTTAAAAGATCAGTAGTACCTACATGTATTATTAGTTGCAGCTCTGTGTTGGTGGCATTTGCCTTCTGAATTTCTCCTTCAGCTCGGTGAAGTGTTTCTTCAAGATTGGCACCAGATTTTGTAGTGATGCGTAGTCTTTGATCATGTATAGCTTTACGGAGGTGCTTTTTCAATCGATGGGCATTGGAGTCGCCTAGGACTACAGTGCGTTTGCTTTGTGGTGGATGGTCATTTGACTGCATTTGAGGATAGGGATGTTTCTGTTTATGGTCAGCGCTGAGCTGCTGCTGTTTCTGGCTGGTGTTCTCTGTTTTCAAGGGTCGGCCTTTTTTGCCCACTTGTGTCCCAGGATTGCCTTCCTCTGCTAGCTCAACTGTGTGCTCAATGTCTTCACTTATCCTGCTTGTGCCCTGAGATGGAGTGTCTTCCTTCCACTGGCTGCGAAATTGCTTGTCTGAGGGGTGTTTTGGCTCTGGTGTCCCGGAGTCGTGTCGAGGAGTTGAGGTAGCCTGGTCTCCGTTTTCTTGGGCGTCCTGAGTACAGTTTGTCTGTTCGAGTTTTTTTATTTGGGTTTGGAGGGTACCAATCTCTTCCTCGAGTTTTTCACGCAAGTTGCGCTCTGTGCTCAGCAAAGTGTGTAGGTTTTGCCTATCTATTTTAGCTTCCGCTTGAGCAGCTTCCCACTCGGCCTTTATTTGGCTAATTTGTTGTGAGTGTTCGGCACGCAGTTTTATTTCTTGAAGTGCGATTGAAGCCTGCATTGCTGCGAGTCTCGTGCAGAGGTTTGCACGTGTATCTGCCTGCCTGGGCTTCTTGTGTGCTGGAGAACGGGGTGTCATCAATGTTTGCCCATTCTTGGCAGGTCTCACATTCTACCATTACTGTTCCGTCCGACGAGTCCTCCTCTACACGGGCACTGGTTCCTTTTGTTGGGGCACCTCGGCGAGTCCGGGTCATGTTGCTATAATTTCTCATAAAATGGTAGTGTTATTTTGTGTAGGTGTGATGTTCGATTTGTGTTGTTGTTCTGCCTCTATTTGCTATATGTTACCGATAGGCTATTCTTAAGGCTGGGCACCAGTTTCTATTTGAAATTGCCGCCTGGGAGAGTTCCGATTTTAGTTATGTTTGCCGGGACATAGGTGGCGCATGCTGTCCGTTTGCCTGTCGTGCGGGTCTCAGCGCGTTAGGCCTAGGTGTTCAGGTTTGTATTGCGCTGGGTAATATGCAGTAATGCATGTCATCACGTACCAAGTGCGTCTTGACAGGCCCGGGGTTTTCATTGGTCCGCCGATTGCATTCTTGAAGGTGGGTCGCTTCGCTTTGCCGCTGATGTTTACACGGTCACCACAAGCACGCGCACACAGCAACCAACAGTCGCCACACGCTCAGCTGTACGCGTTTCTGCCGCCAGGCGGCGCCTCCGCCTGGCGGCAGAAACGAAAAGAGAACTCTAGGGGGCGCTGACACCCGCTTACACGTCCACTCGCCGTGTAGTCGTCTGCTTGTCGCGCAGCTAATCGGCCGTTATTTAGCACCGTGCGTTTAAATTCCACTGTCTTCATTCTGCTACGTGCACATGTAATTGCATCTCCATTTGCCAGCTATGATTGTTGGGCCAGTGTGAATTAAGAATGTCGGGAAGCAATGTTTTTTTTTTTTTTTTGCCGTGACTTGTTGAAACAGATCGCTTTTGGATCTCGCGCTTTTATTTTTTAATCGCGGTTTCTATAACTTGTGGACACGGCAACAATTTCAGTCCAAATTTTAATCGCAGACGCTATCAAGCTTCTGGTACATCCAAAGATCCATGGATTGTAGAGCCGAAATCGAAGGTGACGGTGCTTGCCGAGCACGCGGCGTTCGAGAATGAGTGATTAAAATGTGCTCTTGTTATAGCTGCACCTTCGTTTGCATGCTTTTTTTTTTGCTTGAAGTGTTTATTCGGTTGTTCTTCTTTTGTGCGCTAAACGCAAGCCTCTGCTGCAAAAATATTTTACTCCACAAATGAGAGGCAATGAAACATCGAATGAATTGCGAAATTGCAGTCTGAACTGTTTTTTTTTTTCAATTTAGAACAAACCAGGGGCGTAGCCAGCGTGTGGCACTCCGGGCCCGTGAACCCCCTCACCATCCGAAATTTTTTGGAGCCCGTTCCTGCGTTGAGCGGCGTCGCCGTTGGCGATGTAACCGATGGACATGAAAAAAAAAAATTGATGAAAAGGAGAAACTAATACCGAGGCTGGAATGAGATTTGAACCCAGGCCCTCTGCGTGGCAGTCCAGTATACTACTACAGAGCCACGCTGGGTTTTGTTTTCTTTATTGGCCGTTTTGACTTATAACAAACACAAAAGAAAAATATATTCACAATAAAACAATCGGATGAAAAAAAATCAGTCTTGAGAGCTAAACAGAGAAAAAGGAAAAGACGAAAGCCTGAAACGCGTTCACGAAAAAGACTCTATACAGGCATGGTGTAGAGCAAGGAGTCGCATTAGATAACAACCAGTGATCACACAATGCTAATTGCGCAACGAGTGTGTGGTATAATGCTTCCCACCCAACTCAATGTGCTCAGCCATAATTCTTCATCGTCCTCGGCCACATGCACCTTCAACAAAGGGTACAGAACACTTCACAGATGTGTAGCGGATACCTTGCTCATCCGCTGAAAGAAGAATAATGGCGTGGTGAGTGCCGTCTTTCTTCACAGAAAGAGTGTCAAGGATCATCATCATCATCATCATCTTTCTTCACAAAAATTATGATTTATGGCTTAGTTGATAGATTGCGGAAAGCCAAAACTTCAAACAGAAGTGGCCTTTCAAAACACGAAGCTGCGCTCAAAATTCGCATTAGGCAGTATCGATCATCAGTGAATTTTTCAGATTTGGGTGCACGTTAAAGAACCCCAGGTGGTCGAAATTTCCGGAGCCCTTCACTACGGCGTCTCTCATAATCATATGGTGGTTTTCGGACGTTAAACCCCACATATCAATCAGTGAATTTTTCGCCATAGCATACAGAGCACAAAATGACACTCGAACACATTGGCCAGCCCGGCCCACACTTCAGATAAAAAGGGTGCCCCCCCCCCCCCCCCCCCCGATAACATTTCTGGCTACGCCCCTTGGAACAAACATATTACACACTGTAAAAAAAAAGGACAAGAGCAAGCACACTAAAGGTCCAACAAGAGTCTCTGACATTCAAGTCGTTCTTCTAAGTTTCAAGTGCTTCCTTCTTTCGCTCGCTGAAGCTCGTTCTCTGTTGAGGGACTTAGTAAAAAAATGAAGCCTGGTCAGAAGAAAAAACTTGATCACGTTGTTTGTCAGCTCGTCTTGATGTGTGTGACACCCAACGCGGGGAACATTCTTCATGATCTGCAAAACTTCAGTCATGCTGTCTCGCTGAAGATTGTTCCAGCTGAACCACATCGTAAAAACATCTTCCAAAGCTTCAATAAATGCAAAGAACTCGACGGAAGGGTACAGAAGACCTCCTGGGTCGCAGAAATCCGTAAACGAAGAAAGACCTTCAACTGCGTCTTTAGCGGATGTTAAGAGCAGGTCAAAACATTCCCGACACTTCGTTGCCATCACCTTTTTCCGGGCCACATATCCGGCCAGGTAATATGTTAACCAGGCATCACTTGTCTGCTTTGGGTAGACATGATCGGAAAGTTCAGATTGCTCAAAGACACTCGAAGCCTCATCAAGTTTTCCCTCATCAAGTAGGGTGTCCACATGGTTGGCGGCTGCGTCCACTCCGACAAGGGACGTGAGGGCACCTCCTGCACAGTTTCCTGTGTCCAGCGCTTTGCATAAGTTATAAAAACTTAAGCAGTTAACTGCTGTTAAGAACTGGGATGAGGTGGGGTGGTCATTACAGCTGGAGAACTGCCGAATAATGCCAAACAGCTTTTCGATGGGGTCTTGGCTCAGACGTGAGGTTAGCAAATACTTGTATCCGACACGTTCAGTGAGATATTCAAAAAGCTGTAGGGTCCCTTTTATCGTGACCCGAAGGCCTTCAGCAGTGCTGCGTGACAGAAAGCCTGCCTTTGTGGGCCCTGTATTGGCTTCCCACCTATTAATGTAATCCAGCGCATTTTGCAGCACTTTTACTCCTTCGGAGTTTTTTCTCAGTGCTGCTGTAGGCACCCTTGAGGTCATTACAGAAATCAATTTCTGCATAAAGGTGATGAACTTTTCTGTTTCCCTTACATAAGAACATGACTTAGAAATTTGCTCTCGGTACAAAAACAGACCACGCAGCACTTCGGCACTGAAGAGGTGAAAAGCATAGTTGACCTTCATCTTTTCGAAATTATTCGGATTCAGGTGAACATGTGTGATCTTGGGCATCGCCTTAAGTGTTGTTGCACACTTGTCCAATTGGTAGGCAGCTCTGATTGGTCGCACATCAACGTGACCTGCTGGAGTTTTGTAGCCCCCTTTTATGAAGCCATTTCTCACACATTTAACTAGATGGGGAAAGTCTGAAAGGAAGAACAGACGTCTACTATCGTCAGCAGGGTGCTGTACTGATGGCGTGACAGCTGCAGCCGTACCGGATATGCCAAACTGATGCCACATTGCACGGTTCCAGGATGCCCCGTCGCAAGTGACATAATCAACTCTAAGCCCTGCTTTTTCGGCCAAGACGACAGCTTCCAAAATAATCTTGGAGAATAAATGGGCTTTTACATTTCCCCTCGATGCAAAAACACCTAAAATTTGATGCCAGGACCCGGACAAGGGTTGAAACATTACAATCATTCCATGGTCACACGGCACACTCTTGTCAAGTTCAGAAGTAAATGCACCAAGGTCCACAAAGCCATCAATTTTTCCAGTACCTGGTGCCACTCCAAAGTTTTCGGCAAGTTTCATCTCGTCTATTATCAGACCGCCGTGACGCTGAAACTCATCCATTTTTTCAGTTTTTTTTGCAATTCCAGAGAGAACTGAGGAGTTGAAACCGAAGCTGCTCTCATACTTCTTCATGAAATTCTTGAGACAAGTGCGGCTGGGAAGCATGAGAATCTTTTCTCGGCGTACGTGCTCGTACAGTCTTGGGCTCTTAATACGCATTATGACACATTCCAGAATCCACTCAGAACTGCAGCGCATGCCTTTAGGTGATTTTCGGCTTGCAGCGGCAAAACATTGAAGAATGGCAGTTTTTTGTTTAGGGGGAAGGCTGTCAATCTTTTTCAAAAGTACCTCTTCCTCAATCTTCTCATTTTCTGCTTTCATTTGCGAAATGATTTCGTCTAACGCTTTCACTTTATCCTTCAGGCGCCGCACAGCTTGCATTTTCGTTTTCATCTTTCGAGAAACATTTGTTTTTGACTTGGCTTTTTTACTCCGACACCTTTGGTTGGTGAGGGTTCTCCGAAGATATTTGCAGGCTACACACCGCTCAAGTGAGGTACCTGCGCACTTTTTGTTGTACAGGCTCCCATTCCATACTGTCAAGTTGGAGTTAGAGCTTGCGAACGGGAACTCAAGAAATCCTGCCCTTGAACATACATGCATACCATCGACAGCCTTGAGAACGGAAGCTGGGCCGCCAGGCTCGTCCAAATCAAGTTTCACTCCGCGCACAAACACTTCATGCGCTACACTATCGTCGGTCACAGTAAACAACACAAGCTTCTCAGCGCACAGGAGACCCATGTCTGGCCCCGGTGAACACACACTGTACGCGACCTTCAATGGCACACCACCGAACACGTGCTTTCCCCAGCTGTCTGACGGCAGGGCAACGTCCTTGTGGTTGAAAGGAACTTGAGGCTCAGAAGGCACTGTCGCAGACTCATCTGGCTCCTCACCTAGCAGTGGCTGTAGCACCTCGCTGAGCCGTTGCCGCTTTTCTGGCAGATCAAGCGGTGGGCACAACCTCTCCTTGGGATTTCTTTTCCTGGGAACGGGCTTTGATAAGTAGGCAGGCACATTGGGAAAGATCGTGGGTACGGCGCCAGGCAGAAGGACCGGTCGCGTTCTCTCAAGGAGTACAGTTTTCCCGTCAATAATATGTTCAAAGTGTCGTGATACAAACTGTTTGTCGAAATGAAGCTCGCAGACAGCTGCGTTGGACTCAAGCGGCTTATCTGCTCTTGGAATGTTGCGCTGCCACTGTTGAAATACGTCCGCTTCTTTGGGCACGCCGAACAACGAGACTTTTTTTTTTTTTGCACGACTTGTACCCGCTCTTGCACCCGGGTACAAAACAGTGACTCTGTCGTCGGCTCATCACTGCTTCTCAAGGCATCATTTAAATGAAGAAAACAACACGAAAGGCACGCACAACGCACGCAGTCCAGCATGCACACATGTGCTTCTCGTGGCGGCCTGACGTGTAAGCGGGAGAGCGCGCCACCTAGCGGATACATCGCCAAGCTGCCTCAAGGGTTCCCATACGCGCCGCTTGGCGGTAATCACCATGACCTACTACACTCCTGACCTGTTCAGATAGCGGGGTTCCTATGGGAGCGCGTGTCCCCGCTCTCGTTCAACCGCTCACCATTGGTGGCGCTACCTATAACCTGTTCGTCTGTTTCTTTACGGTTGTTTTGTACATGACCTACTACACTCCTGACCTGTTCAGATAGCGGGGTTCCTATGGGAGCGCGTGTCCCCGCTCTCGTTCAACCGCTCACCATTGGTGGCGCTACCTATAACCTGTTCGTCTGTTTCTTTACGGTTGTTTTGTAGGCGCTGGTATAAGAATGCCTGCATTCTGTAGTGAACTGGCGGCATATATGTGACTATTTCTTCCCATACATTGCTGGTTAAGCAAGGTGTTCAGAGCGCTTGAGTATTTATAGCACACTGGTTGACAAACGTGGGAACCCGTAGATTTACACGATGTAGGGCAGCCTATGCGTGGTAGCGTGCATTTTATTGCAAAAAAATTCTGAATGTCTTTTAGTATTATTATTTCTGAATAATTCTAAATTTTGGATCATAAATACGCACTACGAGTGCTTTGTTGGTCAAAATTTGACCACAAAGAGTGAAGATGACGTCAGCGAGCAGGTGCTGACTAGCGCCACGCCGCTCGTAGGTGACGGCCCTAGCGGCAGAAGGTATGAACTAGAACGTGGGCGCTGGAAGAGGTGCTCTCTGGGCAGGTCAGGAGTGTAGTAGGTCATGGTAATCACACTTCTCCGTGCTTCAAATATTCTAGGCACTGTAACCTCGGTAACAAGGGAGCGCATGAAGTGGCCTGAAGATTAGCCAGTAGGGTCATGCATTGCTTTAAACCTGGTTGCCGCACAGGATATGCAGTCACATTCTAGAACAGGCCCATACCGCGCAGCAACCTTATGAGAGCGCAGGCCACTGTCCTCTACCGAACTTCAAACTAGCACCTTAGCCACTCCTCACCACTTAACGCTCTTCACAGGCAGAGAGGTTGATTCACTGTGCAAAAAATTGTTTCAAAAATTGTGCCGGCAATAAGATAGATATGCAGAAGTTATCCTTCTGCATGTGTGCACTTTTCAAGCCAGTGAAACTTTTAGTAACATGAGCGCCTAGTGACACCTTTTGCTATCTTCTAGACCACCCGTGAAACGCTGGCCGCTGCATATTCAGGCGCCGCTGGAGTGGCACCGCCGCGGTGGTGTAGTGGCTAAGGTATTTTGCTGCCGACCCGTGCGTAGGTCGTAGGATTGAATCCCGGCTGCGGTGGCTGCATTTTCGAAGGAGGTGAAAATGCCCAAGGCCCATGTGCTCAGCTTTGGGTGCACGTTAAAGGACCTTGGGTGGTCGAAATTTTCGGAGCCCTTCACTACGGCGTCTCTCATAATCACATGGATGTTTTGTGGCGCTAAATCCCACATATCATAGAGGCCTGGAGTGCGGCCTCGCTGGCGACCACAGCAACCGAACAAGGCAGCGTGAGACTTGCGACGGTGCAGAGGATGCCAAAGTGTTTCTACAGGCCGCCATTGGAATGTGAGAGCGTTTAACACTATCACATTTTATAGTGAAGCTAGTCTATACTCTGTTACAGCACTTTAGTTCAGCCGTTGGTTCAGCACTACCAAAGCTACAAGGTGTAAGAAGGCCACACGCTTGCGCAGCGAAACGTAGTCCCGCATACAAATGCCTTAATATTGACAGGTTTGGCTAGAACTGGTGTTTTTTGGCGTGTTTTACGCTACATCAATACATAATGTGTTTATTCGTCTTGCATTTTTGTACGCATTCAATTATTTCGGTTACCGCCGATAAATGTTTACATATCAACATGGCAGCACCTATGCAGAAGTGACACGCTACATCAATACATAATGTGTTTATTCGTCTTGCATTTTTGTACGCATTCAATTATTTCGGTTACCGCCGATAAATGTTTACATATCAACATGGCAGCACCTATGCAGAAGTGACCCAACGCTTCGATCTGGACTTGCTCTTGCTACACACCCACTGCGCTGACAGCACTAAAGAAATGGTGAAATCACCAATCAGTTTGTTTCATCTTACTCTGGGACCGAATCATCAGGTACGTATATGTTGTTTGCTTAGTCGCACCTGCTAAGATCAATGCGCCGAGGCAGTGTTCGGACTGCGTCGTCCAAGAACGCGGCATCTGCCTATATTGGACATGCATCTTCGCACAGAATTCCGTGCGCGTCAGATCAACACCATAGTCTAGGTGGTGTTGGTCAGGTCCAAATTCGGTGAAAACAAAAACAAAAAAAGAAAAGACGCGTTGCTGCGGCAGACGCGGGGGAACACGTCGACGGAGAAAGAGACATACGAGAGCCACGAACAGCATCGGAGAGAAACAGCCACAAAGTGAAGTTATCCGCCGGCACGATATTCTACAGTTTTTCAGCAGAGCGAAAAATTCGCGCTTCTTCAGGTTACCGGCCTAGTTGCTTGTTTAATAGCTTCACCGCATTTTTAAGTTAATAAACTAGTCATAATAACTACAATTCGTTGAGCAGACGCCGTGAATACGGTGAGCAGACGACACGGCGCGAATGAATACATGTGGAAGGGCTAAGTGTCCTTCCTATTGGCTGAAGAGCCTGTAGCCTCCACTGTGCTGAAGGGAACTTTTGAAACAGAGCGTTGTTTTAATGAAATGTCGAGTTAGGAAGGCAGATGAGGCTTGTACACTGATAAGAACGGGCACATCCTGCACTATCGTTCCTTGACAAAAAAACTCGAAGGATCCTTAACAGAACTTTGTTCGCAACATTTTTATGGTACTTTTGAGCCTTGCGTGTGATAATCACGATATTGAATCGCTGAAGAATCGCATAATTAATGCTAGCGCCGTTAATTCAGAACAGTTTTTCGTCACTTCTAAATACCACGGGACCCGAGAGCACAGCCGTGTAGCAACTAACGAATGCTCGGAAGTGCTTGAGTAGCGGCGCATGAAAATGTAATTTCATATGTTTAGCACGCTTTTGTTCTTTCACGAAAACAACCAGGCAGGTTTTAGCAAAAAATAAATGCTTGATTTTGGGTTTATTTGAGACTTCCTAGCACCATAAGAGTCAATATTTTACATATTCAGGCAAAAATAAGGTTGGTTAATTCAGGTTAATTAGTACTGTCATAACAAAGACAGGCTGTACGGACGCACAACTACTACTAATATGTAACGCAAACTTTCATAGTACGCTATTTTTTTTAATCGTTGCTAGTACACCCTGCACATATTTAAGGATTGAATACATTTTGTGTTAAGGGTACAGGTATGTCATGAATAAAAATTGCAACCATTAGAAAAAAATTAAGGGACCCTAAAGCTTTGCCTTAAGGAGTTGGAACGCAATAGCGACATCCTGTTCCTAGTGCTTACTTCAAACACTTTGTGCATGAAACCTTTTCGAATATGCTATGCACACACTACGTGTTATGAGAATAGGCTCAGTAGCTTGTTGGCCTTTTGTAGTGGGGTGCCGCCTTTTAACCACTAAGCCATTATGATAAACATATATTCTGATGCCTGTGGGCAATGGACGCTTGTACCACGCATTAATACAGTAATATTTCATGTTGCATTGTGAAGCATGTGTACAGGACACGTGTTTTTGAAGCATGAAAGCTACTTTCACTGCATTTTCAAGCAGACGAAGTTATTTTCACTGTTTAAAATTAGAATTAAATGAATAGCAGTTACATCAGAAACATGTCTACATTGTTCTGGCAGCGCACAAAACTAAGTTCACCTAGGGTACACACGGGTAGGCTCTCTGTCCTCAACCCTGTTGTGTACGGCTACACACCCTTGCTTTAGCGGGTATCCCCAGTTGCATTGAAATATTGGTTGTGGACTCGCTGGCGCCAAGAATGCGCGACACCAATGTCTCGTTGAGCATATGCATGCCAACGGGCAAGCACCACTACCTGTGAAGTATTAGGACTGCTTTTAGATGCTTTTTATACAAATATTCAATTCTAACTTTTCTAATAAGCAACAGATGTGTACCTGCACATTTTTTTTGATACTTAGGTCATTCACAATATTTTCAGTACACACAAAAAAAAAAATGTGACCTTTAGGAAGTGGCATCTGGCAAAATAAATTATTGGCCTTCAAAGAGTGAGGCGCATCTTCAAAGCAGAGACAAAAAAAATTATAATTCTTTACTAGACTAGAGACTAATTCCCCCGTCTGTCGACATCACCCCAAAATGATAGACTCCCACACCTAAACATCTCTCCGCATTACCTCACAATCCAGCTTTTGTGCCAGATATGCTAAGAGTTCACCCCATCACGGGGCGTGATACCCTCAGAGCAAACTCACCCTCATGGTATGACGCTTCTCTCAGCGATGACAACTATGACAACAGAGACATCTCAACTCAAAAGCCAGGCATCTCACAGGATGTGTTTGACTGATTTATTTTCACTAAAACCATTTGTAAAATTCAAGTCCTACACAAAGAGAAAACAAAACTGCAACAATGTCTATCACTTTTGACTGGCAAACAGAAAAAGATGCTCACCACACAATCTGTTTCTGTGTGCAAGACCACTTAGAACAAAACCTAGTTGCATTTCTTGCGAAGAGAAGATAGGTTGGTTCCACCTGTGACGCCGCAATGTGTAACTCCGCGCATCCTCTCGTCTCTGCGCGGAAGCTGAAGAAATTCAAATAGTGATCACCTAGGCAAGGGGCTTCTCATGCACACTCCATTAAATTAGTCTTTGTACAACCTGGAGTTATCAGAAGGGTTGTCTGCATTCCTTGCCGCGACGGCCGCAAATGTGCGCACCTGACAGATGTTTAATGGTCTATTTACAAGTGTGTACACGAATGAACGAAACAGGTGGAACACTTTCACTGGAGCAGCTTGTTATTGTTGTTCGACCCTTGGACGATGGGTCTTGCCCACTCTACAAAGTCATCTATCAGCACTGGCCAGGCACCTGCATATGACAGACCAAAAGATGCCGTGAAAACTTGATCTGCATCCATAGGGATATAACGAAATGTATACTGATAAAGGCAAAGAGCAGCAAGAAAAATGATCACTTGTACGTATATTGTTTATGCTGATTTATCAGTGCTTAACATTCTACAGCTGGAATAATCTGTTGCCATGTAGTTTAGTTGGTTCATATTAACACTATGTGCAACCAAAAAAAAAAAAAAAGCCGAGAGAGGCAAACTGCCCTCAGTCCTCAACCTTTAGTGTCACTGCCCAGCTTGTTAATATCCTAGAGCCTATAAACTGGTGACAATGAAACATTCTAATAGACGGGGCGTGCAAGCACGGACACATTAAGATGTCAAGACACCACAGACACCAACTACCAACTGCAAAGGCACACAACAGCGAAAAAAAAAAAATGCACAAAAACATATCTGCACATGCCCAACCAATATGCAATTCATATTTCACAA
Source organism: Rhipicephalus microplus (assembly GCF_043290135.1). Lineage (NCBI taxonomy): Eukaryota > Metazoa > Arthropoda > Arachnida > Ixodida > Ixodidae > Rhipicephalus > Rhipicephalus microplus. Next base: position 246,606,082 of record NC_134700.1, on the reverse strand, counting down.
GTGTCACGCCCCGCCAATCGTTGTGCCCTTTCGTCTAGTGATGCAGAGATTGTGCCAGTGCTGCTACTAGCAGTTCCCCATCAGACTCGCTATAGGACAGATGCGTGTCTTTCGCTTGGAGGAAGAACAGTGAAAACTGGATGAGCGTTAACACCCAGACACGCAGCCATATTCGCTAGCTTCCAACTTCACACAAGCGGAAAGGCTCTCACTTTTCGGCAATATCATATGAATGCTTCTACTTTCGCGGTATTGTAGACTAGTGTTCTGGCAATAGCAAAATTTTTGTTGAACCACTCTGAATTTGCTCCTTTTTTGGTGAAACAGGAAAACGTTTTTAAGGCCCACTTCTGCAACTCTACCGAAATGTCAGCGATTCGTGGTCAAAACACAAAAAGAAATACATATAAGTACCAGTTGAACAAAAGGGGAAAAACTGCGCAAGAGAAATGACTTGGTGTAACCGAAACTGCTGGCACCACGTTCCAAGGGTTCCCCCATGCAACACACCGTGAGCTGTCCTTACAACTGTCAGCATTCATAATAAATTGGGAATATGAAAATACATGTTTATGTAGTAAGTGTTGAATACAAAGCATATTTCATACACCTTTTGCAGAGTAAAGAAGTTCACATGAAACTGAATATTTGCTTCAAATCCATACATGAGGAATCAATTTCTTGTGCAGAGCATTTCACGTTACAAGAACCAAGATTTCAATAAAATGAATAACTGCAACCGACTAAAACCAACAACGTTTAGATTGCTGTTGTGGCACTTATATTTTTTATTGTACTTAATTAAATAGGTAGCTAAGGCCAATTACGCAAAGTACTGATATGGTATGAGTCAGTACGATACAGTATTTTATATTCACTGTAAGGCAAGAGTGTTCAGTCACGTTGTAAACGGCACTCCAGAATGACCGAGTAATTTTTTTTTTTTTTGTAGTGACAGTCATGCTGCATGAGGATTTTTTCCGGCATTTAAAGAAAGCCCATGAAATGCGAAGTGAAGACACCTGACTGTGCTACTGTTTATGCACTCCTCTAAGTAATGTTTCGAACTAAACTAGTGCGTACGTGGACTTTGGCCAAATTTGTGGCTGTGGCCTTGGACCCCAGCTTGAAATCACGCGAGCATTCTTGGTGGCAGCACAGGGCAAGGAAGCTCGTGGTCACTGATGAGTGATAGGCTGATGATAGCGTGCATGTTTGTTACTTTAATTAGCTCATTAGCACAATGTAAGATACCCTAATGAGCAAAACTTGACATCAAACCATATTTTGGCAGTTTCATTCAGTTATGGTTGATCATTTTAGTTTAAGATCTTCCCCTTCATGTTACATGAAATATGTTGTATAAACTAAAAGAGCTTACTTTTGCGACAACAAGTGATCGGACTTCTCAGAATACACATGCTTCCTACAGGCATCATTAAAATAAGTAAGCATAAATTAGGTTGAGACATGAGACAAAAATATGGCTCTGTAATCCCATTGTCTATCGCAGTGGTTCTCAAATGGGGGTGTGCTGACCCCAAAGGGTCCGCGAAGCTATTTATATAATCCGCGAAACCTTCGCTTTTCTTTAAGCGTGACTGTGCCACGTATTGATGAACTGTCCAAAATGAAGCGGTGTGGCATGTTTATTGATGTTTTCGGTAGTAATAAAAGGCCCCTGTTTTACGCTCCGGTTGTATTATTTACTTACTTACCCCCCCCCCCCCCCCCAAGGTGTCCCCGACACATCCATGGCTGAGAACCACTGATCTATCGTACACAAAGGTGGCAGTGTGCACATTTTAAAATGAACTGCAGCACGAAAAACAAGGCGGCAGAAAAGAACTAGACACAACACGAGCGCTGACGCTGGTGACAAAACTTGTGTTGTCTTTAATTCTTTCTACGTCCTTGTTTTTCGTGCTGCAGTTCATTTTTAAATACGCAATACCAACTTGCCCAATGTCATACTCATTTGTCTCAGTGTGGTTTGAAACCCAATTCAGAAACTCTTAACATCCAACTTCACATATTCGAAGATCCTGTCACGCGGTTTTGTCGTACAAGCCCAAATAACCATGGTCTTATTGTGTGATGTGATGACAACTAGTTAGCACGGAATGTTGAAAAACCAAATTGAAATCTGGAAGTGCACGACGATAGGAAATTAAAGCGACAGGCAGAAGGCTACTCCATCTTCCAAGCACGGCACAAATGCACCATGTAGTAGTTTCTTTGCTCATCATGTGGTAACAAAGCATGCTTCAGAACAAGGCTGTCCCATTTTTTAATGCTAACAATTAGAGGAATCACGGTATGCACAGAAACAGGGCTATAGATGCAGAAAAAAAAAGAAAATACCATGTAGGAAAAGTTTATAACAGAGTTCATGCATGCGCTATCAAAGATAAAATCAACAGGGTGCAAAAGGTAATAAGCGAAGAAAATACATAAATGACGTGTTTGTGCTTCATAATTTCAGTTAGAAGTAGGGCTCTGCATGTCGTTTTCATTGTTCTCGTCTGCGTGCGCCTACCTGTTTCAATATGCCACTGTACTCAGTCTGTAATTCTATACAACAGCAACCATGAAACCCCAAACACAACTCAAACTTGCCTTCTTCATCATAGTTGCTCATGTCATCAGCAATCATGCCACTGAAGTCTAACAGCAAATTCCAAGTGTCCTTGGGTATAGACCTCCTGTGGTGCTCCTAAAACAAATATGCAATGACCCTGATATATCACATAGCTTACAAAAACCGTGAGAGTTAAGTAAATTTAAAACCATGAACTACAATGAAGTGATGAGGTATACTTTACATCGAGGCTTGTATAAATTTTCGGCACTAAGGAGTTCCAAGTGTGTACCTATGTCTATGCAAGCATCTTTTGCTTTGACAATAAAATAAGTTTCCATAGACTTAATTGTGACTTAGTCTGTCAGCTGCAAATAAAATAGATTGCAACATTTTGCTCATCACAATTCACCCCGAAAATATGTCGACCTGAGAACAGAGGCCTCAAGTGGGTTTCCCATCATTAGGGTTAATTCGAAACTGCATGTTGATGCCAGTCTACTAGGACATCGGATGACTTTTCCCAACAAAAGGTAGCGGATGCATAAAAGTGGTGCCTTCAATGTTCATCGCAGGTAAAAGAAGCTTCTGGTCAAGAGCACACAAGACTTGCACTCTTCATTACGAATGAACCATAAAATCCTGCACCCCTACCTGAGCAAGCACCCCATTTCCCTTTTTGGGAGATTTGAAATATGCAACAATGGCCAAAGAAGCTCACTCCTCTACTCCCTTTATTTCAACCCATTCTTTGCCACAGAATCCTGCAGCAGCGGTTCCTGAGAATTTATACAAACTCGAGCCTCGATGTAACGAAACTAGATATAACGAAATATTGGTTATAATGAAGTATATGAAAAATAGTCTTAGAGCAGATATAGTGAAAAAAAAAAAAAACCTTTATAACAAATTTTCGGATATAACGAACTTGTTTTCATGCAAGATGCAACTTTGTTATAATGAGGTTCAAGTGTACTTGACTTCTTAGCACTTTAACAATGTAGTAGCCCTGGGTTTGCATTCTGTGTAGTCACAAATGTCCTGAAAATTTGAGGAAAATCTCCCCCCCTTCCCTTGTCAAAACACAATGTATACACAAGGATTTGCCCTTGTTCAGTAAAAAGGGTAAATGCAGGTGTATTTAATGAGCATTTCATTAGAAGCTTCTTAGAGGATTTTCGGCTATGATCTTCAATATTGGTTCGCATCTGAGCAAAGACCCCCCCTAAAACCCCTTCGTTTATCTTTCACCATAGAAAGGGGGGGGGGGGGGGGCACTTGCTTGGGATTTCACATCAGTTGATGAAATGCACTGCGTAGTTCACGGAGCATACGAACACATATAGGCAATGATGTTTAATTGTAGAGTATTATGTCTGTGCGATTTTCAACATGGTCTTTGCCTCGGCAATGCGACCTCATGGAGTGCAACAGAATAAACTGGTCTAAAGAGAAATGGTTCTTACTTGCAAGAACTGGCACCAAAGATTGAGAAACTTGAACCTCCCAGGAAACACTATGTTCCAGTAGGTTATTGCCATGTCCAGATCTGAAAAATTTGGCGACATCCCTGGGTTACAGCAGTAGTCAAAGGTAATCCTATCTGACAATATGCTACATTTAAACACAAATCATGCATCGGTATCCACAGTTAAAGCAGTAAAACCTTCCTAGTACACAGACAACTGGTATTACATGGTCATAAAGACTTGGACATATTAAAACTTCTAGTATTTGTGCACACTATAGCAAGATGGAACAGCTAGATCCAGTCATTAAAAAAATATATACCCCCCCTTTTTTTTCCCTAGCTTGCCTATTTTAAGCTTTGTAGAATTCAAACACAGCAATATATAACTTGCAAGCATGTCACACTGTGTTACTCCAGAATATGATCTCGGCATATGAGCCACCATCACCAAACACACGGCAGGCTGGCAGCAGATGGCAGAGAACCAAGCTGTGCGGCTCACGCATTTGCTGCCAACGCTGCACGTCGCTTTAGCGATTTGCGTGATATTTCACTGCCACACGTGAACTAAGTGTAGAATTGCGAGTCGGGCAAGTTGGTGAATGTTCATCGTAGAATATTTTACAGCGCAGCTGGTCAGGTACGGATGTGCACTGTGGGCCTTCTCTGTCCGTACCTAACCCGTTGCGCTGTAAAGTATTCTATGATGAAGTAAGTGTAAATGAAATAAAAAAGGACTAAAAGTGGGGACATACTGTTTGCCAAAAGTGATCACAAACCCATGTGACCGCACAAAAACACTGTCTGAGAAGCATAGCGCATGGCTCATGTGCATAAAAAGCAAGGACTTCAAGACCGAACAACGTAGTGTGTGCGGGCGTCACTTCATAACAGCCAAGTATGTTTCCATATCTTATGCGAAGTTGTTTGACCCATTATGTGCGAAACCACAGGCTCGGACGCTGGAGACACAGAGGACCGAAGTAACCCATCCAACACAGTTTCACTGCCTTTGTCATATGCACAAGGCGAATGATCAAAACATGCACATTACACCAAACGATATGCCACACATACGTAAACACTGTGTGGTCACAAAGACGTATGCCCTTCATGTGCTTAGTAATGGTGGATGGAAGACAGGAACTGACATCACTTGCAAGTCATGTACACAGGCCTGCTTCTATAACAAACAGGATAAAATTTAATGTGCAGTCAGTCGACAAGTTTAGCTACACTACGTAACTCAAAAGGCAGCGATATCTGCACCGCGAGGCAGATGCACAGAGCCCTGGACTTATGAGAAAGCATGGCATTAAGGTCATGACACATCAAGGCTGTCTTGACAAGGCCATTCCCACCTACATAAGTTGCATCCGACTATAAGTATGATATAAACCTAGCAATAAAGTTATCTCTCAGTAAACAATTATAACTGACATTTGACAATATTTCCACCATGTATACACAACAAAATTACTGACAAGGCAATATGGTTTCTTGCTGCACAGGAAAATTTACAAGTTTCACAAGCTTCTACAAAACCACAAAGGCAGCCGCTAAACAATAACACACACCTGCAGGCTAAATTTTAATACCGAATTAGAAAATAAATTCAGAGTAAGTTTGGAAACAATCGTGAGGGTTCACAAGTGTATAAGCACATGTCAATCTTACAGCACCAACAGCATTTGAAAGAGGTAGTTACCAAGGCCTTTTTGTCCTGGGTTCTTCGCGTAATTGAAGGTGAAGTTGTAAAAATCTTTGAACTTCAGTGGTTCCTTGAGCTCAGGCTCAAGAGTTGAAAGTTTCGCTTTTAACTTCTCGATGCTGTCACAGCTGCAAAAAAGACGAGTATGCGTGTTAACGATGAGCAACGCGCGCTGATACGATGAAAATGTCATAAGCTCTTACCCTAACTCTGACATGCCGTTCATGAATTCCTCCCGTGTGAATTCGCACTGGGCGACGGCCTTGAACTTCCACGCTATTATGAGCACCAGTTTGCTCTCGGGACTCAGGCCGAGGTCCTCGAGGAAGCGTATGATACCGTCGACCGTCATCTTGTCTGGCTCGTGGGGATCTGCCGAAAAAAAGTGACACTATATGATGCTCAGCATAAGCGGTTCGTGCAGAATCACGCAATCAGAATGAAACTGTTTCAGACAGCGCTGCGAACACTGCGAAAGACGCGGCTTACACGCTCCGAAATTTCGACATGAGTAGCAGTTACAGGTAAGGAACCTGATATTGACGGTAAGAGCACGGAAGAATACGTTTCTTGGACACAATTACTAGAGAAACTTGAGATTCTTATGAGCTGAAACTGAAACATTAAGCCTAACCGGCTGATTACAAGTGAGGTTCGCCTACGAGCAATAGGCGTGAACGCCGCACATTGATGCCCTGTTGTTATTACCTTTATATCTGTTGAAGAGATGCTCGAGCTTCTTCCTGTCAACTGATCCTTTAGGCTCTCTGTAATACATGTCTGGATTTTGGAAAAAATTGTCCGACGCCACATCGAGTTTCCAATCGTGCTGTGTAAGGCAGTGGATGGCAGTCTTCTCTCCGGTCTGTGTGAAGGCGATGAACTGTTTAACTTTTTCCTTTTGTGATGATTTTAATTTATGCTGGAAAGAAGAAATGCATCGACGGTTAACGCGACATTATTTCATGCTTCGGCTACTGCCAGCTAGACTCCCGAAAAAGAAAAAAAAACCATGAGCTCTCCTACCATTTTCGGCCATTCAGACCCAGCCGCCTGCGATGCGCATGCGTCACTCGGGCACAGCTGATGACTTTCGGCTCAACCCGACTACTGTTTCGAGCGAAAAATTAATCTTCAAGCTCTGCCATCTAAAGTCATATGTTGTGCGGAAAGTTATTATGCCACTAGCGCTGCTTGAGGAGAGTCGTCGCTCGCTGAACGGCAATTCGCGCTTTCCCTCCCTTTTCCGGAAGAGAGAAAGCGTGGTACGTGACGTCAATTCTGAAAACGTCACGTGATTGCATTTTCCCGCGTTTTCTCAACTCTTCCGGCGTTGCTTTCTTGCCAAGCATCTTGCGCTCGTGTGAAAGCGCAGAAAATTTTTGCAACTTTAGAAATTTCTTGTCCAAGATCATGTCCGGAAAAGATTACGTCGCTGATAAAGGTACGTTGAGGCAGTTTTTCCAGTTATATTTGCTCTCATTCGTAGACGAGCTTACGTTTGTGGCCAAGGCGCGGACCTTTAACAATGGGGTAACGGTCTTTTGCAGAAAAGATCAAGTCGTTTCTCACCGACTTCTACGCAACCGGTGACCGGGGGAAAAAGGAATTCGTTTATGCGAAGCAACTGGTAAGGCTACCGTTTTTCGTTTGTTTAAATGTAAGGCACACCTGCCGATGTCTCTTGGATGACCGGCTCATGGACGTGCTTGCAGGTGAACTTGGCGCACCGAGAGCAGGTAGCGCTCACCATCGACTTGGATGATATCGAGGACTACGACAGCGGCCTCGCGGAAGCCATCACGCAAAATGCACGTCGGTACAGCAACCTGTTTGCGGATGTCGTGTATGAGATGTTACCGGACTATAAGCAGAGAGAGGTGTGCACAGACATTCTCGATTTCCTGTACGCGATAAAGTTGCTATTTTCGGAATTAGATGCTGGAGTGTAAGACTTGTTCAAACCGTGATACGTGCAGACAGACTCGTACTTGTCTTGAGCGCCAATCCGGCCACTTGAGCTGCTGTTTTCTGCTGAAATATGCAAAAACCGACGCCGTAATGATACCTAGCTTAGTCACACTGCATGCTAGGTCCTTGTGCACGAATGGAAGCTGGTAGCTAAAATGAGGTAGCAGCTGCGATCAACAGCGTCCACCGCTCTAGACAAATGTGATTCCGTCTGTACATATCCATAAATTGTCTACTCCTACTGGCTTAGGGTTTCAATACAGGTTGCATAAAAAAATTTCATTACACGCTGGAAGTTCTAAAGCATCTTAGAAGGTGGCCTTTCTCTTCTAACTTTCAGTCCATTTCTCTCGTCCACCCTAAAGACATGCTGTGCTTTCTATGGATGGCAGAAACAACCTCCTACCCTCAAACTACAACTGCAGCGTTGTGCAAGAGTGTCCGCCTCTTTTGAGCAAGACACCAAGATGTGTTCTATACATGCCTTGCACTTTCATCACTTGACGTCACTGCTCGGAGTGTGGCTATCATGTTGGCGAACAGCAGTTAGACCTTGATCAGTGCTGCCTTGCGGCACTGGCGAGTTTTTTCCTTTACTATGTTTATGTGTGCTGTCGTGGGCTACGATAATCATAGGGACAGCTGTGTAAGAAAGCAGCAGGACCTCATTTCAGGTTTTTTAATACCTTAATTAGTTGAAGGTCAGTGCAAGTGGGTGAAAATGATTAGCGCTAACCATTGGAGGAATTGGCTGACGCATATAAGGTGTGCAGATTTCAACAAACGCTCAACATTTGTGTGTGTCGAGCAAGCACACTTCGTAGTAGGCAAGTAATAAGGAATGGAGGTATGGCGATTAATTAACCCTTTAATGCCCAATTTATGAAACTGCATAAAAGGAAGAATTGTTTTCGTTTTGCAACCCTTAATAGCAACCTTTAAATGTTTCCAGAGTTAAATAATCTAAAACACACCTTAATGCATACTTTTATGGATGTCACAAATTCTCCACATGCCACAGAAGCGAGGACCTTGCAGCGAAAAATATACTTCTGAGCTACGCAACATATCGTGTGACATGTTTTAAGCATGTACACACCAAACAAAATTATTGAAGATAGAATTTGTGTGAGCCAGATGAGAAAGAACAAAGAAGGGAGTGCTTTTGCATGCACTTAGCACTCTCCACCATCAGCTACAAAACATTTCTTTCTAGCATAAATTGCATTGCATGAGATAGCGGTAGATGTTTCATGCTGAAAGCTGCATTCTCCGTGAGTACTTCACAGCTGGTAGTAAAGGTGGCATGCATTTCTTGACTTGCTTGCTCAAAGTTTTTCGGTCACTAGCCAGTAAAGGGTTAACACAGATGTTGTTGTGTTTGTAGGCAAACTGTTCGCATTGTTTGGGGGGATGAATTCAGACTGCGTGCCGTCTCAACAACTCTGCTACAGCTTCAAGCGTGCAGTGTGTGGAAAACTGTGTCTCGAAAAGCAGCAAGCAGAGGTGGATGCGTGTTTGAGCCAAACGTGACTTCCTCTTAATGACGGTCTGCATATGTAGACTAAACCCTCAATACTGCTTTCATACACGTACATGCATCACATGGCAAAATTTACCGCTAAGGAACACGCAATTCAAAAACGTGCTGCCATGCAAACACCTCTAAGCACTCGCATAACTAAGCACAAACATCAGCATTTGTTCATTTAGCAGCGTTCTTGCATAGCTATATGATTACTTAGAGCTGGTGAACGAGTTGATTGGATGAACCATTCACCTTACCTCTGTAAGTGTGATCAAATTTACAATAGTGATGCTCCTTCGCAGACAGGCTCTCTACTCAGCCGCTGATAAAGAGAAGCAGTTGTGCAATTCCATTGACTTACTTGCCTTTATTTTGCTCAGAGTAACAAGGTTAGTGCTGCAAACCAAGTAGTTCACCATGTCGCCTTGCAACGCTTCTGGAAAGGCAAATATGTTCGAGGTCACGTCCGTACTCAGTTGAATTGTGTAGGGATACACTCCGTCGCACAATCACACCTTTTCCTAATAGTGAAGACAAGCCTGCCTTACATGTTTTTATTAATATGCTGCATTTAACAGCTGCCTTGTGACTACTGGTGGCATGACACACGAGCAACAGCTCATGAAAAAGATAATGACCATTGCAATGCAGCTGCGTCGTACTGAACATTGTAGTCATGCGACTGGTATGTGCAGCTGTTCACCAATATGGCAGGCGTTTTGGGGCTGAAGCAATTGTGACGTCACATGCAAATCATGTATTGTCAATGAATACCCAGTGTTTCTTTAAAGATGTAGGAATACACCTATTTGGCACACGATGGTGTGGACACTCATCTCAAAAAGGCAACCCCTCCTTTCTGCATTCTTTCTCTTCCCCTCCCAGATAACTCTGTGCGGTGTTCCTTTGCTAACCATACACCGCTATCAGTACTTGCACTAATTCAGGTGCTTTGTAATGGCTATGCCTGATAGCAGCCCCTTAAAGAGGCCCTGCAACATTATATACAAATGGTCTGCAAACGCTGCCAGTTTGTACTCAAAACTCAAACGCTTGAGCTGAATTCTGTAGTAAAGCATGTTGCCTCGAATTAGTGATTAATTTTTAAAGTCAGCTAGATATCGTTTTCTCTGCTCTCGACAAATGATGCCATAAACCCAAACTCTACTGCCGTAATTGGCCGATGTGAGCACCATGAGCTTCATAGTTACTGCGGCCACCACAGACTGCCGCCACAAGCCCTTACGTGTGCTCACGATGATACCATAAGTAAGCCGTGGAGGTGTGACCAAGTGTGTGATTTGCGCATTTGAATTTAAAGAAGCGCTCAAGGTTATGACAGAGGTACACATATTGCTCCCTTGCCATCCCCCTCCCTGTGTTGCTCAGCACGCTTGCTAGTATGGAAGGAGAGAGAAGGCACTTGACATGTGCAACAAACCCCTGTAACTCCGCTCATGCGAGACAGATTATAAAGCTTTTTGCGGCAGTCAATCCATGAGGCATTACGCTCACAGCTACAGCCCTTCGACTGCGGCCATTGAATGATCACTTGGAAAAGTGCCGCCGGGCCTCTAAGTAATGGGTAGCATGCTGCAATACATAGCTTCCAGAATATGCCGCATAAGAAAGACTAAAAAGTGTGGTTTTCAGTGTTGTCTAAATTTGGAGAAAACAAGATCAACAAACTTGAATTCATTGGTGTGATTTAGTATTTCTAACTGTTCATCTTTTTTTTATGGCAGATTCTTGCAAAGGATGCCTTAGATGTGTATATTGAGCACCGTATACTTATGGAAAACAAGAACCGACAGCCCGGAGATGTCCGAGATCCACGCAACAAGTATCCACCAGAGCTGATGAGGCGATAGTGAGTAACGCCTGAAAATGATATTTAATGTGGATATATACACCCACACATTGATGTAATGAAATATTAGTTATAACGAAGTAAATTAGCCATAGCCTTACAATACATATGTGTTAGGAGTATACATTTATAACAATTTTTTGGTTGTAACAAACTTAATTTTGTTTTAAATGCAACTTTGTTATAATGAGATTTGAGTGTATGTTTGCAGATATTTAATTGCAATATAACTATATCTACACGTGAAGTTTTATTCTATAAGAATGCAATTACTAGTTTGATAAAAACATCTGTGTGAAGAATTCTTTTCTTAAGTTCGTAAAACACACACTTTAGAATGCTTTGTAGGCTTGTTAGTGATAGAATCATATTAAAAATGCTTTGAGAATGCTATTAGTAGTTTGAAAAAGTGTAAACTTTATATTTTTCTCTTTCGAAACAGTCCTTCAATAAGACTTCATATTATGTTCAACAAGGACTGCCGACTAGTGGCTTTAAATGAAAGAATGTAACTTGTTTCCCTGCAATATAGCACCATGTTGAACAGACCAGGTAAAACTGCCAAAGTGAGCGTGAAGCTGCAGTGTGCTCATATTGTACTTGAAAATTATTTGCTTTGATGCCAGCACTGTAATATAGCTCAGTTTTAAAAATAGAATGCTCGTGATTCTGGCTTTTTGTTAAATAAAATATTTGAACTTGAAGAGACCATGAAAAGGCATTGATTTCAACTGGACAAAGAATTACATGAGTGCAGCAGTCATACAGAAAGCCGACCAAATTAGACGCATTCTCTTTAAACACTCTAATCTCTTTTAACACTCTATATGTTTTTACTAATGAATTATATAAAGTCAGTGATGAAATATGCATCGTTGTAATTGGAACAGTTTGTTAGCTATAACATCTGTGTGAGGAATTCCTTTCTTAAGTTTGTAAAACACACATTTCAGAATGCTTTATAGGCTTGTTAATGATAGAATCGTATTCAAAATGCTTTTCATATTGAGGTACCCCCTGCTTCCTTTTCTGTTCTGTGGTGCAGTGAAATCTACTTCAAGATGCCGTCTGCTACGAAGCCTTTGTCTGTACGGGACGTTAAGGCAGGCTGCATTGGGAAGCTCGTTACTGTGAAAGGCATTGTCACACGGTGTACTGAAGTGAAACCCATTATGTGTGTTGCGACGTACACTTGTGACCAGTGTGGTGCTGAAACCTATCAGCCTGTAAGTACAGCTCATGCATTCTTGCACTGAAATTTCAAGTACAATTGCAATGTAGTAGTGATACAAGAATATTGTTTTGCTCTCCTTTATTAAGCAGTTCTCAGGTTCGTAATAACTGTCAAAGTCTCATTTATTTCAATGTGAAATGAAACATTACGTGTAATGTTGTACGAACGCTTTCCCACCCCTGATCCCCGTTTTTTCCGGTGGAAAATTCGAAATGCCCGGCTGTGAAGAATAGTTTTGTTGAAATAATTAATGGCACTAGTTGCTTTTCTGGCATTAAAACCCTCAACAATAATAAAAGCAATGCCATTTGTATTTGTGGGCAGGCACCTCTGCTCTTGTGAGATTTGTAAATTGTAAACGTAGTTAGTTGAGGTATGAGGTGGTTTGTGCAACATAGAATTCTGCTAACATGCATGAAGGAGCTGTGACTTGAACCAGCATAGTGGGAAAGGTCCACGAGATAAAAAATTTAAACAGACACATTAGATAAGACAATATAATTCATATGAAAGAGGGACTAAGTGTAAAAACGTGCAGCACACAAATAGTAATTAACACAAAAGAGCTAATTCTTGTTGGAAGCACCATTGCGATCACGGGGTGATGCTAATAAATTGAAGGTTTGCAGGCGTACTGCACCAGTTTTTCAGAATGAGTTGCAATCGCTATCTTGTTTGTCCACTTCGCTGTTTAGTATGTCGGTGCATGGTGTGAAGTCGACTGTACTCCAGTTTTTATGCGCTGTGGTTTTGCACGCCTTGTTATGTTGAAGTGCTGTGCCATTGGCTACAAAAGCAGTTACAGCAGCAAAAAGACGCAGGTTTCACAACTGCACAAAAATTTTATGGGGTCTTTTATGCACGCACCCAAGACGACTAAAAGGTGGCAGCCATATCCTTTTATTTTTCAGTACTATTGTTGCTGTACCACCACACTCTGAAAGCTTTCTGTACCCAATATGGTTTTGCTTTGCCTTCAAGATGTGTCCACATTTCATCAAGTGATCATGTCATCATTTGACATCATTTGCTATGACATCACAAATTTTACTGACTTCATGACGTCATTACGTGATGACGATGTTTCATAACTCGTGTCAACGCTTACATGGTAGGCCGGTCAATATTCACATTTGATTAGGCACCTAAGGCATTCACTTCAAAAGTTCCTAGTTTTCACGTAAGCACCAGATTATTCCATACTTTCAAAGATTAGAATTAGTAAGAAAGACGCCTAATGCATTTGCCAGCATAAGTACAGCAGAATCCTGCTGATGCGTTTTTGTGGGGACTGTAAGAAATAAACTTTTGTTGGCGACACAACAGTGGAGTTTCCAATACATTGGATGCTATGTCAGCTATGCTGGAAACAGCAAAAAATGACGTGAGGACATGCAGCAGTGAGGAATAACAGTAGGGTTCCACTAGGTTAAAAGCACAACTTTAGATTGCTTCTGTTTTTTTTTCAGTTCTCTTGCTTGAAAATCGACTAATGGTAAATGCTGAGTCGTTGTCTCTGCTCTGCACTTGTGGAGCAGAGTGTTTTTTTTTTATGTATAGCATGTGAGGAAGGCTTTTTGTAAGTGTGTATGCTATTCTATTCACAGATCAACAGCCCCAGTTTTATGCCTCTGGTGACTTGCCCAAGTGATGACTGCCGTGTCAACCGAGCAGGAGGTCGGCTCTACCTTCAAACGAGAGGTTCCAAATTTATCAAGTTTCAAGAGCTCAAGATACAAGAACATGTAAGAATGTTCACTCCTGTGCAGATGATGCCATCACTTTCTTCTGAAGTTCTCCTCTCACGGTTGTTGATTGGGGGGGAGTACAAATCCTTGCTACCACTCTGGTAGCCGCCAATCTCTTTTAGATTCCGCATTTCTTTTTCTCGCTTCTTAAGCCTTCTATCATGGTGATTGGGTAGTATTAAAAGGAAACATCAAGTTGAAGTTCATATAAATCGTACTTATTACGTGCTGTTGACAAAAGGCTGGCACTAAGTAAACCTAATTTGATTGAATCATATTCCTGAATTGCATAAGTAATAGATTTTATGGTGTACTGATATGTTGTTCGAATAGGTGGAGTGCCAAGATAGAACTTAGGTATGAAGATTTGGAAGCCCTTACATTACTGTAAACTCTTGTTGAATGCATAATGAAGTATTTGGAGTGGAAACTAATGGGACACAAGAGAGGAGACAAATGAGCGCATTGTTAGATGCAATGTGAAGGAAATGGGAAAATATCTTTTATCTAACAAATTAGATTCAAAAACTAAAACTAAGCTGAACATCACGTACGTGTAGCAAGCACATCTAGCTTTCTTTAATCTTAAAAACATGTCTCATCAAGATTGTTGAGTTACCACTTCAAAGTGAGTTTCGAATCAGAAACAGCTCAAATACCGAGCTTAGCAAGATCCACTTTGAACCTAGCGATTTTCTCTGTGAATATGTCACTAGCAAAACAAACAACATAGCCGTTGCCAGTCTGTTGCATGTTCGACCTTGCTATGGTCATTTGTGGTTGACAGCAGAGATGCAGTTGTTGTTGCCCGTTCCTAGCAGTCATATTAATTTACATTGCATAAACCCTGCAAAGAATCTTTTTGGTGTTTTGTTTAGTATAGTGGGCCCTGTCAAGCGACGAAGGTTTGTGGAAAACGCATGTTCCTTTCGTCAGCTATTAGCCTTGTTGCTTGCCAATAGGAGCACTTTGTTTGGTGCTCTAGCTAATGAGCTGCATTTTTATCAATTACGTCCTTCTCCGACTATGCGACTACACAGCACGAAGTCCTTCAGATACCTCGTGTATTTTTATTAAATGTGAAGGCTTTCTTAGTAAACCAAAGGCACTTAAACCATTTCAACTTATGTATCTAGCTGCCTACATCTGGGCGTTTTCGAGGTTGCCTACAACTTAACGCCAAAATTTGCATGGGAGGGCATTAGTGTATGATAAACATCATGAACAGGTCATTACATTACGTAATAGACAGAAATACTTGTCACATACATCATCAAACCCTTTCCTTCAATCGTGGGTGGCACATACCTGTATACTGTGGGCCATGGTATGCATGTATGAACCACAGGTTATTCATGGTCTGGATCAACCCAGGGACAGTGATAATGGGCTTTAGAAAATCTTTGCGATTACTTAATGGAGCTTGTGTTGCGAAAAATGGGGAGCAGGTGTCGGCATCATTGTTGATAGAGGAAGAATCAGAGAGCCAGGCAGATTGAAAATCATGAATGTAGCCGGAACCAAACCCAGGCATCCTGCATGGCAAACAAGTATTCAACCACAGAGCTGTGCTAGCGCATGAAAACTGCTTATGAAAAAGACTATGATGGTGTCATATTGTGGCAATGTGTGGTTGCAATGTTCGATATCTGAATTCACAGCAATATAATAAACGTTATAGGTCAGCTCTTATGACTTGCCAGGCTATGGTCAAACATTGCTAAACCAAAGGAATAAGGCGAAAACAGCTTCTTGTGATATGCACATCATTGTACGGCAGCGTGTAGTTTATTTAGATAAAACTTACATCTGTGCTTTGATGTGTGTTATGACGTTACACTGGGCCCTTAGATCTACCACGGTGGCCTAGTGATTATGTTGCTTGAGTGCTGACCCAAAGGTTGCAGGATCGTATCTCGGCCCTATTTTGAATGGAGCTTAGATATCGGTGCATATTAAAAAAATTCCAGGTGGTCGCAATTTCCGGAGTATTCCACTAAGGTACCACAAGTACTAAAGAGTTGGTGTATAAAAGTATGTGAATTTTTGGATGCGAAAACTTTATGACGTCTGATTATTTTTACTTTCTGCTCAAGTTTTAGATCACTTTGTAGCCTCGAACGAGTGCATTTTGCAAGTCTATATGTATGTGGCTGTATGGGATTCCAAAAGTCGGCTTTGCTGCAGGGTCTTGTTGTTAGAGGGTGAAAAATGACAATAATCTAAAGGGGTCACTGTCATGGTCTGTGCTGGAAATGCTTGGAATCGTGGTGGCAGGTGGCAACTGTGCTAGTACAATTTAATAGCTGAAAACCCTATCATGAGCCGCGCTCAGCTTGGTAGTGCATGTGTCCTAGTGCAGCTGTAAGTGTACCGCGCGCTTATAGTGGGTGACAATGTAAATGGATTACACTGCTGTTCACTGCTGCCTCTTTGTGTGAGACGGCTAAGTGCGCTGCTCAGACGCATTGCTTTTTAGGAACAGAAGCAACTTGCTATCGTCCTGTTCAAGTGCAGTTAAGAATGGATTGTGCATGACGAACAGTCATTGAAAATATGGGATTGCAGTGCAGCAAACATATTGGCAGAGACGGTGAAAGCCTGGTAGGTGACTTGCTGCTCTTATGGGGGGGGGGGGGTAGCACGTCGTTCACGTGCGCACATGTTTTAGAGGCAGTCTGATGAGCTTTCCCACCCCAGCCTGTGTGTTCCACAACATGATTTGAATATGCTTCTTTTAAAGGGTGTTTAGGGCTGCCTTATTTTTTCAGACTATTTTGCTGGCCCCTAGGGGTGTCTGAAAAATGGGATGTTGACTGTTTTTCACTGATGTTTTAGTCTTCATTTAATTCATTTCTCTTCCCGCTCTTTCTTTTTTTTTTTTTTCGCAGAGTGACCAAGTGCCCGTGGGGAACATCCCACGAAGCATGACTGTGTACGTGCGTGGAGAGTTGACTCGTTCTGCCTTGCCAGGCGACCACGTCTCTGTGACAGGAATTTTCTTACCGCTGTTGCGCACAGGATTCCGTCAAATGCAGGGAGGACTCCTCTCGGACACTTATCTGGAGGCCCATGTGAGTTGGTCAACTGTGTGTAATCATTGCACACACTTAACTTTAATTGCAGCAGCACCCTGCAACTGAAAGTGATGTTATGGCTCACATTTTGCATGTTTCACAGCGAAAGCTGTTATGAGATCACAACTCGGGTCTTGCGCAGCGTCTTAGTTGTCCGCCGCCGGCGTCCGTAATCATCGCACGAAATTATATAAAAAAAAAAACTTAGTACCAATGACACAGCGGGGCTTGAACGCGGGTCGGAAAGCAATCGTGATAATGCCACTTATAAAGTGTTCTAGAACATCAAAAGAACAAGCAGTCGTCGCACAATGCGAATAGCGTAACAAGTAGCTTGTTTTTGTTCAGCTATTAACTGTAGCGCACACCCACTTCAGGCATAATTTTTTATCGTCGTCAGCCACTGAATTTGGCACAAAATTCCTTCCAATAATTTGGCGGATACCACGCTTCTCAGAAGAATGACGAAAAATAGCATAGCAAATGCTGGCCAACTACTCTAAAGTTTTTATTAATACCATAGTGGGCATCAAGCAAGCGTGCTTGCAGCAGCTACCCAATGAGTGTTTAGAAAAGTCTCTGAAAGGCCTTCTAGCTTTCCCTGTGACTGTGCTGCACCTTTTGCGCAGGCCTGGCGTTTTTATTTGAACGAGATTCTAATGAGAATTTGTCACATTGCAATATTTGAGTACAAAATGACCTGCAATACTCTGCAAAGGGTTTAAAAAAAAAACGCCTGGGAGATATAATCTTTTAAATTCATTTGTACCAAATATGAGGGTGACAGTTCGAGCTATTTGATAATCCATTACTTGAAACAATTATAGGGTGAAGCAAAAATGACGGGACATTGGCAGACAGGTATGAGTGCTAAGTCATAGCAGACAAGTACTGCGGAAGGGAGTGGGCTTTATATTCACGGACATCATGAAACTCTGCACTGAATGTCTTCAAACCTGATATCTTGACCATCACACTAAAGCAAAGTAAATGCAATTGATCTTCCCAATAGAAGAACCAAGTGCTTCCGCGATAGCTGGCAGAGAGCAGTTGTGAAAACATCCATAAAGTGGTGGGCAAACTTAGATTTTTCTTTTGGGTACAGCAACGATCTCGTTTTATAGTATTGATAATGTCATACGGTAAAATCTCGTTATTGTGAACACCAGAATAACGATTTCTTCAGATTAACGACTCTTTTGAAATTCCCCCACCAAATGTCAATTAGTTTAATGTAAAAATATTTCACTACTACAAATTTCAAAATACCGAATGTTTCAGAATAGCGTATCGAATTTTATCCCTCTTATATCTCCACAACATTTCAAAATAACAATTAACCATTTTTAAATGTTACTTGTGGCTCTAGAAATAATGGCCAGCTCTGTACCTGCCGCTATCATCATCATCATTAGAATGCCCGCATATTTCTCTGTGCTCACCCTTTTCAAATGGGCGATAGCCAATTATCGCCCATTTGAAAATCCATCGTCACCTGGTACTTGTCTTTCGTTGCCTTTGTTTTCGTAGGGCAGCTTTACATCCGTGCTTATTACACGGCTGTTTTCTAGCTTTTTCGTTGATATTTGACGTTCAAAATGAGCCTGGAAGCCACACGAAAGGAATGACAGTAAAAAATGCGACGCGAGCGACATATGGGATGAAGTCGCTAATTGAACACTACGCACGGTGTGACGAAGAAGCATGTACGTGAGCTTAGCCGACGACCAAAAAACTCATACCACTTGTCGTGATAAGGAAACGACGACTAGGGAAAAGACAACCTTGGAACAGCATGCGCGAACCAACGTGAAGAATCGGTATAGTATAATGCCAATGCTTCGCAGTGTGTAGGAAGGATGCGCACACTTAAGAGTTTCGTCTTTCAGAAGTCGAGCTGCCCACATCAAGATACATTGCACTCTTCCTCAACTGAATGTGCACTGGTTCCATACTATTTCATGTTTGTTTGTTATTTCACGCTTATTATAGCATACCGCGGTCATGAATGCATACACAGCAACAGTAGGCAACTCATGTGGTTGTGTTCACAGACTTTGCACATATTATACTTTCACTGCAATGACTTTTCAAAATAATGAATGATCTTCATCAGTCCCTTGAGATTCGTTGCATCCAGAGTGCACTGTAATAAATACAGTAAATATTGTACCTACATCGATTGCAGTGCTACCAAGGTGTATCACTCTACTGTGAAAGCCCACTTATAAACAGTTTTTTTTCTCTCGCTCTCTAATTATTATGGTTCTAAATTTCGGCCTCGGACTAAATGTGGATTCCAAGAATTTTCAGCAAATAATTCAGTTTCTGCATTGAACGATACTGTCATCATCATCAGGCCTGGGTGTATTCGGCTTTCTTTAGAAGCAAGGTGATCTAATCTCGACTTCCAAAACCATCGACAACTGCACTGCGGGGTGTTTGTTTGGCGTAGACGAGTGAAGCATTCAACGCTGCAGAAAACAGAAGGAAGCCCCCTTTATGCACACGACCTGAGAAGTTTCTATGGGCCAAGCAATTTAACGTTTTTCGATGCTAGATGAGAATTGACTTTGTTTGGGATCAGAAGATCATTGCTAGGGCTCCCATTAATACTTGTGCTCGACACCTTTCGGTGTCAACGCTGTGAAGCAACTTACTGCACAGCTCCTGCACGCCGAACTCGTCATCCCCCCAGAATGACATCACGGCTGCAGCCGCTTGATGTGTGCGTACCAAGTAAACCGTTAAGCGCATGTGTATGGAGTGGATGAGGACAAGAATGACCCCTGCTGGACGGCTGAAACGGACCTCGCCAGTGACACTGTGCACACAGATCGCCGAAGCTCGTGTCTGCATTCCAGAAGTGCTCATTTATCTAGCCTTTGAGGAGTTCGATTCTGAACAACTTTGATTGCCCTGAAGATAAGGTGCTGCGGGAGGACATCTCTGATGAGGGAGTTTTGGAATAAAATGCGTCGATCAGTGATAACTTAGTGTGTGAATAAATGTTTTTAGTTTCTCTTTTGCTCGGGCTTTATTAAGATCAAAACGTTGTTCTCCCACTTGCTATCTCCAAAATGCACCTCAAGCTATGTGCGGGTCCAGACTATACGTGGATTCTTACAGTATGATGAAAGATGTGCCATTAGGCCAAACTGGTCTCTGTGTAAGCGTCAGGTGTTAACATCTGAGATGTGAAAAAGTCACTTTTTAAGGCTGTTCATTGTTGCCTGTGTTGATTTTCTCCTTGCTCAGTAAAACGGGTATTGTATTGGCATAATGGCAAACTTGCAAAATAAAGACAAATCATGTCGACTAGGCGTTTACCTTGTTGCAAAGATGAAAGGCTGGAAGTGTGTAGGCTTTTGTCCCGACTGTTCAGCTTCATGTTGCGTTAAGTGACCTCGCCTTTGCTAAAAACTGTGACGTGGCTCTCAATCATTATTTCTCTGTCTTCCTTCCGTTATATGATCTGCTATTATCATCACCTTCCTTATCTGCATATTTTCATGGTGGTTTCTTCCACATGTTTGAAGAAACATTGCTCACCTTGGATCTAATTTTGGTGAATACGAAATGTTGCATGATACCTGCATTCTCACTCTTTAATTTTTTTTTATAATTCAGAGAATTATCAAGATGAATAAGATGGAGGATGATGAGCTGGATGACAGCATGATGACACCTGAGGAGCTGGAGGCACTCTCGGGTATGAAATGGCACCCACAAATTATGTCATTTGTAAGAAACGTATAGTAATGTTTGAGTCAGCATTAGTTGCGTTGCTGTTTTGTGAAAATACGTAACATTCACCTTAATTTGGTATGCATGTTTCTGATAAAGAAAATGTTTCTGCGTGTTTGTAGTCATATCAGTGTCACAAATGTGCGAGCACTTGTTTATGAGGAATGTAAATAGTATTTCCTTAATAACATTACTGCAACTTTTCGCTGAGGCCAGGACAACCGTCTTATAGTACGTATGTTCCACTCACACATAAGCTTGTCTACATGATTTTTTAAATTCATTTATGAATTTAATATAGTTCCAAGTGCTGTGCAGTTAGAAACAGCCCCAATGTCAAAAGATGAGGCAACAGTCTTTTACTTGAGGCACCTGTTTTCTCCTAGAGCTAGAGCGAGGTGGTTTTGAAGTTGCCAGTCAACTTTAAGGCTGTTGTAGCTTGACTAATCTTACTTTTATAATGACTTGTAAACCAGCAAAGAACAAGCTGGTGTCATCGGCATATAAATAGTTGCTTTTATTTGCATATGGATGATGTCATCAACATAGATATAAAAAAAAATTGGTGTCTGAAATCGGGTTCCTTTTTTGGGACACCTAAAAGAACCACTCCATTGGAAAAGACTGTTCTTACCACAACACATTATTTCATATGAGGCTGTAAGAAACATAATGAATCCTTCTCCAAGTAAACAATAAACAGTCAATTTACTTAGTAGTAGTGCAGTTAAACCCCTTTATAAGAGGAATGCTCCATATGACAATTCTTGTCTTTTATTCAAGATGTCTCTTGCAAGCTGGGTGCCAAGTATGCATTTTCTTATAAACCCATATTTTAGTGTAGGCACTCTGGTGTCTCTTACATTTGTGTCTTTCATAAAGAGGTTCAACTGCATACTGTAGACTCTCGGCAAACTTCAACCTACTAAACGGAACTGCTGCTTAACTAGAAAAATTGACTCTGATATGATTGGTTCGGACCCTGCATACTGTACCCTTATTCATCTGTCAGTGAACAGAACTGCTGTCAAATGATACATATTTTTCTGGTCCGTTTAGGTTCCGTTTAATGAGAGTCTACTGTATATTGCAATATAGCTAGTCAAAAGCTCTACTTTAAATGATAGGTATCAGAATGTTTGTTGCTTTTACTTTATATCTCTTTACATTGGTTCAATCTTACAGAAAACTAATTATAACTTGCCTTGACATTACGCCAAACTGAAAAAATATTTGTACACTCATACCTCATTATAACAGTCGTATCTTGCACGAAAATAACTTTGTTATATATCAAAAAATTTGTTGTAAATGTAGAGTATTTCTAACTATATCTATTACAAGAGTATTCTTCGATTACTTCGTTATAACTGATATTTTGCTATATCCAGGTTCGTTATATTGAGGTGTGAGTGTATCCCCAGAGATTGTTTCGTGTGAACAAGATTTAAAGACTGGTTAACTTACCTCGTGAAATTAATTACTTGCTAGATGTCTGTTGCCAAGATATTTTCATTCTCCTGAAGTTAATATAGTTGTTGGTATAGTGAGATTTGAAAGTTAGTTTTCTCTTTTTCCTTCCCCCCCCCCCCTTTTTTTTGTAAATTTGATCAGAGCCGGACTTCTATGCCAAGCTTGCTGGCAGCATAGCACCTGAGATATATGGGCATGAAGATGTCAAAAAAGCACTTCTCCTTCTGCTTGTGGGAGGCATTGATCGCCACCCAAATGGCATGAAAATTCGAGGTGAGTTCCGATTTTATCTCACACTTTAGGTCTGTTTGTGTACATGCCTCTGTGAGGCAAAAATATTAAAAGGAATATCAGTGTTTATTGCGATTTCAGATGCCTTTTTCTTTTCTCATTGCATCTAGGCAACATCAACATTTGTCTAATGGGGGACCCTGGAGTGGCCAAATCACAGTTGCTGTCTTACATTGATCGACTGGCTCCAAGAAGTAAGCCAAACACTGTTTCTCTATAAGAGCTGTGTTATCCATTACATTCATTGGCCATTTAGCCACATTGAGCTTTAACGCTTTGCGGTCAAAGACGTACATGTACACCACCCACTAAGAGTGACAAAGACGGGTAAAGATGTACAAATACCACTCCTCGCGCCTCTCTCTCTTTATTCTAATGCTTTACTACTGCGGTACCCCACTATGGTAAACCATTTTTAATGGAAGGATTAGCACTTTAATGCTTGTGAACCCAGGCAACCGCTGCAAAGTTTCTCAATAAAGGCCATAGGCTTCCAGCGCCAGTGTTTCTTTAACACATTGCGCCGTCCTGGTGGCCTTGTTTCAAAATGCATAGTAGGCCGACAATGGCTACTGCGGTCGAATGCACGAAAGGGCCACCCCTCCCCCCCCCCGCTTTCCGAAAAGAAAAAAAAGGGGAAAGGAAGCTATTGTTGCTTTTAATGTGCTATATTAAAAAGGGGTTCCACCTGAACATCATTACCGTTGAGGCCATATGAGAAAGAGTGGCGGCACCGCTAGATCTGTAACAGAAGAAAATCTTTGCTTTGCAATCACGTGACAGCTTCACACTGAGAATGGCACATTTGGTTTCGATATACATACCGTAATTACTCGAATCTAACGCGCACCTTTTTTCCGGTTAAGCGAGTTCATAAATCGCATGCGCGCTTAAAACGAGTGCGAAAAAAAAAATGAATACGGTCATTCTATTGCCATCGGCATTTCCAAAATGGCCGCCCCCTACGTGCTTCGGCATAGTGCGTCGGCCATTTCTGCCTATGTGTTTCCCATGTGCGGCACCTCGTATGTGTGCTGAGGAGTTCGTCATTTTGTAGCATATTAGCATCGACGGCATGAAAGAGCCGACTCCAGAAACTCGAGTGCACCACGATGCCGCTTTTAAAAGAAAAGCCATCGCATGTGCCGAAACAGACGGAAATCAGGCCGCATCGCGGTCGTTCGGAGTTCCCAAATTGTGCGTGTGGGACTGGCGAAAACAAAAGCAGAAGATTGTCTAAGATTCATGCAAAGGCTTCAGTGGACCACAGCAGGGTTGGTTTCCGCAAATTGAAGAGCTGCTCGCCGAGTATGTGCTTGAGCAGCGAGCGGCACAGCGGCCCGTGACGACAGAACTGCTCTAAGTGTGGGCTATGCAGTTAGCTTTAGAAAAAGGGCTAACTTTAGAAAAAGTTGAAAGCGTGCAGGTGCTGGCTAACTAACTTTATGAAGAGGAAAGGCTTTTCCCTCCGAAAGCGAACGGGCATGCGCCAAAACTTGCCGGAGGAGTACGAAGAAAAGCTTCACAGTTTCCAGAGGTTCGTCCTAAACTTGCGGCACAACAACGGCTACCTGTTTGGGCAAATCAGGAATGCCGATCAAACGCCTCTTTACTTCGACATGCCTGGCACCACAACCGTCAAGAAGAAGGGGGCGAAGCAAGTTCGCATGCTGACATTGGACCACGGTAAAACAAGAGTGACGGCAATGCTCCGTTGCATGTCAGATAGGCACAAGCTTCCCCCGTACCTGATATTTAAACGGAAGACACTCCCAAAAGGAGTCGTTTTGCCGAATAGTGTGATCGTGCGGGCCAACGAGAAAAATGGGTGCGCGTTGCAATCGATGTCTAACTTTTTTTTTTCGTTGTGAAAACCGAGTGCGCGGTAGAATCGAGTAAATACGGTAGTTGATTGATTGATATGTGGGGTTAATGTCCCAAATCCACCATATGATTATGAAGACGCCGTAGTGAATTCTCTGGAAATTTCGACCACGTGGGGTTCATTAACGTGCGCCGAAATCTGAGCACAAGGGCCTACAACATTTTGTCCTCAATCGAAAGTGCAGCTGCTGCATCCAATATTCGATCCTGCAACATGCGGGTCAGCAGCCGAGTACCTTAGACACTAGACCACGGTGGCGGGGCCTACACACACAGTTCTAAACTTGCTAGCAAGAAGGAAATACTGAAAAAAAAAAAAACTGAAATGCTGAGAAGGAAATACTGGCATTTGGCTGCAATCTTGGAATGTGAGTTGCTGCCATACAGTTTCCTCGACACCGTAAACATAATTTTTCATGCAGAGCTTGCATCATTTCTACAGTGTACTGTTGCGAAAATACTTTTCCGAGAACACTACACTGCTGAAGCCACCCTGAAAGTTGATCGGTGGCATCACTGCTCAATCGCTGCACCGGCTCTCCATTTGCAGCTCCGAATCTGTTGCCTTTGACAATGCATGTAAACTAACCCGACTCTTAAGCTTCCATAGTGTTTGAAACCGCAGTCTTCCACCTTCTCCCTGGTCTGGAGAATAAAGTTGCGGAGCAAGCTTAAAAGCTGAGCTTTCCCACTGTGCTCGAGTTTCTCTGCTTTATTCGTCGCCGCTTTGCAAGCGGTCACAATCGCTCCAGGTTACCATAAGCAAGGCTGATTAGGTTTACGGAAACCTTGTTTTGGTGCTTCCAGTATGGCAAAACTAAAGCATTATAGAAGAATCGTCACACTCATTGGCTCACAGCATCTTTGACAGAGTTGTAGTGCTGCTATTCTTTTTCGATGAAAAAAAAAAACTTTCCTGAAGCAGCAAATGCTTTGACCGGTCCATAACAAGATTGCTCGTTTCCATCCGTAACTGCATCGGCCAGTCACAGCAGAATAAAGGCATAAACAAGTGGTGTAATGTTATAGGACCCCTGTTCAGTGCTAGCATGCTCTGCAATGCTACAGCACAAGGTGCGAAAGTATCGCATAGGCGGCTCACACGGCTAAGAGCCTACAAGGAAAATGGTCACAGCAGAAGTGTTGGAAAATTTTCACATGCTTGTTACATTCCTTCGTAACCTTTTTATTCCCCATTACAATAACTGAGTGCTTACTCTGGTGAAGGAAGACTTTGCTTTAGTTGTTGGTTTCCTTAGCGTGCAGCCAACAGTGACCACTGTCAAAAGTGGGAGGGCGGCTCTGCCCCCCCCCCCCCTAACTTTTCTCAGTGGTGGGGCTCTGCCCCCCCCCCCTCTCGGCTGATATGTCTATGGGGTGGGGGGGGGCACACCCGCGCATGCGCCTGCAGCGGCAAAAACGGCGGCAACGCCGGCTCGTGGTGCTCGGGCCCGCCTGCATGAGCGTTTGCTCTCGCCTTGTTGTTGCCAGGCCCACTAGCGCGACGGTAGCACCGGCGGGGTGCCCGCAGAAGATGCATGCTCATGCCAAAAGGACAAAATCTGGGAAAAAATTTCTGATTGTCCGTGAGCAAAATTCGTTATACCTAGGTCGTCTACTGCTGCTACTTTGTTACATAGAGGTCGCGAATACATGTGCTTCCATGGCACAATGACGGGAAATAAAAAGACTTCTTTATATTGCTACCTGCATGTAATGGGTTGGGAGCAAAAGTTGCTCTCACCCTGAAAAAGAAAAGATCGCGTACGTCTTCTTCGCTCGCGATCCAGCCGCGATGGACGCGCTTTTCAAGAGCTGGCTACATCTTGGCTATTTAAAAGCCCCTTGCACTTCTGAAGTTTTGTGACAAACTGGTGGAGTTGCTGGGTAACCCTTGCGGATGTTGCAGACCCCTCCAGGGAGTCGCCCTATAGGTCCAGTCTCAGTTAGCACCCCAGTGCATCGAACCAGCCGCTGAATGAGGGGATTGCCTCCGGAAGTCAACGACACGGATCACACCACTTCAATAGGTATGATTGGTGCTTCGGTTCAAACAGCTTCAACCGACACAAGAACCGCGATTCCGAACACGTATACGTTGGAGAATCCCCGGGTCCCGACTACGTTCCGGGGCACGGAGCACGAAGACCTCAAACACTGGCTGGCCGATTTCGAGCGCGTAGCCGCCTTAAATCAATGGGACAACGCGGCCAAACTGGAATGTGTCTACTTCAACCCAGAGGACCGGGTGCGTACGTGTTACCGGAATCGCGAGGAACACCTGACGTTGTGGCACGAGTTGCATCGTAGGCTTCTGGAGACCTACCTATACAAGTGCCGATCGTCAAGAACTAGCGGAATGAGTGATTCAGGTCCGTGTCCAGTTGTGAAATGAAACGATTACCATTTACGTGGAAGACATCACATGCCTCTTCCGATGAGCTGACCCACGAATGCCGGAGGATAAAAAGTTGCGTCATGTGATGCGTGGTGTTAAAGAGGAGCTCTTTGCTGGCCTCGTGCAGAGCCCTCCTAAGATCGTCGCGGAGTTCTTGGCAGAGGCTGTGACAATGGAAAAGTTGCTGCAGCAATGTTCCAGCATGTATGACAGACAAATAAATGGCATGTGCGCTGCGGACATTCTCGCCACAACTGGAACCAATGACTGCCTACGGTAAACTTATTCGTTCTGTGGTGCGCGAAGAGCTGCAGAAGGCCGGCATGACACCTCATCCCAAGTCTGGCTCAATTGCAGCGGTTATCAGAGAAGAGCTGCACCAGGCACTACGGGGCCCCTCGCCTCGTGTAACCTCCGCGCCAGCCCACACTGACTACTGCTGTGAGACGACCACCTATGCCTAAGCCATTGTTAGTTCGCGCTCCTCCCACCGTGTTGCTCCAGTTGGCGCAGCCAACAGAGTACTACGACGATAGGTATGCGTCGCCATCATTTGTCCGTGCCGCCCCAATCGGCCGTTATTCGGAGCAGCCAGTTCATTACGTCGATGATAGGTGCACGTCCCCTCGGAAGTTAGATATTTGGCGTACTTCCAATTGCCGGCCTAACAGCCGGCATAGCAGTGGCCGAAACGAACTTAGAGCACCTTTTGAAACAAGACATTTGTGTAGCCAGAAGTGTCATACAGTTTCGTGGTGGCCGATCACAGTTGCTTGTTACCAGCTTTAGCAACTAGCACCGACACCTCTTTCGCGGCACTTCTATCGCTTTTGCCAGCGCAATAGAAGAAATTGGCAACTGTTTCGCATCGAAGGACACCGACGCCACAGACACTGCATTCGGTAATATCGACATTAATCCTGCGCTATCGATCAGTAACCAGACTGCACTGCACACGCTCTTCTAATTTCGATCCTGCTTCGCAAGTTCTTCTAAGGTGCGCCAGACATCCATCCCACAGCACAGAATAATCACGTACAACGACACACGCCCGATCAACCAGCATCCTTACCGTGTGTCGATAAAAGAACGCGAAGCGTTACGTACACAAGTCCGAGAGATGCTTGCAGATGGTGTCATCGAACCATCCAGCAGCCCATGGTCGTCTCCGGTTGTCCTGGTCAAAAAGAAAGACGAGACACTATGCTTTTGTGTCGACTACCGGAAGCTTAACAACGTGGCCAAAAAGGACGTGTACCCGCTGCCGCATATCGAGGACTCGTTGGATAGACTTCGCCATGCCCAATATTTGTCTTCTCTGGATTGGAAAAGTGGGTATTGGCCAATTGAGGTAGATGAGCGAGACCGCGAGAAAACAGCCTTCGTGGCTCCAGACGGCCTCTATCAATTTTTGGTGCTTCCTTTTGGCTTGAGTTCAGCGTCGGCAGCCTTCCAGCGAATGATAGACACTGTCCTCACAGGGTTGAAGTGGCAGACTTATCTTGTCTACCTTGACAATGTGGTGGTCTTTTCTGCCACGTTCGAGCAGCATCTTCACCGCTTGCGTAGTGTGATGGAGGCTATCCGATCGGCGAACCTCACACTAAAGCCACAGAAGTGCCACTTCTGTTATGAGGAACTCGCTTTTCTTGGGCATGCAGTGAGTGCCGAAGGAGTCCGTCCCGATCCAAACAAACTTGCCGCTGTTGCCGTATTTCCAGCTCCTGTCAATAAGAAGGCCCTCCGGCGCTTTCTTGGTTTGTGTGCCTACTATCGCAGGTTCATTGACGGCGTTTCACGGATAGCGGAACCCCTGACACGTTTGTGTGGGAAAACGAGCAACAAGCAGCATTTGATGAACTGCGACCGCACATGCAATCAGCGCCAGTTCTCGCTCCTTTCGACGATTATGCTGACACGGGATGCATACTGTCACCAGCTACGTTGGTCTCGGTGCAGTGCTAGTTCAGCGTCAAAATGGCATCGAAAGATTCATAGCTTACGTCAGTCGCTCCCTATCCCGTGCCGAGGTGAATTATTCCACTATGGAGAAAGAGTGCCTCGCAGTAGTGTTAGCAATCACCAAGTTTCGCCCGTACCTTTACGGTCGTCCCTTCAAGATAGTGACAGACCACCACGCCCCCTGTTGGTCGGCAAACATGCGAGACCCTTCAGGACGACTAGCACGGTGAAGCTTGAGGCTGCAGGAATTTGATGTCACCATCCTTTACAAGTCCGGCTGTTAGCATGAAAACGCTGACTCATTGTCGCGTGCACCGTTTCGTCTCGTCAGTCAGGGAGCAGAGGATGACAAAGGCTTCCTGGGAGCCATTCGCTCGTTGGACCCGAGCAGATGATGAAATTCGACCAATCATTCATCACTTGAAGGCCCATGACACAACCATACCATGTTATCTCTCACGCTCGTTGACGTTTTGCCTGCGAGACGGCGTGCTATACAAGAAGAGCGCACGTTCGAACAACCATGCCTAGCTCCTGGTGGTTCCTCGGTACATGCGAGGCGACATCCTCTTCGCTTGGCATGACGAACCCACGTCTGGCCACCTAGGCTACTCACGTACACTTGCCAGATAGAGCGAGAAGTACTATTGGTCTGGACTTTCGACATGCGTCAAACAGTACGTCAAAGGCTGTCGGGAAACAGTACCGAAAGCAATCATCTGTTAAGACGGCTGGCTTATTTCAGCCAATTGAAGCACCCTGTACGCCGTTCGAACGAGTAGGCATGGACATTCTCAGCCCATTTTCCCTGTCTTCTGACGGCAACAAATGGTTGATCGTAGCGACCGATTATTTAACACGCTACGCTGAGACACAGGCGATCCCACGAGCTACGTCCTCTAAGGTAGCGCAATTTTTCATGCACCACATGATGTTTATCACGGTGCACCTTTTAGCGTTGTGACAGAGAGGCACAGCATTCATGGCACAGCTTATCGAAGAAGTTTTTGAACCAAGAAACACCAGGCATCGAAAGACAACCGCGTACCATCAGCAAACGAACAGGCTTGTTGAGCGGCTGAATAAGACACTCGCAGACATGATCGCTATGTACATCGATGTACAGCACAAGACATCAGACTGGATCTTGCTTTCCGTGACCTTTGCGTATAACTTTGCCCAGCAAAAGACCATGGGATTCATGCCATGTTGGCTTCTCTGCGGCCGCGAAGTGCAGACTATGCTTGCCTTCATGCTACAATGTCAAGACAATGATGAGTTGGCAACTGACGCCGAGGAGTTCGCAAAGTGTGCCGAGGAAGCTAAACAGCTTGCACGACTGCACATCGGCCAGCAGCAGCAAGCAGGTGCACCATGCTATAATACGCGCCACAGGGACGTAGTCTACAACCCCGGAGACCAAGTTTGGGTGTGGACACCTGTTCGCTGCCGAAGCCTCTGTGAAAAGCTGCTTAGCCGGTATTTCGGTCCATACAATGTGCTACGCCGCATCAGTGACGTTAACTACGAAGCGGTCCCAGACTCGACAACACTGCAGGCACGGACCAGCACACGACCGAGCCCAGACGTTGTTCATGTTGTGCGCATGAAACCATTCATTGTGCGTTCGTAATTTTCTTTTTTTTTTATCATTCACCGGTCTTTGTGTTCTTTATTCATTTTCGTAAACTTTCTTGCTCGTTCATTGACATTTTTCTTGTTGTCACGATCTTTATTTTTTACTTTCCGTTTATCTGGAATTTCTATTTTCTTTTTTTTTTCACGCCCCTGTGTTATAGCATCGGGGCAATGCTATGTCGTTTCTTTTCATCTCTTTCATCTTTTCTTTTGTTTTTTTTTCGAAAGGGGGATAATGCAACCTTCAAGTAATGGGTTGGGAGCAAGAGCGGTTCTCACCCTAAAAAAAAAGAAAAGAAGTTCGAGTGCATCTTCTTCGCTCGAGTTCCAGCCGCGACGGACGCACTTTTCAAGAGCTGGCTACATCTTGGCTAATTAAAAGCCCCTTGCACTTCTGAACTCTCAGGACAATATCTGACAATATCGAGAAATTCGTTATAAGGAGGTTTGTCACAAGCAAGTTAAACCGTATATACACACGGGCAAAACACTGGGGAAAAAATGAGAAATAACAAAAAAATAGTGCTGAGAAAATACAAAAAAATGAAGAGAAAAAAAAGGCTACCTAGCTCTGTACTTCCTTCAGGCTTAATACAACTAATACAAGCTGCCTTAACTAAAAAAAGAAAAAACTTTATGACGTTATCTACTATTTCTGGAAAAGTTTGGGGTTGTTCGTGGGCTTATTCAGGCAGCCTGCACCCATTTTTTTGGGCAAGACTGACTGTTGCTGCCCATATTCCTAGTTTTTCGATTGTAGTATGCTCGGATAATATAGCTGTTTTGTGTGGTCTCCTCCAAGTCATATAATCAAGGTCCCACTGTATGCCACATAGTATCTAACATTTTCAGTGGGTGCATTTTCCACCGGCTGCACATGCGGTAGTTACTTTAGTGCTTGGGGGACCTGTTTTAGCAGTTGTGTGAGAGGACTGTGACAAGATGTGCTCTGTTGTTGTTCACATAGTTGCATCCAACATCTTGTGTTCGCGCTGTCAGAATTGAATATCAGAATTGTTTGGTTTGTGCGAGTGGCACTACACTGCTCAGTGTAGCTAAGCGATATCTATTGATCACAACTTTAACAGCATGTTTCTACACAGTGGATTTTCAAGTTGCTCTCTTGGTTGCCACAAAGAGAGCTTACAACATGCTTCTCCGTTTTTGTTTCCAGGCCAGTATACAACAGGTCGTGGCTCATCTGGTGTTGGTCTCACAGCATCGGTCATGAAGGACCCCCTGACTGGTGAAATGACACTCGAAGGAGGTGCACTTGTGCTAGCAGATCGTGGCGTATGTTGTATTGATGAGTTTGACAAAATGATGGACAGTGATCGAACTGCAATACATGAGGTCATGGAGCAACAGACCATTTCCATTGCAAAGGTGCAGTTATCTCTGTGTCATATTTGCCGTCATTGACTGCGAAGCAGTTCTATGCTTATAATTGCTGTGTTAGCTTAGAAGCATTCTGTCGGCAACCTATGATACTTTAGCAGAGTGTTCCTTGCTAGTGTCAGTTGTGCAACAAATATTTCATTAAACTAAGATACTTAATACTGGGCAAGACAGTGATGTGTGTGCTGCCTCGAATTGTGGTTTTTGTTAGTAACTGCTCTGAATTTGCTCTAAAATGGCACTCAGAAAAGTGAAAATAAGCAACTTTAACTGTGGCCCACCTTCAAGCCCTAAAGAAAGTAAAAACAATTTGTATACTATCATTTTAGCATGCCAGTATGCAACTTTGTTGGCTCTATGTTATTTTTGCAACAAGAACTGGCATAATAAGTTTTCAGTTAATTAAGCTATTTTCAATTTCACGTGCCGGCTGATATGTAAAATTGGCAGGGACAGTATTTTAATTATATAGCTCATACAATCTGCATTCAGCAGGCAACTTAATCATTAGTTTCTTGTAATTTATGTTCATTATAAGCTGTGAAATATTTTTCATAAAAAGTATTATTATTTATATGTGACACTTTTGTGTTTTTTGATTTCGGGGAGTTGTATGGCATATTTTGCAATTTGCTCCTAAAACACCAATAGGTGCTTTAAACTATCATTTTGCCTGCTACAAAACCATTTGTGGCTGCTCCAAAGAGTAAAAGTTGCTTTTATCACTGGAAAGATATTTAAAATTCTTATAACAGTTTTACATAAAAAAAATTTTGTGTGCTAGATAAAACTTGGTATTATGGGGAGGATGTTCAGTAGCTCTGCCAATTTTCTGGGCATTTAGGACTACCGTATGAAGGCAGCATTGTTGCATAATACTAATTGGGTAATTGTAATTGCCGGGCCCACAAAGGTCACTTCGCTCACTGCACAGGCCCTCCTTTCAAAAAAAAGCGCACTTTTCATACACTGCAAAGTAACAACTGGGACACTTGTTAGTTTGCACTCATCAGTACCTGTGATTACATTTCGTGCGTCGTTTTTTTTTTTAACAGCTTGTTCAGTGTCGAGCTGTAAACATTGTTAGTTCTCTCTTGTCCTGTGTGAATTGTTTTCGTGTCTCATTTGTGCATCAGCAGCATACTGCACATTTTGGTCTGCTTGCCGTTATCAGTGTTACATTCCACGTTCTTGCTATCGCATTTATTGCTTTGCCTGTGCGGCGAAACTGTGACTTTTTTTTTTCTTCAAATGGGCGGCTTTTCAGTGCGATCGCGCACATACGTGTAGACTAGTCGCGGCCTCCGCACCAGCCCTAGTGACAACCGAGCGGACCATGCTCAAATCAGCCAGTGGCTGATACAATGGCAGTGACAAGTGATTTTTAGCTAGTGCCGTCGTTTGTCAAAAAAATTTTTATCTGACTTCGAGAATTTATTTTAAATTACAGGTCATGTGCTGCGCTCTAATATTTGGCTTGCACGTTCACGATCGCCTCGACTATCAATCGGCAGCATTTTCTGACTATGCTCAAAAACTGTTGGGCCCCTTTGAATATTAAGTGGGGCTTCGCGGCAGATAGGATTTCTCCTGTGTAGCTGCTTTCACAGCTTACCACCCCTACATTGCAATGAGACCACCCTTACAAGGAGTTACATGAAGACTAATATACAGCTATTCGTCCATTCCAAATTCTTTGAAATTTTGAATAATTTAAATTGGTATAAAAGAAAATTCGGATATTCACACAAGCCTGCATAATTAAAACTGCTCTATTGCATAAATTCGAAAATTCGTACTTTTTGCTTGACCATGCTAAAAAATATCTGCTATTTTTGCCACATATAGCTGAACACTGGTGTTTTTATGACACTCAGGGTCTCTTATGCATCTGCCTCAGTCGACTCCAGCCAAAAGCCATCGTCTTTCATTTTCTATGTCGATGTACTGAACCCCTCGCACCCCTCTCTGAAAGCGTTTTGCACAGAAAGTGATTTTGTAATGCCTCCAGGAGGCATTGTGAGCTTACTGCTTTTCATTTTGATTGCGCTGCCTCAGAGACTGGTCCACCTTTAACCAAGCAATGATGGAACGTGACGTGTCATCACAAATTTTAGCTATTTGTCACGTGATGCTCATTGTTTGCCGCTGTGATTTATAACACAACTTAATTGTTATGGATGCAAAGCAATGATGCTGCTATGACTTTGAGAAACAGTAAACATTACGACACAAGTTGGTATGTTGCTCAAAGTCGTAGTTATGGAAACTTATAAGAATGGAACAATATCCTGGGGTCACATTAAGTGTAAATTACAATTGAAGGCCTACTCTAACAGATTGTGAGAAGAGCCTGCACCACTACTGTATACAGTGGTATCTTATGCTTTTTATTTCTTGCTTGTTGCAGGCTGGCATTATGACTACTCTGAATGCACGCACATCTATTTTGGCTGCAGCCAATCCTGCATACGGTCGCTACAACCCAAAACGCTCCATTGAGCAGAATGTCCAACTGCCTGCTGCACTTCTGTCACGTTTTGACCTGTTGTGGCTCATACAAGACAAACCTGACCGAGATAATGACCTGAGGTGTGTGTCTAGCTTGTGTAACAGTTATTTGAACATTTGTATGTGGTATGTGCTGTTGTGCCAAATATGGCAGAAATAACAATTATCGTGTATTATTGTGACTGGGAGACTAGAATGTGTGTGGATACATTGTTCAGTTGGCTTTCAATAGTTTGACCCATAAGGCACACTGCTGATTCACTTGGTAGCATGCCTCCTATAAAGGAGTTCAACTGTATTGCTTTTTGTGCCTGAATCATCAAGACTCAGTGCATTGCCCTTTGTTCGTTCTCCTCAGACTGGCAAACCACATCACCTTTGTGCACAAGAACTGCTCGGAGCCACCTCAGGGCACGCATAAGCCACTGGACATGCGTCTCATGCGGCGTTACATTGCACTGTGTAAGAGTAAACAACCTGTGGTTCCTGAGGAATTGACCGATTACATTGTGAGCGCATACGTTGAAATGCGCAAAGAAGCACGTAACAGCAAAGATGCCACCTTTATGTCACCCAGGACACTGCTAGCGATTCTGCGCCTTTCCACAGCTCTGGTATGCCTTTCTCACAAAATTTCTTTTTTATACATCTTATTTGTACATACATTCAAACCTCATTATAACAAAGTTGCATCTCACTCTAAAATAACTTTGTTATATTCAAAAATTTGTTATAAAGATATAATCTTAACACTGCAGCTATTGCAAGACTATTCTTCATTCACTTTGCTATAACCGCATTCGTTATATCGAGGTATGAGTGTATTGATTTGTGAATACCTTGAGTATTCTACAATAAGTTTTTAGCTGTGTACAGCAGAATTCGTCTGCTAAGTTCCTCAATGCTGCATCTTCCTGGCTGTTGCATTGTTTTATGCTGGTCTCAATCAACGTATCACGCAACATTGCATGTTTTTTTTATCATGTAAAATTAGGTGCAGTTCAATACTATTCAGGTGCCCCCCTCCGTCTCTTATTTTGTGCTTTTTGTCTATATTTACTTTCAGGTCTCTTCTAGGATATCAGTGGGGCTCTGCTTTAGTGTTTCCTGTAAAGTTTATTTGCATCAGAGCCAAATCTGCTAAGTTCTCAGTAGTGAATGAGGAATCGTGCAAAATAGAACTTTATAAACAGTTGAAATAGAGAAATGTTAAGGTATTGTCCTCTGAAGACTGTGGCTGTGGTGGATTTTTGTGGTGTCTGCGATTTTTGCTCTTCTTATCAACTAAACAAAATTTTCAGACAAAAGCTAAAGCCATCTAGAAATGCAAGTGTAATTCACAAGCACTCAGTTTGTGACTGAACAGCATCTTGGTGGTCGTGCACCTTTTAGTATTAGCATAAAGGGTCCCTGAAACTTTTTTCACTTTCTGTTTTTGATTAGACCTCTACTGGAGCAAATACGTGACACCATAATTCAATCGAAACAGCCCTTATTAATTGAGCTACGAGTAATATATAGGTACCCTCTTGCTCTACTCCGCCTTTGACCTTCGACCTCACCTCAACCCTTCCTTCGAGCGCTTGGGGCAGAGCTCCACCTTCACGAGGCCTGCGTGACGCATTTCACGGCCAGTCAGACGAGCTGCCATGGTGATGTCAAATGGACAGAGCATGTCGCTGTGTGAATGGCGGTTGAAAATGCGTTGGCCGAGTCGCAGCCATCTACTGCGATTCGCAGCTTTAAAGCTTAATAAGATACACAGTTTACGCAGAAAGCTCAAGTTGGTTTGTAAACGACCCTTGGGACTTGGTCTACCGGCCCAATGTTTTTGTACAAAATCATCAAAACCGTTTCAGGGTGAGTGGGCGAAGCTCTGGAAGTAAACCTGGCAAGCCATGAATCCTCCGTACATTTCGCCCACTCGATTTTACTTGCTCCCTGTAGCGTACATCGCCGCACGTAATCGAACTAGTGCCTTCCACCAGTGACATGTGCAATATGTGTCATCATTCCTATTTTAAAATATCTTGCATCTTTCATCATCAACTACAAGTGCCGTCGTCTAGTTATAACATCTTGCATCTTTTCATGGATGGATGGATGGATGCATGGATGTGGCTGTACCCTTTAGATCGGGCGGCGGCTAACGCCACCTAGCCGTAATACTTAGTGAACTAACCACTAGATTTATCTTTTTTTTTCCCTTTAAATGGTGAAGTTGAGGACTGGTACTTTGCAGTGAAGGGTTTAATTTTTTCTCGTGCCTTGACTTTAGCCACCGATCAGATAACTTCCTTCTTGTTAATTCTACCCGCTTAATGTCTATTTTGCCCTCCTTGTCTCTAAAACCCCAGTGCTTCGAAAAACTCTGCCCCATCATCCTGAACTATAGGGTGAAGCCCTTTACAGAACATTATCAAGTGTTCGGCAGTTTCATCTGTCTCTCCACACGCACTGCATACCGTGTCTACCCCTTCGTATTTGGCCCGATATGTCTTGGCTCGCAGTACTCCCATCCTGGCCTCAAACAGTAGAGAACTACCCCAAGTATTATCATAGATCCTTTCCTTGGAAATTTCCTGCTTAAAAGTTCGATAGATCTCTATTGCGGACTTGTTAATCATGCCACTTCTCCACATATCGGTATCAGCTTCCTTCACCTTCTTATTAATTAACTGATAATTCTTTTTGGTTTGGCCCTCTGCTGTTTTCCAAGTAT
This sequence comes from Rhipicephalus microplus, assembly GCF_043290135.1. Taxonomy (NCBI): domain Eukaryota; kingdom Metazoa; phylum Arthropoda; class Arachnida; order Ixodida; family Ixodidae; genus Rhipicephalus; species Rhipicephalus microplus. Next base: position 246,568,867 of record NC_134700.1, on the reverse strand, counting down.
TTACCAGTCAATTTTCTGGTTCGCTTCTTTCATTTTGTATCGACATTCTTTATGTACAAGTAGCTGAATACCTTCCTAGCCCAATGCTCCTCCTTCATTTCTCTCAATCGCTTCTCCAATTTTATCTTGCTGCTAGCTTCCCTGCTCTCAAATGATGTTCACCCCATATCACCTTGTACTCCCTGATTTGGTGTATTCCCGTGAGCTCCTAAGGCAAGCCTACCTATTCCGCGTTGCTTAATTTCTAATCTTGCTTGAACTTCTGATCTCATGCACAAGACCGCATTGCCGAACGTCAGACCAGGAACCATGATCCCTTTCCATATTTCTCTCACATCATCATACCTATTGTAATTTTTATGCCTATTGTACATACAGGGGACGGTACCGCGATCTAGTCAACACTGCAAGAACTAAATGAGGTGGCTACATACAGGGGACGCACAGCCCATGCCTTAAGGAGCTTCGCCCCTAAAAAAGAGTGTGCACTGGAATCAGAAATTTGTGTTGGTTGCAACTTTGAAGGTTTCTTTATTCTGAGTTGATTGCAAAGAAATGCAAAGAAATTCTGAGTGCAGTGGTCCAGTATTTTAATATGGCTAGTTACAACCTCAGTGAGCTCAAACTTACCTTAACATATACCGTATGTACATGCGTAATCAACCCACATTTTTTTGTTTTTAAAGAAAAGTTGAGGCCGATTTGGGAAAGGGTTCTCTATGCAGGAGAAAAAAAGTCACGAGAATGACAACAGCAAAAATTTCACATGACTATTAAGCAACTCACCGTTCAGTCGCTGCTGGCCTTCAATTCAATGGCAGGATTAGAGCTCTAAATCTAAACCTATTAGGGAAAATCTAAACCTATTAGAGAACTTCACTCTCTCTGCAAGAGGAAATTGTCCTTGCTTTGGCCTGCGAAATGTGCGACCAACCTCTTTTGCAGCCCACAGCTCTTCTTGTTTTTTCCAGTAACTAACGCACGCGGATATATGGAGAAATGTCATCCAGCCGCTTGGTTTCCATGCACCCAGCAGATGCTCGACCAAGTTTAAAACTGACCGGGTAGCTAGCATACCAGCTGATCAGGCCCCGCGCAGCAGGTGTCTTAATTTCACTACAGCAAGTGCGATAAAAAAAAAAATGCAGCGTCGGATGGCGGTGGGCTCCATTGCGCCTTGTTTTTGCGCTGCTGTGCTTGCAAGGCACTGTAAGTAAAGAGTTTTTTTTTTTTTTTTTTGCATTCGACAGGTGGTACTCTGCCCCAAAAGGCGCAACTTTTGAACCTTGATCGACGTTATTTACGGTCGCACTGCTTTCACCTGTTTAGCATGGTTGTTAAATTATGTTTTGACACCTATTGTGTCATTAATTTGTGATATATATATAAACAATTAAGTGCTAACATAGGACCCGGAAGTAAAAGTTAAAAAAAATCAAGCACGTAGGAAAAATTGTTTTGTAAAGGACTGACGTTTCGGCCGCGGGACCGGCCTCCAACGAAGGCCGGTCCCGCGGCCGAAACGTCAGTCCTTTACAAAACAATTTTTCCTACGTGCTTGATTTTTTTTTAACTATATATACTATATATATATATATCCAAGGACCAAAGTGTGCAATGGGTTCATTATGTGAGTAAATATGGTGTCAATGAAACTTCTGGTCTCTAAGAAACAGAAAATATAGCCACACCTTAATTGGCAAGTTTGATACACCCTAAACAATAAGCAAAAAACGATTCAAAGCGAGCTATCGAATCAGTCTGATGTAGTAGGTACATAATGACAACCATCAAAACTAAAGCCTCGTATCTAAGGATTCCTAACTGCTCAGATCACCCTGAAATTTGCTTATCCTTAGCTTCCACTCACTTGCGACATGCATGACTCAGTGGAATGCCCCGCCCCACTTTCTCTCCTTGCGGAAAAATTGGTGCAAGGTAGATTTGATCTCTCTTATGCTGCAGGCTAGGCTTCGACTGGTTGAAGTTGTCGAAAAAGATGACGTTAATGAGGCCATGCGTCTCATGGAAATGTCAAGAGACTCCCTTGCGCAGCACACCGAGTCTGGCGGCAGGTAAGCGTGATCACACTGTTATAACTGTGGCGCCTACGTTTGAACAAATAGTGACACAAATTAAGCACTATGTTTAATTCATGTGTCCTCAATGCATGGCCAGAACTGAACTTGTGTTAATTCACTCATTATAATTAAAAAGGAGAGTGTAACATGGGGCAAGTTGGTGCATAGCATTACGAAATGTTTGCAGGGCTACTGAGACAGGAGAGAAGAAATGAGGAAGGGCAGGACAGAGCCTCCAACCTTCAACTAGTTTACTTTCTGCACATTACCGAAATATAGAATTTCCAAATACTATAGGCACCAAGAGCCTTCAGGGTGCAGTACAATGAAGCTATCGTATAGTGCAATAAACACAACTATCGCACAGCACTGTCAAAAAATAGGAATTCACTTCTATAAAAACCTTTTAGAGACACCGACATATCCATCCCCTTTTTACTGTATGTCCTATACTCAAACCTCGACATAAAGAACCCGGAATGCAGTAAATAAAAAGTATTCTTGGAATATATAGAGTGTTAGAAATAACCCTTTATAACGAATTTGAAGAAATAACTAACTTAATTTCGTGCAAGGTGCAACTTTGTTAATGAGGTTTGAGCGTGCACCTCAAGTACTTCATATGTAAATATTTTCCCACTTCTTCCTGTCAGACGAGTTTCTCAGCACAATGGTGTGCAGCTGTGCAAAGCACAGTAGAACAGCAGGTGTGAACCTACACCATTCTTAATACCTATATATGCACCCTAAGGTGATCATTAACGCATTGACCGGTTTGGCCTGTGTACGACTTTCCACAGCTTACATACAGAATGGGGATGGATGCATCAGAGTCCCTTCGATCTCTCTGTACAAGAGTGAATGCCTATGCCTATATAGTGCTGTGCCAGAGCTTTTTTTTTTTTTTTTTTCCCTATGAGATAGCTTGCTTGTGCTGTACCTTAAAAGCTCTGTGCGCTTTTCTTCGTCTCAGTTGCATCACAAATATTTCATTTTGAAACATTGAGGAAATATCGTTTAAAATAAGACTGTTGCCAGTTTTGCTTCGACAGCTGCCCTGGCTTTTCAACATTTGCACTCAACATTCTGCCTATTGCAACAGTGAAGCAACTAAACTGCACATTTGAAAGTGAGGCACTGTAAAAAAAAATTTTGGCAGTTTCCCTTTCATCGTTATATCAAGGAAAACACACCTGCTGTGAAAATGAGATTTTCTAATAATTGGTCTTCCAGGGTCCAGACAGTAACTGACAAGATCTTCGCGCTCATCCGAGACATGGTCACAGAATCTGGAGGCAAGACTGTGAAGATGACTGATGCCGTTGAGCGCTGCTCTTCACGTGGATTCCGTCCCAACCAGATTGAAGAAGCCATCGAAGAATATGAGGAACTCAATGTCTGGCAGGTCAACCAGGCTAGAACCAAGATCACCTTTGTCTGAGGCACAAGTCTTTCGTTAGCTACTTTTGTCTCGGCAAAGTTCGCTACTAATTTGTGGTGCAGTTTAAGTGCTCAAGGACTGTAAATAATGTATGAAACTGATCTTGTTCCTCAGTTCAACTTTTCTATTCACAACCAACTAGTAACCTTAGTGTGTTGTGGGGCAACATTTATCATAGTGCATCATGTATTTCAAAGGATTCTGTTTGCAATCTACTAAATATCAAGTCACTTGTCTGCTTAAAGCCTCCTTTACAAGCCTGCAAGAAATACCTTGTATGTTCCCATTTTTCAATTTTATATGTGTGCACCGATGCATTCTTCATACAGCAATGATTGAATGCATCTTTTGGAATGGTTAGGGCTAAGCCTCCCATTCCTTTTGTTTTCGTGCCTGTGGCAATGCACTGCACAACCAGCACACTCCACTGCCACTTTTGCGAGATGTCTTTTTTTTTTTTATCTAAACCTAATGTTTTATGTTTTCTTTCGTGTAAATAAAATTTGAATCTTAGGTGTACTTCAATTAATTGTACGTTTTATTTGAAACGATTTGGAAGCACAGCAAACTTTTCACAACCACACTTCTTTTTAGTGTGACAGTTACACAAACACTCATTGCTGGACACTGCAAAGCTGGTTCATGATTGTGACACATAGGTCCATAATTTGGAGGTACTCGTCGGCACCTTCAAGCAGTCTGTGGTCGCATATCTGTTTGTGAAGAATGATACAGGTTTCATTATTTTGTTGAACTCTTGACACTTGTGCATTCAACATGGAGCACTGCATGATTGGTACATATTGTTAAAACGCTTAAATAGTTTCCTTCGGTCTTGATAGATCACAACAAAAGTCATGAAGGCCATAGAAATGCTTACCTGTCTGGCTTCTGTGGGGCCTTGAGAACAGGAAGTCTGCCAGGCCTACATATGACAGATTCAGTAATGATACAGCTCTCAATGTGAGCATTGCAGACTCCTTCCTGTTTCCAAAACCTCAAGAGAAGTCAGAAAGGTCACAGTATCGACAATGTTCCTGGCATCCAATGATGTCGCAGCAGCTGAGTTTCAAGAAGCCTTTGTAGCATCAGAATCTGTACAAGGAAGCTATACAGATTGGATCAATGAATTATTTTTAGCCGACTCAGTCTTGCTACTTTACTAGCACACCCTGATATGCCCTTTACATCCAAACCAGAGGTCTGAAACTCGTTTCAGCTGGAGAACCACAGTCTCAAAATTAAGCAGAAGAGTGGTTACATAGGCTGGTTGGTATTGCATTTTTGAAAGAAATTTACTTTCTTGGTGTGCAGGGAACGCTTCAGAAAGAAAACGAATAGAACAGGGTGCTCTGTCCTATCTGTCTTCTTTCTGAAACGTTACCTGCACACTAACAAAGTAAATTTCTTTTAATAACTCAAAAATAAGTTCCCCATGAGCCATGACAGATGAGAAGAGAGAGTGAACAAAATGCCACCTAATGCTTTTATTAAAAAAAATGCATTTCTCATATCGCATATGGATCATTTCCAAAGGATTTAGTGTCAGGATTCTATAAAAATATTGATACTGATCTTCAGAATGACTCAAACCTGAACGCCGATTGTGAAGTATAGAGATTCTCTTTTACGGCTATGTTTCAACACAAGAGACCGCCCCATGGGGCACCTTATGAAAAAATGCTTGATACCAGTCTAACCTCCGTAGCTTACCCAAACACAGCATTTTTGATCACAATAGGTGAGCGAATAATGCAAGTACTGTTTAACAAAGTCGTGAACATTGTGGCTGATGAAGTTGCTGATGAAGTAATGCAGGCCAATATGAACATGGGCTTTTGTACATTCAGAAGGTTTACATTTGCGAGAGGAAATGACAATAGTTACTTACAGCAAGCTTCTCTGCTATTGCCGACTTCTGTTTGTCATCGTACTTGTTGCTCAACACAATGGCATCGTGCAGCTGGCTAAAAAGTTGCGATGCTGCAAAGCCTTCGAGCACAAGGTTCTACATAGAAAAGTAAGCGCCAAATAAATAAATGCACCTATGCACCTTTATGACAATACCACACTAACGAGCTGTACAGAGTACGACTGATTAATTTTCATCATAGAAAAAAAAAGAAAACTTCACAGAGTCTCTTAATGAAGCAGCATTGAAAACATATTAAATTTGTTCAGAGCAACCACAACACAATAGCGTTCTTGACACCAGTGCTTTCACATGGAGCAATAATACGAAAATTCCTCTAATTCAAGCTGGTACTCCTTTAAGGTTGTATCTAATAAAAGTAAAACAAGCTCTTAGATTTCGACTTTTTCCCCTTAATTTAAAAAAAATTGCATGCAACGCGACACCAGGAGCAGGCAAAAACAGTGCATTCTCCCGCTCGCCGTCATAACTACAAGCAATGCTGTAGTGTGATACATCACAGTCAACACAGATTCAACAGAAACCCCACCTATAACAATGTGAATGTGGAAAAAGGCTTTTGATCCTTTTGATTTGATGAGCGCAGCCTTTTTTTTTCTTCTCCACTCTTTTTGTGGCACTCGTCTGAGAAACAGCACCTGATTGCGGAGGCCATGAACTACCTGAAGAATTAGTGCAGTGCCATGAATTTTTGGCACAACTTTTCTGCAAAGTGTTTTTCAGGGCAACAAAATGGGCATATTGTGAAATATACTGCACTTTTCGCCCATGTGTGACAGGTATTTGGTAAAAAGACAAAGAAGTCTGCCGAAAACGACTGCCCACTGTTTGTACAAGGGCAGAGAGAATGAAGTACTCCTAGCTAGCTGTCAATCTGACTACCCCCTTTTTGGACTCTCTGCCAGCAAGATGCAACACTCTTATGTTCAAGTCCTGGCCACAACGGTGTATTCACAAAGCTGTTTCTATAACATAATTCCAAGTATCCAGCTAGTCAATAATAGTTACTCATTCGCGGTAGCACGATTTCGCATAGCTGAGCGCAGCCCATTAATCCGTAACTGCATCGTAAAATGGCAATCTAAGACACTAAGCCTCCGTTTCCACGGTATTCTTGAAAGACATGTGCTGCACAGCCTGTTACAGGGATACCATGGTGCAGCCAGGACAGCCAGCCCGCATCGGCAATGTTCACATCGAAGTGTCTTTTCAACTGAGGGAAGGAATTCACAAAAAATACAGATGATTTCATACACAAGTGGCTGTTTTGGTCAGAGGTACTTGATAAGAAAAAATTTCGAGGAGGGGGAAGGCTATAGTATGCTCAGTGCCCCCTGGCTGCGCCACTGGTAACTATGCAGCTTACGATGCTCAAGGCAGTTAATGGCTGTGCTCATGTGCCTCTGGATGCATAAAGCCGCTGACTTTGGGAATACAGCATGATGTGCCAAAAAGAGAGGATTCCATTTCTAGCTGACTTTGAAACATAGTTGTATATATTATGCCCCATCTGCACTATAATGCTTGGCTCCTTTGTTTGCAGGAGCCTCGACTATCAAATGGCAGCATTTTCTGACCTAGTTCAAGAAGTGCGGCAAGGCTGGGCCCCTTTAGGCCTATGGTACAAATACGTCTTTCTTGTCTTATGAAATGACAGCTATTGAGTTCCTTACCTCGACTGTTGCACTCAGCTTCTCGTATGAATTCGATGCACAGCTTGTAAGCACGTCATCGACCCACTGCTTTGGAATGATCTGCATAGAAGCATGTCACTGCTACATAAACGGCCACAACGAATCATTCTGACGTTTGTGAAACACACACATGAATTAAATCGTGCTCTAAAGATGTGAGGTAGACTTTGAAAGCTTGTATCTAGAGTGTCGGGTCATTCATCGCCATGTATGCCAGACATGGCAATTGACTATTACGAAGTTTTGCTATACACTTCGTGGCTTTTCACTAAACTGTTTCCAGTGTGTGTACAGAGGTATCACTTAGAAATCTGATCATTCAAAAATTTGTTGCACTGCTTCTTACAAGCTAATGAAAATAACATAGCTAGTGGTTTTACTATTTTCTTTAATAAGAAAGTTCGCTGTTTCTTTGGACATTCAAGAGATCTTTATTACTTGTGGGAACACGCAGGTTTATGAATGTTTTGTTTCAAAGTATTAAAATGCTACACAAGCGAAGACGACTAGGCACTCTGGTAACGCCTCCTTATCACCCGCTACACACATGGCTACACACATCAAATCCACTACTCATAATATATTTAGTCAAAGTTTTCTTAAGGAATCTTTTTCTATGAAATGTTTACAATGTAACAATTGTTACTGTCAAAAGAATGTCGGTAATGTGGTTCAGCTTTTGACGGTGCAGTTCCGAATTCAGCATCCGCCACACTGGTTTTTCAGCATTATTAGTCATGTATCGCTTTTGTAAAACTGTTTCAGTATTTTTTAATTTTTAATATGAAATGTCTACTTCTGCAAACTCTTGAGATGTACCCACTTGAGTTCTGAACACAATTTTGCTCGATGACTGCACTAGATGTACAAGGAAGTTGCAATTCGCCTTCCATTGCAACATTTTAAGTTATACGCATATAAACCTAAAATGTCCTCAACCAATCACTATAGCCACTCTTATACCGTGACACCTCCCACTGTCTGAAATTCAGAAACCCTAGCACTCAGTTTGGTTTTACAAGCAGAAACTAGCTCTGCAATGACAAACTGCTCAACACAAAATATGCAACGCAGAAATGACAACTCACCCCAGCAACTTCGGCCACATCTTGGGCAGTTACAGGTTCGTTATATTTAAGCCGAGAAACACTTTGGAAAAGGGTGATTGCTCTTCGCATGTCGCCTTCACATGCGTCCATAAGGAAGTCCAGCACCTGTACAGTCATTACAGAAGCGTCAAATTGAATGTGAATATCACATCATTAATTTCTAAGACATTTAAAGCCAGTGATGTACTGGTTGAGCATCATGTTCAGGTGCCACATACGTGCACCATGCAGTTTTTATAAAAGCATTGCCTTTGAATTTTACATAATGGCAAAATAACATGGAACAATTGCCCTACTTGCCTACTCTCAAACAAATATTATAGAGCATTTTTAGACAATGCGGATTTTAAATTAATTTTTATTATATTAGAGCCTTTCTTGTTTTTCCACACGGGCATTATGTAGAGGTGGGAATACTTTGCTCGAACTAAAATGCCACTAATGTAGCTAAATACCAAAAGCTAATTAATTTATTGTTGACTTGCAGTCCAATGTTTATAATAGAACGTTGTATTGCATGACAATTTATGGCATACCTACTTTAAAATCACGAATATTGCATATAAATGGATATATTCATCATAGAATTTTAAGAACACTACAAAAACTGATCACACCCTGAGTGCAGGAATGAACACTGTTATATCAAATCGGAACTAGCCATGACAAGGAAGTGACACAATTTGAATTAAGGTGCATTGCAGCTGCATCTGTTTCAGAAAAGCAGCGGGTCCCGCCACTTTTGCGAGCAGGTCGCCTCACTTTAGCATGATATGTTTGGTGCTTATCTGTTTCTCTTGAGCTGTGTGCAAGATAAGCTTCCTCTACTTTTGTCAAGCATAAAGTTCAGGGAAGCCATTGCAGCACTTGTTGCAGACAAGCGAAATAGTTTTCATGCCCATCAATAGTTAAAAAAAAACAGGTATGCACAGCACATCGCAAAAAGGTAAGCCATATATACCTGTATATCAGCATACTTGCCAATTTTTCTGACCAGATTCTGCTTTAGTGCACTTCGATTCAGATTTGGTCACTTCCTTATGATGGGTAGCTTGGCCTAACGTAACAGAGTCACCGAATTTCCTATGTGTCCGGTACAATCACTTTCGATATCTTTCCTAGAATTCAATGATGAATGTGTCGAATTATGTGCAAGTCTTGTGATTCGCAAAAAAATGAGTATGACAAAAATATGCATGCACTACAACTTTCCAACATGACCAAATGCTCTCAAGTGAATGATTAAAAAGTTAATAGTGAATTTTCATTAATCAGTTACAGCGCTGTCGTTAGCTGTGGAAATGTATTTCCACTGCAACGTAGAATTTGTGCGCAAAAACGACGGGAGCCTGGTGGTTCTAAAATTTTCACTAAAAAATCTCTAATGTCTAAAAAAATATTCCAAATATTGGCACAAAAACGACAGGAGCCTGGTGGTTCTAAAATTTTCACTAAAAAATCTCTAATGTCTAAAAAAATGTTTCAAATATTGCACAGCCTTTATTGCTTGATGTGCTGCAAAATTATTCACAAAGATGAAGGCCGAAGTTAACTAACAAACCTTGTAACCTAGCTATCTGTCACTATTAAAGCAGGGATTTCACGCACTGTGGTTACTGCGACCAAAATGTGTATAAGTGAAGCAATAGTGTTTCGGACCTGATCATCACATTGAACTCCTTCAGCCGTACATATGTTGCGGAGGCGTCCTATTAGAACTTCCTTAGGCAAAGGCTTGAAACGGAACTTTGAGCAACGCGATGTCAGTGGGTCTATAATTCTGAAAAAAGGAAGTCAGTTAAGAACAGCTCTAAAGGGTTATGCTCACGAACACGGAACAAAATAGGTGCTTTTTACCTGCTTATATAGTTGCAAATAAGACAAAAACGAGTCGTCTTCGTCTCTTTCTCCATGGTACGGCGCAATGCTGCCTAAAGTAAAAGCAAACAGCAGCTGTACTGTTGTAAGAAAAACTAAAATAAAAAGCAATTATACCAGGACATTCAAGTAATAAATTTTGCTCAGCGCAAGTCTATGATAAAAGAGAAAATTGTTGGCCACTCCAATGTAGCTCGACGGTTACAACAAATTAATATTCACTTTAAAAATCATAGATCGCAAAGGTATTGCTCTGCAAAATTTTAAAAACATGACCCATTATATAAAGCATTCATCAGAATTTTTATAAAAATTCCAAGGCTCTCAAAGAGTTTAAGAAATTTCGAAGCTCACAGTTATGGAGGGTTATAAATGAACCAATTTAATATGCCTGGCTTGGTTTGTGCTCGCAAGCCGTTTATGCGGTAAAAATCTTGCACTAATCATGGTGAACACATGCTGCAGTTCATGCTACCAACATTACTAAATGCAATGATAACAGCTTTTTAACGTCACATAAATTACATTTAAAGAACTGCAGAGACTGTTTCTTGACACAACAGAAGACTATAAAATCTAACTTTTGGCATCGTCAGTTTGCTGAGAAATGTTTACATTGTTTTGTTTTTTAAACATGTTTGTTGTAAGATAGTCCAAGACATGGCATGTGCTAGCATGTTTCATTCTTCTCCTTATGTAAGCGATGTACAATGCACTATACATGTAAACTATTATTATTTTGTAAGCACTGTTATACTAACAGGTGTGTGTGGAGTGGCCAGGACAATGTCAAGCTGTTTAACCAGCTCTTCTTCCCAACGCACACTGTTGCGAATAAATTCATTCAAAAAGCTCATGAAAATAATGGCGACTTTAGCTCACATTTAGCGTGATATAATGTGGCTATGTGCACAGTGGTTTATTTTTTCTCTAACTAAGCAAGAAGTTGATCCTGCATGACACAGTCAAAAACTGTAGTTGATAATGAACCAGATTATGCAAACAAACTCCAGTTAATGCACAATACGTCATGACTGCGATTAGAGTGGGGAAGAAAAAATTATTAAAGCAAGTAAGAGAGACCATCCTTAGCAAAGACTAGCCGTCACATTTTGGACACAGTTGTGTGACAACCACTAATTTCCTGCATTAGCTGTCACAACACCGCTGCCAGCACCTGTTTTCGTGTCCACACTTAGTGCCGCAGTGATTGCCACTGCAAGTAAGGCTGCCACGGCAACTCCCATAAAAAGCCGCCAAACGTGGCAGGCCGTACGTGTGTCTTTCCATGTAGAGGCAATGGCAATTGTAAGGTCTTGCATACCAGTGAGCCAGACCGCAGTGGAGGACTCTTGAATAATTCTGACCACCTGGGGTCTTTTAACGTGCGCTTAGGTATGGTGCATGGGTGAATTCTGCCCAAACTGAAATGCGGGGCCAAGAATGGAACCCATGTCGTTGAGCTAATCAGTTCAACACTTGACCTGCTTAGCTGCGATAGCAAGTACACGCGCAATAATACTTGTCTAGAGCGGTGGAGTGTGTGGCTATCGGCGCTGTTGTCCGCAGCTACTACCCCACATCAGCTACAAGCTTCCGTTCACGCTTGATTTATAACAGAAGACACCTAGCATGCAGTATGAATATTTCGGGTATCACTATGATGAAGGTCTTTGCATATTTCAACAGAAAAAATCACTTGAAGCGATGGGCTGGGCACTCTAGACAAATGTGATTCTGTCGTTAAAGGGCTAGTTAACAGGCTTTAATTTTTTTACACCCCCCAAACAAGCTTGTGCATCTTTCCTATGCATGAACAACCTCCTCCCATGAGCAGTGACGCCAACTCGGCTATCGGCGACGTTTGCTTTATTACTGCTTGTCGAGACCTGGTTTAGACCAATTGACGAGCTGTGCGCTGCGTCACGTCGTCGATCGCAGAGTTGACGTCACTGCGCATGGAAGGAAGTTGGTCAAGCGCAAAAAAGATGCGCAAGCTTGTTTGGGGGTGTAAAAAAAAAAAGTCGGAGCCTGTTAACTGGTCCTTTATTGTGCGAGCTAATCAGGACCAGCGAAAAGAAGCTAAAGGGACCAAAAAAACAGAAAGTGTTCTTTATATAAGTAGCATGTTTTGATTATTTGCCCGAGAAACACGTTTTTTTTTTACAGGAGAAAATATTATTGCAACAATCTGTCCAAACACTACATGCACTGAGAGTTGATTGATATGTGGGGTTTAACGTCCCAAAACCACTATATGATTATGAGAGACGCCGTAGCGGAGGGCTCCGGAAATTTAGACCACCTGGGGTTCTTTAACGCTCAGCACACGGGCCTACGACATTTCCGCCTCCATCGGAAATGCAGCTGCCGCAGCCGGGATTCGAACCCGCGCCCTGCAGGTCAGCAGCCGAGTACCTTAGCCACTAGACCACCGCGGCGGGGCTTGCACTGAGAGTTTGAATAGCACATTCGGAGCCCAGTACCTGAGCGCTTGAGGTCATGGAATCTGCTTCATCTAGAATCACAATCTTGAATGGTGGACACTGTTTGCCACTGCAAGTAGAGAATATTGTATTCACAAAGTGGAAACACTGCAATATTACAAAATTCTACAAAAAAAAAAATGGCTCTTACTCATGTCCTGTACCACTTGCTGTGAGTTGTGAAAAGGTCTTGATTTTATCTCGGACAACTTGGATGCCTCGTTCATCAGATGCATTTAGCTCCAAAATGCGACTCTTATACATGTCTCTGAAAAAAATAATGCTGTTGTCATTGTCTATTTATAAAGCACAAATCACATAACAATAAGTAGAAAACTTACATAGAGATAGTATTCGTAACATGTTATGACTACTTATTTGTTTCAGTCTATACCATCTGACAGAAGTGCATATAGACCGTACGAGAAATAAAATGTACAGCACAGTCTTTAAGTTGGATTTGCATACCCAAAGAGTTCTCTGGCAAGAGCAAGTATAGTGGACGTCTTTCCTGTTCCTGGTGGTCCATAAAACAGGAGATTGGGAAGCTGCAAGCATTAAATTCAGGGAAATAATTAATTGTGACATCCCTAATAATGCAACATTTCTATTTTGTATGAATTAAATTTGTTTGCACTTCACATGCTTCCACATCAAAACAACACAAACAAAAGATACTTCAATTTTCAATCGTTACAATTCTTATTAAACAAAGCAAAGCAGTTCACACCTCCGTGATACAAATACAAGAAAAAGTTGCCCCGACCCTTAGTAGTAAATACATACCAAGTTTCTGAAGTTTTTTTCTTTTGTCGTGTAATTCATTTCTTGCTTCTTTTGTTCTTACTTCCACTGTGTTGAAGCATATTTGGTTTCTAATGATTGTACTATTTCCTGATAATATGAATATCCCAATTTTTATGTATATTAATGTATAATTTGCGACTTGAACCGGGACTGTAAAAATGAAAGCCACGTTGCACACTAGTTGCACTAGCCTATAATTACTCAGGCTGTCTTTTATTTTTTATTCTCATTGTATTCGATTACCCAATTCTTTTTAATTGTTGGCTTAAAATCCAATGTTGAACACGGAGTTGTGGGGCACCTGCAGAAACCATCGGTTGATTTTTTTTCCTGTTTGATACGTCACATGTAGTCCTTTTTGTCCGCATTGCAAACAAAGCCAACGAAATATGATATGTCACATGGTTGAGTGCTGGTGCTCCGCTATCCTGCTGCTCTAAAGTGTGTGATCGTTGAACAAGGTCACAAGCAGCGCTACTGCTATAGCAGCAGAGTGATCTAATGTTGTCCGACATCAGGTGCTCCACCTTTAGATGATGCCACAAATGCATGCTGCTGGCTGAACATAGCTGAGGAGATAAGGCATCCAAGGCCAGACACCTTAGCAATTAATCTTCAAGGTCAAAAGCACATGCAAGATCATTTTTTGAGGTTTGTAGTGGGAGTAGTAAAGCTATCACACTAATGGAGCATGCGGGATGTAACAAATACAATTCAGTCACCGTTTTCTGAAAGTGCTTTACAACTCTGCGTATTATACTGTGGGTCTTCAGTAAATGATTAAAAAGTCTGTTAATTGAAAAGAGATACGGCTTGAGTAGCTTAGGCTAGTGCATTCAGTTCAATTCGTTTTGTTGTACTTTTAACTTTTTAGCCCTGGCTCAAGTAATGGGGGTCAACTTGTACGTGATGATTGGTGTCACATGACATTTGTATAAATATTATTTTCCTGTTACACTTACATCGGCTCCCTGAAGCGACTTTTTAAGGACAGAAACCACCTCATCTTGGTGAGCCACATCGTCTACAGTTTTCGGCCGGCTGTGTGAAAAAAGGAAAAGTAAGTGAATGTCACACACTGTTACACACAATAAACACTAAAAGGTACAATGAACACCCAAAAAATGCTTACTATTTTTCCACCCAAGGAATATGCACTGGTTTCTTCTGAACCTGCTTGGGTTCCTTAGTTTTCTCCTTGGGAAGAGTTAAGTTTGGGTTGGCCGTTTTCAAAAAAGCGTGCATGATTGGTTTGGACGCCTGCGTAAAACGAAGTACAACGCTCAATTAATTGATTGATTGATATGTGGGGTTTAACGTCCCAAAAACACCATATGATCATGAGAGACGCCGTAGAGGAGGGCTCCGGGAATTTCGACCACCTGAGGTTATTTAACGTGCACCCAAATCTGAGCACACGGGCATACAGCATTTCCGCCTCGATAGAAAATGTAGCCGCCACAGCCGGGATTCGATCCCGAGACGTGCGGGTCAGCAGTCGGGTATCTTAGCCACTAGACCACCTCGGCGGGGCAACGCTCAATTACCTTTTGAAGCTCAATTAACGTCTGGTGTTGCACATGAGCGAATTCGTTGCACACCTCTACACCGCACACAACACTACGGGGCTGCGTCACGGAAGTTAATTCGCCACAGCGAAGCCAGTCCCGTCTTCCTCGCACTTGTTTAACGCACAGTGACCCCGCATTGATGAATGAATGAATGAAGCCCGAAGGCAGCGGGTGAAAGGACCATGCAAAACGTCAACTCACCGTATGTAATCAGCGCGATGAGTCCAACCAACCCCGCGCAATTTTTCGCGCGCAGGTTGCGATGAAGGGAGAAAGCGGCAATCAGCGCCGAATGCGAAAATGTAGAATATGTTCAGATGACATACATAGCATCAAGCAGAGCACAATTTACAAAAAAAAAAATACTTAAAACACAGCTCAGTAAGGTACATGTGAAAGTTTAAGAAGACGTCGACTGTTTTGACTGCATTTAGTACTTTAAGCGCTTTAAGTCGTTTTTAGTCTCAGCTGTGATTGTCAGGTGGCGCAGAATTCAAAGATGGTTTAGGGACCGGGAGGGCAAAATAAACTTTAAGCGGGTAGACTTAACTAGAAGGAGGTTATCTGATTGGTGGCTAAAGTCAAGGCACGAGTGAAAATTAAACTCTTCACTGCAAAGTACGGATCCTCAAACTCACTTTTTAAGGGAAAAAAATAAATATAGTTTTTGGTTCATTAGGTATTACGGCTTGGTGGCGCTAGCCACCGCCCAATCTAAAGGGTACAGCCATATCCATCCATCCATCCGTTGCCTTCATGCCGTAAGAAGTTGCTACGCGAAGTCAGTTATTTCTACGGTTAAATTTGAGTTTTGATTGGTAATTGAGAGTGTATAAAAATGGGGGATCAAGACAGAGACGTTGACTGCTCCAACGCGGCCCGAGGCGTGTGGCTCGTAAAGGTATGTTAGTTGGTTTGTTGACCCGATCAAATGTTGACTAAAACACCTATTCCTGCTCTTACACTTCAGGTGCCGAAATACATCGCTTCTAGATGGAGCAAAGCACCCCCCTTGTCTGAGGCTGGGCGGCTGAAAATCACGAAGTGAGTGTAAATGCAAAGCGTACGCCTTGTCAAAGTTGCGTAATTTCGCCGGGCGAGGAATAATGCTGCTTCTAAAGTAAATGCTCTCAAGCAGTGGCTATGGGATTAAGCTTGCTGTCATGCTGAGGTGAGCTTCAGCAAGTAAATACATCATAAACATAACTGCTCAGTGCCGAATAACGAGGCCATACGAAAAGAGCAGACGGACGAGCGGTTTCTGATGACTTACGAACGCGTCCAAGCTTCCGTGTTTCTACGTCAACATAGGTTACTGTAGCAAGTGGGATTTAGGCACAGT
Organism: Rhipicephalus microplus; assembly: GCF_043290135.1. Classification (NCBI taxonomy): domain Eukaryota; kingdom Metazoa; phylum Arthropoda; class Arachnida; order Ixodida; family Ixodidae; genus Rhipicephalus; species Rhipicephalus microplus. Next base: position 246,552,525 of record NC_134700.1, on the reverse strand, counting down.
TCACGCTGAAAGATCAGCTTTCTACAGCGACCTAAATTCCCCTGCCGCCGAAACGCAGCGTCGTTCGCACTGGACGCGCCCCGCGCCGCCGAATATGCCATCTACTACGGGGCGAACGCGGGATGGATGCGCTGTCACCCGGTTGTTGTCGCAGCTCGCAAACGTTATTACGCTATTCGGTGGTGTATACTTCGACGATTATCGTACGCAAGGAGCAAGAAAAGACAGTACTGCTCACTTTGCTGGCAAGTGGCTGTCTTGCAATGCACGAAGAGCAGAAAAACCACCGACGCCAGCGGCGTTGGTGGATTCGTTTGGCTCTGCAAGACCGCAACAAGCTCGGTCACCTCTTTCACGAAACACGGAGGCGAAGTAGGCACAGAGTAGGTTAAACTCCCGTTGGTTTCAACATTCAGTTACGTGCACTGCGGCATAACAAGTGAGTAGAGCTTGGCCGCCATTTTTTCAAAATTCCTTGACAAGCGCTCCTATTGGTCCGCGGTGACCGATTCGGCGGCAGACGCCGCAAAAATCGGTCCGAGAGCGATCTGCGTGGAGAGGGCCCTTTCGGCGGATCTCGCCGCCGCCGAACCGGATTCGGAGCACTTTCGGCGGCCGGAATGCTCAGTGTGAACGCGGCCTTACAGTACGATGCGGGACTTCTTAACAGCGATGATTTTTCGCAAATTGTTCCTTGTATTTCGTACAAAAAAAAAAATTTGGCAGATCCCACGTACCTTGGGAATCGATGCTAAGCATGCGGAGAAAAAATGACTGTCGCAATTTTTATGTTGAGCGAAATGCTATGAAATGACGCTGAAGATATGTACCAATTTTTTTACGCACAGACGTATGCTAAGCAGTCGCTTGTTTACTGTTGCGCAACGATGCCAACAACAACAAAATGGGTATTGGCAATACCAGAAGCGGTGAGCTGGTATGTAGCGCTTGTGCCAGTGAAGATAGCGGCCCTAGATACAGCTAGATGAATGAACTTCAGTGAATGGCGCTTCACTACAGTTGTCGTTAACTTGACGTGACGGCTGTATGATAGGAGTTCGTATGTGCCATTCGATAGCAGAATGCCGGGGCTCTGGTGATCACCCCCTTAACTTGTGGTACGCCAAATTTGTACAGGAAAGTAAGATGGTGCGACAAATATGACGCGAATCTGGTCGCATATGCCATCAAACACTTTCCAGAAAACAGTGGTACATACCCCCGGGGGGGGGGGGGGGGGGGGAATGTGCTACCAGTATGTGGGTATGTGCCACTGGTGATAGACATTTTATATCTACCCAGTAATGGTGGAATCACACATGGGTAACTTTAACGCTTGAGCTTTAAGAAAAAGCTGATATAGATAGCGTTGACAGGACGAATGCAAAGAATAAATGTCAGTATCCCAGCAGGAATCGAACCCTAGCATTCTGCGTGACAATCAAGTATTCTACCAAAGAGCTACACCAGGTCTTGAAAATACTTTGCCAATAGACTGTAATGTTCATGAAATGTCAACTATCTGTCATATATCGTCATATATTGGGTTATATATGTCATATATCGGGTTAACGTCATTTGTAGTTAGGCACCATCAATTGAGGTTGACTTGTGCAGCAGTGTCGAAGGCTACCATCCTCGGGAACCGCAGCGCAAACACCAGCATTTCAAATCAGCTTACCACTTCTGGTGTTGCTAATATCCACATCGCTGTTGGCATTATTATGCAACTGCAAGCAGCTGCTAATATAAAACATATGTGGCTGTTTAACGTGTGTGTGTGTGCATTTGTACATACATTGAACACCACTTCATAATGTCTCACTCAATAAAGAATAAAAATAAAACACAGTCATCTTGCATCTGCATGCTTCACATAGCATCAATTCCCAAGGTACGTGGGATTTGCCGAATATTTAGAGACCTTGTTTCCCAGAAATGCCAGCATTGGCGTCATTGGTTTTGAGCATAAAATTATTATCTTTGCATGACTGAAAAATTGAGCATCCTTGCATGACCAAAAAATCGAAAAAGATGCAAATAAAATAAATAATAAAAAGCTCTGGGTCGGAGTGGGGATCGAATCCAGGTTGTTTGCATGGCATGCGGGTGTTCTGTCTCACAGCCACGCCTCTCCTTGTGAATGCAGTGAAAATAACTTCCTTTGCTTATAAATTTAGTTAATGTAACTTTCACGCTTTGCAAACACACACATCCTATATACATGCTTCACAATACAACATGAAATGCTGCTGTGATAATGCGTGTTACAAACGTGAATTACCATCAGGCATCAGAACATGAGATTATCATAACGACTTCATAGTTGAAAGCCAGTCACCCACTACAAAGGCACACACGTTACTACAACCTTTAGGCCATGTTCGAACAGAAGTACGCACTAGGAGCAGAATATCGCATTTGCGTTCAACTTCTAAAGACGAAGCTTAAGGGTCCCCAATTTTTCATGTGATGACCAGCGTGTTGTAATCCTCACACTATCTTACCCTCCCATGCTAGATAAATAGATCTATAGATAAGATAGATACATAGATAGATGCCAAAAGTGCTTGCAGTGTGCAAAGAAATGCTTTGCATTTAAAGAAGCTACTATCATAAGCGGGTATGTGCCACAGAAATTGGATAAATCCCACTACGTGCGGCTTCCACTGAAATAAAAGAAGGCAACAGCCAGCCGAATAAATGGCTGCAAATCGGTAGTGATGAGCCAAAGAGCCTGAGTACTTGCACGAGGATACTAGGGAACGGGACTGGCAACACCAGCTGTGAGAAGACCCCGGAGCAATAGAAGCGAATGACAACGTGCCTGTGTTTGTACCTGTGTGCTCAGACCTCTTTGGGCTGAGAATGAGTGTAGAAATAACCGAGAATCACTTAGGTAGTTAAAACCGAGCAATGACCTAAAAGCAACCAGAATAGTCTTCTGAATTACCCACTTTCGCTGCTTCACAGCTTGTGTGGCTTAGTGCAAGCTGTGCTTTTTTTTTTTTTTTTTGAGATTATTGGAGTGGGTCTCCAAGAGATTTCTCAGGCAGGAGGCAAGTCTGACAAAATGTTGTCTAAGCATTGACTACTATCTCGGACCCTTGACTTCATCATGCCTAGGGAGTCTCCATATGTTTTTTTTCACTAGCCTCATCTTCATTCATAGTACACAATCAGGCTGCATTCAATCGTGAGACGTACGTGTTTAAAATACACTAGAACCTATTGCTGGTGAGCAACAATATGCATGATTCTATCAGAGAGCGCTTTGATCTCTAATCGAATTCAGTAGACATATGATTTACCAAAGTAAAAACCACAGCATACCCACAAAGTGAATGATAATGAGTGGGCAAAGCTCCTAGAAATAATTCGGGCAACCGCGAATCCCCCATACAATGCCCACTCTAACATACAAATGAGTGACAATATAGTATATTCAATGTTGTATGCAATGTTGTCTGTATAGTATATACAATGTCGTTTTATTGGTCATACATGGTATTGAGGGGAGGACTTTGTTTTCCCTTCATTAAGACTACGTTTTGAACAGTGAAATAAAGGGCCGAGGCTTCGTAGGTGGGATGTAATCTGAAGTTCGCAAGGGCGAGGCCTATACACGTCCCCCTGGTGACTGTTTACAGTCATATGAAATGCATCTCAGAGCATATCGCCATGTCATATGCTGCACAAACCAGTCGTCATTCATGATATCTAAATTAATGTCACCAGTCAGTATGAAGGGGTCGTTCTTGTATTTTGTATCATAGTCTGTGGGATCTTGCTGTGGAAAACGCTAGGCTCTTGGAGTGAACGAACACAGTAAACACGGTCGGTACGAACCAAAGCTACACACACGTTTATATTTAAGTACTTTTAGATCGACGATATTGTCAGCCAACTATTTATACATCAATTGTAATCAACACGCTAAAACAACATTACACAGTATTAAACAACACTCAAAAACATAACAAACGCAAGAACACACTCAAGGCGGCTTCGCCAACGCTTGACTTACCATGAGGGCCCCCGGCACGCATCCCGCGGTGCCGCGCACCGGGGATTCACCCCTACAGAAAACCGTTCGCGCCAACTGCCATCCGCCAAAGAGACCCACTCATCTCTCCTGTACCGCCACTAAGGTTTGCCGCCAGGCATCACTGCCGGCGCCACCGTTCTAACTATGAAGATATTGCTAGTAATAAAGGCTTGGGAGCACAACGCCACCTACCGCTCAATAGTTGTCACTCTTGAATGCGGCTTATGCGCGCGACATGTGTGCCATGAGGTGCAAACAACTTTACAGGGGGTGTTAACACCCTCACAAGTCTCGCATTGCTATATCGATTGCTAGGTTGCCTCAGGAGAGATTCGGGGCCAAGTACATTGTCATTAAAATGGTTCCATTTGATAGTTTTATTGCAGCATGTTCGCCATTGTGACTATGACTGGTCATTGGTAGCTTGAGATCCACCGCAGTCTCACTCATTTGTGTGTTCAAGTGGACAAAGTACTCATAATGCTCTACAGATCTGTAGCAGACGCCTCACTTATCAGCGGAATGATGAATAGCATAGTGGGTGCTTCATCGTCATTGTCATGACATATATTGGGTACCTTGAATGCACTGTGCCACAAAGAGAATGTGTGGTCAGAAACACACTTGTTCTTCATCATCATCGTCGTCGAGGGACGACGGTGGATGTCGCTCGACCCCAAGGAGCTTCACCTCTAAAAAAAAAGACAGCTTGTTTGCCCTATGTCAACCTGTATGTTTTACAAATTGCAGAGTAACTTTTCATTCAAGAGCATTACTAGGCTCATTTTCTGATGCCGCCACCATGAGAAAGATGGCTTGATGATTACGTCATCTAACTAGAAAAAAATAAAAGTGGCTGCTGCCAGTATTCAAGCCTTTTCCTCATTGTCACTACGACTGCTCTGTAGCTGAGCACACTTTGCCACTAATGCATCACGCCACCATTGCAACAGGTGAGAGTGATGCACATCTTCAAAGCTATGAACATTGTTAAACTCTGCCAGGGGGGCGGGCAACTCAATATCACATAATAGGTGTGGCACGAATGTCAGAGCTGTGGAGCCTTTATTGTCCGAAGTTGAATGGCTCGCATCTACATTGTAGGACAAGACCGCAGAACAGAGTCAGAGATTCCAGTTTCTTGCTGGTAAAGTACATGCAAGTACATTCCACATGTCACAATGCAGTGACACGTGGAAAACGAGCTGTGGCATCAAAACAATCCTGACTGCCTAAGTCCTGTCATTCTAGTTATTCAGGGCATTGTCATCATGCGTGCCTGATAGAGTGAGTTGGCGCTACTTGTCATTGATGTAGAAAGGACTCAAAAATTGGGGGCAAAGTACTGTTTCCATGACAGTTTTTTAAGCGCGGAGCACTCAAGGGGCACATACTGTCGTGTGCTGTTGTAGCTTGGTGTAACGCAAGCGAAACCACATATCGTACAATCCTGAGCAAGCCTCTCCACCCCTCCTTTCTAGCGAAGAATAATGTGACAGTATACGAAGGGAGGGAAGGGGGAGTCTTTCTTTGTCATGGATCAAAATTCAAGATGGTGGCAGAAAATCCAGTAAAAATAAAGAATGCACCCTTGTGTTTCTATTGCAATGCTTGTTTAAATAGGCATGCATTCACTGTTTTCATTTGCCCTCGTCGGGTGAATACAAACACTGAATGAAACAGTGAAAATGGTGGGAGATAAGCTATGGGTGCACATTTTAGTTCTCATAAACAAGCGATGGGGGGCGCTCTTAGGATTTTATGGTATAGCATTGCCATTCGAGGGCATGCTCGCATCAAAGAAAAGCCTTCTTTCTCTTCTTCTTCAAGTGTAATGGTGATGACAGAATTAAATAGAAAAAAAAGAAAAAGAAACAAGTGAAAAAGAAAAAAAAGAGAGAGGAGAAAAAAAAGGGAAAGTTAAAGAGAAAGAAAAAAGGCTGCCCAGCTCCGCTCTTTCTACAAGCATATTATGCTTCTGGCTTTGCACCGTTCGCAAGTTGCCTTAATTTGTTTTTTCTGCATTCTTATCAGGCTGTGCTTATTTACTCTATCATGGATGATAACCGACGAGCCCACCAACGTCATCATGTGATTGTGTTTGTTATATTATTCTCATTACGTCATTGTTATTTCATTCTTATTATTCATTTGTAGTCTTGTGTGGGATTCTCAAGCTCGAGTGCCTCAAGTTCATATTGAGCTAGACATTTCCTGGTAAAAATATGCAAAGTGTTCGTGCTCTATACTTGTGATTATTCTCAAAACAAGAACACATTCTTTGCAATATTTTTAAAATGTTTGCCTTGGCATATTCCTATAGTTCATAGGATCCACGTAGTAGTACTTCAGAACTTTCTTGACATACTGCTACTCTAATGATAATAATATGCTCAAATTTTAATAACAAACTCCTTGTTCTATTTTTAGGGGAGCAAACGGCAAATCAGACATTCGCTTCACCCTAAGCGATGAATGTGTCAATATGAAAGACCCAGCAGACAAGTCATCTATACCAAAAGAACATCGTTTCGTCATCTCCAACATAGCCAACCAGAACTTAGCCGTTTTCTCACAGAACAAAGGTTTGTCTAAAACATCAAAAACTGCTTTCAGCAAACATGTAATTTTCACGTAAGCAATTAACAGTCAGAAGTTGATCTAACGAAGTGATGAGGGTGCTCGAATTATTTTGTTAAATCGAGAAAATCAAGAAAGGGTCTTTGAAATTTAAAATTGTAACGTAGTGACAGTCAAAAGCTACCAGGTCATTGTTCTTGCCACCAATCTACTCTTGTGCATGTGAAAAGTCTGTGAGGGCAGCCTCAATGTGGAGCGTCCGATGTCACCCAGTCCTAAGTGCATGGTTGAGGTGATGCAGGCCAGAATGAGGGTTATGTGAAGCAATGACAGTTTTATGATGTGCAGAGAACGAGTGAAGTGATTGTGTGAGCAGACTATGCCAGAAAGTTTAAAGGAGGCGATTAGTGCCATGAGATCATAAGGCTAACCACTACCCCTAGTAACACCATCTGGTATGTAAGGGCGCTACCAACTGTTGAGTCTATTGCTCCATGCAGGGGCCTTGTCAAGCTAAAGCTGTAGGGCCATCAGTAGGGTGCTTAGACATTTTAATATAATAGTGTTTAAGTGCACTCTTGTAGAAGAAGCAGTCTCTGCAAAATTTGGAGGAAATATCAACTTTTTTAGTCAGTTATTTCTTAAAAAACTTTGTTAAATTGGGTTTGGTGACTAAGTTAGTGTCGTTGATTTGGTTAGCGATAACACTGAGCCTTGTTTGCGAGATTTCTTCATTAGACTGGGGACTGAAATCAGCTTTCATTAAATTGATCTTGAACTGTAGCTCACTCAGGTAATTTTAAACATCGTCTTACCAGGCTACGTTATTCCAAACATTTGAGCATAGTGTGTGTATATTACATTGGGACAGTCAATTATCTGATATGTAAAATGGCGGCAGAGAAAACAATTGAAGTTTCAGCCTGCTAGTCCATCTTGGTACTACGTTTCAAGAGAGTGAAAGCTGTATGGGAACACAGGCAGTGTCATGACTGTGGTCCTTGACAAGAGTGCTGCATGTCACCACTAACGATGTGGCACAAAGCAAAATAGGTAAGGAGAGAAGGGGATAGATTGTTGCAGGATGTGACATTTTTTTCTGGCTCCTGCATATGAAAAAATGCAAGGAAGGTGTCTCACCTATGAACGCTAGCTAGGGCAGAGAAGCACAGTTTGGTTCTATTCCTCGCAGATAACTGTTGGGAGCTTGGTTAAGCAGAGCATAAACCTATGTTTATTTACAAGTAAAGATGGGTCCAACAAGTGCAATGAGAAAGTCGCAAGAAAGTGTCAGCCAGCATAGGGGCTTAGCGAGGCAGTGACTTAAGAAACAAACTTGTTGGCTTGAAGACCAGCTGTACAAAGTTATCTTGCTAGGAGAAGGAAGAAAAAAACTTGATTGGGTCGCCTTTGATATTGCGTCTATGACTTATCTCGGGGGTCTCAAACAGGCAGCCCGCATACCTTTTGCTAGCGGCCCACGGCTTCACAAAAAATAAACTTCTAGAACTTTGCCAATTTGTAGTTGCATTGTTTTCTCACCAGTTGTGATAAATAGTGCTTTGTCTGGCTACTCTCCAGATACAGGTTTGGTCTCGAGCATTTTCTTTATATTTTCATTTGGCACCCCATGCAGCAGTCACAATGTGTTAAAACGTAAAAGTGTAACAAAATTTCTATGTTTCACTATTGGTGACCAGGTTTTGGCCATTCTGGAGATCGGTATTGATATCTTTCTAGAATGGTGATGCCAAATCTCCTTCATAAGTAACCAATATTTGAGATATTGGAATTAGTTTGCCTAGGTAGTGTAGTGGTAACGGTGCTCAACTGCGCAGACAAAAGTCACCGGTTCAGTACCAGCCACTGGTTGCATTTTGATGGAGACAACATGCTAGAAACCCATGCGCTGTCCGATGTCAGTGAATGTTAAAGAACAATAGATGGTCAAATTTTCTGGAGCCCTCAGCTATGGCATTTCTTATGATCCTATTGTGGTTTTGGGATGTAAAACTCCAGATTTTATTGTTGAGATATGGGGAAGGCGTTCTTTCATATGTGGTGTTAGGGGACATTTAGTGAACTTTTTTCTGCTTCAACCTTCATCACTGTTCCGGTGTTCTGGCTTTTACAGGACTAAATTTCGTGATTGTGGCCATCTAGATGAAGTGAGTCTGAAACTCTTGACCTAGCTCTGGTCTATGGAAAATTCATCTATAAGAGGAAAAAAAAAAGAAAAGACGAAATTGCACCTTTTGTTCGATCAGTCATTTTTTTAGATATGCTTTCAGTGCATATTTTTTGCTTGAGTGAGTGTTTGAGTACCCAATGCACCATTGATAAGCCTTCCACCACATGCATTTCACAAATACTACTAAGTATCCTCGAATTGGATGAGCTGTGATTGTGGTTGCTGATTTTGGTTAACACATGGCTTTTGTTATTGCCAAGTTGAGAGAAGTGTTCGTGCAGGTCCACAGCATACACACTCCTTTCTTCCTTGATATCAGATGCTTACAATCTTTCTGTGAAAAAGCTGTGTGTTACTTGTTTTTGTTACAGTGGTGGAAGATGGTACAGAGCATTCTTCTGGTAAGTGTCCATTATTATAACCTTCACATTTAAAATGCCAGATCGGTTCTGTTGTTTACTTAGAAATGTTAATTTTAATGCACTTCAATTCATTATTTTATTACAGTGGCTATGGCATAGTGGTTAGGGTGCTTAGCTGCTGACCGAAATGGCACATATTCAGTTCCGGTGACGGTGGTCGCGAACAAGTGGAGCACAAAGTTGCTGTGTTGTCAGGCGCCCTCTGTTCATACAGAAGCCCAGTTTCACTTGCTTCAGAGGTGCCAGTGCCCACTGTTTGATGGAGAACAGCACCTAGCATGCTGTTGTTCAATAGCCAACATGAATCAGGAGCAGCGTTTGAATTAGCTGCACTTCTTGCCACAAGGCACTTCCACGTGCCGGCGCTGCGCTCAACATTCTGCTAACACTACAGAGTGAGCCACACTCGCATACAGGAATCACAAGAAAAGATAGTGACAGTGTTCCATCCCACATGTTCAGGGTCATTATGTGCTCTAAAATAACTTTCCTCTGTGGCTCCCCTCTCCCTCCCTCCTCCGTATAACTTCCAGCATGCTTGTTGTGGCAGGGGAAAAGAGAAACAGCTTGTCACATGCTGCTGTAATATTTTCTACCTCCCCCCCCCCCACTTTTTTGTAATGCCGGTGTTTATTCATAGCTGTTTACTGTGACACTGGGTTTTATACCTATGTCTGGAAGGCATAGCAATGAACTCTTCCTTCGTCGTCTCGCAATCATCACCAACAAAATATACGAAACAGCTGTCGGTGTTCCAGCACTATGTTATCACTGAGAGCACTGGGGACCAAACTGCACTTTAGTATGAGATGCCCAGTTGCAAAATAAATGCAGTGAAATGGGTCAAGAGGTGCGTGCCTGTTATCAACAGCTGCACAACGAGTGCATGACTGGCAGTGTCATGTTTGTGTTTCTTGCCTGTTTTGCTTGTGCCTACCAAGGAAAATAGAGTTTCTTGATAAGCAGTATCTATTCAAATGACAAAGTGATCATAAGCAAGGCTAATCATGAAAAGGAGTAGCTGGAGATTATGTGGATGAAGTGATCAAGAGCAGACCTTAAGCTTCTGAACAAGCCCATTGTGGACTCATTAAGAAGCTTTATGCAATAGGGAAGCAAGCCACCTAGGAGGAAGGAACTGTTTCGATCACCATGCCTGACAATACAACACCCTGCTACAAATGTTGGATGTTACTGTCATCAAGCTATGTAAGTGCTCCATCGCTAGGTCTTACAAAATATGGCTTGCAATGGACGACACTACTGTGAAACTGATACCACAACGCAGGAAAGCTCCTCTAAGTTAAGCTGTGACATGCGTTAAGCATGTGAGGACTTGCCAGTGAAAATAATCAGGACTGGATTTTCTCTTCAATGCTGCATATAGAATGCTCTCAATGACATTGAGAACGTGAGATATAGTAGACTACAACTATGAGCCATAGTAGTCGAGTGCAAGGTAAGTAAATGTGCGCGATGTGTGTAGCTGTCATGTCATTTTTATGAGGTAGGCCTGTGGCCGCTTCTGTGAAAGCAGGAAAACAGATTGACAGCCGGTTATTTGAAGATATGCGAGGTGGTCGAGCAGCTGCATTATTTGTCAGTTGCGTTTGGCAATTCACACTATATTGTGTGGTGTGGTCAGGCTTCAAAAGATTAAGCTATTTGATGTAAAATCTTTTTTTCCTCTTTTTCTCGGTGGGGTAATACGTAGGGGTCAACTTATGTTTGTAATCAGCCTTGAAGTAACCAGAAGAATAAGAATGGGGTGGAGCACATTCGGCAGGCACTCTCAAATTATGACAAGTAGATTGCCACTGTCCCTCAAGAGGAAGGTATATAACAGCTGTATCTTGCCGGTACTTAGCTACGGAGCAGAAACCTGGAGACTCACAAAGAGGGTTCAACTTAAATTGAGGACGACGCAGCGAGCAATGGAAAGAAAAATGGTAGGTGTAACCTTAAGAGACAAGAAGAGAGCAGAGTGGATTAGGGGACAAACGGGAGTTAAGGATATCATAGCTGCAATAAAGAAGAGGAAATGGACATGGGCCGGGCATGTAGCACGTAGACAGGATAACCGCTGGTCATTAAAGGTCACCAACTGGATTCCCAGAGAAGGGAAGCGGGGTAGGGGGAGACAGAAGGTTAGGTGGGCAGATGAGATTAAGAAGTTTGCGGGTATAAATTGGCAACAGCAAGCACAGGACCGGGTTAACTGGCGGAACATGGGAGAGGCCTTTGTCCTGCAGTGGACGTAGACAGGCTGATGATGATGATGATGATATTTGAGAATAAACGCGGTAGTTCCTGCTCAAAAAAAAGGGGGGGGGGGGAGGGGGGCCTCGGCAAATAAACTAAATAGACCTTAGCATGTGTGCCCATACTGTCTCTTTCCCAGCTGTTGGTGTTTGCTGCCTAGTGACAGTGCTATGTGTGTTTGTGTAAATGTAACAGGTAAGGTTTACCTGGAAGGCCATGTTGTACAGAAAGGTGAATGCAGACCCCTGGGAGATGACCACTACATGCAACTGAAAAGGTACATCACAGGCTCTTCACCAGAACTTCAGTGCAAATGCCAACATATATTTTATTGAGATACTTGCAGAATAAATGCATCCAACACCATGCTTTTCTTTGTTAATGCAGAAAAAAAGTTAAGCTAGCATTGGGGATCCACTGTGACTGTGTTTTTAACCATTAGTGCATGAAAAAAAAAAGGTGCATGTTAATGTTTCGCTGACATAACTCAACAGAACCTCATGTGCATAATTTTGTCCTGTGATAGTAGCGCCTTGCAAGTCTTGGCATGCTTCAGCGAAACTACATTTAAGACATAGTACAACAGCAAACAAATGGGTACATGAGAGTGCTGGCTCAAAGTTGGAAGATAATTAACCTAGCAGCAGTTGTGGCATCAGATAATGTTTGTACTTACAGTCGTAACCTACCGTGCAGAAGGTTGGAGAAATTGGATGTCGAAGAGTTTCATTGCCAGAAATTTCTGAAGTGCCTAATTTTCATTACCTCTATGTGGCATGAAGTGTTATGCCCCCATCCCCTCAGTCCCCCTCTTAAATTTTCTATGGAGGGCTCTGTTTGCAGTTACGGCATCACAGAGACAATACTGACCTACGTAGATGTTTCAGTTGTACAAATTTTTACACTGACAAAACTACCAACAACGTCACATATGATGGCTGCGGTCATTAGCAAATCCTCAATTGTGGCTTGTGTGACTTCCCGCATTACATTGGACGACCAGCTGCTATCTTGGGCAAAGCCAGGATACTATTTTTGAGGATGGGCGCAACACCTCTATATGTACATGTTTGTATATGCATGTGTGTATGTGCATACGAATTGCAAAAACATTTATGGGCAGGTTGGTCATCCCATCCACTCCCTCAACATTTTTCCGGCTATGCCTACATCTCGATGCTTACATCAGACATTAATTGCTAATTATTCTATGACAAACTGCTTTGCAAAGCCAGCCTCATGGTACTTTGTAGCAGACGACATTGAAAACATTGCTATAATTAAGAACAGAAAAAGCGGCATGAGTGTCTTTATACTTGATTCAGTAGATGGTGTTCAATCATTACGCTGCACATTGTTCTTGTCAGTTGATGTGTACTGTGAGGAGTATTGCTGCTAAGTTGACTCTGGGTGAATTGTAGTAGTGTACTTAGATTTAGGTGCACATTTGAAAGAGCACAGCTGGTCGAAATCATTCCAGAGTCCCAATGAAAAAGCATGCCTTGTAAACATGCTGTGGTTCTGACAAGTGTAACCCCAGAATTTAGTGTTGATAATGTGTGATGATGTGCATGTGGCTTTTTCTCCTTCTGGCCTCTGTATAACCCATCCCTTTAATCATTACTCTTAACTGTTACCCAGTTTCGGGTAGTAGACAAAATTATCTTTTTTTTTACCTTGACTTGGGGGTTTTTTCTTTCTTTTTCATTCATCTCTCTTTCTCTCCCCTAATATATTTCATATGCATGGCCATATATTATGCAAATTCTGTACAAGAGGTCTTTCACATGTTTTCAGGCAAACTATTCTGAAGGCAAGCCAACCGGTGCGTCAAGTGAAGCAGTTAGACCGAATTGTGCAGAACTACAAGCCTGTGGCGAACCATGCGTTCAATGTGAGTTTCATTTTAAGCTTGGCTGGTGAAACTGGTCTTGGGACAATTGTAAGTCTTTAATATAGTGTGTTCCACTCCAATAATGACCTGTAATGTAAACAATAGATGGCCAATGTAGTGGTTTTGACACAGTAGTTGTGCACATTGAGGTGCATTGTCAGCTTAGAGTAGCCATGCTTGTTTTACTGTGCACAGTTTTCATTCCAGATAATTGTGATGCATTAATTTACTGTACAACTGTCAGAGTTTAGAAACAAATCTTGCTCCTAATAAGGTACATTAAACGATCCATATTTTACCAACTGCATAGTGCAATAAAAATAATTGCTTATTTGAAGTCCGCAGATAAATGTGCATAATCTGTGTAAAGCACGGTGTCTCCTTAATCTTGCCAAAATTGCTGCTGAAGGTATTTAATTATATTATAATTTTAGAGTGCCTCCTCTTCAGAAATTCAGCCTTTTATCAATGCATGTGTTACCTGCCCTGCATGTATACATCTGCTGGACTATGGTAAAATATGATGCTAGGCAGCCTCAACGTGCCACCTGAAAATGTGCTGTGAGGCCACCGTGTTTAATAATGCACATTTATTTGGAAGCAGCACGCTTGGGTCTTGGAAGTCCATCTATTTTTTTTTCAACTACTGATAAGTGAAATTGTACAGTGCTCACAGATAGAACTGCAACAATTTCATTAATAATGAATATCCCTGCATTTTCACAATCTCCAGCTTGCGTTATATCGGCATAGTTTCAACTAAAACGCTCACATCATGCCAAGATTACCATTAGGAATAGTGGCCAAATTCATAGCAGCTTAGTGCAGTTACCTTCAGTGGTTGCACATACCAATCTTTATACCAAAAGCTTTAAGTCGCGTTTTTGTATGTAAGCACTTCATTGTGCGTATCACAGTTAGGTGCTTGATAAAAAAAAACCCTGGTGGTCAGAACTTCTGGAGCCCTAAACTACGACATCCCACATAACCATATTGTGGTTTTGGGGTGTAAAAAATAAAATTTTTAATGTACGTTTCACAAGTTTGAAATGGAGATCAGCTCTTTCATTTTGAAAATGCAGTAACAAAGGCTATCGTGCGAGACAGTATGGTGCCGATCTATTTGGTATACATAAAATACTACTAAAGAAGGAAAAAAGAGAAACTTCAAGGGCTCGTTATTCCTTATGAGACACAATAATAATGGGAACATAGCAGACATTAATGCCCAAGTAAAGTATACAGGATGTTATTGGTAGTATAATTTTGATGTAAATGTGAAGAAAATAAAGTGGACGAAAGAGAGAACTTGCTGTCAGTGCGGAATGAACCTGCAACCTTCGAATGTGTTCGAAAGTTGGATATTCCGCCCCTGCCAGCAGCACATTATCTTTTCTTCTACTTTGTTTTCTCCCCATTTACGTCATAATTATACTACAAATAACATTCCTTTACTTTTCTTGTCATTATTGTCTGTTAGTTCTCATTCATACTATGATAAAGGTTTGTTATTTGTATTGATGAGAATAGAAATGAAATGACTATGAAAAAAGCTCTACCTCCACTCTATTGAACCACCTTCCTTTGACGTTAGACACTTTTAAAGTGACTTGCGGAAGAGAGTTGATACTGACTGCAAAAAAGCATAAGTTTAGTTATGTACCTTTGCAATGCCATGACCACTGCCCCGGACACAAGAAAAAAAGAAAGCGGTGCTGAGACACAAGCAAAGCTGAAATCAGAATTGAAGCTATATTTTCAGCTTATCAAAGAGGCAAAAAATATAATTTTTATGTATTTCGTCTCTCAGAAGCATTTTATTTTGGGAGAGCCTGAGAGCAGTTGTGTTATCCATGAGGGAACTCATACGCTCAGCGCAGAAATGCTGACGGGCAGGTTACAGGATAAATGCCTTGCCGTGGTGGCCGCATTTTCTATGAAAGTGAAAGGGCTTGAGGTCTGTGTGCTAAGATTTAGGTGCACATTAAAGAACCCCAGGTGTTCGGAGTTTCCGGAGCCCTCCAGTGCAGCATCTCTCATAATCATATTGTGGTTTTAGGACGTTAAACTCCAACAATTAAATGTTTTTACTCATTTAGGGTTGTCACAATACAGAAAAGAAATTGTGAGAAAATGTGCCTTTTTGCTCTTAATATCAGGCATTCCACTCATATTGTTCATCTTCTACTTGTTTAAGTTGTGCTATTGCTCACCTTGCTTAGAGATTGCTTCCTCAAGAAAGCAGTAAAAAATTTCAACATTTGTCTCAGGACCACATTTTCTTGCAGAGGTATTGCGATACCTTCGTCATGGCTTAGTGAAAGAAGGTACATCAATTTCTGTCTCTTTACAGGTGGACTTTGAGCAGAAGAGAAAGGCAGAGGGCAAGAAGGCTCGTGAAGACAAGGATAAAGTGCTCGACATGCTTTTCTCAGCATTCGAGAAACACCAGTATTACAACATCAAGGATTTGGAGAAAATCACGCGACAGCCAGTGGTAAGGATAGTATCTGTAAAGCAGTGCATAGTGTCCACTTGAATGCTGGTAAAAGTGTTCTGTAATCTATAAGGGCATACAGAATCATTTTTTGGAAGATATAGGGCCCCTAAAACAGCTTTTGGCGTGTCAAAGAATAGATAAGCAATTATAAATGTTAAGATAAAGGCTACTCATGCGCAGGGTAAGACAACATGGCAAGCCATGTAATGTGAAGGACAGATAACCGATGGCCACTGAGAGTGACAGTATGTCTACCATGGGATAGAAAAAAAATACAAAGGATAAAGTGCATTAATGAATTTAAAAATTTTTGCAGCTGTAGAATGGAGTGTTTGGAAATAACTGAAAAAGGTCTTTGTCCTGCAGTGTACATGAAATAGCTTGATCATGATCATGATAAGAGTCATTAGCTTGATCATGGTCATGATAAGTGTTAGCAAACGCCGGTTGAATATCGATCTTAAAGATAAAAGAGTCTTAAAATGCCAAACCTCCTTCCAGCAATGTTGTATTTTGGTTAAAAAGTGGAACTGTGATTGTGCAACATGGATTTATTTGCTCATATTTTTTCAATATGAGATTTTAGGTGGATATAGCTTGTTTAAAAGCAAAATAAAAGGGCATGTGAATATGGGTGCCTTAGCTCTAGCAGTCCGTGATATTGCACAAGATACGTGATCAGTGCAACTCGGGCTGCAGTTTGAGTGCCGGAAAGTGACTTGAAATAGGAGCTTATTTAACAGGTGTACTCTAGAAGATATCTTGAATACAGATATACTTTATATATACCAAATAAGTTAATGGGGGGGGGGCATTATGTTGTCAGTGAAACCAATTAGCATTTTCCTTTTTTAACATGGGTATTGTATGGCATCAGCCTATTTGAGTAGAAGTCTCACTTTGGTTATCCATCCTAGATAGTTGTGCACTGCCTCGGGGAGTTCTTTTGGCCAGTAAAGTCTTGCATATACTCTGTGCCAGTGATTATGGGAGGGACTGTTGGGAATGGGCCGTAAAAGGGGCCCGCCCACTAACAATGTGTAAACAACAAGCTTTGTACTAGTGTTTAGTATAGTGTCTGAAACATAGGCGTAAAATACACGGTATGGGTTAGCACTACAAAGGTCATTTGTTCCAGCAAGACTGTTTCGGCACTGCCGTGGTTATTTTAGGGTAGCTAATTGTATATGTATGCTGTGTGGGTATTTGAGCTAAATGATCTCTCTACAATCACACCAAAACAGTTTTTGAATGCACCAACTTTCTGAGTTGTAACATTATCAGCTATGTATCTGTGCGCACTTGAAAACATTAAGGCTCATCTGGCATGCCAGGAGTATTTATTCACGGCTTTCAGTCAACCTTTAAAAAATTTGCTTACTCTCTGTTGACTTAATTCAAGCGGGCAACACAATTGTTGGTAAATATAAACAAAAATGGTCTTTTTAGGTTGTTTAAGTTAATTAAAGACCAAACCAGGTGGAATGCCTGATTCTACAAGCAAAAGTAGTTAATCGGATGCTCCTACACAGACGTACAGTTTTTTTTTTACTACAGCACTGTTATTCTCTTTACTATGCCGTTGAGCATTGGCATGAACTATCATTATTATAAACATTTGCTACCTTTATAGCGCATAGAACGCAATAATGTGGCCGGCATGCACTCTCTTCGTCTCCTTCTTCATTTCCTGGTTTGCCGCTCGAACATGTGCACTCGGCACGTGCCCTCTTTATGTATAGATTTGTCCGGTGTAGGATGCAATAATTCGAGTTAGCGAAAGAATAAGAGCAGAGGCAGCGAAAGAAAAAAATACAGAAAGACAAAACTTTTTTGGCGAGGCAGAATTCGAACCGTGTACCCACAATCCGAAGGCAAGCATCATAATCACTCGGCTATGCAGGCATGCGGGCAGAGCAATACATAGCTCTGTGCTGTACAGTGTAGCAAAGTGGTGGGAAAGGGGAGTGAGGGTGAAGAGAAGAAAAAGGAGGAGGGTAGAGAGTAAAGCACAGTGTAGACACCAAGAGAAAGAAATGAAGAGGGAGAAAGATACCGACAGGAAGAAAGAGGGGAAGCTATAAATGAGAGAGAAAACAAAAGGAAAGAAAGAGAAAAGAACGAGAAAAAGAAGTAAATAGATACGTATGCAAAGAAATGGAAACTGAGACAAAAATGTACATAGAAAGACAAAGAGAGATAAAAAAGAAAGATGAGAGCAAGAAACAAAGAAAGCGAGTCAACTCTGCATTGTCTTCAGCCTTCGCACCGTTAGTGTGAATATGCCTTATTTTTTTTCGATAAGCAAGAGTCAGTTGAGCTGGATGCGTCGATGAAGTTTTGAAACTCATAAAAATCACGTACTGGCTTGTTCTGCAATGCAAGGCCTTGCCTGAATAAAAGTGCTGGAGTAAGTGTAAGTAAATGGTGTGTTTTGTTTTTCTGAATGGCTCTTCAACATGGGGATATTTCTAAAGTGGATAAGGTTTATGCATTAGTACGCGTTTTCTATTATGCAAGTTCCACTAAAACCATTCATTCTCATTTTCAGCCCTATCTGAAGGAGATCCTCAAGGAAATATGCAATTACAATGCCAAGAATCCTCACAAAAATATGTGGGAGCTCAAGCCAGAGTACCGTCATTACAAGGACCAGGAGTCCAAGGAGTGATTGCTTGGAAAATTGTTGTGAATCTTTCCACGTGGAATTATGCGATAAAAAATAAATAAACATATTTTGATCTCGGGAAAGCTCCATCACATGGTTAATCCCATTAAGCAGTGCCCCCGTACCACTCATGTTCATCAAGCTCAGCAGAAAAAGCCTATGTGTCTTGTCAGCATGACTGTAGAAGTTTGTCATACATGAAAAGTAATTGAACCTATTTTAACATAGTGCACAACTACATGGCCACAATAGAAGAAGGTACAAACCACAGCGCTGACTTGCAACTGAATTTTTCAATGGAAAAACATTAACGAAAAAGGAATACGTCAATCTTCACACCTATGTGACCACACCAAAGCAAGAAAAGGCAGATCAACTGACATTTTTAACAATGAAAAAACCTTCATACATATCAAGTGTCTTAACCTTTATGCTGTTGGAGAGTACACATGGTTCTGGGACGTTGCACCCCAATAATTATTACTATATTGATGTTGGTGCACGTTTCAGAACCTCAGGTGGTCAAACTTATTCCAAGCCCGCTGCTACAGCATTTATTATTGCTTAAGCTGCTTTGAACAGTAAATCTTATGTAAAGCAACCAACTGTTAATGGTAAACCAATGAACCCCATTATCATTAGTGCAGTTGGTGTTGAAAGACTTGTTGCAAACTTGAAATTGTTGTCATCGATTGGTCCAGACTGCATTTTGTCAAAAATGTTGAAGTGTACCCAATTCTATTCTTTTTTATTATTGTCAAAAATTTTTGAACAATCATTACAAACTTCCATGCTGCCATCTGACTGGAAGGCTAGGAAGGTGGTCCCTGTGCATAAATCTGGTGATGTACGCTCCCCCAATAACTACCCGCCCATATCGTTGACATCCATTCCAGTAAAAATCTTAATGCATGTCACATACTCACTCCTCATTGAATTTCTTGAATCAAACTCCTTCTTTAGCATTTTTCCGCATGGCTTCCGAAAAACAGTTTCATGCGAAACTCAGTTGCTGTGTTTTACTAACGACTTGTTCATTAACACAGATCTTGAGTTTGATACTGACCGCATATTCTTAAATTTCGCAAAAGCATTTGACTCTGTTTCACATGAACTACTCATTTTCGAACTTGCTCAGCTGAACATCAACCCAATGTATTTAATGGATTAAGTCCTCTCTAACTGCAGCCAGTACATTACAGCTGATCGTGTTTGTTCACCTAATTTTGCAGTAACATCTGGTGTACCGCAAGGGTCCGTTTTAGGCTCGTTGCTTTTTTTAATTTGCATTAAAGATCTTCCTTCTTCTGTTTCTTCCTCTACTGTCCGACCCTTTGCAGACGACTGTGTCCTCTACCAGAAAATAGCCAGTCATGTGGATCATCTTAACCTTCAACGTGACCTAGATAGCATATTTTTATGGTGTCACACATGGTTCATGACATTTAATATATCCAAACGTAAAAACACGCAAGTTTCAAGTCGCACTACCACCCACTGTCTGCGTGCTTATTCCCTCAATAACATTTCATTACCATCTGAGGACATTTGTAAATATCTTGGTGTTCACATATCTTCTAATTTTTCCTGGAATAAACACACGGAATATGTGATTAACAACGCTAACCGCATGCTTGGTTGTCTGCACCGTAACTTTTCTTCTGCTCTATCGTCACTCAAGTTAACATTGTATAAAAAATTGGTCACATCCAAATCAGACCCAACTCATGCCATTATCATTCAATCTGCCGAAGCCACTCAAAATCGCACAGCACGTTTCATCTTATCGAGTTATTCACATAATTCCAGTGTCACATCCATGAAGAGCACCCTAAACTTGCCTGATCTTTCATTATGCCGCAGATTGTTTTGCCTTAGCCTTTTTAACAATATCTGTCATTATAACAGCCATTTGATGGATGCCCTGTGTCATCCACCTCGATTCATATCACCAAGGACCGACCATCACTCTAAGGTGGGTTTACCCTCCTGTTGCATGAGACTCTATGACGATTCATTTGTGCCAAAAACAAGCACCGCCTGGAACCACCTTCCTGCCTCCATCGCCTGTATAATGGACCCAAAGTACTTCAAGCTCGTCGTACATGATGCCCTGTAAAATTTTTTTTGCCTATTTTTTTATTTCTTTTTTATATACTTATTTAAACTGCACTTCCGATTGTTTACACCACTCCTTCCTGTAGTGCCTTCGGGCCTTCAATGTACATTTAATAAATAAATAAACCAATTAAGTAAATCTTCAGATGCTTTAGATTGACAAGCACCGAAAGATGGATGCATACGCGAAAAATTGAGGTCCCAACATATCAACCATGCCTTGATGAAGTTCTTTCTTAGTGTTTCATTATAAGCAATAAACCAATTGATTTAGAGCAGGACCAACTGCCAAACCAATTTGACTTGCTCTGCGGCTGGTGGATATAAAATATTTAGCTTGGGGAGCTCTTGGCAGTGCATGTTGTGTGTTCTATTCTTTGTCGCATTGATTTAAGCCCCCTATTGTTTCGTAAGATGCTTTACAAATTTGCCCAACCTTGACTGAAGCCTTCTGGGAGATATTACCAAACTATACTGACCACCTGAATATTTTATGGTATGCTAAAAAAATAAAAGAGTGCCTTCCCTGCAAAACACTTACCGTGCTTCATCACATATATAGAACAGAGATATGACGGGGCATCAATAATAAATCAAAATGTAAATGTTAGCCATGACCACACCTTCAGGTGTTGGTGAATGCTCATTTAATGGCTTTCAGCTCTATGAAAAGCTTTCTGCTTTCTTATTAAATAACCTTCAGAGTACAGAAATATGGCTTGTTGAACACAGATACATCAAATGAGCAATGATAAAGTCAAAATGTTTTACTCAATCACAACCACATCTTCGGATGTTGGTAAATGATCACTGAGCAACTCTTGGTTCTTTGAAGGCCCTTCTGTCTCGCTTTTCGGTCGTTTACTTTGAGCATCACCATTTTTGCCCGGCTTGGGACGCTTTATTGAAGCTGGCAGCGCGACTTCTGAAGGAGTCGACCTTGCTGACAAGAAAGGGCAGCTAATTCTTCCTCCTTTGTCAATTTCCTTTTTCTTCTCTCCAGTGCGAATGTAACTTATGTAAGCATAGGGGGTGATGTGGAACTTTTCAGCCAGATAGCCTTCCAGCAGTGCCCATGCAACTATTGTCTCACACCGCTCCCGTGGAAGGTCAGTCTTTGTAACACCTCGTTCTTTCCATTTCTTGGCATCCTTGCCCGTCCAGGCGTCAATCAACTTTGCTGCTGTCAACTGTTCGTTCGCATCACTTGCCGAGTCGAGAATTCTGTAGATGTTCTTAATGTGCACAGTGACATCAATATCTTTAACTGACCGTTTCAGTTGACAGTTGTCACAGATGGCATCACGGCACTGTATGTCTTGCTGCTTCTCTCCGAAGTGCCTCAAGAACATGGCACGTCGACACTCACGCACATCCACGCAGTACCGCACCATCGTGTAGACGTTTTCTCGGCCACACTTCTCAGTGAAGACAGATGTTGTCTGCCGAAATATGTCGGCAAACCGGAAAAGTATCAAACATGTAGCTGGTTGATCATCCCTCCCCGCACGGCCACTTTCTTGGTAGTAGTTCTCAATAGATTTTGACATTGTGTGGTGAATGACAAAGCGCACATTTGACTTATCGATTCCCATGCCAAAAGCAATGGTTGCAACGATGACCAAGATTTTGCCATGCATCCAGCGAGTATGAACACTGCTGCGTCTATGCGGCTCCATACTGGCGTGGTAAGAGTCCACAGCAATACCATAGCCTTTCAGCTCATGAGCCAATTCATCAGTCTCTTTTATGGAGAAACAGTAGACGATGCCACATTGATTTTCGAAGCGGCCGAGAATAAGCCTGGCAATCATCTTTACAGCTTCATCGTTCCCCGAAGGCTTTGCCAGTACCTCATAGACAAGATTAGGCCTGTCAAGTGGTGCACGGAGCACCACAGCACTCTCTATGTCCAGCATATTCTGAACATCGGCAACGATGGCTGCGGACGCAGTGGCTGTGACTCCTAGAATTGGCACTTCAGGAAATTGGCGTTTCATTATGGCCAAGTACTTGTAGTCTGGCCTGAAGTCATGGCCCCACTGGGAGCAACAGTGCACTTCATCTATAGCAAGCCTGGCAAAATGCTTCCTCTGGTATGCTTTTTCCAGCATGGACATGAAGCGCTTACTTTTGGCCATCTTTTCTGGTGTGACGTACAGGAGTTTCAAGCTGTCCTCCCCATCAGCCATAGCCTTCAAGATCTGATTAGTCTCCTTCACAGAAACGTTCGCCGCCAACATAGCAACTGGGTACGACATGGCTTGCAGTGCCATCACCTGGTCCTCCATAAGTGAAACTAGTGGCGACACGACGATGGTGACGCCTTTCGAAATGAGGGCCGGCAGTTGGTAGCAAAGGCTCTTTCCCCCTCCGGTCGGCATTATGAGAATGCAGTCTTTGTTAGAAAGGGTAACGTTTATGGCTGGAAGTTGCATGGACCGGAAACTCGTCATGTGAAACACATTTTCTAGCGTTTCATTCACTCGATTTGACCACGGGAAATCGGACTTGCTCCAGTCAGTGCGTGCAATCTCGTCCAGAGATTTCTGTTTCAGCTTGACAGACAGTTCATCCCTTTTCTTTATGAGGCCTTCCCGTACAGTTTGAAGACGAACTATCTCATTCTCGGTTGATATTAGCTCTTTTTCAACTTTTTCGAGTTCTTGCTCCCACGATGAAACAGCCATTTAAACCAGCGAGCGGGTAAAACCAAAAACTTGCGCACTATTCGTCAATGAAGGTCACTGCTCCGTAGAAGGTCCTACAATACTGCCGTGCTCGAAGGAGCATGCTGTTTCAACTTCCTTTTACTTATTTGAACTACAAGATGTTGACACTGGCGCCATCGGAATTTAACTTCAGCCATAGCTTCAGCAGTAACCTGACAGGGGCCGCCACCGATTTCCGTTTCCGCCTTGCGTCACGGATGAATCAGCGTGCTACGACATAGCCTCCTA
The DNA here is from genome assembly GCF_043290135.1 of Rhipicephalus microplus. Classification (NCBI taxonomy): domain Eukaryota; kingdom Metazoa; phylum Arthropoda; class Arachnida; order Ixodida; family Ixodidae; genus Rhipicephalus; species Rhipicephalus microplus. Next base: position 246,528,882 of record NC_134700.1, on the reverse strand, counting down.
TGGCTACGATCATGACCTACTACACTCCTGACCTGCCCAGAGAGCACCTCTTCCAGCGCCCACGTTCTAGTTCATACCTTCTGCCGCTAGGGCCGTCACCTACGAGCGGCGTGGCGCTAGTCAGCACCTGCTCGCTGACGTCATCTTCACTCTTTGTGGTCAAATTTTGACCAACAAAGCACTCGTAGTGCGTATTTATGATCCAAAATTTAGAATTATTCAGAAATAATAATACTAAAAGACATTCAGAATTTTTTTGCAATAAAATGCACGCTACCACGCATAGGCTGCCCTACATCGTGTAAATCTACGGGTTCCCACGTTTGTCAACCAGTGTGCTATAAATACTCAAGCGCTCTGAACACCTTGCTTAACCAGCAATGTATGGGAAGAAATAGTCACATATATGCCGCCAGTTCACTACAGAATGCAGGCATTCTTATACCAGCGCCTACAAAACAACCGTAAAGAAACAGACGAACAGGTTATAGGTAGCGCCACCAATGGTGAGCGGTTGAACGAGAGCGGGGACACGCGCTCCCATAGGAACCCCGCTATCTGAACAGGTCAGGAGTGTAGTAGGTCATGGCTACGATCATCGTGAAAAAGTGACGTAATGACCTTGCGCATGAGAAAATAGTCATCGTGTCGAACGAACTTGACTAATATAAATCTAAGCAACACACCATTTTATGTAGTAGAAGCATACTTACAGCAGTACTTTTGACCAATAAATTGTTGTTTGAACACATCTCAACCTTTAAAATTTTGCGCGCATTTTTCAATGGACCGTGCGTAAGCCCACCAATGCCCACTACAAGTGACTAGTCACCAAGGCCAGTTTACATTTTGCATTTTACAGAAAAATCAACCAAGGCCAGTTTACATTTTGCCTTCAAGCTTCTCTTAAAGTTCGAATGTTCGAGGAAGTGCAACTCGTATCTCAACGCTGTTCTTGTCAAGACAGTGGGCTGGCGCCGTTCGTACTAAACCGCTCGTTACGCGCACTTTCGATACCACTGTAACTTGCAGCAAGAGTCACTGTTTGCCAGCCGCTTAGAATGGCGATGATGAAAAATCCAGCTGATAATTTCCCTCTCATCCTCGCCAACTGCGGGCGGAGGAAGCAGTGACAGCTGGGTGCCGGTATAAAAAGCGAGCCGCCGGCGGATTCCGACGTCACGTGCATCGGAGGCGGGCGGAGTGATACATCGTGTGCGGATCGGCCGCTCTCGCAGTGCCGGCTTTGTTGGATTTCGAGCGCATCTGGTGCCAGCGCTGCGGCTTCGTGTCGGATACCCCTGTAGTGCAACGAAAACAACGCTTCGGAAATGTCTTGGCAGACGTACGTCGACAACCAGATTTGTGCACAGGTCAACTGCACAGTGGCCGCAATCGCTGGCCTCAACGATGGAGCCATTTGGGCGAAATTTGAAAAGGACTCCAACTGTTCGGTGAGCAAGCGGCTCCAATGCCGGTGCCTCGACTAGGCCTAACACGCCGACATGTTCAATCACCTTTGTGGCCGGGTTTGAAAATGGGGCAGTATATCTACGCCGGTGACTGCGCTGTTATTTGCCGCATTTCTACTGCGCGTTCGTGTCCGATCTTGGGCTTGCATTATACCGGGCGTTGGCCGTCGTTATCGCGCTCGAGATGGGCTTTGAGCACCCGTACACGCCCAAAGGCGTTACCTTGTTTGTCAAATTTTCCGTGAACGTCACTAAATTTGGTGCTGCGATTTCTTTGCAGGTCGCGTCGATTTTTTTTCTTTCGTTCTGCTGTGAACATAAAATTTCCACCCTACTGGAAATTGTCTTTCTGTGTTTGCTTTTTTTTTTCACATTTTGCCTTGACATTGGTGGCCGGTGCATGTGCTGGGTATTTTAACTTGTGGCCGCTACATTGAATGGATATGTGACGTTCGCCTGGCGCTAGCTTCCTTCGTATTCTCAATAGTGAAAGTTTTCACTTCGCTGAGCAGGCTGCGACTGCATTTGACGATTGTGTCGCGTCGTCGTTTGAAGTACCAATTAGTGTGGTAGGCCTAGGTGCGACTGAGCCCAAGTCGTCGCGGTGTCTGCTTTTTAATGCATCCAGCCTGATCAGAGGGGAGGGGGGGATGTCATCGAGCTAAGTTTGGGCGGGGCGAAGTTTGGTTTTTGGCCGCCGGTAGAACCTGTTTTGAGGGGGGAGGCTTCATCTACTTGCTGGTATCGGCGCAGATCACGCAGCAGGAGCTGAAAACCATCGCCGACACGATGCGGACCAACCCTAGTGCTTTCAACGAGACCGGTATCCACCTTGGTGGCCAGAAGTACGTCTGCCTATGCGCCGAAAACAACTTGGTCCGGGGCCGAAAAGGCAGCTCGGCGTTCATCGCCGTCGCCACCAACACCTGTGAGTTCTTGCATGACTACTTTGGTGTCGCTCAATCTTGGACATATTTGTGACATTCAACCATTTCGAGCTGGCCGACTGAAATACATGGGAGAGTTGTAGTTCGGCCTTAGTTTGTAGGCGACGAATCTATTGTTTGCGTGGCAGCTATGACCTCCGGACAGACCGCCTCTTCGAATCGCTTCGTTTTCATTACACTTGGGCGACGTACAGTCGCTACGGAAGCCAATTAGAGCGAGTGTCCGGATCGGCAATATTGCGAGTGCCAACCATATTTCATTTCAGTGGAGGCCGGCAGAAAATAGCTAACTTTGCTGTTTGTCCTTTCGGAAGCCCACGATGCTTGTATGACTGCCTTGGCTATTGACTTTTTTTTTTTTTCGCTAGAATTGCGAGCAACCGTGGTTCATGGCTCCCGAAAAGCCGTTCTTCCGCCGGCCAGCCCTGCTTTGGAAAATGGAATGTTGTTAAAACTCTCGCTGTCGACGGGCTCAGGAACGTGTCGCGATTTTTCCCGTTTCGGTCACTGGGGCTCGGCGGTTGAGGTGCAGCTCCGACAAGTTTGCCAGGTTAGGGATTTACACTCGCGGCCACGGTGGGCATGTTTGGAACAGGGCAAAATCGCTTTGTGTATATTTGCTGGGGAAAAGACCCCCGTGACAGCAGAAATCCGCAATTCTTCATTGCGATCATGTGCACAAATCGTACAATGTACTTCAATTATAATTTACATTTCTAGTCCTATTTTTCTAAGCTTAACGCAGCTACATTCTCTGAAATGACGTGCTGCTTTCTGTATTGCAGGTCTGCTGGTAGCTGCCACCATTGACGGCTTCCCCCCTGGTGTGCTCAACACTGTGGTCGAGAAACTAGGAGACTATCTGAAGCAAAATAACTATTAGGTATGTCTCTTAATGCTTCTCTTAATGTGTCTCCTTTAGTCTGCCTTTTTTGTGACAGCTGTGTGTTGTTAGCCTTCCCAAATTCCAGAGGGTCCGCAGTTTTTCTTCTTTGGTCCCAATTTTTTTGTATTTGAAAATGTGGAGCAATAATTTTTGCAAAAACCGCAAGCTTCCTCTTTAATTCTTCACAGCATGGGGCTGTCATTAGATGAGTTGTTGCCTTCAGATTCATTGCATTCGCCACAGCCCCAATGCAGCTGCCTTTCGTACTGTTCTTATGGTGGCAGTAAGTGTATTTTTGTAAGCGGTGACTAACCTGGCGCTTTTTTTTTTTTCCTGCAGTTTTACAAAGCAAAGGAAAGCGCTGTCTGCCACGAAGTCGCTCGTGCCGCCTTCTCCCCCTTGTCGATCCTGCTGTCGCCGCCATCTCCGGTGCCACTTTCCTTCCTGCCTCCTTCCTCAATGGTCGAACCACCAAGATGCCAGCGTGAAGCTGTCTACTGAAGAACGCAAAAGCTCCACTTGTCTGGCCACCTGAAACTTCAGTTCGCACCACCCAAACCTTAAGATTCACTTCCTTCTCTCGCGAGCACTGTTAACACAACACGTCCGCGAGTTTTGTGCAGTCCCGCTATTATCGTTTCCATGAAGAGGGAGGCGGTGTGCAACAGCGAAAGAGAGGACTCCATCACTTCTTGCCTGCATTCGTTGGCACATTTTTAATTGTGAATTGTAATCTCTCTTTTTTTTTCATGCGTTACAATTTTTTTCACCTCCTCCTCTTCAATGTTTTTAGGTGGGTCGGGGAAACAATTGTGCGTTAAATGGTGAAAGCTGTTCAAGCCGCTGAACACCAGTGTTGCGCCAAATGCACCGGTTGGAATAAATTCCAGTGTTGGTGAACTTATACCCAACTTTTTTTTTTATGCACACATGTTGAGAGGTGGACAGGTGCTATTAAATTATTTTGTGCTGTTTCTCTTTGTCCTTGTTTGGTTTTTCTTTTTTTCATACTTTTTGCTAACATGTTCTCCTAAGCGCTAGGGATTGGTGCTGAGATGGATGGAAATCGGGCCAAAAAAATGAGGCATTTTCCTTCCGTATTGTGCCGACTGATGCGCCAGACATGCTTTGAAACCTAGTGCCATTTCAAAACGCTTCCCTGTCGCATGAACACTATAGTTTTCAACCCTTAAACATTCAGTGCCGTGTATACTGAGAGCCTAGTCAAGGAAGCTGTGTGGCGGGGTTTCATACATTTTTATTGGGGATGTATGGATGAGAACAGTTTCATGCATGGTGTGGAGTGATTGCCGGTCAGTTCATACGCGGGGCACCAGCTTCTGGCAAATGCCGCTGGGTGTTTTTTTTTTTTTTCTACTCAATTCAGAGGCCAGCTTTTTTCCAGATTGTTGTTGCTGGCATCCAGTGGCATTCGTAGGCAATTTGTTCTCCTCGTTCATGGCTGTGAGCAATATGTGCTCTTTTGCCTTGTTGGTGTGGCATGTTTGTAAAGTCAAAGCTCCCTTTGTGAGCTGCAGTTTGGATGGAATCCATGGTGCTGGATAAAAGAGAAGCTAATGTAATGTCTGTCGCTGCTCAAGCTGAGGGCCACACTCAATGTCTTGCAGTGACTGCTGGTGGTGCAAGACTTTTTTTTTCTCTTGTCTGGCCCGAATCGTGCATCGGGAGTAACTGTGCCGAACAAATTTTTTTTATCCCACTTTATTTTTTGGAGAAAAAAAAAAGTTCTGGCACATTCTCAGTGGCCAGGGAAAGTCTTCTGAAGCCCAAGGAGAGTTAGCGCGGCTGTGACGATGGCACGAGGGCTTCGGAAGTTCTTTGACGACTTAACAATTTTGTTTTATATGCGGGAATAAAGGAATGATAGTGACATTGAACGGCTGCTCGTGGTGGTTATTGGCGTCCTCCCCACACTGTTTCTCAATTCATACCATTGGACAATTCACTCTGGACCTGTGGAATGTCCTTCGAGTTGCAGGCACGGCGAAGTTTGCATCCACACAGTGCACATGCTGTCGAGGCTGGGTATTGGTGACCCTGACCTATAGTGAAAAAGAGTGGTGCTCCAAAAAAGGACAATTTGGCACCCATGAACAGCTGGGCGTTAGGAATGGTTCAAAGCGACCTACTTGGCAGGCAGTGCTGTCGTGCAAAAGTCTGACAGCCACACGCGTGTGATCTGTGCATAGTGCATATGGCTGTACTCGACTTGTATGGATAGGGCATGATATATTTGGGGCGAACATCTGCAGTGTGCACTAGCGATATTTTTGCTAGACTGCTTGCAGATAATCCGAGAAAAATGTAGACTTCTCGCATCAGAAAGTTTCATTTTCCACATTAGTTGCATTATTGTATAAGAGCCTGGTCATAAAAGCTAAACATTGCCTGTGCCTTGCATATAACAAACACGTTACAAAGAGATTTCTCAAGTCTTGCCACTTTCACACATGCCTGCAAAATAGTTGAAAGGCTGTGTTGTATGTGCGCTCTGCACTATTCCTCGTTGCGCTGTTAATTTATTATGACCTGACATACTAGTTTCCACCCTTGAAGCGTAAGGCACTTACTGGAGGAGTGTGTGGCACTTTTTTGAAATTCCGACCCTACCATGCAATTTTTGTGAGGAAGGTTTACATCAAGTGCTGGCTAAGCGCGCCTGGAAGACACGTGACATAGCATGGAGGGCACTGCACAGTCCCAGATCATAATTTTATAGTATGCTATTACGTGAAGTGGCTGAGAATGTATGCTTCGCAAACTATGTTGATTTATGAAGGTCATGCATTCATGCATGCCACCAGTCTCATTTAATAGGGGCCGGCAAATTCGCGCTTTTAAGGAGCTGAGCGTAGGTTGGCCTGTGTAGGTGAACGTAGATGGTATAAACAAAAGATTGCTTTAAGGAATAGTACGGGTGACATGTGCCGCTGCAGTATTGAGGAAACGTCTGAGCTTAAAGTCGTGGTAGACATGCGTGCACGGAAGGTAGTCTACAGACTCCAAAAAAGTGTGCTCTCCATGTTATCCTCTGGCCCTTTCTTGAAGGGACACAAAAGAACAAAAGGGTATTTATTTTATGCAAGTAAGCTAAGCACCAATGCTGTCACGAGAAGAAAGTAAACGCAGGTGGCGATGCCAACGTCAATTCAGCGCTCCAATTTGTTGTGCTGTCACAGATTTTGACCGAGTCTACCGGGACCTGCGGAGCTGCTGATCGCTAAAAATGGGATGCGCTGCCCGGTGAAGGGGTCACAAAATTAACGAACCAAGTTTCAGGAAATTTTGTAGGGCCTATGTGGCCAAGAAACAAACCAAGAAAAGGACGTCGACATCTGCGACGTCACGCTGACATTCACGTGTAGTGATTCCGGCTCGAAATTAGAAAAAAAAAATGACCGCAGTTTCCCGAGTGGGAACACTGGTTAGCATGCGGAGCATATATTTTGAACTACGATAAATGTGGTTCGTAATTTGCGACATGCGTGTGTGTTATGACTGAACACGCACACACGTATGCTGCGAAAGATGATGTTTATTGATGAGGCGCTTTGGGTATTTTGAGCAAGATGGCTTTATGGTCCGTAAAGGGTGAGTAGGTCTGGTTGCAGCGGTCGAAATTTGCAAACCGTGGTCGGATGATGTTTGCCGTCGTGCGTTGCTCGTTTCAGCGAGTGCCGCGACTCCATGTAGTCGACCACCCAATCGTCCTTGATGACGTCGACGTTGAAGTCGTCAACTATCACGAAGGGTCGTCGTTGCGGTCATTGTTTCAGGTATTCTTCCACGGCTTCGTCGACGTACTTCCACGGCGGCACGCGATAGGTTGGGCGTGAGGTACGTCGTCATGACGTCGACTCCGCAGACGCTAGCTCGCCTTTGGCGCGTTGTTGAGCGCGCGGAGGGGAGAAGCGAGTGCAGCCACAGCGCGCGCTGTGTTGAGAGGAGGAAGGGATGCACAGATGGCTGGCGGAGGAGGAGAGGAGGCTGCGGACGGCGACGGCGCATGACTATCCCCTAGTATAACATTCTCCGCATGTAAAAAAAAAACAAATGGTCTTATGGCCTTTATTTACTCTGTGAAAGAGCCATGACGCTCAAATTAGCCATGAAATAAAAAAGGCATGTTTAAAAGCAATGAAGAAAACCTAACAGAGGGATAGGACAAGCTCTATTCAAGAGGAAAACCAACTAAATTTGGCTACGTCGTTCTCATGACGTCACGTCAGACATGCAAATTTCACTGTTACCAAGAGAAAGTTCTTCGCTTGCTAACTGTGTGTCGTCCCTAAATCTGTTTAATAGTCAACTTGTTCGACATGGCGTAACCAGTGTGGCTTCGTAGGATGCCCCAGTAGGCGGCTACTTGATGCCAAGGTTGTGATAATGTAATCCGCTGAGCATCATTTTTATTTGAGCCTGACCACCATTCCCGATTTTAATGAAATTTTAAGTACAAAACCGCATCCACTTGATATGTGGGCATTAACGCCCCCAAACCAGCCTATTATTATGAGTGACGCTGTAGTGGAGGGCTGCATCGAAAATACAGCGGCCGCTTTTCCGCAAGGTTGTATGAAAATAAATGCGCTGTCACATAACAACTGTTCATTCTGCCGACGTTCCGACGGCAGACCCGCCTTTTTCAAGATGCCTTGAATATACAAATCGGCTTAAAGGAATTTCCTGAAACTTGTCAAGTCTCTTGCCCTCTCAGAGAACAGTGCATTTAATCTTTAGGAGCGCCGTTGGTCCCAGTAGGAGCGCCGTTGGTCCCAGTAGACGTTGTTGGAATATACGACGTCATGGCGATTGCTGCGGGAACTTCTAAGTGGCGTCGCCACCTTCATTTCCTTTCTTCAAGTTTTCTCGCTAGTCTAGCGAGGAATTTTTCCGGGGGTACGAGGACATCTCTTGAAGGCCCTGAAAAACACGTAATTTGCTAATATATTCTCGGTGCAAAACATCTCCCTTCGTCCGCATTTCTGGGGCCTGGGGGACGGAGCAAAATTTTATATATTTCGTAAGCTGCCTTCATTTTATGCTCACGAGTCCGGTTCTCATACAACAACTCAAGGCTGTCCAGAAGGCCCACGATGCGGCGGTGAGGCTGGGCCTCCCCGTCCCAACGTGGGAGCGGCCCGCGATCCTACCCCTATAAAACGGGGGTGGAATCCTTCAGGACCCCAATAAAAGTTTTTCATCCATCCATCGGGAGCTGCCTCAAGACGAGCGTGCGGTAACGAAGCACTTTTGAATGCAATGCTTTTAAGAAACGCTTCAAGCCTACCTTACGCGGTTCGTAGAGAGAGACCGGGGTGCCATACTTATGTACTTGAGTGTTGGCTAGATTCGATCTTGCGAGGAGTGGGGGGGGGGGTGCAGACGCGTGTTGAATCGCAGCTGGGGTAGTGAGGAGCGCTAGTGTAGCTTGGTTTGCTGAAGGGGAGGGGGGTAAGTGTTCCTGTTGCGTCTCCCTATTGACACTTATGCTTCCGTGTAATATGCGTGCGTCACAATTAGCAGGAAACCGTGCTTGCCTCAGCTCATTGGTTGAACATCGTGAGGACAGTTCTAGCCAACTACATGGGCGAGGACAAAAATGCATACGACACACCTTGGATTATAGCAACTGAACGTCTACTGAAAGTTTTTTTATTTATAGTAGTTAGCGAATTCGTTGCTTACCAGATTGTTTATTTCTGCGCGTGAATCTTTTTTTTTTGCTGTTGTATGGATGGTGCCTTGATGCATGATTCTCAAATGTCATCGATGCTCCAATGTCATCGATCGTGCCTAATATTTCGCGCCTCAGCTTGTCTTCAATTCTTGCTAAGATGTTGAGATCTACAATTAGAAGGAGGAAAAAAAATTGCCCGCAGCTTCCCTCGGGGGAACACTGAGGAGGATGCGGAGCATATAATTGGTTAACGGGGTGTTAAAGTGCGACTTACTTGGGTCGATGGCTAAATTGGTTAACGTGGTTGTGAAATGGGGTGTTAAATTGCGACTTACTTGGGTCGATGGCTAAATTGGTTAACGTGGTTGTAGGAGGGGGTGTTAAATGAGTGAACACGTACACACGTATGCGAAAGGGCGGCGCTGGTCGAAGGGACGTCGATCATTCTGTTTGTAAATTCGTTGGCATTCATTTCACGGCGACTTCGGACTGCTGCTCGACACTGACGTCTCTCAGCGGCTTCACGTTTTCTAAGTTGAGAATCTTCCGCTCGACGCCGACGTTTACGTTCGGCGTCGCGAGCTCTTCTCTGCGCTGCCTTGTCTTCGGACGACGACGACTTGCTTGCGGTTCCGCCAACAGTTTGGCTGGCGCTGGTCGAAGGGACGTCGATCATTCTGTTTGTGGATTCGTTGGCATTCATTTCACGGCTACTTCGGACGTCGACGCGCCGTACAAACCAACGGACGAGTGGCAACTGAGCGAGCGAGCGCCGACCTTGAGTATATATACAGCGCGACGGCGCATGCGCTGTCAGCTGTCGAATGTTCTCGAAGGAGAAGCGCGCGCGCGGCACAGATGGCGACGGCGCATGCGCTGTCAGCTGTCGAATGTTCTCGAAGGAGAAGCGCGCGCGGCACAGATGGTGGGCGACGGCGCATGCGCGCGCGTCAGCTGTCGAATGTTCGAGAAGCGGCGCGGACGGCGCACTACAAGGAGCGAGTATAAGATGCTTCCGCATCTAAAAAAAAGCTTTGCTTAAGCTGGCAGTGCTGGATAGCCCATATACCCACCGGGCTGGTCGACATCCCTGTAGTACGGGACATCATTAGTCGAAGCCGCCACCCGAGCCCTCTGGGCCAGAGTTCGCTGTTCCTCTAGTGAGGAGCTATTGAGTAGGGTCGTCTCCCAGTACTCTTGCGTGGGGTTGGGGACGGGGGTTAACTTTGGGTTCACTTGGCAGGCCCAGACCATATGGTAACTGTTGGCCACTTCACCACAGTACTGGCACAGCACACGTATTTTTGGCTCGTAATATTTTAGTATTAAGATGACGTTAGCGTTCTTCCAAGACTCTGGTACTCTTCCCGTCAGGAGACACCTCGTAGACAGGGTGGCTAGTTTTTCTAACACAATCTGTCCTCCATCTTTCAGCAGATCTGATATTACCTGATCCTCACCAGCAGCTTTGCCTCTTTGCATAATCTCCAAAGCTTTTCTGGCTTCTATCATTACTGGTGGGGTGTCATCTGGGTTACTGCTGGTTCTTATAGTATTAAGGTCGTGGTTGTCTCGGCTACTGTACAGATCTCTGTAAAACTCCTCCGCTATTTTAACTATCCTATCCATATTGGTAGTTATTTTGCCTTCTTTGTTCCTTAGTGCATACATCCGACTTTTGCCTATCCCAAGTTTCCTCTTCACTGCTTTGACGCTTCCTCCATTTTTCAGAGCGTGTTCAATTCTCTCCATGTTATACATTCTTACATCACATACCTTACCGTCTATTAATCAACTTCGAAAGCTCTGCCAGTTCTATTTTGTCTGTTGTACTTGAGACTCATGATTTGACGCTTCCTAATTAGGTTCTTCGTTTCCTGGGAAAGCTTGCCAGTGTCCTGTCTAACTACCCTGCCTCCAACTTCCACTGCACACTCCGTAATAATACTCGTCACATTATCATTCATTGTATCTACGCTAAGGTTGATTTCCTCACTAAGAGCCGAGTACCTGTTCTGCAGCGACACTCTGAATTCCTGTACTTTCCCTCTCAGTGCTAGCTCAATGATTGGCTTCTTGCATATCAGTTTCTGTCGTTCCTTCTTCAAGTCTAGGCGAATTCGAGACCGTACCATTCTATGGTCACTGCATCGTACCTTGCCAACCACTTCCACATCCTGCACGATTCTTGGGTGTGCACTCATTATAAAGTCTATTTCGTTCTTATTTTCGCCATTAGGGCTCCTCCATGTCCACTTGCGGTCTTCTTGTTTTCGGTAGAAGGTAATCAAAATCCGTAAAATATTGCGTTCTGCGAATTCTACTAGTAGATCTCCTCCAGCGTTTATAGTACCGATGCCATAATCTCCTACTGCCTGGTCTCCAGCCTGCTTCTTCCCTACCTTTGCATTAAAGTCTCCCATCAGTATTGTGTATACTGTGTCCTTACCTTACTCATTGCCGATTCCACGTCTTCATAGAAGCTTTCAACTGAAGCGTCATCATAGCTGGATGTAGACGCATAAGACTGTACTACTTTCATCTTGTATCTTTTATTCAGTTTAATTACGATACCTACCACCCTTTCATTAATGCTATAGTATTCCTCTATGCTGCCAGCTATGTTTCTGTGAATTAGGAACCCCACTCCCAGTTCCCTTCTGTCTGCCAAGCCCCGATAGCAAAGGACGTGCCCATTCTGTAGCACCGTATAGTCCTCATCTGTCCTCCTAACCTCATTGAGCCCTATTATATCCCATTTAACACCCTCTAGCTCCTCGAATAGTACAGCTAGACTTCCCTCACTAGATAAGGTTCTAGCGTTAAACGTTGCCAAGTTCAGGTTCCAATGGCGGCCTGTCCGGATCCAGAGATTCTTAGCACCCTCTGCTGCGTTGCAGATCTGACCGCCGCCGTGGTCAGTTGCGTCGCAGCTGCTGGGGACTGAGGACCGTGAGTTATTTGACGTATGCATGTGGGAGGCCGATCAGCTTGCTCTCTGTAGTATACAAGCTATTTACAAAGTTAATTGCTAACAGAGTAAAGAAAACATTAGAATTCAATCAACCAAAGGAACAAGCAGGATTTCGAACAGTCTACTCAACAATTGACCACATTCATACTATCAATCAAGTAATAGAGAAATACTCAGAGTACAACCAACCACTATACATAGCCTTCATAGATTACGAGAAGGCGTTTGATTCAGTAGAAATATCAGCCGTCATGCAGACACTGCGGAATCAGGGCGTAGATGAAGTATATATAAACATTCTGGAAGAAATCTACAGAGGATCAACTGCTACCATAGTGCTTCATAAAGAAAGCAACAGAATACTAATCAAGAAGGGTGTAAGGCAGGGAGACACAATCTCCCCAATTCTATTTATCGCGTGCTTACAGGAGGTTTTCGGAAGCCTAGAATGGGAACAGTTAAGAATAAGAGTTAATGGAGAATACCTTAGTAACCTGCGCTTCACCGATGACATTGCATTGCTGAGTAACTCAGGGGACGAATTGCAACTCATGATTACAGAGTTAGACAGGGAGAGCAGAAAAGTGGGTCTTAATATTAATCTGCAGAAAACGAAAGTAATGTACAACAACCTCGGAAAGGAGCAGCGCTTCGAGATAGGTAATAGTGCACTTGAAGTTGTAAAAGACTATGTCTACTTAGGGCCGGTAATAACCGCAGAGCCGAACCACGAGATTGAAGTAACTAGAAGAATAAGAATGGGGTGGAGCACATTCGGCAAGCACTCTCAAATTATGACAGGTAGATTGGTACTATCCCTCAAGAGGAAGGTATATAACAGCTGTATCTTGCCGGTACTTAGCTACGGAGCAGAAACCTGGAGACTTACAAAGATGGTTTAGCTTACATTGAGGACGACGCAGCGAGCAATGGAAAAAAAATGGTAGGCGTAACCTTAAGAGACAAGAAGAGAGCAGAGTGGATTAGGGGACAAACGGGGGTTAGGAATATCATCGTTGAAATAAAGAAGAGGAAATGGACATGGGCCGGGCATGTAGCGCGTAGACAGGATAACCACTGGTCTATAAAGGTAACTAACTGGATTCCCAGAGAAGGGAAGCGTGTTAGGGGGAGACAGAAGGTTAGGTGGGCAGATGAGATCAAGAAGTTTGCGGGTATAAATTGGCAGCAGCAAGCACAGGACCGGGTTAACTGGCGGAACATGGGAGAGGCCTTTGTCCTGCAGTGGACGTAGTCAGGCGGATGATGATGATGATGATGATTTTAGTATGGCTGGACAGAGCAGCTTAACTATAAATGAATAACATGCTATTAACAAAGCTGCTCGTTGCAAAGCAGGACGTTCAAATCACCCCTCCCACAATTGTTAGTTCGACCCTATAGACTCGTATTCATACGTGCTTCATCTGACACACACATGCGTGCCGTCAGTGTGCATGTCACGAATACCAGGAGACCAACGCATACTGTATTCCTTCGAGATGGTGCTTGCTTGCAGGCTTCAGTGTCGCACATCTGGAGAAGCAAGTGTTTGCACACGCGATCAGAGCCGACGGCTTCCGCCAGTGTTTTCCTGCGGCGATTCCACTTCCTGGAAGCGCGGGGGTCGATGCTTCCTGTGCCGTAGGAACGGCCCGCTATCGCTTTGCTCGCAGCCGTCCTTTTTTTTTCTTTTCTTCTGTTGCGCTAAGTAGTCATAGCTAAGGTCGTGACAGAGGAAGGAGTTGACGGGGTTCTGACGCCCCCCGGACTTACTTCTTGCTTTCACTTTTCGGGTGGCACTAATTTATTTACATATCTTCACATTAACCACCAGTGGCTGAAGTTAGCCGCTCTACACTTAAAACACCTCCCCCACCCCCCGTAAAAAAAAATCCTTGGTTCGGCCCTGGGTAGTCACGCCTGTAAAGTATAAGTGAAAAGAGAGAGAGAAAAGGGTGCGTTAAGAATTTGTCAAGGATAACAAACCCTTACGGCATCAAGCATTTCATTTATTGAGAATGGGCGATTAAAATCTATATTTTATTGAACGATAATATCTTTTGGTGTTACCTTAAGGAAGTTAATGCAAAAAATCCACCTACTACTCAGTCATAGCTTCGTGTTGGGTATCAGCCATCGTCCGAGGCGAACAGCAACAACAACCTTGAGGCGTGCGCGCATTTCGCATTGTCTTTAATTTATGTCGTCCTTTAACTTCCACTCAATGAAATAGCAGAATGGGGTAGTTCTCTGGCTTCCTTTTATAGTGTGGCTTACGTTCGTGGTTGACAGCAAACCATTTATCGTTATAGTGGGGTTTTCTAGAAGCACAGAAATTTGGGCGAGTTTGTACTGCATGTTACATAGTGGTATTTAAGAAGTGTGGCAGTTTGGGCTAGTTGGTATATGACGTGACGATAGTTATAGCGCGAGAACAGAACGTCCTTCTTGTCTCTTTGTCGTCGTTCTGTTCTCGTGCTATAACTATCGTCAGGTATTTAAGAGCGCGTAACAGACGCGAGATATGAGCGCTCGTTTGTGTTATCTGTAACACAAACGAGCGTTTGTGTAACAGCGCTCGTTTGAGTAATCTGTATCTCTTGTCTGTTGCGCACTCTTAAATGCCACTCTAGGGAGGTCGTATCAGAAGCGTCAGTGTGGGTAGCGAAAATATCTTGCCGCGGCCCAACTGTGTCCTGTCGCTGAATGTGTTCTCTCACTAGATAAGGATGGTCAAAGGGCACCCTTTCGAATAACAAGAAAACAAAACGAAACAAAATGGATGCTTGGAGCAACAAGTTGTCCACTTGTTTTTTGCGTATGAGTTGACCATGGCCAGGGGCGTAGCCAGGAATTTTTTCGAGGGGGTGGGGGTTCAAACCGTCCCGACTGGGTCGGTTTGAACCCCCCCCCCCCCACATGCATCAGCTTTCCTCTGTGACATGAATATCGGCGGTAGTTTGAGCAGATAGAGTACATCATCAGACTACCGCCCCTCCCCATGCGTAAAAGTAAAGTAATCGCAGTAATAATACAGCAAATGACAAAGACCGTGACCGTTTGGAGCAATGGCCTCTCGTTGCACCATTGAATAAATTAGTGTTCGGAAACGCATCATTTTGATGACACGGCCGATCGGAGATGACATCGTTAATCGTTAATCTCTGCTAAGCGTGTGTGGCGTAGTTCTCGTCGGAACGAAGCGCGTTTCACTATAGTCAAGAACGGCTCCGCTTACAACGAGGAGGGAGAAGTATACGCAGCATGCCTTAGTACATTCAAAATTACATTTCGGTTTCGCTTACTTTTCTGAGCAAATAATTTCTACTGTTGATGTCTCTGACTGCATACATATGGGAATGATTTTTATGTTAAGCTCTATATGTCAAGAAGCCCTGACGCAGTGGTAGCTTTTAGTCAACATTTTTTTTACTTTACTGCGCGCATCTAAACATGCTTGGAATACGCAACAAGCCTTTATTTACTTTTTTTGTACGTTATGCTGCAGATTGGTAGCAAGATTTCTTTCGGACGCGTTGTTTTCGGGCAGACTTTCTCGTAACTTTGGTTGACAATAAATGCACTGAGACCTTTGATAACAATGAAGTACTCCAATTGTAGATGTTTATCGTGCAATCTGCGAGGACAAGGTAATCATTGTTGACAAATATTCACTTTGTTTCAATCGAAAAGGCTCCTGGGACCAAAATATGCCTACTAACTTATATTGTCACGTGCTTTTCGAAAAGAAAGACAATAACAGTTGTGCATGTGCCATGAAGTACAACGAAATGGATGAAAAAGAAGAACTCGTTTTGCGCGTTCTATTAAAAGAATTCTTCATAGAAGGCTCAGTGAATTCATCGCTCGTCAGGACATTCTTTCACCAAGGCAAGTAGGATTTAGACAGGGGTGCTCTATATGGTCGGCTCATGTTGATTTGGAAAGCCGAATCCGCCTTGCAAAAGTATCTGGTGAGCTTTCTGCATTAGTCACGTTAGATATCGCAAAAGCCTACGATAGTGTGGAATACAGTACATTAATTTCAAGATTAGTGGACTGTGAGGTTCCCAAGTACATTATATCTTGGGTTCAGGAGTTTCTCATTGAGAGACAATTCTTTTGTTGCCACGAGGGAATTACTTCTGCCTCATATAAGCAAACAAGAGGTGTTCCGCAAGGATCAGTCCTGTCACCTCTTTTATTTAATATATTATTATCATCTATTCCCGTTCATAAAAATGTTCCTCTTTATGTCTACGCCGATGATATTGCTTTTTTCTCGTCATCCCGAGATATCAATAGTTTATATCAAATCTTGCAGTCATATTTGAGTGAGCTTGAGGTATGGCTTGGCGGGCTGTCTTTTTCACTTAATGTTAGTAAATGTGCTCTGCTTGTATTCCCTCTATCCGTTCCCGTATTTCTTTCACTGCATTATCGAAATGATCCGATTCCACAAGTAACAGCGCTAAAATATCTTGGTATTGTTTACGTGGACAATTTAAATTGGCAGCAACAAATAGAATCAAACACCCGTAAAGCAGAAAGCGCCGTAGGATTGCTCCGCCGGTTTTGCAATAAGAATTCAGGGATGCGCAGGGATACGTTACTTATGATATACAAACTTTACGTACGCCCAATTCTGGAGTTTGGCTGCGTTCTGTTTTCTGGAAGTGCTGAGTACAAATTAAGACCACTTATATTGCTAGAAAGGCAAGCTCTGCGGCTGTGTCTCGGACTACCTAGGTGTGTAGCGAATAGCGTGCTTTATTTGGAAGCTAGAATTATTCCACTTGATGCTAGATTTCGACAGCTTACTGTGCAAACATTTTTAAAACTTTACGATGCACCCCTCTTCTGTTCTCAGACAGTTTTCATCAAACATCCAGTTTCTTTCTTTCAGCGCCCGTGGTCTCGTTATCAAAGACCCCAAGTCATTTTCGTCGAGTCTCTGTTATCAAATCTTCACGTTTCCCTCCGGCATTTAACTCCCCAAACCCAATGCTCGGTGCCAGTTGACTTAATTTTCGATGATATTTTTCCAAAAAATGCCAAGTTACTTCCAAAGCATGTTCTGGAGGGCCTCCTTCAAGACCATCTAAGTCATTTTCCTAAATACGTAGTAATTTCGACGGACGCAACGCAAAATCTTCAGAAGGCTGGAGTAGGTATTTTTTCTCATCAGCTTAATTGGTCTTTTGCGCTCCGATTGCCTGACTTCACACCAATCTATCTCGCAGAATTCCTGGCTATTACATTGGCTCTTCGAAAACTAAATTATCAGCAATCAAAAGCTATTATTATTTCGGATGCTTTGTCTGTATGTACACATCTAACGTCCGCTAAGAAGTCTCCTCTTCTCAGGATATTTTGGTCTCTCGTACCGCATAGCCTATCAGAAGTTCGGTTTATTCGGGTCCCCGGGCATGCTGGAATTGAACTAAATGAAATTGCTGATTCGCTCGCTTCGGCATCTTTAAATTTCCCTGTGGTGCCAGTAGCTCCACAGTTTCCTTTTATTACTGCCGAACGATTCAAACGCCTGTTAATCTTAAAAATGAACGAAACGTCGCTTCTACAATCTGAAGAATTTCGGCACTTGCAATTCACATGGAACACCGCAAAATGCCTTTCCCGTCAATGTGAGGTGACCCTCACAAGCTTTCGCTGTAGAGTTCCTCTGTTAAATTTTTATCTCAACAAATCAGGATTTTCATTAACTAACCTATGTGTAGTTTGCAATGAACCGGAAACAATAGATCACTTTCTTCTCACATGCCGCCGCTTCGCCTCACTGCGCCGAATAATTCTTGAAAGACCGATTGGTATGCTCGGATTGCCAGTCAATACATCCACCGTATTATCGTTTGGAGCCAGTCAGTTGGGTGTGGGCCACAGTGCTATTCTGTCAGCGCTACATAAATTCATTCAGGCAACCGGAAGGATACGCTGCTAGTGGTACTGCCAGATATATCCAATTCTTTCTTCCCCTTCCTCATTCTTGTTAATTCGTTTTATATATTCTGTTTTATCGTATTCTTCTACAATTTTATCACGTTTTTTTTTTTCAAAGGAACATTTATTGTTTCTATCTAATTTCTCTTTATATTTTTTTAGCAAGCGTTATAAAAATTATCTATCATGAGGTACAGTGTGGCCAATCCCCCATGTGGGTATGAGCCAAAATCTTCTAGGAGACAAGACAAGACAAGAACCTACCTGCTTCTGGCGTCTCAGTTTCTGCCGCAAGACCTCTGTTTCGACGTCGTGACACTGGTGGAGCTGCTGGAGCCTACAACCTGATGCAGGACAGTCTTGCTGGGACCCGTTCATCTAGTCCAGAGACTCAGCCCCTCGTCACGACTCCAGTGCATCGATTCAGCCGGCGCCTACTAGGCCTAAGTCCAGAGTCCGCACCTGTTCCGCCTCTTTCCAGCATGGCAGCTCCTACGACATCCACGGTTATCCCGCCATCGCAGACCGCTCTTCCCTCGCAGGTAACGCTTGAACATCCTCGCGTTCCTGAAGTTTTCCGTGGGGAAGAGTACGAGGATGTCGAGGACTGGCTCGAACAGTTCGAACGGGTCGCTGTATCCAACCACTGGAGCGAACAGCACAAACTTGGCCGTGCATATTTCGCACTGGAAGATAGCGCTCGCACGTGGTATGAGAACCGCGAGGCTACATTCCAATCTTGGGAAGACTTCCGTCGAAAGCTCCTCGCTACATTTTTGAACTCGGACCGACGGGATCGCGCACAGCAAGTGATTGAGGCACGTGTGCAAAAACCCAATGAAACAGCCGCCATGTACGCAGAGGGTATGATCCATCTGTTTCGACGAGCTGACCCTGAAATGCCCGAGTCGAAGAAGGTGCGTCACCTAATGCAGGGTGTTAAGGAACAAGTGTTTGCGGGCCTCGTACGAAATCCACCTACAACTGTAGATGAATTCATAAAAGAGGCAACAGTCATCGAGCGTGCACTGCAACAACGACGCCGACACTTTGACCGCCTGCAGAACCACACGGCAGTAAGTGCTGCAGCTCAGAACACTGCCGTATGCGAAAGTTCCCTGCGACAAATGATTAGAGAAATACTGCGTGAGGAACTTCGGGCCCTCTGCGTGCCCCCTGCCCAACCGCCAGTCGCATCTGTTGCCGAAATCGTCCGCCAGGAGTTGAGGCAAGCCATTACACCACCCGCGCCAAATCCTGAGCCACACCCAGCGAGCTACGCTGATGTGGTCCGTCGTCCTCCACCGACATTTGTGGCGACGCCCTTCCAGCCACGACCCACTGCCGTACCTTGGTGGCAACGAGATTCTACGAGACGACCACCAGTTCGCCGAACTGACTTGTGGCGCATGGCCGACCGTCGACCTATTTGCTACCGCTGCGGAGAACCTGGTCACATTGCCCGCTATTGCCGTCACGGCGATTCTGGGTTCGGGAACTTTTCTCGTCCCGCTTCTTTCCGCTCCGAAGATCGTCGTGCCCACGATGCCGATCAACTATCGCCTGCTCAAGCAACCCCACCGCGTCGCTGGCGATCTCCATCACCTGCGCGTCACCGTGACTTCCCTCAGAGCTACGCGGACGTCACCAGAGGCCGTTCGCCAAGCCCGCGCCGGGGAAACTAACTGATGCGACCTCGGGGGGCAAGGTTGCCAATCGTCGACACACTGAAAAGTTCCCCCAATCATCGCAAGAAGGTATGACGACAACGACGATGAATACGACGACGAATAATAATGCTGATGAAGTTGTACGTGCCGATCTGAGCGTTCTCATTGACGGACATCACGTTACAGCACTGGTCGACACTGGCGCCGACTTCTCCATCATGCGACAAGAGCTCGCCGACCGCCTCAGAAAGGTCAAGACTCCGTGGACAGGGCCGCACATAAGGAGTGCTGGTGGTCAGCTGATGACACCCACGGGTAAATGCACCACAAGACTTCGCATCGGAGATTCTAGCTTCGTGGCCACTTTCGTCCTGTTGCCAGACTGCTGTAAAGAGTTAATTTTGGGCATGGATTTTCTTCAAGATCATGGCGCTGTTATCAACATCCCTAAACGTATGGTGACGTTTTGCGCTCATCCTTATGCCGACAACAGCAGTGAAGAACCGCGCGGCCGTTTGCGAATAGCCGACGATGTGACACTCCCACCGAGATCCTGCTGCCTTGTGTCGGTGTCCAGTGGGTGTCCTTGCTATAAAGATGTGATAGCGGAGCAAATAGCCACTCTTTTGTTCACGCAAGGCATTTCCATCGCGAGGGGCGTCCTGGCGCTTACTGGTGGACAGGCAGAAGTGCTCCTCACAAACTTCAGCAACGAGCGCCGTCGAATCCAGAAGGGTACCGCAATTGCCTACTACGACGATGTAGACCAAGCCGGGGATTGTTTTACCTTGCAACCAGATGACGCGGCTGTCCCTGCCTCGACAACTTTGTCGGTGGACATCTGCTCTACGCTACCGCCCTCTGATAGGAAGCGCCTGCTTGAACTTATACAACAATTCGAAGACTGCTTTTCGCGTACGTCAAAGGTACAGCAAACACCATTGACCAAGCACCGCATCATTACTGAAGACAACACGCGACCGATTCGGCAAAACCCCTACCGTGTGTCTCCGAAAGAGCGCGAGGAGATTCAGAAGCAAGTACACAAGATGCTCGCGGATGACGTCATACAACCTTCGAAAAGTCCTTGGGCGTCCCCCGTGGTTTTGGTCAAGAAAAAAGACGGCAGCTTGCGCTTCTGTATTGATTATCGCAAGTTGAACCAAGTCACGAAGAAAGACGTCTATCCACTGCCCCGCATAGACGATTCACTCGATCGGCTGCGTCATGCGCGCTATTTCTCTTCAATGGACCTCCGAAGCGGCTACTGGCAGATAGAAGTCGACGAGAGAGATCGTGAAAAAACGGCCTTCGTGACGCCCGATGGTCTATACGAATTTAAGGTGCTTCCTTTTGGTTTGTGCTCGGCGCCAGCCACTTTTCAGCGTCTCATGGACACTGTACTATCAGGCCTGAAGTGGCAAACATGCTTGGTCTATCTGGACGATGTTATTGTATTCTCAGCAACATTCGAGGAACATCTCAGCCGTTTATTCACCGTCCTTCAAGCCATACGTTCGGCCGGCCTTACTTTAAAACCGGAAAAATGTCATTTTGGTTTTAACGAACTCAGCTTCCTAGGCCACGTCGTCAGTCACGAGGGTGTTCGACCTGACCCGGCCAAAATAGACGCCGTAGCGCAATTTCCTGCACCATGCGACAAAAAGGCCGTGAGACGCTTTTTAGGGTTGTGTGCCTATTACCGGCGATTTATTGAGGACTTTTCGTCTATTGCGGCGCCATTGACACGACTCACACGTGAGGACGTCCCCTTCTTTTGGGGTGAACAACAGCAAATGGCGTTCAATGAACTACGACAACGCCTGCAAACACCTCCAGTCCTCGCGCACTTCGACCAGGAAGCCCCTACAGCACTTCACACTGACGCCAGCAATGTAGGTCTGGGTGCCGTTCTGGTGCAGTGGCAAGACGGCTGTGAAAGAGTAATAGCCTACGCCAGCAGAACTCTCTCTCGCACTGAGGAGAACTACTCGACTACCGAGAAGGAGTGTCTCGCCGTGGTGTGGGCAGTCATCAAATTTCGTCCATATTTGTACGGCCGCTCCTTCAAGGTTGTTAGCGACCATCACTCTTTGTGCTGGCTCACCAACCTTAAAGATCCATCTGGCCGTTTGGCGCGCTGGAGCCTAAGACTTCAAGAGTTCGACATGACCATCGTCTATAAATCTGGGAAGCGGCACACCGACGCCGACTGTCTCTCACGGTCGCCAGTGGAGACTGTCGCTCGTGATGACGAAAACATCGACGCGGCATTCTTGGGAGTCGTCAACACGGCCACTATTGCACTGGAGCAGCGCAGTGACCCCGAGCTGTTACCACTCATTGAATATTTAGAAGGACGCCGTAAAGATGTGCCGCGGTTATTTGCCAGAGGACTGCCATCTTTTTGCTTGCGAAACGATGTTCTCTATAAAAAAAACTTCTCACCAACCGGCAACCCGCACTTGCTCGTCGTGCCTGCCTCTCTTCGAAAAGAAATAATGGAAGCGTGCCATGATGAAGCAACTTCTGGTCATCTAGGCTACACCCGAACATTGTGCCGACTGCGATGCAAGTACTACTGGCCAAAGTTACCCGCTGATGTTAACCATCACGTGCGAACTTGCACCGACTGCCAAAGAC
This sequence comes from Rhipicephalus microplus, assembly GCF_043290135.1. NCBI lineage: Eukaryota > Metazoa > Arthropoda > Arachnida > Ixodida > Ixodidae > Rhipicephalus > Rhipicephalus microplus. Next base: position 246,506,628 of record NC_134700.1, on the reverse strand, counting down.
GCAAAGCACCTCCTAGCAAGCCAGCCGGTCTTTTACATCCAGTCCTAGCACCAGCGAAGCCGTTCACCCAGATTGGAATGGATTTCCTGGGCCCCTTTCCAACTTCCACATCAGGTAACAGATGGATAATCGTGGCCACCGATTACCTCTCCCGTTATGCGGAGACTAAAGCTATGCAGCGCGGCACAGCAGCAGAGGCCGCTCAGTTCTTCATCGAAAACATCGTCCTTCGGCATGGCGCTCCGACAGCAGTGATCACAGACAGAGGACCTGCCTTCACCGCAGAACTTTTGGAGTCGGTTCTCAGACTCAGCGGTACAGCTCACCGGAGAACAACTGCTTACCATCCGCAGACAAACGGACTGACAGAGCGCCTCAATAGGACCCTCACAGACATGATCAGCATGTACGTTGACACGGAACATAAAAACTGGGATCAGATATTGCCGTACGTGACCTTTGCCTATAATACCGCTCGACAAGAAACCACTGGAATGACGCCGTTCAGTCTGATCTATGGTCGCGAAGTCACGACAACGTTGGACGCCATGTTGCCGCATGAGTGTGACGACATCCATGTGGACGCCGAAGAGTTCACTCAGCGCGCCGAGGAAGCCAGACAGCTCGCGCGTGTGCGCATCTGTCATCAACAGCATCAAGATGCACAACGGTACGACCCCCGACACAAGTTTATTAGCTACACACCAGGCGACAAGGTCTGGGTCTGGATTCCAATACGTCGACGTGGACTGTCGGAAAAACTTCTAAGACGATACTTTGGCCCATACAGCGTCACGCGACGCTTGAACGACGTGAACTATGAAGTTGTTCCCGACACTGACTGTAGTTCTAAGCGTCGAAATCATTTACCCGAAGTCGTACACGTCGTCCGTATGAAACCGTATTTATCCAGTTGACGCGACCACTTCATACGCCTGGTAGAGCGCCTAGGTTGCGCATCGGGACGATGCCTCTTTCGGAGGGAGGCAAATGTCACGTGCTTTTCGAAAAGAAAGACAATAACAGTTGTGCATGTGCCATGAAGTACAACGAAATGGATGAAAAAGAAGAACTCGTTTTGCGCGTTCTATTAAAAGAACCTACCTGCTTCTGGCGTCTCAGTTTCTGCCGCAAGACCTCTGTTTCGACGTCGTGACAATATCTTGTTCGCTGCGTAAATGCGCTAGAAAATGCAATGTTCTCGTTTTTTTTTTGTAGATCTCATTGCTCGGCTCCCTCAAATGATAGCGTTGCGGCAATGTGTCTTGCGTTATTTGCAAGCGTGCAGCTGTCATTCCCCTTTACGTCAACAGATTGAGAACTGTACACCGTGCAGCGTATACGCATTCATACACTGTTCTAACTAGTACGTGCATTCATGGTTGCAGCACTTACGCTGGCGCGAACAGGAACAGCCTCGTACCACACAAAATCTGGAGTTATCCGATCACTAGTGATGAAGAAATGAGCTTCGTTCTTATTCAGAGCACGGTACACCATAATTTCTTAGAATGCGTGAACTCCGATGAGAACTGCCAGCGCATGCAACACGAGTTTACTTACGCTGTACTGTGCACTATATGTGCCTGTCGGTTGTCTGTTCCGGGCGTTCTGATACGAGTCGCTGGAATTTCACTGCTGGCATCAACTCCTTCGCGTTCATTCACGTTTGTGGTATGGCATCGGCGTAATAGAAACTATAGCCTTCCGTAAGGACGCAATCACAAACGCGAGACGTTTCGCGCGAAGAGTAAGATACCAGGAGAGCGCGACTTTATACCGGCACCTGAAGGAAAGCGGAGGAGATGTATACCCACGAATCTTTCCACCAGGGGAGAAACGAGCGCTGTTAAGCATTTGCTGAACTTCCTTCTGCGACAAAATGGTTTCAGGCCACAATGAGTCAAAGCCAAAAGAACGAAGCTAAGAGAAATCCGCGTAGGTCGAATCACAATTGTCTATAGAACGCCAAGCAGGCCGCTACCGTTTTCTGTAGAAATGTGTAAAGACCTACGGCGTAATGATACCAAATGTGGTCATACTGCGTGCTATATATCCTTGTGCTATAATTTAAGAACGAACGGAAGCTTGTAGGAACGTGACGTTGAACCCGCAGCCGACAACGTCAACAGCCACGCGCTTATTTCTCTGCTCTAGACAAGTGTGATTCTATCTGTACGACCTATAATTCCCATGCTGGCTGAAGTGGCATGCGCTGCTTCAAAAGAGAGAAAGTTTGGGCGTGTTGGTTATTCATCAGTTCCTGTAACTTACAAGCGCCAGAGTTCTCTATAATGTATCATGAGCAAACTTTTTGCCGATCACGCGTTTCCGATAAAAAGTGAATGTATCTAAATATTAAAGCAATCGCCATGATGGGCAGCGTTAAACATGGAAGGGCGAAACTATTGGCACGGAACGACTGAGCAAGGGAAAAAGAGACGAACACGAGTGCTGAAAGAAGGAAAATAGCAAACACAAAGATCGCGCTTTGCTTCCTTTCGTGTCTGCAGTTCCGTGCTTCGCGCTGCCCATCGTTACCGTGGACACAACTCGCCCACATTACCACTCTTGCTCAGTGCTATTACAAGGTGAAACGAAAAACCATTTACCACGTCTATCGATAAAGGTCTCCATTGACTCTGCCGTTGGTTTCGTCGTTATATATGTCGCACCCAAGTGAACGCCCATTGGCAACGCCGTTATTGACTCCATTCTCTGACCCAAGCATGCGTGCCATTGGCTGCGCCATCATGCAGTGGCGTCGTTCATTACTTCGCAGCCGTGCTGCCGAGCCAATGCGCAGCGGTTTCAACTTACAACTTCCACGTGAGGAGGGCACGGGTCGTGCGAACGCCCGAACAGCAGACAACTTTCCAAGAACAGCGCCGACGGCTGATCTGTGAGAAAATTCATGTACGCGGGACCGATGCAGCAATCCGGGCACCAGAACAGGCCTGGGTGGCGAAGAGGATGCATCAACTGCGGACCGAGGGTCCGGTGGTCTTCCGAGCCGAACGCAGGCGCCAACGGCGAGCCGAAAAAGCGCCGTTGCGGGCAGAGCAGCGTCAACGCGGCAGTGTCAGGAACGCGTTCATCGAACCCAACGTCAACTTCAGGCGGTATTTTCTCGAGCGCTGCTTCGATTGATTGATATGTGGGGTTTAACGTCCCAAAACCACCATATGATTATGAGAGACGCCGTAGTGGAGGGCTCCGGAAATTTCGACCACCTGGGGTTCTTTAACGTGCACCCAAGTCTGAGCACACACTCGAGCGCTGCTTTGGCTCCGGCCATGGCGTTTCCGATTTCCTGTGGCCGCACGTGTCAGCTTCGCTGGTTAACTATCTGTGCGGAGTGCTTAGGTGGCACTTTATTCGTGTAATGCCCTCTCCCTTTGCTCCTCCTGCTATACAGTAATTACTATAATGTAGTACACGGTGAATAAATTAATTAAGCCAATCAGTTTGTATTCTTCGCAACCATGCTATCCGTCTTGATTTTTTTCAACCGTTTTTTACTCCCGTCCTTCAAAGGTGCGCGTGAGTCTGATGAGAACGTGATTGATTTTCCGCAGTATACGCAGTGCCATCTGAGTATTCTTCATCCTGGCTGGAACCAGCTAAAGTGATCTAGGTGCATTGCAAGGAAACGGTAACGGCCTGATAAGGTTGTACTGCAAATGGTTTACTTCGTTCCTATTCCTTGCTTGCCCGATGAAGCGCACCCTCCGTGCGTTGTCGTGCTTGCCAAATTTAGGAGCACGGCTGTTCGTAATGGCGTATCTCAGATCGAAACCACGTTGCTAGGATCAGCGAGCCTGATAGCGCGCATGAGAGAGGCCCGCACCTAATACGACACCGATTCAGTGTGTGCACGCAGTGGCCGTCGATGTTTCTGTGCTCGTTCGTGGTTCGAAGACGCGATGTCTTACCACACGGCTTCATTGTTATAGCCGTTCGCCGACTTCGCACCAGGGATTCCCGAGTTTAGGAAGACGCTGTGAAGGGGCACTGCCAACCACGGGAAAGTGTAGTCAGCGCAGGAGCTTGAACACCTTTGCGGCCTTGTGCATATTCTGTTTGTCAGTCTGCGTACTCGGTTTTTGTTGGCGAATTCGCGCCCAGGCATTCCTCCCCTGTCTTCCGTCGAAAAAACTGCTTTGTATGTGTGGTGACTTAGGTAAACCTATGGGTGTTCATTGTTTATTGAAAAGGATGGAGGTAAGTGTTTGAACTGAAGAACATATATTTACACAGAAAAAATGAAAGCAAAAACATAAATGAATGAAAACAAGCAAAAATGTGCAACTTGCACTGGTGATGCAAGGCTGAAACGAACAGCGGAGCTATAGTGTTTGCACTCCCAAATGAAGAAGGTGTCCTTCCAAGCCCATGTTCCTGCCCGCCTATAAAACACATAGGTTTTTAGTTGGAGGGACCATGGCACGTGACTAGCGTTACCATTGGCTTATGTCTTTGTATGCTGTTGGGTATACACGAGTAATCTATGGATGTTTTTATATCTGTCTGTTTGCAGCCTACGTCACGTCTTAGAATCAATGAGTGAATAAACTTTATTAAGAGTCCGGCAATATCCTTCGCGCGGGGCGGGGAGAAGACGGGGTTAAACTCTGGTGCCATCCCCCCCCCCCCCCGTCGATCATGACGGTGGTGCCTCAGGTGCCGGCAAGGAGTCCTTGAACCTGGGCGGCATCTTCGGCTTGCCGCACGGCGTAAAACTGGTAGAGCAGCCCGCGTCACTTAATTCTTTTATTTTCTTTCACTTCGTCAGATTTCATCAGCTCTGAACGCAGTCACATTCTGGCTTTTATTTCCTTTCTTTTAAAAGAAAATTGTCTAAACCCCTATTCGCATTTTATGGTCCTCAAAGGCATAAAATGATCATGCTGATTTTGTTTAGTTTTTTTATTTGGAACATGTCGTGGACCAACCTTTGACGAAGGTAGGTCTACGTATCAAAGCTTTCGCCTGCCCAGTGTTTTCAGAACACGTTCTGTAAATGTTAAGCTAGCCATTTTAGCACGTGCTCCTGTTTAGGAAAACCTCTGCATTGCATTGCCGTCGAGATTTCAATTAAAATTAATTCGGAAGGTTTTGTTGAAGAACACCAGATGTTCAAAATTTACTGAGCCCTGTATATTACGCCGTCTCAGATATGTGGAGTTTAACCTCCCAGAACCACCATATGATTATGAGAGTCGCCGTAGCGGAGGGATTCAAAAATTTTGACCACCTGGGGTTCTTCAACGTGTACTGAAATCTGAGCACACGAGCTTACACTATTTCCGCCCTTCTTCTTCTTCTTCTTCTTCTTCTTCTTCTTCTTCTTCTTCTTCTTCTTCTTCTTCTTCTTCTTCTTCTTCTTCTTCTTCTTCTTCTTCTTCTTCTTCTTCTTCTTCTTCTTCTTCTTCTTCTTCTTCTTCTTCTTCTTCTTATTATTATTATTATTATTACTATTATTATTGGTCTTTTCTGAGCAACTTTCTGCGGCGAAGTAATTCCGACTCGACTTCGCATGTGAAGGCGACGTGTGTTTAACTGTCATTGCATTTTGATGAAAAGTATGTATCGTCTAAAAAACTGCCCTGCAGACCTGTCAGTTGAAGAGAGGAACCATCTCTTTTCTGGACCGTTGTACGGGAGTACAGAGTCTGATGTTGCTGCCTCGGCAGTGTATACTTTTAACGGGTCACACATATTCACAATAGTCCAGAGGGCGACACGGGGTCCCTCAAAGAGCCTTCCTTGCTAATGTGCCAGCAGTTTTTTCATATTGTCGTTCTGCATGTGCGCTCTCGCCTGTCGCCACGTTCCGCCTGCGGCCTTGCGAGTTTCCTATGCACCAGTGTGCGCCCATGGACGCCGTGGTGGTCCGTTTTGAGGAGCAACAGAAGCAGCAACGCGACTTCAATCCTTTTGTATAGAAGCCGTCGCGGGAGACGATTGCCTCGGCAGGAACAAAACACGCCCCGAGGCTGAGATCTGTGCCGCGTCGGTGGTTACGCTATCAACTGTTCCGCTCCAAGCATGCTGTGACGACATCGCATCGCGCGGCAGCACACTATGCCACACGTGCAGCTGTCGTCATGAGAGGCGTTGTGATCGGGCAGAGCTAACGCGATCAGTAAAAGGGAAAGATGCGCCTAAGCTCAGGAAGCGTGTAACCAAAAAAAAAACACATTTACAGGGTCTTTTGTACACATTTTCCCAAGGAGACACGATGGTGAAATCTCCGCCTGATTCTTTTTATTCGCAGTCGATAAATATGGTTCCTTAGCGTACACTTAACTTCAGTACGCAAGTCTTTAGCATTTTCGCCTCCGTATATAAGATGCGGTCACCGCTACCCCACAACGTTGGGGTCGGAAAGAGAGCACCAAAGCCCCTAGACCACCGCGGCGGGTGATTCTGCATCACGTGTAGTGTCCACTGTAAAGAATTCGGGTTGGTGATGGCAGGTATGGCGGGTATCTTTACGAGTTTCCTATACGAGCTCCTTTACGGGAGCTGGCTTTCCACCATCGTCTACATGGCCGATCTTTGCCAGTGAGGAAATGTGTTTTTCGAGAGACAGAGCGAAGGTTTATTTGCATGATGGACAAAAGATTATGGAACTTACACATAAATTCAGCTAGTATTTACAAAACGACTTCGGCTTTTATAGCCCGTCGTTTCCTGCACATGTCAGTCCGTAGAAGGCGGTGACCACTGTTGCCGCAAATCAGGTGACGTGAAGTCTCAGTGGTACACCCACCAGAAAGGGTGCAGATGTTGGACCACTCGGCTGATGAGAAACACGAGCGCAAATGTCCAATGGGTAACACGAGCACACCGCACAATGATGCACCCGGCCCACGCCTTGAAGACCTAGCAGGGTGATGGGGTAGGGTCCGGTGGAAAGGGATAGTCGAGCTCCTCTGGGGAGAAGATGGCCGCTGACACGAACGTCAGCAGTGGTCCATGGCTGCGTTCAGCTACAGTGTTCCGAAACTTTCTCGTACACGACGGTCCAGGTGCTCGATTCCTGACAATTGTTGCTGCAACGCCTTCCCACGCTTCCTAACTGTACGTCGGTGCTTTTGTGACGACCTTGCGTTGGCGACAATAGCCGAGTCGAGAGGTTGACTTCATGAGAACGGCAACAGTGGTGCCGTCTCACGTTTTCGACCCGGTTCCACAAAGGGTTGTTCGCAAAGCTTCCGTCGAGTTCCTCGTAACCCAACCACAGCAAACTGCCTGGCTCACCTGCAGGACAGCGTCGTGCTTTTCGCTTCCACAAAGTGGTTCTAAGAGAGAAAGGAAGAGAAAAGTGAGCCCCGTAACTGTCTGCTTCAGGGAGCGACCCCTCAACAGTAGCTCACAAGGGGGTGAGGAGGGATTAAAAGAATAGGATTAAAGGTGTATATAGAAAGATGCGCTAAGCCAGCGAGTGAGGTCATATCGACGAGATAGGAGAGATAGGAAAGGTGGAAACACGGTCACAGGAGTCCGAGGACGGGGCATCACTTGCGAGAGCTCTTGTCGGCGTCAGGAGATGGCGTATGGGCAAGTCCGGTAAGTCAGAGCTGCGCTGTCGTCGAAGGTCGGCGTCGGGAGATGGCGTAGGGCCAGCCCAGACGGCTAGAGCTACGCTGACGTCGGAGATCGCGAGGGCACAACCGGTCGGCGCGGAATCCAGTGAGCGAGACCGTTCGGGCGCCGATATCGTGGAGAAAGCTTTCTCGCAGACCGGCTCACGCACAATGGCGTCTGCTAAGACAGACCAAACGTAACACCGCTCAGAGCGATGAGCGCGAACACAGAAGGTGTCGCCTCTCACTTATTTGATTGTGTTTAAATGCGTAGTTGAATCGCATCGCGGCTGAGAGCTGGCTCGCATGGATATGCAGCGATTGCAAAGCGGTATCTAACATTTTCATTTATCTGCTTCAAACGACGTTCCTGAGCACGTTAGCCAGCGCCGAACTTATGTCGCACAGATGTCACGGGTCGCCGATTCCTTTGTGCTGCGCGAGGTGCGCCCTGTGCTCACGTTTTCAGGCGTTTTGCTCCACGCGCCACGTGCTAATGTGGTACTTTAGGAGGTGCTAATCAGGAAACGTGGTTCCTCGGGACCACAGCGATTGCAGTCGTCAGACGAATCAACCTTTTTCTGGAACATCCGTTCAGATAGAAAAGAGTTCCTCAATTATTTGTCGTATGCGAATGAAACGCGGGCGCACAGTGTAATTTTTTTTATGAAGCATTGCCGAAAGATACTACCACGCGCACTTCTTTTTAGGAGCTAAGCACTCGCACGATGTCCTTTGATGTCGTCGTCGTAATTTCCCGTCGGACCAAAACGCAGGTGTTATATATACCAGGCATAAAACGTTCATAGCGCGCATATGGTTTAAAAATAGGCCGTACTCTGTGCGTCTGACCGTCCATGCATATGTCCGTCCGTCGTCCATCTATCATTACGTCTATGCGCCCACTGTAAGTGCAGAGTGCATAGCTCGTAGGTACTCGATTTTCTGGGCCCAATTTTGTCCTAATAAACTGTTTTTTTTTCGTCTTAAACATGCCGACTGTTGCTTCGTCAGCGTAGCGGCCAAGAGAGAATATACAAGCTCCGCCGTGGTGGTATAGTGGCTAAGGTACTCGGCTGCTGACTCGCAGGTCGCGGGATCGAATCCCGGCTGCGGTGGCTGCATTTCCGATGGAGGAGGAAATGTTGTAGGCCCGTGTGCTCAGATTTGGGTGCACGTTAAAGAACCCCAGGTGGTCTAAATTTCCAGAGCCCTCCACTACGGCGTCCCTCATAATCATATGGCGGTTTTGGGACGTTAAGCCCAACATATATATATCAGAATATACAAAATACGTCACTAAAACAAACGCGTTGCAGCACCACCATAGTGAAACGTGAACTTTGTGATGTCATGTTAGAGCTGTATGCTGGTCCCTTTATTATTTCCACACAGATGCCCAATAGGGTTACACGACACTGCTATACCATACTGAAGCAGGTCAATCGCCACGTCATTATACTGCCTTGACGTCATCTAAACCGGCGTGTTGGAGCCATGTTGCGTATCCATGACGTACCGTGCAACCTATAATGGCCATGAAACGGGCCATACTCGTACAACAGAACATAACGTACAGCATCACTCGAATCACGTGCGTATGTTTTTGGAGTAATTTTGTTTGCGTAGTTCGTTATCTTCTCAGAGTACAGCGCCTCAATGGCATGTATTCGAGAGGCGCCGCTCTTCAGCCGACCTTTTCGACACCGACTACTCGTATATATGTGTTTCTCTGAACCGTATGTTCCAATAATTATAGGTGTGCTTTTTCTCGTATATGGAATGTGTTATCACCAATTACACACCAGTAACTAGTAACGCCGCCAAAGGACTGATGTGCGGCCAGTTTAATTGAAACTAGCATTGTTTGGCTTACTGAAGGTGCGAAGTCACTGGCCATAACGACCGCTCTGTTCGCCTCGCCCCAACCATGCAGACCCCGTTCGATTTGGCCACCCAATTGGCCCGCACAGACAAACCGATATGTGCAGTTTTGGTCGGCAGTATAGCAGATGCATCAAGGCGAGCCCATTGACAATAGGTACCTGATTTATCAATCTGATCGAAGCCTGGGCACTAAGAGGTATTCAACATAAAACGCAGTAGTTGGCGGCCAGATTTCATGAGACCGCTAATGTGCAGATCAAAGTTCAGTGACTCACCGATGCAATCGGTGTATGGATCACACAAGGAAGTTGCCGCTGACATCAACACTCACATTCAGTGGCTTATAAGTTATCACAATCGTGGGCGTGTCGGTGATCAGCCGTTTCTGATATGACAATGCTTGGTCAAGGTTATCAATGGTCATTGATATGATGCTTGGTCAAGGTTATCGATGCGACTTGTCATTTCCCGTTGCCACGTTTCGCAGTGGCATGACCATCGTTATTGCCTGCAGCAAGTTAAATATTGCACCACTAAGCACTTGGACGACGGCCTGATAACAGGCGCGAAGGAAGGACACAGTATACGTTAGGAGGAGGAGGAGGAAGGGAAGAAATGAAAGGCAGGGAGGTCAACCAGACGCACGTCCGGTTTGCTACCCTGCACTGGGGGAAGGGGTGAGGGGATTAAAGGAGAAGAGAGAGAGAAGTGAAGGGCAACGTGTATGTTGGTGGGACCTTGTCCATTGCACGCTTATAAGCGGTCGCGTAGTCCGGTCGTCTTCAGAAAACTTAGCAGTGCCCGCGTCGCTTTGCTGGCCAGCGACGCGTAGAGCCATGAGCCAAGTATCTTCTCTTCGGAAAAAGGTCTACTGTCTAGTGTCTCCAACGTTTCGCGTAGCAAATTGCGTTCGCTCGCAAAACGTTCACATGAACACAGTAGATGTTCTATTGTCTCGTCAGTGTCGCACGATTCACATCGGCAGCTATCCGCCATTCCTATGCGAAAGGAGTACGCCTTTGTAAAAGCTACTCCTAACCACAGGCGGCACAGTAAAGTTGCATCCTGGCGGGAGAGGTCCGATGGAACTTGAAGCTTTCTCGATGGGTCCAATTTGTGTAGGCGGCGGTTCCTGACACTGGGGTCACTCAGCCAAGTTTCCGACATGGTGTTAGCGAACGAGTGAAGGCCCCTTGCAGCGTCGGTTCTCGACAATGGAATTGGGGTTGTCTGGGCGTCCGCGTGGGCGGATCGGGCAGCATTATCAGCAAGGTCATTACCGACAATACCACAATGTCCCGGTAACCACTGGAACACCAAGTCATGTCCTTTCGATAAAACTTCGTGAATCACTTCTCTTATTTCATTCACTAGTTGTTGGTGCTCCCGCTGTCGTAAAGCTGATTGCAAGCTCTGAAGGGATGCCTTGGAGTCACAGAACACAGCCCATTTTTGAGGTCGGGCCTCCGCAATATAAAGTATAGCAGCACGTAAGGCGGCAAGCTCCGCTGCTGTGGATGTTGTCCTATGCGACAGTTTGAGCTTTATAGTGACCTGGTACGCCGGGATGACAACAGCACCTGTGGAGCTGTCAGCCGAGACCGATCCATCGGTGTAAATGTGGGTCCTCTGGCCGTATTTTTCGTTGAGTAGCGACAATGTCACCTTTCGTAGAACCACTGTTGAATGATGGCTCTTGTTCGTTATTCCCGGAATAGTGAGGCACACCTGTGGTTGTTGTAGGCACCACGGGGGTGACGCTGGTCTTGTTGCGGGAGTGAAGCCAAAAGGGAGGCATTCTCTATGGGCAGAAATAATCTTTGAAAAGATCGCGTGTGGTCTTTGAAGTGGCAACACTGCAACATGGTGACCAGGAACTCGGCAGAGGTGTCTTATGTGGGCTCTCAAATTGTCAGTGGTGATGTATGTTCGAATTGGATGCTCTCTTGCGATCATAATTGCCCCGTAGGTTGAGGTGCATCGCGGCAATCCTAAGCACACGCGTAGTGCTTGTCCTTGTAGACTTTCGAGAGTGCGGATGTTCGTCTTGCACGTACTTGCCAGTAACGGCAAGCTGTAGCGCAAAAATCCCAGAAACAGTGCTCTGTATAGCTGCATCATTGACCTTATAGATGCGCCCCAAGATTTTCCGCAGAGGAACCGCATTATATGGACAATGGAAGTTAGCCTTCTCTTCAGGTAATTGCAGTGGGCACTCCACGAAAGGTCCCGGTCAATGATCACACCCAGGAAGCGATGGTTCTTCTGGTATGGAATATTTTGTCCATTGATGGTAACGGGGTATTGTGTCATAGCTCTGCGGGTAAACGCAACCAATGCACATTTCTCCGTAGAGACGGAAAGACCTTGCTTGCGGAGATATGAGCATGTCAAGGTGGCAGCCTGCTGGACTCTTGCACGTACTTGTAGACGAGTTACAGCCGAAGTCCATAGACAAATATCGTCAGCATATATGGATATGAGGATGGTACTTGGCAAAATTTCACGAAGTCCTACCATCACGAGGTTAAATAAAGTGGGACTTAATACGGCGCCCTGAGGGACGCCACGGGAGATATAGTAATTGGTGGTAGGTCCATCTGAGGTTTGTACAAAAAAGGACCTTCTTGTCGTCAAATAATCCTGGATCCATTGGAACATCCGACCACCGATTCCAACAGCTTCCAACGAGTCTAGGATGGCTTTATGTGTTACGTTATCATAAGCCCCTTTGACGTCGAGGAAGAGTGCCAGTGGTATGCGCTTGAGGCTCTTCTGTTGCTGGATAAATGTTGTGAGATCAATCACGTTGTCAAGAGATGATCTACCTCGCCGAAAACCCGTCATGCAGTTTGGGTATACGTTGTACCGCTCAAGGTACCATTCTAGGCGTGTAAGTATCATCCTTTCCATGACTTTTCCTACGCAACTTGCGAGGGCAACAGGGCGAAATGATGTCAAATCAAATGGTGACTTTCCTGCTTTGAGTAGTGGCACAAGTCTACTTATCTTCCAATCCTGGGGAACATTGCCCGCCAGCCATGAGTGGTTGTAATAGCTTAACAACTGTCCCCTTGCCTCCTGTTGAAGGTTGGCTAGAGCGGCGTAGGTGATGCCATCGGGTCCTGGTGAAGATGATCGTCGGGAAGCCGCCAAAGATGCGTCAAGTTCTTCTATAGTGAAAAGATTGTCCATTTCGTAGATGCGGGGTTCAGGGATAACACTCCTAATGGTGCCAGCAGACAAGGCGGACACACCGGCGATTCGCGTACAAAACTCATTTGCCACTTCAAGTTGGGTGTGGCCTGAATGTAGGGCTAAAACCATGAAAGGATGTCTTTGTTGGGGAGCCGAGCGCAGGCCACGAATAGTGCTCCAGATGCGGGACAACGGCTTTCGGGGATCCAATGATTCGCAGAATGATTTCCAGCGTTCCTGTGCAAGTTTGTCTAAACGTCGTTGGACTTTTTTCTGTATGCGTCGTGCCAGCCTCAAGTCGCATATTGCTTTCGTCCGCCTGTATCTTCTTTCCGCCCTTCGGCGAAACGCGCACAGTTTTTCCAGTTCAACGTCGAAATCTGAACGCTTGCCGGTGAACGGGAGGAGACAGGAAGCTTCCCTCATTGCCTCTTTGATGACATCCTCCAAGTTCTGGTCAGGGTCTTCACGGCATGTATTTTCCATGAGTCGCTGAAACTTGAACCAATCAATTCTTCGTATTGTGGTCTTAGGAAAGGAGTTAGTAAGACCCCTTATTCGCATATAAGTTGGAATGTGGTCACTCCCATGCGTTTCGATGTCTGAAAACCAGTGCACTTGCGACCGGAAGTTTCTGGATACCAGAGTCAAATCGAGGCAACTGCTGTACGTAAGGCCCCGCAGGTATGTAGGACTGCCATCATTTAAGAAACATAGGTCATGCTTGGAAGCGAATGACACGAGGTTTCTTCCTTTAGCGTTGATCGTCGAACTACCCCAGATTAAGTGATGTGCGTTGAAGTCTCCAGTTATAACCCACGGGCCCGTAGTTGTTGTCAGTATGTCTCGTAGTCGGTCTTGTTCAAATCGTCCGGATGGTGATATGTAGACACCAATCAGTGTGAATGACACTTTTTCCTTTTTAACACGTAAGCAGACATATTGATTGTCATCATGCGGTTGAACTGCATGATGCACATAAGTGAAATCTGTGCGAATGTAAACAACCATCTTGCTGCGTTCCTCGCACGTTGAAGAAACGAAAGATTCATACCCTGATAGTTTAGGAGGTTGTTGCACGTTTGGTTCACATATAACTATCATAGGAATACGATTCATGAACATATACTGACGGAACGAAGAGATGCGGGATCTCAGGCCTCTCGCGTTCCACTGCATTATCGACGCTTGTCGGACCTCGTTGCGGAAGGAGAAAATTGGTCGAGCCATGGTTGCTACTGGAGACTTGCAAATACTGGACTTAGAGCATCCAGTACTTGTAGTGCACTCTGAGCGAGTGGAGACTTCAGGCTGCTGCACAGCTTTCGCATGGCATCCAGCAGTGTTCGGAACATTCTGATGACTTCTGTGTCCTCCTCAGGCAGCTTGTCAGCGGCTGGCTGGAGTGATGTGACTGTCGATGGGCGCTTGGGATTTGCAGGTGGCTGTGATTTCGGCAATGAAGGCCAAACTGATTCATCTGCAACTGTGCAGCTCGTTGTTTTGTTGACCGCGCTGGCCGCCTTAGGTCTGGGAGGCAAGGGCGGTGGAAGAGAAGGGTGGTGGAGTGGTGCTTTCGATGTAGCGTCTGCGGCGTTCTTTGATGAACTGCGGCGACGGTGACGCCTCTTTCGGACGGTCCTGGCAGCCTCTCGATGCGACGAATTGTCTCTGACCATTTGTTTCAATACCGCTATTTCTCTTCGGATTTTGGGGCATTCTTTTGACGAAGCTTCATGTGACCCATGACAATTCGAGCATTTGAGGGTAGTTGCTTCGCAGTCATCCACAGAATGGGCTTCCGCGCAACGAGGACACACCGTCCTATTTTCGCATACGCTTCTCACGTGGCCCATCTTCATGCACTTATAACACTGTAAGGGCTTCGGTATGAAAGGTCGCACTGAATGCCGAAAATGGCCCACCTTTACGTGTGAAGGAAGAGTGTCGCCCTTGAACATGATCTTCAAGCAGCGTGAGTTTCCCAAACGGACAACTTTTGCAATGACGCTGGCTTCATTTACCGGTTTTACCAGAACATCGAAGTCGGAGCTGGGAATGGCAGTATCCACATCGTAGATGACTCCAGTGACGACGTTAGAGCTCACAGGAATGTAGGAGCGAACTTTCATTCCCCCCAACTCGTTGACGTTGCGCAGTACATTAAGTGCCGCAGCATGCAAAACGTCGATGGCCAATACGTTCTTACGCGTGTTCACTCTGATGTCTGTGATCTCGTTTGGCACGAGTCCTTCCAGCATCACCGAAACAGATTGCCTGTTGAGGCGCTTCATGTTACCATCCGGTACCTCAGGGACAAAAAGGATAGTGTTTGTCACGGGTCTCCTTGGCACTCTGTCATTCAACGTACCCGATGACGAAGATGTTCTGACGTTCCGCCTCTTCGCTTTACGGCTCAGCACCAGCTTAAAATCGTCGTCGTCAGAAGGCTCTTCGCTGCTCATTGAGTAACCAAGAGTGCCCTCGCTGTCGTAGTCGCTGTAGAGTCCCGTACGCTTCCTGGATGCGGCCACCGCCGACGCCGCCGTAACTGGCGGACGTCCGTGGGGGTCCACGTCCATCACCGACGGACACGGATGTGATAATCGCGAAGTTCACTTAAAATTAGGTGAAAAAAGAGAGCACCTACTGAAACTGCGATCTGCTAAGCAATCACTTCGTCGTCGTCACAGTATACGTTAGACACGCAAAATGCCTATAGCTTCACCCATTATCCAAATAAGACAAGAGCTGCTGAGTGCTTTAACGCGATAGCGTTGAAGATCTCGTTTCGCAGAAATTCCGTTGATGGCGTCGTTGGTTGTGAGCGAAAAAGCATCTTGTGCATGACCAAAAAATAAAGAAAAATGCAAATAAAATAAATAACAAAAACTTCCAACTCCCAGTGGCTATCGAACACGGGTCGTTCGCATGGAAAGCGGATGTTCTACCACACGGCCACACCTCTGTTTTTTTTTCATGGTATTTAATAAAGTACTTGGGCAATAAAGACAATATCAAGCGAACAAAAGTACAATCAAATCGCCAAAGTAAGCGCTCAAGCGTTACTCAAAAAACTAAATGGCTAACACAGCGTGAGTTCCTCACATGAAGAGTTCTTCACATCGTGTTATACAAACAAAAAAGGTGTGAGGTCAAACAGTTCTCTAAGACGGAGTACCAGTCCGGTCTAAAGTCTAGCTCGTCGTAGATGTTTTTTAGGTGGATAGCCATTTGAATGAAGTGTGCGCTTGAAGAGGTGGTGGGCTCTGCATTGCGGTCTTGCATTCGTGTCTTCCACAAGCTGTGCAAACCCATGAGGAAAAACATATCATATGGTACTTCATCAAGTGTTGCTGGCAGAAGATAACGTATTGTGTGAGAATTAATGACGAAACGTTTTTTCAATGCTCGCTGAAGGACATCCCAAAATAGTATGGCATCTTTGCAGCTAACAAAGCAATGTTCAATCGTTTCCGGCACATCACATAGGCGGCAGTTAACAGACGGAATGAAAACACCTTTTCTTTCTAACCATGTGTTTACCGCCAATGTTTCAGAGTGGAGTTTATAGAAGAATGTTTTTGAATTCGGTGGAATGTACATTTTGCGCACTCGCTTCAACACATCGTGACCAGGAAGATTGGCGTACAGTGAACGGTACAATGGAGATGGGAAGAGTGTACTCAATAGGTCCATATAAAGCACCTTGCGCGTTACTGAGTACAGGTATTCTACAGAGAAGCGAGCTTTAAGG
Source organism: Rhipicephalus microplus (assembly GCF_043290135.1). Taxonomy (NCBI): domain Eukaryota; kingdom Metazoa; phylum Arthropoda; class Arachnida; order Ixodida; family Ixodidae; genus Rhipicephalus; species Rhipicephalus microplus. The sequence continues at coordinate 246,490,191 of NC_134700.1, read as the reverse complement.
AACTGAACTGCGAGGTAAACTTCCTGCATGAATCCCCACAAGCATGGGCGTTCGGAGAAGTTGGATGAAACAATTAAATCTGGTAAGCAATCAACAAGTGTAACCTGCAAGAAGGAACGGATTACAGTATGGGAATTGTCTCGAAAAAAGAAGAATCGGGACACTATTTGCCATAGATAAAGGTGTTTTAGTCCTAACCCGCCCTCACTAACTGGCTTGAATATATTATCACGACGCATGGGCTCAAAAGTCGAAGACCATATGAAAGTAGCGAAAATTCGATGAAAGCGTTGTATATAGAATCTTGCGCAATGAATAAGTTGCAATACATAGTAAAGTTTTGTCGCTAAGAAAGTATTACAGGCTTCAGCTCTCCCAAATATCGAAAGTCGATAGGGCACAAATGTCTGGGCCTGTCGTTCAAGCTTAGGGACACGTTCCTTCCAGTAATGCGCACTGAATCTATATGCATGCAATGGTACACCGAGGTATGTTGGAGGAGTTCTTGTCCAATTAATCCCTGCAAAGTGGTTCGGTGTGCTACCCCACAAGCCAAACCACAGTCCTAAACTTTTAGAGGCATTTAAACGAGCTCCTGATACTACGCCAAACTTTTCAATAGTATATACCACATTTTCGACACTTGGTTTATCTGTGCAAAAGAATGCGACATCATCTGCATAAGCCAATACTTTAACCTCACTGCCTAATATTCTAAAGCCATGAATGCAACTCGACTGTATTATGCTTAAGCACAGTGGTTCTAGATAAAGTGCAAATAAAAGAGGTGACATCGGGCATCCCTGTTTTACTGAAGAGCGAATAGAAACTGGCTTGGAGAGTTGACCATTAACTATCAGACGAGTTGAGCATTCATTATAGCATAATTTAACGCCTTTAAGAACAACTTTGCCAACATTAGCTTGTTCGAGAAGAGAAAAAAGGAAGGAATGACGAACACGATCAAAAGCTTTTGCAAGGTCTACCTGTAGCATTGCAAGATGTTCTTGAGAACCATGACAGTATTGAAGCATTGTTCGAGCGACATGTATATTGGTTTGTATGGATCGACCTCTGATCCCACATGTCTGATGAGACCCAATGAGGATCGACATAGCAAATTGCAACCTATTTGCTAATACTTTTGCGAAAATTTTGTAGTCCACATTCGACAGCGATATTGGTCTGTAGCCCTCAACGAAGCGAAGTTTTTCCTTGTCAGTTGTTTTCGGTATTAACACAGTGTGACTTTTGCAAAAAGATTGAGGGAGTGTATCCATGTCGTAACTCATCTGAAAAATATTCAGCAATATAGGAGCAAGCGTTTTCTTGAAAGCTTTGTAAAATTCGCCTGAGATGCCATCAGGCCCTGGTGTTTTCAATAAAGGCAAGTTGTCGATTGCTTGCTCGATTTCCTGTAGAGTAATGGGCCCATTAATGACTTCACAATCACTGCCCTTCAAGGGGTTCACAAGAGAAACAAAACTAGCCTTGAGGTGAGCGTCCGGATCATCAGAGGGAGAGCTAAATAAGCTGTTATAGTACGTTTCGAACGCCAAAGTAATGTCTCCGTTATCTTTAATGAGCACATCGTTAAAGTACAAGTCTGGAATAACTTTAGAAATCGCATGGCGTTGCTCATCAAGTAAAGCTTGGCGCGTCGGTTGCTCAGAATTTAAAGTGCGCTGGTTCCGAGATCTAATACGTGCCCCTTGGTAGCGAGCAGCATCATATCTCTGTAGTTGGCACTTAATATTCTCAATATCTTTGATGTACTTTCCCGGCATTTCGCATTCCATCTCATAAAGATTGCAAAGACTTTTAACAAGTATCTTTTCATCATTCTTTCTATAGAAAGACTTAACAGCCCCAATTTCTAAAGCTATAGAGCGAACTTCTTGTTTAAAAAGCTCCCAAGCAGCGAAGATATGAAAACCAATCGAAAAAGATTGCCTCAATGCCATCTGGACGCGATTCATGAATTCCTGATCACAGAGGAGCTTCGCATTCATTTTCCAAAGGGCCCACTGGGGACGGAATTGTTTGTGACGATTTTCGCCAATTTGCGCTATGACAATACAATGGTCTGAGAATGATACAGCTTCGGTGGTGCAGGAAATTTTACGAGATAGGAGTGATGAGGACACGTAAATCCGGTCAAGGCGAGCATGAGAGCTGCCTTGTACTCTTGTATATGCTGTTGCCCGATTCGAGACCCCAATGTCAATTAGTCCTGCATTATCTACAATACCGGATAAAAGCTCACCACTCCTGTCTCTCTTTCCAGACGAATTATAACGATCAATAGCTTCACATACGCAGTTGAAATCTCCCATAAGTACCGTGCATCTGTCGACGTCAAGTAAATTACGTACTTTTTCAAATAACTCAAGCCGTTTCGGAACATCATTAAACGCATATAGATTGATAATTCTCCATGGCACTCCTTGCAACAAAAAATCACAGCATATATACCTGCCCTCTTCATCAACACTAGTGCACAATGCTGAACAGGTTAGGCTTTTTCTCAGAAACAACCAACAGCCCGCAGATAAACCTTTAGCATGTGAGACACACACATTAAACTAAGACAGAAAAGGCCGCAGGGCCTTCTCGGTCTCTTCCTCGCTCTCGATCTTTGTCTCTTGGATGGCGACAAAGTCGAGACGCTTCCGATTGAGAAGTCTACGGAGTTGTGCTTGTTTCTGCGAAGACCTAAGGCCGCGTACTTGTGCTTGAAAATGCAGTGAAAGTAACTTTCATGTTTTGCAAATACACTCGTTCTGTATACATGCTTCACAATACAATATGAAATATACAGCATAGAACATGGTACAACATGGTACAACAACATAGTACAAGCTGACATTGCCATAGGTCATCAGAACACGTGATTATAATAATGACTCCATGGTTTAAAACAGGTCACCTACTAGAAAATGCACATACGTTACTGCGCCTTTTTCTTAAGGCGACAAGTGGGTGCATACGAAGCATAAGGTTCTCTTTTTTTTTATTTCAGACGTCCCACTGCTTGACCCTTTAACGTATGAGAGATAGATGGATAGATATGTGGGGTTTAACGTCCCAAAACCACCGTATGAATATGAAAGACGCCGTAGTGGAGGGCTCTGAAAATTTCGACCACCTGGGTTTTTTGACGAGCGCCCAAGTCTGAGCACACGGGACTAGAGAATTTTAGCGTATGAGAGCTCAGCTTTTCCAATGAAAACGAAAATAGGCTGTCGTTATTGATTTTTATGGAGTTCTGCAGTGGCATAGTCAGGGGGTGGGGATTGGTGGTTCAATCCCTCCCACCCTTTGAAAATACTCAGTTTTGTTTGCGCATACATACACGCACACGTATATAAACGCATGCACGAACATACATAAAAAATTTGAATAAAACAACGCCGACCAAGGCACAATGTATGCAAAATAAAAAAAAAGACGTGTCGGCTCCAGTGCAGGTCATTGAGAACAAGGCTCCCGTGGAAGAAGTTGAAGCGTCTCCCTTAATTTTTTTTTCATTTCAGCTTGATCGACGTTTTTTGTTTTATCCACTATGTTTCTCCCCGATCAGACGGGATTCAATCGAACTCTTTACATAAAGTACGGTTACCCCCAACGCCCCCTGGCGTTTCGTCTACTGCGTCGTATTACTGAGCCCTCTATTATAGTGTGGGGAATATCATGAATACAGTTATCATCCGTATGACCTGAAAAATAGTTTGGATCAACTGGTGCCCTGTAAAGATTTTTGAAGTAGGTGGCTGTCCAAAGAGAACCACTAACATTGGAAAAAAAGGAACAATGCAGACACAGACTAAGACAATGTCATCGCCGTGTCATCGTGACGTCATCGATTGTCGCTAACAGTGAAGGTGACCCCTTTGGTTAAGGTCTCTCGGCGCGGAAGAACACGTTTTGATTTCTTTGACAGCGTGGCGAGGAGGCAGTCCACTGTGACGTCACACACGGTGACGCCATTGGTAGGAGGTGGGGGGGGGGGTTCTTTGGAGACGAAAAGCCGTTCTTTAGATGAGAAGCAGCTCTTTGACAAGCATTTGTAACGCTGTCCCTCTGTACAACCCCACTGCGCATGCTCGCGTCTCGCCGCATGTGTATGAGTGGTGCCAAGAAGGTCAACCGCATCTGCGCTTTGACGTCACACTCTCCCTCACCCACAGCAGCTTTCGGCCTCTCCACCCATTAGCTACACACCTCTCGCTTGCTTCACCCTCTCCACCACCCGCAACGCTCGACCGCACGTCGAGTCGGCTCGTTTATCTGCGATGAAATTTATACGAAACCCAACTCGCCCCCCGTGTCTTTGCGTTTCAAACGAACGTTTACTCAAGTAAACGCTACACTTCGTTTTGCTTCAAACCGTTCTTCCAGCACCCGCGTCGACGCCCGTTCCAGCCGGGTCAATGCCGTGCGCACCGCTGCTACTTCGCATCCCATCAGGGTTCTCTTCGGGGAGATGGTCCATAATTTTTTCTTGAGTTGTAAGCGAGTATAACGTGTGTAGCGACGTGCAGCGCAAGGATTACGTTTTCGAAAGCACATCTATGGGGGCGAAATAGAAGAGACAAACAAACAAACAAACAAACAAACAAAAGCTCAACTGCTTAGGTTTACGAATCTCCTGCACACAGAGACGGCTCTCAACAAGTTTGACGCCCAGTAAATGTTCATAAGATATTTTATCTTGGTATTAAACTCAATTTTCTCGCGGCGCACCTACCGACATAGACACTAACTTGACCTCAAGCTAGAGCAGTAATACTGGTGACTTCACGTTTCAATCTGGCTAGTTGCGATGGCGGCAAGCACCAAAACACACGCACACACAAAATCGCAGCATATCTACGGAGTGACTGATGATCATTAGGGGGAAGAGTCCGTCCGTCCGTCCGTTAATTCTCGATTCTGTCCATCTGTTCGTTCTTGCTTTCGTCCGTCCATCCGTCATCCACAGCTTCTCAGTGAATCATCGAACTAGGCGGCAACGAACCACGACTATAGCTAGGAGGGACAAACCCACGGCTTAAACAGCTTCGCCCCTAAAAATGGCAGCATGCGAGCCGCCTTCTCGATCGTCAGCTCGTGCCGTGCAGTCACTGCCGTCCAGCGTATACCAGTGAAACGAGCTAGCGGAGTCTGGAACAGTGTACGTACAGGACAGATGGATCGTTTGATTTCGCATTTGTCAAGACGCCAACATTTAGCCTAGTGATGTCTTGCGCCAGTGAAATGGGGGACAATATGTGCAAGTTCTACCGATTCCCGTCCGATCTGACGCTAAGACAAGCTTGGGTCGTCTTGGCGCCACGGCGGATAATATAGACGCCAACCAAGTGGAGTCGTGTCTGCTCTTCACTGCGTACGCGTACGTGTGCAACATGCAGTGGTTGCTGACCGACTACAGATTGTCGACGAAGAACCCATGCTTTAAAAATAATGCCACCCCAACCAACGTTGCTCCCAACGTTGTGCCCACCTGCTGCGACTATTGCCACACGGACGACGCGCAGCAGAGGAAGCAGATGATCGAAGAAGCGACGCGCGGACGAGCATGCGTCATGAAAATTTGCGCGTGCACATCCCGACCTTCCGCCTGGTAGTGCTGCTGATACCATTTCGTGACGTCAGGGTGCCGTAGAAACTGAAACTAGCTTTGAAAAGCATGCTGCGATTTATTTTTCAGGGCGCACTCACCCTGACAGGTATATTTACAACACTTTCGGGGGCTTGGCCTTATCACTTAATTCAGCAATTTAATTCAGAAATTTTTATTCTTTCCATAAACTGAAGGTATCAACTCAGTATACAGATTTGACGCAAAAAAAACGACAAGTTAAAAATTCTGTCTCAGTACACCTTTGACGGAACAATAAAAAAGAACAATGACATGGTTTAGAATGATGAACTGGAGTGTTATTCTGCACACTATCGAATTCCGCCATGTTGTTAGATTCCGCCATTTATCGATTCTGATTGGCCCAGTTGACTGCTACGACCTCTCTGTGCCTTAAACATGCCGCGATTACGAAATTTGACATCACGATGAATTCGACAGTGTTCAGAAGAGCACCCCTGCACTCCGAGAACTCAAATGCCATATGTTTAACTATCACAGGTCCATTAATATCGGAAGGAATCAATGTTGTTGTTTCATTTTTGAATTCCGCACCAAAATCTCCACACACGCATGACGTAAAAATTTCAAAATGTATACTTTTGGTATTTTCAGGGCACCAGTGGTTCGATTATTTTTGTGAAACATCCTATATATACTAAGTCCTTGGCAGCCACAGATTTTAATGTACTTCATTTTTATCGATTGGAAGATACGTAGGACCCAGTAGACGCCTTGAAAATTTGTTACGTCCCGATGTTTGGTGCGGGAATCGCAAGGTGGCGTCTCCAGCCGCACTTTCTTCTCGCGCGCTTACTCGCTTATCAAGCGTCGTGTCGCGCGGTAAGAGTGTTGTTTTCGGGATTGTGAAATTGTACTTAACTAACATGCGAAAACACGTCTTCATTTTTAGCTTCAGTTTAAGCATGTTGCGGAAAATGCTGCCGACCGGCCGTTGAGGCTAGCGAGAACACGCGAGCCATACATTATAGCGTGGCACGCAGCTTGGAATCATTACGGTTCTCAGGCGCCTGGAAATAACCCCCTCTTCTATATATACTATTGATGAAGAGTATGCCGCTCGCTCTCTGGATTCCGTGCCGACCGGTTGTGCCCCCGCGATCTCCGATGCCAGTGCAGCTTTGGCCGACTGGCTCGCCCTACGCCATCTCCTAACGCCGACATGAGCTCTCGCTGAGTGGTGCCCCGTCCTCGGACTTCTGCGACCGTGTCCATCATTCCTATCTCCTCTTTACTTCCGTCGCTTGCTGTCCCAGCGCCTCACTCTCTCCTTCATCCCTCTATATATACCTTTCAATCCTATCCTTTTAATCTCTTCTTACCCCCATCCCTTGTGAGCTACTGTTGAGGCGTCGCACTCTGATGCAGATATTTTTCTCTTCTTTTCCCTTTAAAAATCACATACGAAAGTATGCCAAAATTCTGTGCCATATTAGAAGTCCATGACCGTCGGCTGATTTGAGCATCGTGAGCTGCATCTTGACCGCGGCTGCCGCAGAATACCACCTTGTGCCCGCCCCGTCGAAGAATAAAAAAAAAAAAAGGGGGGGGGGTGGCTAGGGTCATGACGTGCGCTGAAGAAGGGGCGCATCTTCCAGCACCCTGGTCATCAGCTATTCCTGCGTATCTTTCAGCACGCTCGCTGATACGAAAAAAGAGAGAAAACGCTTGAAGCGCGTAAAGTACCTTCACATCCCCGCTCGCACTTAACTTACTGAAATGGCGAAGCTCTCCACTTCCATGTACCTGCGTTATATGGGTTCCTCGACCCGATGGTCTACATGAAAATGAAGCGGCCATGCCGCTGAATGCGAGCACGTCAGCCGGGCTGCCCTATAGGGCCACAGGATACCTGACTCGTGGCCCAAGAGATGGAGGGTGTAGAAAGCAGCTATTCGTCGCTATACTTTAACACTTTAGACTGGAACGACGGGCGTACCCTTTACCCCTTCCGAAACTAACCAAGTGAGAGAGAATGATCATCAGACGCCTACAAAGCAACACGTGAATACATAAGAAATTGATGCACCACCTCCGCCCAATAACTTATAACTACATGTCCACGCTGTGCAGCGTATATATCCGGACACCCTATAGCACACTTGCTCCTGAAATTCCTGTGCCATGCAAACCGCAACATGCAACTGGAGTGGGACGTGAAACTAGTACCAAGAACGAGGGACGACCACCTAATCGAAATGTGAGACCAAGCTCGTCCTCGAGGACCTGAAAGACTAGCGACCACTCGTGCACGGCCAAGGGGGCAGTCAAAGCCAGAGGGTTCCTATTGACCCCTCCCACCTTAGGCTGATACCGGGCATCACTCGGAACACTGTTTCAAAATAAACGGTTATTTCTCTCTCTCTCGTCGTTCGTAGCTCGTAGTTCATGGATTCTAAATAAAGATGCAGTGTGGGATTCGTGAAGCATCATGTGCTAATAGTGAGTACTATTCCATCAAAACTCAGAAAAGTGTTGAAGGATCCCTTAAATATCCCTAGGTGGTCACAGTGCCTCCACTGGGTCATGCCTCACAATCATGTCGTGTATTCGCCACTTAAACCCAAGCCTGTCTTAATTAGCACCATAACGCAATCGGGAAAAATTCCGGCACCTTTTACTCACCCATTTACAAGATTAACTGCACGTTTTAATCATATCAAAATCGGCACCTACGCGTTTATCCACTACTAGTATCTCGCTTTTTTTTCTCTTACTCCAAACTTATTTTGTTTGATGGTTTGAATACTAACATGCCATTCAGTTCTGTTGCGTTTTATTCAGTGATGTTTTCTTTTGAATAATGAAAAGTCTTTTCACAATGTGTGCTTGTTTTTTTAGCTTGTTTTAAATCATTATCTCACTGTTTACTCATCTGATGTTCATTTCATTGCCGTTCTATTCCTATTAAAATTATTATTAATATTTCTCATTCTCATTCCTGTTTGGACTTGTGTAATAATTGACATTTAGTTCATGTTATTGTTTGTATGGAGAATGTACCAATTCATGTATGTATTCCCTTTATGCTCCACTTACACAATGCCCTGTTGGGTCTGTAAGATATTTTGATTAAATAAATAAATAAATAAATAAATAAATATAGTCTCCGCCTTTTGCACATACGTAAGTACTTCGGTTGTAGACACGATCACGTTGTCGTCAAAAACGCGGGCACAACAACCACGTGAGCCGCGTTCCTTATCCGTATAGTGGGCGGTAGCGATAACGTCCGGTCGCTGCCACCACTGACGACCAATCGAGCTTATCTCCGCGAACGACTACAGCATTGTGTTTCGCAGAAAGATTGAAAGGCGCGAATTAAGAGGTGCGTTGCGGTGATGCGGGAATCGTGGCTGGAAGTGCAGGATGAATCGCGACACAACACGAAGAGGCATATATACATGGCGTAACCCAAGGAAGACCCCCCTGCCCCTGATATTTTTGTATACACGCACTTGAATGAGCATAAGCACCAACATACCTAAAAAGGGAGTGGAATACCGCCCACAAAATAAACCCGGCGATGGAGTCGTGTGGAACGTTGCTTACTACCACCAATCGAAAAGAGGGCGTTGCCAGAGGCCCGTTAAAGAACACAAGAGAGTCGAAATTTCAGGAACCCTTTACTACGGCGTCTCTCATAATGATATCGCGGGTTCGGGATGTAAAACGCCAGGTATTATTATTATTATTATTATTATCTCATGTAAAATATTTCTGGCTATGCCTCTAAATGGCGCCACCGATGAAGGAAGTCCCGTGCGATATCAGCGGTGCGGGTACTCAACTTCGCGATATCTCTGTGCTGTCTATCGCCCCTCTTCATACCGGAAAGCAGCCAACGAGGACTCACGTGACGGCTTCTGTCAAGTCGCACACCGGCTCGCCTTCAGAGTTGCTTGAGGGCTGCACACGAGTTCGTCTCTCAACTTGACGAACTGTCACGCGGCATGATGCAATCAAGTGTCAAGTCTCAATCGCCATAAGTATTTGCGCTGATATCGATCAAGACGAGACCAGAGACAAATCGCATTCGGGCCTGCTCGTTCTTCTAGTCGACGAGTTCTTTTAAGCATGTCGACGTCACCGTGACTGGCATACTCATAGTCACTCATCGTTATACGTTGGCTGCGCGAAATCTGTTCGATAATGATGCACGAAGAATATTCACCATTGCAGGATTTGCGCGGTCTGAGGTTGCTTTTAAACCAACCGTATATAGAACCACTAACTTTGTGCAATTGGATGAAAGGGGCATTCCAAAATGTCTGTAGCTCCACTTTCACTCTGAAGCAACAGCAAAAGTTACTCGCATCAAGTCTAGGACTATTCGGGAAGTCGCTAATCCTGTCGCACCTGTGAATTCAGTTCGCATCGAAATGCTCACCGCCACTATAACTTCAGACAGAGACAAACTGAACTCGCTGCACCAGACGAGTTGTGGTGACGCTTGCGCCGTTATAAAATCGCCCAGCTTCGTCGTCGCAACAGTGTACATCTCACCAGGAACCTTGCGCATTGCCGGGAAGAACTTTTTTGCTGCACAACTTCCATGCGGTGTACATGCAGGATGTACCGGTGATAGTCACTAGATACTTCAACGTTGATGTACTTCGACGTGAAAACCAGTGGCTTGTCGCGTTTCTCGATGCCAAACTTGGACTTACACCTGTAGGACGTCACGCAGTCATCTATTAACATCTGTTTAGATACTTTGGTTACTGCATTACTGTCAATTCAAGCACAATCGACTATGTTCACTACATTTCGTCAGGTTCCTAAATTTCTTGGCCTTACTTCGCATGTGTCGCTATCGCATTTTGTGGATGTGTTGCTATCGCATTCATTGATCTGGCCTTGAGTCGGATCAGTGACATGTTTTTCCTCCACGAAACTTTAAGAGGGAGTAAGGGTATACACATTTATGCTTTTAGTCTGTATAAGCATGCGTATTCTACTAATCTTGCCACGCAACCTCCGCTTCTTCACAAATGGTTGAAACGTTCGTCGAGGAGGAGGAGGAATAAATGAGGAAGGACAGGGAGGTTAGTAAACGTTCGTCGAATTTTTTTTATTATTAAGGATGTCTCACTGCATTATTTCGCTTTGGACCTGCACAAAATCATTTTTAACGACATCTCCGTTCATGTCATCATAAAAGTGTGATTCTGAAGAAGCGACGATATAACATCGTGGACATGCTGCATCAAACTGGTACAGTCAGCGTAAGGACATAGAAGCGACTGAATTACGCTTGCAAAAGAGTGGGAAAGCGAGAGAGAAGAAAGTCTTTTTAAGTACAAAGCGCATACTAGTGTTATGATTACAGTGCTTCGGGCGCTGTGTGACGTGTATTATTTTTTTCTTTTCTTTTTGAACGGCAGTGATTGAACATAAACTGCGCTCAGCCTGGAAAGTGACGACGGCGTGAGTCGCCGCACGTGGCGGGGCGGCAGCAGTGGGCGGAAGTTTCACCGCTGTGTGATTTAAAACGGGATATTTCGCTCTCGCTCTCTTTTCCGGTCGTCCGCCGCACGTATAGCTGCAGCCGAGCGTGCGCTCTTTCGTTATACAGTTATCTGCTTTCGATTCAACGACCCTGCAGCGTCGACAAATCGGTGCAGCGTGTGGAATCCTGCTTACACTATACCACCAATCGAAAAGAGGGCGTTGCCATCCGTCTTGCCCCGGGCATACGTATATATGTCTCTTGGGAAAAGAAGGAAGGAAACAAGACCAGGCAATGTTGCGAATACGGAGCGCTGACTGAAGTTTAACAAGTTGAAATAGTTACGGCAAACAGCAGGGGTTTTACAAGCCACGACACGATGCGCGACATTGCGTGGGACTGAGGATTAGCCTCGACCAGATGGAGTCCTTAAAAGTGCATCTAAATCTATGCACTCGGATTTCATTATTCCATTTAGCACGCGTCAATATGAGGTTGCCGTGACCGGGTTATGAGTCCACACCCAAGTGTCTAGCGTGATAACTAAGCTGCTAAACTACCATGGCGGGTCGCTCTAGACTATAGACGAAAGCAAACTAAATGTGACGCAGTTCTGGCTCCAACAGTGCGAATTTATTTGGTTACGACCCAAGAATAAACACAAGCTCTTCCCGCAAATTCGCGGCGCTCTTGTGAATCGCCTATATACGTAAAAAAGTCGAGCAAACTGTTTTCCTTTCGAACTGTATCTTTTTATGTGTTCATGTATACACCGCGGGTATCAAAATCTTCAGGTTCTTAAAAATTATTTTTTCTGTGTTTATGTAAATACCGCAGGTGTCAAAGACGAAAAGGTCGTCGAAAATATGGCCATTGGCTCAGAAATGATTTCCGAATGTCTGACGAAACTTGCCAGGACGCTAAAGTTTTCGGCTTGACACTTCTACAGTTGTCTGTATGCATGTGAACCCCTGACACACGCAAAAACTGCTTGGTGTCGCGGGGATGAGCAAATGGGATTGGGTGGAATGCCTATGCGAATTTTCTCTCGGTGGGCAGGTACGGTTGTAGGTATATCTTCCACATACTTTTAGATAGAAACCGACTATAGCCTAGATCAATGTATTTCTACACAGTTTTACGAGGATGCACGACATGGGGTGCATGCCCGGCTAAGAGCCCCGCCTCAATGCAGCGTATATTCAAAGATGAATGTTGTTATACATAAAATAAGTAGTTACTTTATACATGGGAAACAAATGATCAGGTTAATCAGCCACTTGTATGTACTAGGTGTGCAGGAGAATTTTTTTCTTTTGAGAGGGAGCATGTTTGAGTGTGTGTGCGTATGTGAGCGTGCATAGGTGCATCCACAGTAAGTATTTCGGGAGGCGGAGGTAATCTCCCAAACCACTGCCGTGGCCAGGGCGTGGGGAGAAGCTGTTTAAGTCCCCCCCCCCCCCCCGGAAATTTTCAATTTGGCATTTGTGTATGTACAGCAAACAAACGCTCGCACGAACATACATAAAGTTTGGTTGAAACGGCCCTTCCGACAAAAAAATCTACGCTCCTGCACTAGGCCGATTTTCGGTCGGCCTCATCGACTGTTTGCCAAGCAGAACGACGCCATGTTGTTCACTTATGGTCTCAACATAGCTTTGTTTACGCATTCTAACCCACATTTATTTGGAGCACTTATTTCAGATGCCTTACAAGCTAGTGCTCATGACATGGGATCGTGTACTTTTTATACACGGCAGAATTGTGTACAGTGATGACATTGCGCTTATTTCCTGCTCATATAGATAGGCGCAGCTTCTGCGGGGCGTTCGGCATCCGGTTTGCGCAGAGGCGTTTTCCAACCGTTCCAGTACATGTGTGCGGCATGTGCATCTGCTCCGCTCGGGAGGGGCGAAGTGATTTCAGTCAGCGACCTTCCCAGATGGCGAGTGCAATAACGAAAAGAGATGCGGAATTTTCGGCTACACGATATAGCGACAGCGTCGCTGTCCCTTTTGTACAGCGGGATTTACAGTTTTGCGTTATTGTGGGTGAGCTCGGTAAGGTTGGATGTTAAACATCACATCGTGTGGGGCATGCAGATATAAAATGTTCGTTATGCAAATAAAAAAAAAACCTCACATGGTTTTTTTATTTATTCTAATAAGGTGCGGCGAAGACGAACGTCATTCAGCACGGCAGTGAATGACTGAGCCAGAACAATCGCTTTTTGATTTATATATGGGGATTAACGTCCCAAAAACTACCATATAAATATGAGAGACGCCGTAGTGGAGGGCTCCGGGAATTTCGACCACCTAGGGTTCCTAACGTGCACTCAAATCTGAGCACATGGTCCTACAACATTTCCGCCTCCATCAGAAATTCAGCCGCCGCACCCCGGGATTCGATCCTGCGACCTGCGGGTCAGCAGCCGAGTACCTTAGCCACTGGACCACCGCGGCGGGGCAAAGCAGTCGCTTTTTCGACCGAAGTGGTTATTTTCGACTAATTTGGTTGTGCGGTCGGTCGCAGGTGTGAACGAATTCGCTTCGGGAGAGTCGCGCCTCAAGAGAAGAACGCCAAGTCGAGGATCCGCCAAAAAGCGTTGCAGGTAATCTTTTTTTTTTCTCGGAAGAAAAATTCGGAAGTGGTCAGCGGCGAAGCTTTTTGAACAACACCGTGTTCCAAGATGTGTCGAGATGCCAGGGATTTTCTGATAGATTTCACTACAGCGCAAGGGCCCATGCCATTCGTACGTCGTCTTGGCAGTTCCCCGCTACTCCATCCTCGCACGGGGGCTGGCTCTTCGCTGTCGTCCCGCCACTTTCGCGACTGCGCGGCCGAGCCAAGCACAAACGCCCCGAGATGAGAGGAAAGCTGAAGCAAAAACGTGCCGGGATGAGAGGAAAGCTGGCAGCATTCAGTGAACGTGTCTCGCGTGCTTGCCAAGCGCCCTCTCCCGCGCTCGTTCAACTGTGCCGCGCGTCTCGAGGTTGTGCTCCTCCTTGGGGGGGGGGGGGGGGGTTACATGCATGCTCTCTCAAAAGGTTCGCTAGTGCTGAGTGGCCTGCTTGAGACGAAGCGAGTCAAAGAGCGAGCACCAGAGGTCGTGCGCCGTACGAACCGCGAGGAGTCAGCTGTTGCGTAACTCGCTTGTCGGCTCGTTACGCGGTGACGCGCGATGAGCCCGATTGATCCTTGGAGCGAGTTTGGCGTTTTGGGTTGTGGAGGACCCTTCGTCAGCGGCAAGCCTACTTCATAAACGCGCTAATGACGTAGGCGACAAGGAATGTAATTCGAGGAACGCCATCGCAAGGAGGTTTGCTCATTTCAACAGAGAGGGGGGGAGGGGGGTGGGCCTGTTACAGATTGCGCGACGGCTCCCTCCTGCGGAGGGCTAAATTTTAAGCATCGTTTGATTGTTCCGCCAAGGTTAGGGCTATTTCTAGCCGGGCAGAAGCCATGACGTACCCTTCCATCTTTGCAAGCAGGTAGGGGAGGGGGGAGGAGTTATATTTGCAACGTGTTGCAAGTTGCTGCACATCGCAATGTTACGCTTCCTCTTCCTCAGCACTTTATCTTCTTTATATGTAACAAAAAACATGCTTGATTAGTACCACGCAACCTTGCAGAAGAGTGAAATGCAAGGGGATGACATCGCGCGAGCTACCATAGCTTGTTTGGTGCAATACATTGTAAATTCGAGGATAATCGAAGAAATAAACGAGTGGAGGTTGTTATTTGGGAGATGGAGAACTTCGAAGCAGTTGCAGTGGTCATAGGAACGCCATCGCGCTGTCACGACATATCGACATGCCCGCGCGGGATGGGCTCTGAAGAGCGTTCGGCTGCTCCGTTCGTTTGGCCGAGGCTGTGCACACACACATGCTGCTCAGCGCATGTGTGTAAACGAAGCCTTGACGCATCTTAGTGCAATATACGCCTACCAGGAATTTTTCAGGAAGGCGGAGTGCACTTGCTGAAGGCTTTGACTACTTCAGGAAAAAGAAAACGTCTATTTTCAATGTTTATTTTCTGTCCCAAAAAGTCCCAAGCCACGCCGATGCTTGGGACTTCTTCGCAAACTTGCCTTAGGCAGGCTTGATGTCAGGAAAGAAATCGCGTTAATATTAGTAATACAGAGTTTTAGGACCGTAAAAGAACAGCCAGGCGTCACACAATGAGAATAGCGTAACGAGCGAGTCGTGCAATGCTTCTATTCATTACAAAAGCTTGTTCTTGATCACCTATTCACTGTGGCGCCTACTCACTTCAGGCATTATTCCTCATCGTCGTGAGCCACTGCATGAACAATCGGCACAAAATTCCTTGCAAGTGTTTAGCGGATACCGTGCTTCTCAGAAGAATGACGAAGGATAGCATAGTGAATGCCGGCCTACTACCCAAAAATTATTTTTATTAATGCCGTAGTGGGTACCCAACAAGTGTGCTTGCAGCAGTTACCCAATGAGTGTTTATAAAATGCTCTGAAAGGCCGCTCTTCTAGCTTTCGCTGTGGCCAGCTGTGCTGCGCCTACCGCGCAGGCCTGGCTTTGTTTTCTTTCTTTGTCTTCCATCAGGAACGTTGTACATGGTGGAAATAAAGACTTGATTTGATTTGAAACTAAATCACCGTATCGCCGAAACCAGCCAGAATTGCTTTCGGTGATTTGTTATTTAGATTGCACCACATCTATAGGCGTATATCAGCCGGGTGGGGGGTGGCAGGGAAAGCGCGAGCCCCTCCCCCCTCCACTGAGAAATGTTGTGGGGGCTGAGCCCCCCCACTTTTGACAAAGGTCGGTGTCAGCTGCACGCTGGGGAAACCAACAGCTAAGGCAAAGTTTTCCTTTACCTTAGTAATCACTCAATTATATTGTTACGGTGTAATGAAAATGTTACCAGGGAATGCTTTAATATAGTAAAACTTTTCCTAAATTTCTGCTCTGACCATTGTCCTTGAATGTTCCTTGCGGTGCGGGCCACCTGTGCGACTCTTTCGCGCCTTGTACTGTAGCATTGCAAAGCGGGCTGCAGTGCAATTCGTGAAGGCGTCTTGTACTGGCTTTGTTATGGCTTGAAAAGAGCAATCGTTTTATGGACCAGTCAAAGCGTTTACTGATTCAGGAAAGTTGTTTTCTTTCATAAAAAAATAAATAGCGTCATCGCTGCTCTACCGAAGCTGTGGTGAGCCGATGATTGTGACGAATATTTTGAATGCTTTAGTTCTGCCGTTCTGTAGAAGCACCACAATAAGGTTCGCGCTTTAGTATCTGATAAATCTGATCAACCTTGCTTGCTAGGAGCGATGGCAGCAGTCTGCAAAGTGGCGAAGAATAAAGCAGTGGACTCGAGTACAGTGGGAAGTTCAGTTTCTAAGCCTACCCCGCAGCTGGACCCACCGGACCAGGGAGAAGGTGAAAGACCGCGGCTTTTTGCACGACAATGACCTAATTAGGAGTCGGGCTAGTTAGTTTTTATTGAACTTGAATTGTATTTTACAGCCCAAATACAATTATCACAGCAAATGAGCACACACGCGCAGCACTGCTTAGTTCTCTCTTCCTCAGCAGGGATGAGCTCACAGAGATGACCACGCGCACATACACCCTTAAAAGGTTTCCGGAGTGACTGCGCAGTTACCACGAAAAGAGCTCTTTGCTCCTCCAAAAGACGAAATCTGCGCAAAGGATTGCCCATGGCACCGCAAGGACGGGCACTTTCCTCCTTGTGGAGTGAAGCACTCGTTATTTGGAGTAACTGCTGGAATGTTCGCGCCGTGTGCAAACAACTCATCGGGGCCTACACAAGCCTGCCTCATTTAAGACGGTTCTGCAGCGTGATGTGGTGTAGTGGTTAGTAGTTAGCGCATGCTGACTGAGTGGTCGTCAGTTGACTGATTGATATGTGGGGTTTAACTTCCCAAAACCACCACACCCACGCCTTTTTTCCTTTTTTCTTCATTGTAACAACTCCTACAATATCACTGCCACTAAGAATGGTTTGCTGTCTCGAAGCGTGGGCGTGTTTTCAAATGCATGAATGTGACGTTGTTTTCACTCACCAATATTCTAGTGTTTTTTTTTTCTCTTGAAATATTTTGAGTGCTGTTTTATTTGTTGAATCTATTTTTTCGATTGAAAACTATGTAGTCAAATTATTATGTGTACCTACCCTACGTAATACCTCACGGCGATGTAGGTGAAATGTAAATAAATAAATAAATAAATAAATATGACTATGAGAGACGCCGTAATGGAAGACTCCGGAAATTTCGACCCCGTGGGGTTCTTTGACGTGCACCCAAATTAGGTAAGTAGGTTGTTTGGCCCGCCCTCCCACTCGCGAAAGTGTTGGTACGCCACTGACCACATCTCATTAAATAAGTTGTCATCAGTATCGAAGGGCTGTGCCGCAAGTGAACCTTGTCCATCCGGTCTGTCTACAATATTTACCTACACTGTTTCTACCGTCCTCTCGCCTCTTCTTTCCTTTCTTTTTCTTTTATTTTAAAGATCAAGATAAAACGTCCGCTGCATGCAAAAAAAAAAAACCCTCCACGCCGTTGTTTAGCAGTAACCAAGACAGAGATGCACACCATCTATAGTTCAACTAGCAGCTCATGCACCCATGCATGCACCCATAGGAACAGCCACGCCCTCCGACGAAGACAGTCCGCGCCGAGTTTGCTCAGCGTGGCAGAATACGAGCAACGAAAGCCCCGTGCTTCTGCCGATGGTGCGCCATAGCCAGGTTGGCACGTTAATTTCTGGCGTTGGAGTTTGGGCATCCATGCAAGGTCTGTGGCAGGCTGTTGTTTGACTCTACGCAAAGGAAAGACCAAGCATAACCAAGAAGGCCATGTTAGGCCAAAACATGGATTCAAGTTCTACACGGCTAGTGTTTACATCGTGTTTTTTTTTAGATGCGCACTGCTTAGAGGTTGTGACCATAAGCGTTTATGAAACGTGTTGTGTAATAGGCCACTGCCACGCGTCTAAGTAGCTGGTAAACGAAAGTAATAAAATCAAGAGAAAAGAAACACGTATTTCCTAAGCACCTCATGCTGCCGACGCTGTCTTTACGAGTATTGCTTCCTTTCTTATTTTCCTCTTGAAACCACCACACCGAGTTGACGACACGGTGCTTGAAAACTTTGCTCTGATCGCCAACGTTGGGCTACGCCGTCTTCGGAGCTTTCGAGATGGCTGGACCCGGCATCTGCAGTCGAATGAGCTTTCTCAATACGCTTCGAGTCTCCAATATTTAGAGCGTGAACCCTGCAGCGAGCCTTTTCACTCAGTGGCGTATTTTTGACGCTGTCTGTGGTTTAAAGCAAAAAGGCGGCGCCCTTCTGTCGAGCACGCCTGCGGCCTGTCAAGGTGCGGGGGCAACGGTCGGGCACGAGTGCCCCACTTGGAGTCCGCGCCTGGGCGTAAAAATAAAGCCTTTTTGCGCTCGGAACTCGGTCCCGATACGCCAAAGATAAACCGATACGAGCGCGGTCGGTGGCCTGGCGAAGAGGAACCGTGCTTGACACGCAAAGCCCGCGACAAGAAAAAAAAAAAACCTTTTTTTTCTGCGCCTTCTTTTGGACTCTCGTAACTTTACTCTCAAGCTCGCGTGCCTGTCGTGACTCGGCGTTGGCTTGGGTCCAGGCGAAATACCGTCAGCCGCCCTCCTCGAGGCACGCAAGCAGGGATGCCCCCTTGATCCACTCGGAGTCCTAAGCGCAGCAGCCTTGCATACCTTTGGCGAGACTCCGAGAGCAGTACTCTCTCTGTTCGTCGGGCGATGCTTCCGCAAGTTGCTGTGAACTCGCAAATCGTCCCACGCAACGAGTGTGTCACCGTCGCAGCCGTAAAAAACGCACCAGGCACCGTTTCGTGAGCGGGCCTATCTCTTTACGGTATGCCGGCCTGCTGCTCTCGTCGTAAGTTCTGAAGTCAGTCGCTGCGCTGCGCACGTTACCGAAGCTGTGTCTTGATTGTAATAACAATTGGTGCAGTTTTACGCATCAAAAGCACGATATGATTATGAAGCACGCTGCGGTCGATCGAGTCAGCCCAGCCGCGGTCTCGAGCCACATGCCTGGAGACAGTAGCGGTGCTTTAACGCAAGATAAGTGCACGCTTAATAACGCGATAGCGTTACAGAGTTCCTTTCGCAGCGATTCTGGTATCGGCGTCGTTGGTTGGAAGCGAGAAATCATCATCTTATGCATGTGTGACCAAAAAAATCGAGAAAGATGCAAATAAAAGAAATAAATGATAAAAAATCACAGCATATCCACGGAGTGAATGATGATGAGAGGGGCGAAGCGTCCGTCAGCCCATCCATGCTTCCGTCCGTCCACGCGACCATCCGTGCGTCCATCCGCCCGTAAGTCCGTGCGTTCATCCGTCCGTCCGTCCGTCCGTCTGTTAGTCTATCTGTCCGTCCGTCCGTGCTTCCATCTAGTGCCCACTCTAAGTACCACCATCTCCCATCTCACATTCCCTGTGGCACATACCCGCTCGCCGGTGGCTACCTACTACAACCACATACATCGGAGGATGTACAGGTATGTGCCACCGGTGGCTACCTGCTACAACCACATACATTGGAGGATGTACAGACCCACACCTTAAGCTCCGGAAAGCCATGGATTAGAGTGGGGACCATAACATGTTTGCTGGGGTCCGAGTGGTGATCTAACCCGGGTAGTTTACGCGGCAAGTGAATTTTCTACCACACGGCCACGCCTCTGTTTGCGAAAAGGGTGAAAAGAACTTCCTGTGCTTGGATATGCAATGAAAGTAGCTTTAATGGTTCACAAACACACGCATCTTGTATATGTGCTTAACAATGCAAGATGAAACATTGCAGTTATAATGTGTGTCAAGCGTCCATGCCAACGGGCGTTACAATATGTAATTATCATAATGGCTCCGCGGCTGAAAGCCGATACCCCACTACAAAAGGCGCACACACGACTGTGCCTATTCTCTTAAGGCCACGTATTGTGCATAGACATTCAAAAAGGTTTCATGGACTAAGTGTTTGAAGTACGCACTACGAACAGGATGTCGCTATCGCGTTCAACACCTAGAGGCGAAGCTTTATGGTCCCATAATTTTTGTACTTTAGCGTGCACTGAAGTCTCACAGGGCACGGGCCTCTTGCGTTTCACCTCTGTCGAAATGCGGCCCTTTAAAATACGTCGAGGATATTCAAGTCTACTGTAAATTATTTTAAAGTTTCGGAGCTTCTGAGAGAGATGCCTGGTTGCTCTGAACGGTGCACCATAAAGGCAGGGTGCAGCCTTTGTCATTCACGTAAGCATGCACACACACACACACACACACACACACACACACACACACACACACACACACACACACACACACACACACACACACACACACACACACACACACACACACACACACACACACATATATATATATATATATATATATTGTCGCGGTACAACGCGAATAAAACGCAGATACACCTTGGAACGACGAAAGCAGCGTGTCCTCAACAGCTCAGTCACAAGATCGTCTTCTTCAGCCTCGAGAGAAGCTAGAGGCCCACTACCTCGTGCCAACTAAATGCCCCATCATCGTTATCGTCCACATGTAGACACGCGTCATTTGCCTCTCTCCCAAAGAGCATCGCCCCGATGCGCAGTCTGTAATGCAGTTTTTTTTTCTAAATTAAAGTATCATGCAATCACTCGCTGACGTAGGGTTTCATGCGGACTACGTGAACGAGTTCAGGATGGTGCTGGCGACGCCTTGTAGTATACGAACAGTCGGGAACAACTTCGTAAGTGACATCGCTCAGTCGTCGCACAACTAGGTACGGTCCAAAGTATCTTCTTAAGAGTTTTTCGGAAAGTCCTCGTTTTCGTATGGGCGTCCAAACCCATACTTTGTCGCCCGTTTGGTAGACGACTGTTCTGCGGTGAGCATTGTAACGGCCTGCATCGTAGTCTTGCTGCTGGCTGATCCGTAAACGTGCAAGTTGCCTAGCTTCTTCTGCGCGTTCCGTAAACGTGTCGGCGTCCGGGACGATGTCGTCGCCTTCGTGCGGTAACATTGCATCTAACATGGTTCGTACTTCCCGTCCATGAACGAGGCTGAAAGGTGTCATGCGGGTCGTTTCTTGCTTGGCCGTGTTGTATGCAAACGTTATGTAAGGCAAGATTGTATCCCAATTTTTGTGTTCGACGTCAACGTACATCGAAAGCATGTCTTCAATGGTTTTGTTTAGACGCTCTGTCAGCCCGTTCGTTTGTGGGTGGTATGCGGTGGTCTTACGATGCGTTGTTCCACTCAGCATCAAAACATGGTCCAAAAGAGCAGCTGTAAACGCGGTTCCTCTGTCTGTGATTACGACGGTTGGTGCACCATGCCTCAGTACAATATTTTCGATAAAAAATCTTGCCACCTCCGCTGCTGTACCTCTCTGGATAGCCTTTGTCTCGGCATAACGGGTCAAATAATCCGTCGCGACGATAACCCATCGGTTGCCTGCAGTAGAAGTAGGGAGTGGGCCCAAAATGTCCATGCCGATCTGGTGGAATGCAGCCATTGGGACCTGTACGGGTTGCAGGAGGCCAGCTGGTTTAGTTGGCGGTGACTTGCGTCGCTGGCAGTCGAGACAGGTACGAACGTGGTGCTTCACGGCTGTGGTTAGTCTTGGCCAGTAATACCTTTGCTGTACCCTGGCCAACGTTCTTGTGTAACCCAAGTGGCCAGAGGTAACCTCGTTGTGGCATGCTTTCAGTACTTCGGTGCGAAGGGCTGCTGGGATGACGAGCAGATAGGCAGATCCCGTCGACGAAAAATTTCTTTTATAGAGTACTCCGCCACGTAAACAAAATGATGACAGCGCTCTTGCGAAAACTCTTGGCGCCTTCCGAGATCTGCCATCCAAGTAGGTAATTAAGCCAAGCAACTCAGCGTCGTCTCGTTGTTGCTGCGCAATGGTGGTCGTGTCGAGGACACCGAGAAATGATGTTTCCTCCTCCTCGGGTAGGGTTGCCGACTCAATGGGTGAACGGGACAAACAGTCGGCGTCCATATGTCGCTTCCCTGACTTATGTACGACTGCCATGTCGAATTCCTGCAGCCTGAGACTCCAACGCGCTAATCGGCCGGCAGGGTCTTTAAGATTAGTTAACCAACACAGTGAGTGGTGGTCGCTAATTACTTTGAAGGGGCGACCATATAAATACGGACGAAATTTCGTAACCGCCCATACCACGGCGAGACATTCCTTCTCAGTCGTGGAGTAATTAGCCTCAGCACGTGTTAACGTTCTGCTTGCGTAAGCAATTACCCTTTCTGCGCCATCTTGCTGCTGCACAAGCACAGCTCCCAGACCAACATTGCTAGCATCGGTGTGAAGCATCGTAGGGGCTCCCTCGTCGAAGTGGGCAAGGACTGGGGGTGTTTGCAGTCGCTGGCGAAGATCGTTAAAAGCAGCTTCCTCTTCGTTATTCCACTCAAAGGTGACATCTTCTCTTGTAAGGCGAGTTAATGGTGATGCTATGCGTGCGAAGTCCGCGATAAATCGTCGATAATACGCGCAGAGGCCGAGAAAGCGTCTGACAGCCTTTTTATCGGTCGGCCTAGGGAACTGTTCAACGGCTACGATTTTTTCAGGATCGGGACGAATACCAGCATGACTGACGACATGACCAAGAAATCGCAGCTCTTCGTAGCAAAAGTGGCACTTCTCAGGCTTCAACGTCAGGCCCGCGGACTGTATGGCTCGTAAGACCACCTCAAGTCTTTTAAGGTGCTCGTCAAACGTCGCGGAAAACACTATGACGTCGTCCAGATATACTAAGCATGTTTTCCACTTCAACCCAGAGAGCACGGTATCCATGAGTCTTTGAAAGGTAGCAGGGGCTGAGCACAAACCGAATGGCAAGACCTTAAATTCATATAACCCATCTGGTGTCACAAAAGCGGTCTTCTCGCGGTCTCTCGGGTCCACCTCGATTTGCCAATATCCACTCCGCAAGTCCATTGAAGAGAAGTATCGAGCATGTCGAAGTCTGTCGAGAGAGTCGTCTATACGCGGTAGTGGATATACGTCTTTCTTGGTCACCTGATTTAGCTTCCGGTAATCCACACAAAAGCGCAGGGGGCCGTCCTTTTTCTTAACGAGGACTACAGGTGACGCCCAGGGGCTCTGTGAAGGCTGAATGACGTCATCTTCAAGCATTCTGTCTACCTGCTGTTGTATCGCTTCACGTTCTTTTGGAGCCACGCGATAAGGGTTCTGGTGAATAGGTCTCGCCGTTTCCTCGGTAATTATTCGATGCCTGGTTATAGGCGTGCGGCCAACTCTTGATGTTGTCGAAAAGCATTCTTGAAATTTGGCCAGTAACTCAAGGAGTCTGCGTCGGTCGTCTTTTGGCAAAGTAATGCTAACGTCCAGAACAGGCGCTGAATCAAGATTTAGCGACTCGTCGACTACCGCCAAGCAGCCTTTGGCATCTATGACATCGTCGAAGTAAGCGACAGCCGTGCCTTTAGGAAGATGCCGGCGCTCAGCACTAAAATTGGTCAGCAGCAAGTCCGTGCGTCCAGCAGCAACTCTGACGATACCTCGTGCGACAGAAATACCGTGGGTGAAGAGCAGCGAGCTTATTCGGTCCGCAACTCCTTCGGCGTCAAACTGAGCAGCGGCGGCCACAGAAACAAGCGTGCATGACCTCGGAGGGAGAACCACATCGTCATCAGTAAGACGCAGTTGGTTTGGTCGCGCCTCTGGGGAATTGGGTAAGCCCGAATAGTTGCAAAACGTAATCAAGCTCTCTGGTATGTTGATGACGGCACCATATTCCCGTAAAAAGTCCATGCCGAGGATTACGTCTCTGCAGCATGCGGCGATAACGACGAACGACGCAGTGAAAGGAGAACCTCCGATGTCAATTCTTGCGGTACATCTTCCCGAGGGCATCAATAACTGGCCTCCTGCTGTTCTTATATGAGGGCCCGTCCACGGCGTCTTCACTTTTCTGAGGCTGTCGGCGAGGTCCTGACTGATAATGGAGAAGTCGGCACCAGTGTCGACTAAAGCTGTGACTTTCTGGTTGTCGAGAAGAACACTAAGGTCAGCAGTCACAATTTCATCGTTTTCACGGCTTATCGGCTGTATGACGTCGTGCTGTGGGGGCTTCTTGTCGTTATCTTTATGGCCTGCAACCTTGCCCCCGGAGGTCGCCGCTTTCAGTTTCCCCGGCGTGGGCTAGGTGACCTTCTTGTATTGAGGTTCGCATAGGTGCGGTGGTGCGACAAAGGTGAACGCGCGGGGGACGGAGAGCGGGACTGACGTCTCGGACCAGGAGGGTGAGCAGGCATTGCCTTCTCTGCAGTGGTAGAGCCATCCTCAAAGTGATAACGGGCTCCATAGAAAGAGTTGTCGTCACGGCGCGGAGTGTATTCGTCGTTGGCACGTCGGCCGTCAAACCAAGGTCGTTGGGGACGGAATGAATCACCTCGATGCCAGCAATGACGGGCAATATGTCCTGCACCTCCGCAGTGAAAGCATAGTGGACGCCTGTCCACGGTGCGCCATACATCTGTTTTCCGGGCCGATGGACGCGTCGATGCCCATGGGGTGGCTGTGGATGGCTGGTTGTAGGGCTGTAGCGTAGGTGGTTGATGCAGTGTCTGCTCTTGCGGCGGATACGAAGGGGCCATCGGCACCTGGTGGTACAGCGTCGGAATAGCGGGTGGTGGACGTTGGAGAGCGGCAGCGTAGCTCATAGGACGCTGCTGAGCATCAGGACTAGCCGTAGACAACGCTTGGTGGATTTCATCACGTACGACTTCAGCGATCGATGCGATGGGATTTTCAGCAACAGGATTCCGCAACTTCTGCAGTTCCTCGCGAACTATCTCCCTTATCAAGTCTCGCAAGCAGCTCTGACTCTCAGACGTCATGGCGTTAGCATTGATTGGGACATTGCAGGACATGCGGTCGTATTGCCTGCAGCGTTGATGAAGGGCCCGCTCGATAGCCGTAGCCTCCTTAATGAAGTCAACCACGGTAGTCGGAGGGTTGCGCAGTAGCCCGGCAAAAAGCTGCTCCTTGACACCGCGCATGAGGTAACCCAACTTTTTATCTTCCGTCATGTGCGGGTTAGCTCGTTGAAAGAGACGAGTCATGTCCTCGGCAAACATTGCAACGGTTTCGTTGGGTTTTTGAACCCGTAGCTCCAATAACTGCTGCGCACGGTCCCTTCTATCAATATTGGCGAAGGTATCGACGAACTTCTCTCGAAAATCGGGCCAAGCTGACAGATGGCCTTCTCTATTCTCATACCAAGTACGAGCACCGTCGTCGAGGTAGAAATAGGCGCGTGAAAGCTTTTCCTGTTCCGACCAATGATTTGCCTTGGCAACACGCTCATAGTGGTCAAGCCAGTCGTGAACGTCTTCATGGGCACCACCACTAAAGCGATCGGGAACGAGGGGTTGAAAGAGGGTCACCTGAGATGGGTGCGTCGGAAAGCTGCCTTGGGGCACCTGTTGCGAGCTTGCGTTAGCCATTGGTTGAGCTGTGTGGTGCCTAGCAGGTTCCGGCGAGTGAGTCAGCTCTGGCGCGAGGCCTCGCAACCGTCGACTGGAGCGATGCACCGGTGTTTCTACAGGTGACAATGCGTTTGGACTCGATGAGCGGCTCCCAGCAGGCGTGTGGAGCATCAGACAGGGTTGCGGCCCAGCACCTCCACCAGTGTCGCGGTACAACGCGAATAAAACGCAGATACACCTTGGAACGACGAAAGCAGCGTGTCCTCAACAGCTCAGTCACAAGATCGTCTTCTTCAGCCTCGAGAGAAGCTAGAGGCCCACTACCTCGTGCCAACTAAATGCCCCATCATCGTTATCGTCCACATGTAGACACGCGTCATTATATATATATATATATATATATATATATATATATATATATATATATATATATATATATATATATATATATATATATATATATATATATATATATTGTTACGAGGCAGTGGGCATGGCTCTACCGTCGTGGACAGCAAATCGATGAAAAAGAGGTGGACTCGCCGCGCGAGAGACTGGCAGCTCTGAAGCGTCACTTTTACATGTAAATATAGGAAATACGCTCATTTCTCTCTTCCGTGTGTTTGCGATCCCCGTAACAAATTGGTGGGAGTGCTGGGTAACGAAGCGCCATACAACGGAGCTCCGCAGTGGTCGTCAAATCGGAGTTTCCGTGATGGAACACGGGACTGATCCCACGGCCACCTCTCCATCGGCCTCGGCGACGCCCGCACCATCCACGGCAACGCCTCCACTGGCCCCACCCCCACCCACGTACGTGCTGACGCATCCGAAGCATCCTGGAACGTTCTGCGGTACGGACGAAGTTGATGTCGACGACTGGATAGCCGACTACGAACGCACCAGTGCTCTCAACCGGTATGATCCGACTCTTATGCTGGCCAATGTGCTGTTTTACCTGAAAGGCACGGCCAAAGTCTGGTACGAGAACCATGAGGAGGAGATCGGCAGTTGGGACACCTTCAAGGAAAAGCTTCGCGACTTATTTGGGAAGCCCATCGGTCGAAAGGCGGCTGCAAAGAAGGAGTTGTCTATACGTGCTCAGACGTCCACAGAGCCGTATATTTCATATATACAGGACGTGCTGGCTCTCTGTCGTAAAGTTGACAACGACATGTCGGAGTCTGACAAGGTTGGCCACGTCCTCAAGGGCATAGCGGACGACGCGTTCAACCTGCTAATGTGCCGGAACTGTGCGACCGTCGACGAAATTATTGAGGAATGCCGGCGTTTTGAACTGGCCAAAAGCAGGCGGATTTCAAGATCATTTACTCGACTGCCGAACACCGCAGCGACGTCCTCCTGCGAAGATGGACTGTCCTCTCATCGGCAGTCTTCACCAGCGTCTGAAATTACGCGAATTGTCCGGCGGGAAATCGAAGCAATTACACCTACTCTTCCCGCCAACGGCCACGTCGATTTGCAAGTACCTCAGGTTTGCTTGGTACAGTCGATTGTGCGGGAAGAACTGAGCAATTTGGGCTTCGATGTCTGCGCCGTTGCTCAGTCTCGACCAATTGGCTTCCGTTCAAGGTCGCCGCCTCGCCCCAGGTCACCACCCCAAGAAAGGTCTTATCCACGCTCTCGCAATCCGGCCGAATGGAGAACTGCGGATGATCGGCCGATCTGCTTTAACTGCCGCCGCATAGGTCACGTCGCACGGTATTGCCACAACCATTGGTCTTCGTCCCGAAACCAGTATAACACTGCTCGCCGCACCGATAGCTACCGTCGTTTCCAGCCTCCTGAGCCGATCGCCGACAACTACCGCCGGCCTCTGCCCGTCGATTCCTACGCCTGCGATGCCCCTGATACGCAGCACAGCCGCTCACCGTCGCCTCGACGTCACCAGTCTCGTTCGCCGCCAGGACGTCGCCCGTCGTCCCCTTCTCCTCTACGACGACGCCCGACCTCCCCGCTCAATTCTCACCAGGGAAACTAAGCGGTGCAGCTCTTGGAGGTGAAGCTGCATCCTCGATACCGACCTCAAATCCTCTCCTTGTACTGCCGACACGACGAAATTTGATCGACGTCGACGTTGACGGCCTGACTGTTTCTGCACTTGTTGACACTGGGGCGCATATTTCTGTGATGAGTGCCCGACTTCGTCGCCGCCTGAAGAAAGTGCTCACACCGGCTGCTCTTGGCATTATTCGTGTCGCCGACGGAAGAAGTCTTGCCATCACAGGAATGTGCACAGCACGCATCACTATCGCCGATCACCCCACATCTGTTCTCTTTGCAGTTATTGAGCAGTGCCCAAATGACCTAATTCTTGGTTTAGATTTCTTGTCCACCCATGCTGCTCTCATCGACTGTGCAACCGGCGTTCTTCAACTTGAACTGCCTCGACTTGGACCTGTGCCGTCCTCACCGTCACACCGCTTGTGCGCTGTTGATTATGTTCGGCTGTCACCGCAAGCCACCACGTGTGTTGCCTTAACGATATCACCAGCTCTTCCTGACGGTGACTACATAGTGTCTCCATTGGTGGATGTGCTCTTGGCTCGAAGTGTTGCTGTGCCGCATACAATCGTGACTATTGTGGACAACTACGTTCAGCTTCCGCTCCTTAACTTCAGTAGTTCGACCCAAGTTCTCCCGCAAGGCATTTCGTTAGCCCACGTTTCCCCACTTGATGCATGTAGCATCGTGGCATTGGACCCTGAAGACTGCTCGTCCCCTACTGCAGCCAGCCGAGCAAACGCACCTAGCGACGAAATCACGATGATGATCGCCCCTGATCTTCTGCCCTGTCAGTTGGCGCAACTCCACCACGTTCTGACTACCTACCGAGATATTTTCGACTTCGATGACCGCCCTTTAGGTCAAACGTCCTTCGTGCGTCATCAAATACATACCGGCGATGCTAATCCTGTTAGACGGCGACCGTATCGTGTTTCCCAGTCCGAACGCCAGGTCATACAACGAGAAGTCGAGAAAATGCTCTCCAAAGGAGTCATAGAGGCCTCTTCAAGTCCATGGGCGTCACCTGTTGTTTTAGTGAAAAAGAAGGATGGCAGCTGGAGATTTTGCGTTGACTACCGTGCCTTGAACAAGATAACCCGCAAAGACGTATATCCGCTGCCACGAATTGACGACGCCCTTGATTGCCTTCATGGCGCGCGATACTTCTCATCTATTGATCTGCGTTCGGGCTACTGGCAAATTTCTGTCGACGACTTAGACCGAGAAAAGACTGCCTTCGTCACACCGGACGGCCTTTATCAGTTCAAGGTTATGCCTTTTGGGCTGTGCAACGCCCCGGCAACGTTCGAACGCATGATGGACTCTCTTCTTCGTGGTTATAAATGGTCCATCTGTCTTTGCTACCTCGACGATGTGATTGTTTTTTCCCCAACATTTGAAACTCACTTAACTCGTTTGTCGACCATTTTAGCCGTTTTTCGTCGAGCAGGACTCCAGCTGAACTCGAAAAAGTGCAATTTCGGCCGACAACAAATCACGATCCTTGGTCATCTTGTAAGTGCTGCTGGCGTCCAACCTGACCCTGACAAGGTTAGCGCTGTCAAGAATTTCCCTCTGCCTTCTTCAACCAAAGATGTTCGGAGTTTTGTGGGCTTATGCTCGTACTTCCGCCGCTTTATACGCGATTTCGCTACAATTGCACGACCACTAACTGATCTTCTCAAAAAGAACGTGCCCTTCTCGTGGGGCCAAGACCAAGCAGCTGCGTTTTCCACGCTGATCGACCTGCTCATTTCACCACCAATACTGGCTCACTTTGACCCGTCTGCGACGACTGAAGTACGCACAGACGCCAGTGCTCACGGAATCGGCGCCGTCCTCGCTCAACACCAGGGAGGCCAAACGCGTGTTATTGCGTATGCCAGCCGCCTTCTCTCCACATCTGAGCGAAACTATTCGATAACAGAGCGCGAGTGTCTTGCGTTGGTCTGGGCTGTAGCGAAATTTCGCCCCTACTTGTATGGCCGGGAGTTTTCAGTTATTACGGACCACCACGCTCTGTGTTGGCTGTCGTCGCTCAAGGACCCAACTGGTCGCCTAGGTCGCTGGGCTCTACGTCTCCAGGAGTATAACTTCGACGTAATTTATAAGTCTGGCAGGTTGCACCAAGATGCTGATTGTCTCTCGCGTTATCCAGTGGACCCTGCTAGACTCGCTGTCCATGAAGGCGATTCTTGTGTGCTCGCCATATCTGATTTGCACGACATCGGCACAGAGCAGCGCCGGGACGCAACCCTCAAGAAGGTCATTCAGCGAGTATCTTCAGGACATTCCGACCCTTCGCTCCGTCAATATGTCCTTCGCAACGACATTCTGTATCGTCGCAACATGAAGTCTGATGGCCCGGAATATTTGTTAGTTATTCCCCGACACCTGCGTGCCACTATTCTTCAACATCTGCATGACGCACCGACGGCGGGACACCTGGGTTTTTCACGCACCTATCACCGCGTGCGGCAACGGTTCTTTTGGCCTGGCATGTATAAATTTGTGCGCCGTTATGTCGCTGCTTGCGAGCGCTGCCAGCGTCGGAAACGTCCTGCTCTCCGTCCGGCTGGCCTGCTCCAACCTATCGACATTCCCCCGGAACCATTCTTCCGCATCGGCCTCGACTTGCTCGGACCTTTCCCGACGTCCGTGTCAGGCAACAAGTGGATCGCTGTCGCAACCGACTATGCGACCAGATACGCGATAACTCGTGCCTTGCCAACTAGCTGCGCTACAGACGTCGCAGACTTTCTCCTAAATGACGTCATTCTGCGGCATGGAGCTCCGCGCCAGCTTTTGACGGATCGGGGCCGCTGCTTCCTCGCAAAAGTTATCGACGAAATCCTCCGGAGCTGCTCTACCGAACATCACCTTACTACTGCCTACCATCCCCAGACTAACGGTCTCACGGAGCGTCTCAACCGAACTCTTACAGACATGTTGTCTATGTACGTCTCTGCTGACCACCGTGACTGGGACGCAATGCTCCCCTACGTTACATTTGCATATAATTCGTCAAGACATGACACCGCCGGCTACTCTCCATTCTTTCTTTTGTACGGCTGCAACCCTGCGTTGCCATTCGACACACTCCTTTCTTCTGCTACTATCCAACCAACGGTGTATGCGCAGGACGCTGCTTCTCGAGCCCGCGTCGCTCGCCAAATCGCGCACACTAGGCTCAGTGCTTCTCAGGCCGCACAAAAAGTCCGCTACGATGACTCGCACCGCGACGTTGACTACCCTGATGACTCTCTTGTCCTACTCTGGACGCCGTATCGACGTGAAGGTTTGTGCGAGAAGCTCCTCCCACGATACACAGGACCCTACAAAGTTCTCCGCAAGGTCACCGACGTCGACTACCTCATCACTCCCGTTCAACCGCACTCATCCTCTGCCACACCATCTACTGATGTTGTTCATGTGTCGCGCCTAAAGCCCTACTATACTGCCAGTCCTGATTGACTTAGGGGCGCCGTGACGGCGCTTTGTTCGCCGGGGGTGATGTTACGAGGCAGTGGGCATGGCTCTACCGTCGTGGACAGCAAATCGATGAAAAAGAGGTGGACTCGCCGCGCGAGAGACTGGCAGCTCTGAAGCGTCACTTTTACATGTAAATATAGGAAATACGCTCATTTCTCTCTTCCGTGTGTTTGCGATCCCCGTAACAATATATATATATATATATATATATATATATGCTTCGTTCTCAGTGCTGCCAGTGGTTCTTCCTCTTTTTTACTTTCTTTCCTTTCTTTCTTTTGTCGTCTTTTTTTCTCCCCCCCCCTTTTTTTCCTTCTTCCAGTTCCCTCTCACTCTCGCAAACGTGTTTCAAGGCGAGAGGGACGCGGCAGCAAGGAAGTTTGGAAGCTCATGTCAGTATAACTCATCCCCTGATGAAGGGAGGTCCCCTCCCGAAACTGTTGGGAAATAAATATATTTATCCTTGTTGACAACGCTCCCGTTGTGCCATATCCCATACCTTCACGAAGACTAACTGGCCCATTGAATTATCACTCCCACTATATATATATATATATATATATATATATATATATATATATATATATATATATATATATATATATATATATATATATATATATATATATATATATATATATATTTATATATATATATATATATATATATATATATATATATATATATATATATATATATATATATATATATAAATCTAGTTCACTACATTTCAACCCTAGTTAACAGAGCGTGCTAGTAGGCATAATAAATAAGGTGGCAATAGAGAACAGTAAAAATGTAAAAATAAGAAAAAAATTATATAAAAAGTAACATGCAGTACACTCAGAGTACGCAACATCAGTCTATATGACGAAACTGTCGTAGTGTACATTGGTCCTTGCATTGTGGGTTAGGTGTTCTTCCACTGATGCTCAATGGAGTGTTGTCCCATTTTACAGCTCCATTGTTCATGTGTTTTAAAACTAGACCAAAGATCCTACACTTTGTCGAAACACAAACCACAGCCAGGATTCAGAATGTCTCGTTCGACCAGCGAATTGGCTACGTTCCAACAGTTACGTGACGGTGCCCCCGCTTACTCCATGCGACAAGTACACACCCCGTCACCGAGGCAGACTTTAAGCGATTTACCTCTCGCACTGCTTTGGTCGACCAGCTCATGGCCGTCCAGGGGGTCTGTGAAACGTTCGATAGGCGGGGCCCTCTGTGGGCTCCCGAAGCGCCCCCCCCCCCCCCCCCCGGACTCTAGTAAAATTTCGTCTGACTGACTGAATGTCTGACTGGCCAGGGAGCTTCGCTAATGAAAAGTCTCGCATCAGAATCGCCTCGAATCCGCTCTGACGAATATTTTAAACCCAAGACATTTTGTGTAACACTCTTTTAGCAAAATGGTGAATGTTCGCAGTAAGCGAGAAACTTGTTTTCTTATAGAGCGAAGGGAATATTGAATGCTTGTTGTTTTTGTTTGGCACAGTATTAATGAATGCCAGAAGATAAGCGAGGGAAAGTGTGGGGCTTGTTAGTTGTACTGTTCTAAGTGTGTTGTACAAAGGAAACAAGCCCTAAAGATTTTCTTCATCCATTCATTCGTAGCGAGGGTCTCGTGTCGTCAGTCTTGATGCCTTCAGGTAGTATGCGAGGGCTTGAAGGTGAGCTGTGCGCTCAGTAAAGGGTCACGTGCTACATGGCTCCAACTGGCAAAAGAAAGAATGTTGCACATTCACAATCACGAGCGGCGCTGAATAACACATCCAGGCTTGCATGCACGTGAATATTCGGCAAAGTGGACGCGGGGTTGGGCCGCTGCCGTACTAGCTCAAATGATAGAGCATTCAGTGCGCAATCTGAAGGTTGCAGTTTCGGTGCCTGCCGGTGGCAAGTTTTCTTGCCGTCCACTTTTCTTTCATGATATCTACAACCCTGAGCTTGAACGAGTACAATTACTGGCCCCTGCCTCTTCATTGCCTTCATTTTCTGGTATTGCCTGGTATTAAGTGAGGTTGTTTTCTAACAGCGTTATAAAGTCGTATGCATGCATAGCTTGGCCCAAATTTGAAGCCACTAGGTATAGCTCGAATGCATGAGCTCTTAAGCGCCAATGATGTCTATTGTAAGGTCGAATTTACTGTCCAGAATGATCGCGACGGAGAAGAGAGGCTACAAACTCAGCGCTGACTTATAACCTATAGTGTATTGTAGTAGCAGAGCATAGGCAGAACAAGGAAATACAACACAGAAAACAAGAGACATCAAATAGCGAGTCAATAGTGCTATCATATAGCCACGTTTCAAGTGAATGTCTGATAGCACTATTGATTAGCTGTTCGAACGAGACTTGTTTTCTGTGTTGTATTTCTTCATTCTGCGTATGCTTGGGTATACTGCCATATAGGCTGCTGCAGTAAATCGTTCTGTAACCCAGCGCTGTGTTTGTTGGCTCCCTAGTTCTTGGCACTGTTTTGTGGGTGAACTATATGTAGATAACCAAGAAGCACAAACCCCCTTTGCGTGCTTTGGCAAGCTCTTTGTCTGACTTGGACAGACGGTGATTCGACCGATTCCTCTTTATATTCTTTGTGAGCCGTATACATCCACCACTCCCGTTTTTTCTCCGTCTTTTTTTACCCTGTTTTGCCTCGAGCAATGCTGTTTACGAGACGTTTCCTCGACGGCGAGCGCCAGCTCTCCGAAGGAGCGGGTACTAGGCGAGCCGTGATTAGGCTAATTAAAAAGAAAAGAATGCGTTTCAAGAAGAAGGGCGATCGCTTCGCTGGAGCGTGAGACGTGGTGCTCGGGAAGCTGCACCGTCAGGACTCGCGCCAGCGACTCGTCGCGGCCGCTGTGCTTCATGGCCGCCTGCTTCGCGCCACTCGTGTTTATGCATGTTCCTCCACTGGGAGTGTAATGCGTCAGCGCTTGTAACGAAGCCGACCCTAAACGCTTCGCGCACGTGTGCGTGAGCGGGCCTTGGTGCTTCGAAGCTGAGCGGTTTTCTTCGAGTATATGCATCCTCGAGCTTGGCTCGTAAGGTTTTCATGAGCAAACATTGCGGAGCTCACTCGGACTCGCTTATGAAATATATTTTGCTCTTACTCACTCAGACTCATCGAAATTTTTTTGAGCCGGACTTTATTGGATTCACACTCACGCAAAATTTCTTCAACCGGACTCACTCGGCCTCAGACTCACGACTCAATTTGAGTCTGAGTGAGTCAGACTGAGTCAACTCATAAGTCCATTAGTCTAAAATTAGCTCTTTCGATCGCGGTCTCAATACTCTTTAACACCGATATCTCACGTAATCGATCCTCTCTTCTTGGCGCCTTCGAATATGAGTTATGAGTGGTTGCAAATTAGCGAGGACATTTTTTTCTTGAAAGAGATGACAACAAATATATAATTATCAAGAACTTTTCCGGAAGAGATGGTGGTGGCAGTGTACAAGGCGCCCCTACTACGTAGTTCACGCCTCTAATCAATATGAAATTGTGCATGTACAATAGTCTTTTTGAATACTTGCGGGTAGACGTGAGTATAAATGTGAATCCGAGTAAGGCTCATGGTAATGCAGAAGATGATCACATTGAAGCCTGCTGGTAACCGATGTGAAGGGATTTTACAATGAAAGCTTTTATGAGATCACTTTTCGTGTCACACGCAGTTGCATGTCATTGCCGCCGCCGTCGCCACCAGTGTCCGTAACCACATCGCGCCAAATTAGAAAATAAAAAAAACCCTTGCACCGATGACACAGTGGGGCATGAACCGCTGGGTGCCAGCCTAATATTATACCACAGAGTTACGCCGGTGCTTGTAACTTGTTGTCAAACTTGCCACAGGCAGGCATGATTGCACCAATGGAACCGTGGGGCTCGAACCCGGGTCTGCTGGGTGCCAGCCCAGTATTCTACCACTGAGCTACACCAGTGCTTTTTTTTCATGGTATTTAATAAAGTAATTGCGCAATAAAGACAAAATCAAGTGAACAAAAGTACAACCAAATCGCCAAAGTAAGCACTCAAGCGTTACTCATAAACACTAAATGGCTAAAACAGCGTGAGTTCCTCACATGAAGAGTTCTTCACATCGTGTTATACAAACCTCTTTTATTTGCACTTTATCTAGAACCACTGTGCTTAAGCATAATAATGTCGAGTTGCATTCGTGGCTTTAGTATACTAGGCAGTGAAGTTAAAGTATTGGCTTATGCAGACGATGTTGCATTCTTTTGCACAGATAAACCAAGTGTCGAAAATGTGGTATATACTTTTGAAAAGTATGACGTAGTATCGGGAGCTTGTTTAAATGCCTCTAAAAGTTTAGGACTGTGGTTTGGCATGTGGGGTAGCACAACGAACCACTTTGCAGGGACAAGAACAAGAACTCCTCCAACATACCTCGGTGTACCAATGCATGCATATAGATTCAGTGCGCATTACTGGAAGGAACGCGTCCCTAAGCTTGAACGACAGGCCCAGACATTTGTTCCCTATCGACTTTCGATATTTGGGAAAGCTGAAGCTTGCAATACTTTCTTAGCGACAAAGCTTTACTATGTATTGCAACTTATTCATTGCGCAAGATTCTATATACAACGCTTTCATCGGATTTTCGCTACTTTCATGTGGTCTTCGACTTTTGAGCCCATGCGTCGTGATAATATATTCAAGTCAGTTAGTGAGAGTGGGTTAGGACTAAAACACCTTTATCTATGGCAAATATGGTGTCCCGATTCTTCTTTTTTCGAGACGATTCCCATCCTGTAATCCGTTCCTTCTTGCAGGTTACACTTGTTGATTGCTTACCAGATTTAATTGTTTCATCCAACTTCTCCGAACGCCCATGCTTGTGGGGATTCATGCAGGAAGTTTACCTCGCAGTTCAGTTCCTTAAAGCTCGCTTCTCTGTAGAATACCTGTACTCAGTAACGCGCAAGGTGCTTTATATGGACCTACTGAGTACACTGTTCCCACCTCCATTGTACCGTTCACTGTACTCCAATCTTCCAGGCCACGATGTGTTGAAGTGAGCGCGCGAAATGTACATTCCACCGAATTCAAAAACATTCTTCTATAAACTCCACTCTGAAACATTGGCGGTAAACACATGGTTAGAAAAAAAAAGGCATTTTCATTCCGTCTGTTAACTGCCGTCTACGTGATGTGCCGGAAACGATTGAACATTGCTTTGTTAGCTGCAAAGATGCCATACTGTTTTGGGATGTCCTTCAGCGAGCACTGAAAAAACGTTTCGTCATTAATTCTCACACAATACGTTATCTTCTGCCAGCAGCACTTGATAAAGTACCATATGATATGTTTTTCCTCATGGGTATGCACAGCTTGTGGAAGACACGAATGCAAGACCGCAATGCAGAGCCCACCACCTCTTCAAGCGCACACTTCAATCAAAGAGCTACACCAGTGCTTCTGACTTGCTGGCAAACTTGCCTTAGGCAGGCGGATGTAGGGAAAGCAATCGCGTTAATACGACTTATAAAGCGTTCTACAACAGCCAAAGAACAACCACTCGTCGCAAAATGCGAATAGCATAACGAGTGGGCCGTCCAATATGCCAACCCATTACAAAAGTTTGTTCTTGTTTGCCTATTAACTGTGGCGCATACCCACTTCATCGTCGTCAGCCACTGCATGGACGATTGGTACAAATTTTTTTTGCAAGTGTTTAGCGGATACCACGCTTCTCAGAAGAATGACAAAAATAGTATAGCGAATGCCGGCCTACTACCTAAAAGTTTATTATTAATGCCCTAGTGGGTACCAAGCAAGTGTGTTTGCAGTATTTTCCCAACGAGTGTATTGAAAAGGCTCTGAAAGGCCGCCCTTCCAGCTTTCGCTGTGACTGTACTGCGCCTACCGCGCAGACCTGGCGTTTTTTTGTGCAGCCGGTTGACTTGTATCTGGCTCATCTTTTCCTTGTCCGTACTGATCTAGACAAGAAGTGCTGTTCGCTGATACTTGGATAT
Source organism: Rhipicephalus microplus (assembly GCF_043290135.1). Lineage (NCBI taxonomy): Eukaryota > Metazoa > Arthropoda > Arachnida > Ixodida > Ixodidae > Rhipicephalus > Rhipicephalus microplus. The sequence continues at coordinate 246,453,001 of NC_134700.1, read as the reverse complement.
GTTGGCACAGCAAACGGTTTACGACCGGACATATTTACGGGAGGATAGCGGAGAAGATAGAGGGTGGGAAAAATAATGGTAAAACCAAGAAATAATCATCAAAGTTCACTAATTGTATCCTTGAGTTTTTCGATACCGGCTGATCAAGACTTCTCGAGACCATATGGCCCATCGAACTTCAAAATGAAAGAATAGTCTCTTGATGATTGCTGGAACACTGCTCGGAAAACAAACAAACAAACAAACAAACAAACAAACAAACAAACAAACAAACAAACAAAACGTCTCCAGTAAGTGCTATGTCAAAAAAAAAAAAAAGAACGCGACAAGAAGTCAATTTGCATTATTGTAGTGGTAGCGTTTGTAACCAGAGCTGCAGTTAATGTGGTGTCGGCGTCGGCGTCGGCGTCGTCGTATTTGGGCCAAAAATCGAGATTCATGCAAAGAATAAAAATCAGAGTTCTTATTGGAATGAAGTTCCCGCATTCTGCCTGGCAGTCGAGAATTTCTCCACAGAGCAGGGAGGAGGAGGGAGGGAGGGAGGAGGTAAGTTTATTTACAGAAAGGCATAGAGGTCGGCCTGAGCGATAGCTTGCCCTAGCCATGCTAGTGCTTGAAATTGCTTCGAAAAAAAAAACAGTTGATAAAGGTGACATGTCACAAAAGCACGTGTAATACTGCATGCCAGAAGTTTAGACTCGCACCCGGTGTCACACTACGTGAATCACATAACGAGCGAGTTTTTTAAAGCCGTCCACCCATTATGAAGGGGTCATCCGCAATTGGTTATCATAATCACCAGTCACGTACAATAACAACAAAGTCTGCATGTACGTGCAGGCGCGTAATGAGCACGTCGCTACTTGAAAAAAGGGCTAATTACGGTGCAGTGGGTCCTTCTAACGCTGTAACTGCACTCGAGGAAAACTTACACAGGCCACTTAACACGCGCATAGACGTTCGTTCCCTTACGACACATTTGAGAAGTGCATTGATCGTGGTAAGCTAATGGGAAAGATACGGGGACAGATCCAGATAACGTTAGCATATATACAATCTTAAAGACGAGTCATTAAAAAGTTTCCTATAAGGGTGTTTCTCAGATGCCAACAAAATAAAAACAATTTCCCATAATATTTCGCGCCTAGAAACGTGGCACAATATCAGGGTTCCCCATTTTAACATAATTTTCCATTCTCTGCAAATTAAAAGTCGGAGTATAATATTGTCCTCCGAGGGCACCAGGAAAATAGGTCAAATACGAAGCCCTATTTTGTTTTACTACACCGCACAAGCACATGTAATGTGCGTCACTAAGGCACTGCTCGTAGGTCATCCGTTCCATCTTAATTTAAATTCAGCACGACGTATAACTGTGCGTCACGTAGCGTGACTTTTATGCTCGATTCTTCTCGTTTAGGTACACTGTTTTTTCGTAAAATAATATGAAACCACGAGTGGGGAAGAAATCTAGTATGCGCACGTTTTTTTTTTTTTTTTGTCACTGGCTTCGAATCAAGTACGTAGTGATCTGAATTCGAATGTGTTTCACAACTGTTTGCGAAAGAGAGCAGCGGAAGGGCGTCGCTCGGTCGGTGACCTGACCTTGAACGCATCCCACCATCACTGTTCCAAAGGCTGCACCAGCATATTTGCAGAAGCAAAAGCATTCAAAAATGTTCTTCAAGACAGTGGCATTCTTGGACGTCTTTGAGCTTTGTTTTGCTTTAACGTCATAGTGTGTATTTCTGTGACCGTTTACTATGTTTGCTTTGGAGGATGTACTACTGCGTATGACATGTTTTATTTTAACGCCACCGTGTACTTGCATTATATATGATTGTTGACTATGTTATCTTAAATTATGTTATGTCTTCACGTGATAATTTGTCTACACGGTTAATGACCTTATGACTTCATGTAAGAAGCCATTACTTTCGGTATTTATGAGACGCCACGGTGTCGTGGTGTTCTTCCGGTTATACGTTATATGTGCTGCTGAATTGCTATATTCGGAAGTTTTGGAGCCCATATGTTCTGTCTTCAACACCACTGAGAGCCAACTAGTAGCTCGCGCCTGATTGACCCGTCAATACCTCATTCATTTCCTGTCAATAATAAAAAAAGAAAGATGGTTAAAAATGTTCTGCTACAAAATATCACGTCCCCACAGTAAAGCTAGACCTCTGGCATCTCACTACGTGCACATTTTTTTTTGTTTGAAAGCAGAAGCAGCGTGTTGCATTTTGTTCTCTTGTCCACTCCTCATCCACTTTTAAGCTAGCTTAGAGTTTGTAACACTTATGCAGCATCACAGCCTTCCAATAAATGTGACGCGGTGTTTATTCATTGCGAAGTCACATTCATTCACCGATGTTGGTAACTGGAACACTACCCCTACTAATTTCATATGTCAGAGAAGTGTTTGAATTTTTATGGGAAAGAATTGCCTTCATGGTTAGCGCATACTTATATTAACCAACATTTGAATGTATCTGACAGTCTTTGGTCTTGAAATTGCATTTTTTTCTCGTGTGTACTGATGACAAGAGTGAAACATTTAGCAACCGCGAGCAGTGGAGAGGCCGGAGTTTGATATCAAGTGCACCGAATCGGTCATGCGTTACATTAGAATTTCATCAGCCGGTCCCAGCAAAGCCAGAGGGTGGCACACCAGACACCCCCCCCCCCCCCCCTCCGCCTGAATTTCTTTAATCCTGGCATACAGAGCACAAAACGACACTCGACCACACCTGCCTATCACACTTGCAAAATGAAAAAGTTTCCCCTTCCCCCGAAAAAAGAATTTTGCTTGCGTCCCATACTCCTAGTGTGGCATATGTGCAGTTTAACAGGGGACTCAATCAGGTGCTTGATGTTCTTAATGTCGATGAATAACAGTTCCCAAATTACTTTCAATAATGTAGTATGTGGTATTGCGTCGATATCTCAGCTTCGCATTGCAATCAGTTCGAAAAGATTAAATCGCAAACAAAGGTTTGACCTTCAGCCCCAGTTGGTGGTACAGCAAACAAATGTCTCGGAACATACTTCTGAATGGCTGCTCTGTTTGCTTCTTGGTGAGCTATTTGGCTTCGATTAATGTTGAAACAAAGAAAAAACATCTCTAGAACGGAGGGTGGGAGGGGGACGCGCCCACGATTGTTGGCGGAGACTATGGCGACTCTCACTACCACTCGACGCTCGTGCCCAAGTAATACACGGGAGCCCCGTTTTAGGCAAACAACCATCGGATCGCATATTATGTGCCACAGCGCGACAAGCAAGCGTTCTTGCAAGGGTGTCTGACGGGGTGTTTTGAGCAGACGAATCGGTTAGAGAGAACATCGTCTCCTCCGCGAGCAAGTTGGGCTCTGCCACCGCATAATTGCTAATGGAGCGAAGCCGAACGCGGCGCTGACGCTGAGACGAAGGCTTGCGGCGAAACCGACCGTACGTGCGCCTTACGAGGTGGTACAGAACTGTCGCTTTTCGCTCATTAAGAGTGCAATCTGACAGAAACAGGCTTGGTGAGTTGGTACAATTTTTAGCAGCGCAAAAGGGTAACAGACGTAGATAGTCGTCTGGCGATGTTATTCAATCCTGCTTGCCGATATGTGGCACATGGGGGTCACCACGCTGGATTTTCGCAGGCGAGTAAAATATATTTCTGGCTTATTGGCCGGCCTCTGTGGTCTGCGCACATCTAAAAGCACGAAAAATGAAAAAAACAGTCTTTCCTTTTTTAAGCGGATATAAAAACATGAGAATAATTATTGCGAAGTGGGCACTAAACAATTCTATTTGCAGTAAGCATTCTGGAATACTTTGAAACGTCCATGTTACGCGCACAGCAGTTCGTTTCCTTATAGGCATGGTCGAGGCATGCACTAAGAGCCGAAGCTGGGCTATAGCGATTGAGAAGGCGATGCGACCGAGACCCAATTATGCTATCGCAGCCTGGATTAACTGAAGCGGCGTCAGACTCAGTGACATAATCTGCAGCACAAAGCCCAGCTGAAAACTATTTCTCTATCACTTTAAAAGTGTCGTCGGACCCGTGTGCAATTGCAATACATCTACAATTGCCTGTCATTGTTCATGGTTTTTTTCGACAGATAATTCTCTCAACAAATAACGTTTGGCATGGGACGCATATCACTTCATTGCCCTCAGGGACTCGCATCATGGTTTTTCCCGTGTAATGACTGCATATTAGGAAAATTCGATTTATAGGTGTTTGTTCGACACCAAGAAAAGACACGCAATCAACAGCGCCTGCGCAAATTCTTGCCGATATGCCGAATGCTACTCTGTACAAACGTTAGAGAAAGGAACGGACGCTCGTATGGAGAGCGTTGTCAGAATGTTTTATCAGGAACAGGTAGAAGGAGCCTATGTGAACTATAATGATTTATTTATATGTTGAGTTTAACGTCCAAAAACAACCATATGATTATGAGAGACGCCGTAATAGAGGGCTCCGGAAATTTCGACAACCGGGGGTTCTTCTATGTGTACTATAAAATGAAGCACATTGGGCTCGTTGCTATATGATCATTGATGAAGCCTGTGTATTCCATGTTTATCTGTGTCCTTTGTTATTTCGTGCACTAAAAGTTCCACTGTTGTCAGGATAACACATTAAGTGAGTGACAAGAAGTGCGCGCATAGCTGACGCATACAGGGAGGATGCAACACCTGTGCGGGTGCATGACCTTTCCAGGTGCTCTGCTCTCTGAACACTGCCATGTTGTCAGATGTTGCCCTATTAGCGCACCAAGCCAACAAATAAAGCCGTTGTAGCTAATCACATGGCACATGGTGCTCGTTAAAGAACACCAAGTGGTCTAAGTTTTCGGAGCCCTCCACTACGGAATCTTTCATAATTCATATGGTGGTTTCGGGATGTTAATCTCCACATATCAATCGATCAAACCAATAGAGTAGTTGTGTTTTACGCCCTTGAATTTCACCTATAGTCGGCATCACAATCTGCGTTTATTTTGCTGACGTCCGTTCAATATACAACCTAGGGGGTACCGAACCGAGCGTCACACAATTATCGTCCCTGTCAACCAGCTGCAGTCGTCCCGCTTGCGTCAAACGCTTTAGTGATTCGTAGAAGCACGTCGCCTCACCAGGTATACGCTTTGCGTAATCTCTGACGACGCCAGCCACCAGCGAAACGCGCTGCTAGCCAGTGCTCGCAATCCGCTTAACTTCTGCTTCGTTTATTGTCCTGGCGTCTGCGCTGCAATGTCGGGCACAAGTGACTGACATTCTCGAATTGACAAGTCATCGATACGTCTGAACAGATTGATCGAGCCTATACAGCTGACAAGCCTATACATCTGAACAGATTGATCGAGAGCGCAGCGCTTTCGTTTTGTCGCCCCCTCCGTATAGTAAGAAGCGTGGCGAGCAGCGGCGTTGGCGCGAGGTCAGGACCCGAGGCGGGAGTCTCCGCCCCGTAAAAATAGGCGTCTCGCAGCCGCAGACCCCCTGCGACAGACGCCATTTGGTGCCGTGCGGAGCAAAACGAAGCAAGAAGAAATCCTAGACCGTCATCGTGGCTGTCGACTGGTGGCGCGCTTTTTTGACCCACTCGCTTTTGCTTTTCTGGCAGCCTTCGCCCGGGCCACCGCGGGTGTGGCGCGCACATTCCGCGTCGTTGCGGGCGAGAGCCGAAGCATCTGCTGTCACCGTGATGAACAGCTCGAGGAGCACCGCAGGGGAACGCGTGCGTGTATATACGTTACGCGACTGGAGCCCGACGACACTCCGTCACTCGACCAACCGGTTACGGGGCCGACGGTGGATCTGACTAAGCTCGAACAAACGACAAGAATAAGGTGGCAACGTCGGAAGAGAAGATATGAAATGTGGGGCGGCTTCGTTTAGTTTACTCCGCTGAACAGACCTCAAGTTGATTGATATGTGGGGTTTAACGTCCCAAAACCACACTATGATTATGAGAGACGCACAGACCTCAAGTGCATTCCTGATATATATATATAGGAAGCGCGAGACAGCGCGATGGTGTGCGAATTATTGTATATACATTTTGATCGCATCGGATGGGATGATAACTTAGTCGTTTGAAGAGATGTGTATACGTGCAATGCTACGCAAGCTTTCTACAGAGCAACCAAAGCGCGACGTGGCACCCTTCGCCTGTATATGTTATAGTCAATTGATGAGGGCTCGCACAGTCTTAGGCTTGTATTGATTCATAATAATAATAATAATAATAATAATAATAATAATAATAATAATAATAATAATAATAATAATAATAATAATAATAATAATAATAATAATAATAATAATAATAATAATAAACTTGGACCATCTCTGCGAATGGAACCCATGTTAGGATGCGAAGGAACAGTGTTACGCATGGTTGGCGTCCCGGGTTGAATGGTTCTGACAAGGGTGCTGCGGTGAGCGCTGGAATATCCGTTTGAAGCGATGGCTGGCGTAAGTCTTGTAGGTGACATGTAAAGACATGTTGCAATTCGCGCGCGTCAGATTTATTGCGCGTGAATCGACGAGTCGGTGGTGTAGCGAGCGGCGGTGGCGGCAGGTATTGCGGGCGAACGGATGAAGCGGCAGCAGCGGTAAAGTGTACTAGAACCCATATTCTAGTACACTATAGCAGCGGGTGTCACGGCGAGCGTGCGGCAGGCGAGGGAGAGAGTGACGTCAGCGCGCAGCAGTGTCTTCACCTATATTGGACCCGCGCCAACACCTGTGGCGCGCGGCGCGATCGTACGGAGGGACACCGTTACACAGGCTAGTCGAAGAGCTGCTTCACAGCTAATAACGATAATAATAGAGATTTTTAAAGTACCCCGCACGCCGAGGATGCGGAGGCGCATGTCGTGGAGTGATAATGCGGTGAAAATGCTTCGCTTCTTTCGGCGTAGTACGTGTTTTGCTTTCTCGAATTCTAGTGTATAGAGTTATCCGAGGAAGTGGCATCCTTCGTACTACCTAAGGCAACGATAAAGTTCGAAACAGTACTCTTGATGGTCGTGCTGAACCTCATCTGGAATGCGTTTGAATATTTTTCTTGCTCGGGCTTGGGGCGATTGCCGTAAACCACCGCACATGACTGAGCCTTTCGAATGGTGGAATTCAATCGTAAAGTGCGTGCCAAGTGATCCGCAATATGAGAAAGAACAATCATATCACACTAAATGGACCATAACAGCTAAATGCAGTTGGCAAGTGCAAAAGTATTAATACTTATTCAAGCGGAGGGGTAACTCTTGCGAAAGAATGTATCATATTCGTCTGCACATGACGACTAAATACACGAAATCGGCGTTCGCTTTTATATCGCTTACGACTACAACATCCACTTTCGCAGAGCATGGTGTGGCGAGCCAACATTTAGTAATTATTTCTTTCCAGAATGCGTCGTGAGCTGGTTGCTCGTTTACACGACTTAAGGAACGTTGTCAGCGGAGGTTATGACTCGCTCGCTATGTTCCGCACTGCAATAAACATAACATCCGGTCTGCGCATGCATGATTCGTAGCCGAGGCATCACTGTGGCGTCTAGCTCTGACGTCGTCTCTCGCGGAAACCGCATCGCACAAACGTTTCATTCTCACGTAACACTGTTGGGGGGTGGGGGGTCAATTTGCGTATCGTGTTGCCACCGAGCTAGCATCCTCTTTACAGAGAGAAACACCGAGCTGTTAGCACGACGCAACAAACTCTGTATGACGCATTGTGGTAGTTTGTATATTATTATTTTAAAGGGCCACTGTTTCTAAGCGACTGATATACCAAACAAACTTTGTGCAAACTGCGTGATTCACCTGCGCGAGCGCGCATGTGGGGATGTGCATTCTCACAAACAGCGCTCGGAAAATGCCACGTTACGCCTTCATTACGACGCGTTACCAACTAGCTCAACAGTAAGTAAGACTGCATACTTCGCTCGCATACGTAAAGTTAAACGGGAATTCGGGCGCGCAAGCGCGCGCTATCGCTTTCACTATCGCTATTTCACTCACACTATCACTTGACACAAGTGTAACAGGACGAGCAGCTATTTGCGGTTGTCACAAGAAGAGGGAACGCAAACGACGACGTTGTGCCCTCGGCCTGAGCATCCAGAGCGCCGCGTTTGGGAGGTCGTGAGCTTCTATAGCGTCTACGCGGCCCGACACTGCATCTCGTATACGAGCTTACCGCGTCTCCTCTATAAATAATAGCTGCTGCTTCGGACACCTTCCCGCTGTTGACTGGGAAGTGTGTCAGGGCTGCTCCGATCTGTGGTTCTCGCGTACTGGAGTGGCAGGTTTGCTTAATCGACAATTCTGCGTCCCATGGTTTGTACAATAATATGCATTTGTGTTTGGTGTTTTTTTTATTCTTCGCTATGCATTCTACATCACCATGTGATGCATACATTGCTTGCGCGCAAATTCTAAATTTGTAGAAATGCGGCAGGGACAGTGTTTTGTAGGGTGACGAAGTATGGCGGTTACAATTTACACGAACGTGTATGCTGCGATATGAGTTGCGTCGTTTAATCACACAACTTCGCAACGGTGACGCGCTTAAATGGTCAAGCCGGCAACCTCTCCATGTCGAGGTCCTACACCCTCGACAATTTGAACTTTTATAATTATACGCACTGATTCATGCAATGTTGTAATGACTCATGATATTTCCTTTTCGGCATCTTAAATTATCGTACGTTCAGCCTGTCGGGGCTGCTGAGTAACCCTGATGAGACAGCACTCGCATAGCCTTTCCAGGCGTGCTTTGCCGCACAGCGGTAACGGAATGTATGAGTGCTTTCTGGTACTTGGATAGCACACACAATACTTGGATGGTACATGGTATACTGTACAAATCTATTCCTTATTAGCGATTTTGCAGCATGACTTCTGGGAAGCTACTTATCAATAATACAACGAATGGGAACTGACACGTATAGACTTATGCGACGAAACCAAGTCACAGTTCACCCAAAACCGTTTTAATATAGAGAGACCCCACCAGGGTAGTCTAGTGGCTAAGGTACTCGGCTAGTGACCTGCAGGTCGCGGGATCGAATCCCGGCTGCGGCAACTGTATTTCCGATGGAGGTGGAAACGTTGTAGGCCTATGTGCTCAGATTTGGGCGCACGTTAAAGGAACCCCAGGTGGTCGAAATTTCCGGAGCCCTCCACTACGGCGTCTCTCATAATCATATGGTGGTTTGGGGACGTTAAACTCCACATATCAATCCATGCCATAGAGAGTATATGCACGCTTGTCAGAATACAGCCCAGTTTCGACGACACGCGAAAGCTTCGCAACTGTCTTGAGAGAAGTGGCGCTTGCCAGAATAAGACGTCTTCTCATCATTGGGCGCCTGTACAATCACGAGCTATAATAAATTATTTATAAATAAAATGGATATCACCAAACGCCAGAAAAATTTGGCGGTTTTTAAGGAGAATTCTTGCGTGAAAAGCCAAACGAGATAATATTAATTGTGAAGGTTTCTTGTGTCAAAACCACGATGCGATTATGACGAATGCCGTAGTGGAGGGTCCCGGAACTGTCGACTAAAACACAGGTAACTAAGCGGAATATCACTAAACTCGAGGTGATATAACCCGAAGTAATCTTCACCGCAAGACATCATCTGGTCTGATGAGTGGAGCAACAGGAAACAGTTGAAATTATTGATTGATATTTGGGGTTTAACGTCCCAAAACCACCATATGATTATGAGAGACGCCGTAGTGGAGGGCTCCGGAAATTTCGACCACCTGGGTTTCTTCAACGTGCACCCAAATCTGAGCACACGGGCCTACAGCATTTCCACCTCCATCGAAAATGCAGCCGCCGCAGCCGGGATGCGAACCCGCGGCCTGCGGGTTAGCAGCCGAGTATACCTTAGTCACTAGACCACCGCGGCGGGGCAATTCACAGAGGGAGTTTAGCGTTTATTGTGTATTGTTTCGCCACAAATGTGAATGAATTCATGCTACATCAACAAAACGCAAAGTGACGCGAAGAACAGCAAGCATCCCCAAACTTGAAGCGCCCCCCCCCAAGCAGGAAAAAAAAAAAACGCACAAAATGGGCATACACAGGTCGAGCGCGGACTAACCACTGTGACAGCTCGACACATAAAGCGTGCTGTTCATACAGAAAGAAAGAAGCACGTATACACAGGACAAACGTGAACAATTGTCACAATTCTTACCTCGTGGTGTGTGAACAGCGTGCTCCTTTCGTAAACGCGGCCGCGGCTGCGAAAGAAATGACCTGCATCCTCTCCCGAATCACGACTCTGATAAGCGCGCGCGCCAGAGACACCACGCTCCGTGGAGGCGGCGCCCATCGAAACGCGAGAGGCAACGACCTTTAGAGCGCGCCCAACGCGAGCGCGTTGCGCCACCTTGCTACTGATGATGAAAACGCACCTAAATTTCGGAGCTCTGAGGACCGCCAACTGGTAGATGGTTTATATATTTAGCTTGCCGTTATCACACCTAACAGTAGTACGTTTTGTGGCCTATCGGTGAGCGTCATGCGCGCCGTATCGAGATGTCCCTTGTTCGAAGCCCCGTGACAGAACCTTTCCATCTCGTTTTCTTTTTTTTTTGTAATCTGTTAGTATCGTCATATCCGTGACGGAAATACGTCAGTGGATCCGTGGTGGAGTCCGGCATAACACACTTTCGTGTTATTTAAAGTAAATAACTGTAAAAAAGTATCAGTTGCACTGAACGTGAAAACTGTAGGAAGTGCGAAGCAGTCACCCACCTGCCCTTCGGCGAAGCTCGCGATCACGTGCTAGCAAGCTCTGGTTTTCCAAATGTGCAGCCTGCTCGGCTTGAGCAAGACTCATTTGGACGTGTTGGTAATGCTTAGCTGAAAAAAAATCTGCTGTTTTTTTTTTTCCAGATGCTCAGGTCACATGGAAAGAAGGGACAATTTTTGTTATAATGCCGTGGCACCGTCTCCCGTGCTCTTTTCTCTCATTATCAAGCCCACATCTTTTACTCATCCAGATACATACTTTCACTCATCATCCTCTCTTCCATTTTTTGCCTATAGCTATACTACACTACACACGGCTGTGATTTACTTACCCTACCATTTCAATATCCTTCCCCTCTTCCAAACTTTTATCCAATCAAATGTGAGCCAATCTGTGAGGCAGTGCATCGCTCTGCTTCCAGAATAGGCCAACATTTGATCAAGCAACGATATCATGTGATGACGTCATCGATGAGGTGTGACATGCTCCTTGTACTGTTCGTGCTTCTCGTCGTCATTGATGGGCTCACCTTTAATTTTTGCAGCTGTGAGAAAATTCAGCTGCCATGTACAGACCATTCGCGTCAGCAGGATTTTTGTCTTGAGAGGGGCAAAACCGTAGTTCATCGTGGCATAAATGGAAGGGGGGTGGAGGGGCTGGGGGCTTTGTTCAGAGGTAAAGCTCAGGGGCAGTGCTGAGACGACTTTGAGGGAAGAGGGGCAAGTGCCCCCTTTCAAACCCCTGCCGGCCTCCATGGCATACAGGCTGGACCTCATCTATAAGGTGAAAAATTCTTCAGTATTTAGGCCGGTAAAAGTAGACGGTGTCAATCATATTCTACCTGACATTATACGTAGTCGTCATCTATCGGAATCGCCTCGCTTCAGTATTGTGAAGGGTAACGCGTCGCGGTTCCCGATAAGTTTGGCTGGTGCCGCTCAATGAAAACTCCCTTCGGGAGCTGTCCTGGACATTTATGTGAATTCTGTCGAGAAGAGGGAAGCTTTTAAAGGTGAAAATAACAGGAAGAAGTAAAGCACAGAATCGCTAATGAACGTTTTCTGTTTTACAGAATGCGTTTAGTGAACGCGTATCGGGAGCGTTCGCCGGAACCAGCTTCTTGCCTAACAGGAAGGTATACAAGTGATAGCTGACAGTAATTAAGCTGTGAAGAGAAGTAAAAAAAAAACGGAATGGTCTCTTTACGAGTATACTAGAAAAATTTTGTATCGCCAATGCACTCCCGAGTTCTCGCGACTGCAGCATTTCGCGGTGAGCAAAGCCGCATCCGGCCGCTCCGTGTGTGACTGCCACACGTGCACCAGGTGTCGGCCCCATGGCCCGAATCGCCATCAGCGAAAGGCAACAACGGGAGCCTTGCCCGCGATCTGTCTGTCGTCTGCGGCGTGCGGTGGCGTTGACAGCGGAGGCCGACGCATTGGTGCCGTTGTTCCACGAAAGAAAGATCGCACTCGACGCATGTAACGCGAAAGGCCCGACAGGGTCGTCCGGTAACGCGCGTCTTTCATCGGAATAGCGTCGAGATAAACTTGCCGGCGGATGCCACGACCCGCCTTTACTTGAAGAGCAAGCGGACGGTTGTCTTAACGCTTCACGAAAGCAACAACTTTGTCGCGTGATGCATTTTTATGTTTCACTGCATGGCCGGGGTCTCGATCGTGTCTAGACGAGATTCACTGAGGCCACTGTTAGAGATAGGTCAACGCCTTTCTTTTTCTAAGTGTTCTAGTTGAGTAACGTTTTGGTACGGTGCGTCCTAATCTTTGTGCCTGAGCTGTAGACGTCCAAGGGAGTGTTCATGACCACATAAAACTCAGTTGCAGATCGAGCGTATTTCCTCTCAGTGCCTGCATGCGTTTTTTTCGTTGGTGTACTTGTTTATCGGTAATGAAGTTTGAAGTTCATTATGCAAGTTACACGGTAAATAAATGTTACAGAAGCATATCCCAAAGTGACGGTAGTTGAACCGAAGAGCAAGCTGGGAAGCAGTGGGGAAACATGGTGGAAATCATAATGGAGCTTATAAATAGGCGAAATGAAGTAACGCATTAAAAGCGAAAGCTTAATCAGTAATATATATTGTCAATAATGAACCTATTTTTCAGATTAACGCAGTATCGATATTTTCCGTGATAATTTTGGATATTAGATATTGGCAGTTTGAACTATATAGAAGGCATTGTGCATTTTACTCAATATATGAAGTACGTAAATGAACACAAATACTAGAGCATTGAGACACGGGAAGGAATTACGAGAGGATAAGTGATACTATCAAAAGGTAGCCTAAGAGCTGGAATAAATGTTTATTTAAAAGGAAATTAAATGTTGTTAGTGTTGAGAATGTTTTGGTGAACACAGGAAATGAGTTCCAAATATCAGTATCACAGTTCAAGTGAGCTTAAGACAACAGTAAACTATGTCGTAAAGACAACTTAGTTTTACTAGCCTTTGTTCGATGAGGAGACCTTGTAACTCGATGTCATGTTGACAGGCACGAAAAATGAGCATGCCTAGTTTCAACTATATGTCACATGTCGAATGTGGAGAAAGAAGAGGTAACTGTATAGTAGGTGCAGCGAATTATCTCCGATCAGTAAATTTGATTGTTCTAATTGCTTGATTTTACAGATGACAAGGCTTCTTTCTACAAATGAATAATTAAATGTATATCGCAGGATATGTTGGGCGACTGCGATTGTGAGCATAGCATGATAAACGAAGAATGTAGGCTGAATTCTAATCACGAGTTTCGACTAGAGCCATATTTTGGGCAATATCATCTTTGAATTGACATGTCCGCTTGTAGAAACGATCGCTTCCGTAACATTCCATGCTTGATCCGTTCACACAACTGAATGCCATCCCGTAAAAAAAGTAATATTATATGGGGCTTTACGTGTCATTTGCCACGATGTAATAATAAATGCATGTCATAGTGGGAGGTTAAGAGGACATTGCGCAGCCCACGGATGACTGGCATATTCAAGAGAGTTGCTCATTGTACAAGTATAGTACACCGTTACACTCGAATAAAACTACGAGAACGTGGAAATAGGAGAGAAACGATAGGCAGGGAGCAGATACCTCTGTATCCGCCCTTCACTTCTCTCTTTTCCACTTTTTAGCGGCTCCCTTCGAGCGTAACCTTTAGCATTTGGTCTCCATGCCACCGCCGCAGCCGGGATAAAACACACCAGTCTTAAACTGGCAGCCGAACGCCGTATACCGCCTAGGCGTACAACACGTTAGGAATACACGTTAACTCATCTTTCCCGATGATTTTTAAAGAGAGAGAAAGAGAGAGAGAGGAAGCGGACCCATATCGAAATGATCAGAGCCATGGACCGACACATTTTGTTGTTGTTGTTGTTGTTTTTGTTGTTGTTGTTGTTGTTAAGCTGTCCGCTGTTACACATCCCCACCCACGCAAGCGTTTCTTCGCAAGGGCCAAAGGATGCTTACGCACCAGTGAAGTGTTTTTGGTCGTGCTTATAATTTAGGCCCACCCTGCCACAGAAACTAGCTCGATTACCAGATATATGAACCTTTTTTTTTATTTCTGTCAATCAAGCAGTCGTGCGTGTGACTGCAGCAAGGAAACAGCGACGACGCTGTATATGACGGCGGTGCGATGAAATGACTTCATTTTTGCAATATTGCGCAAAAACATTGCCACAGCCTGTTTAGTCTGCCCGCCGCGAATTTGCATCCTGCGACCGGACGTCGAGATGTGCGCATGCGTCACGACGCGCGATGCGAAACCGCGCCGCCGCCCGGCGGAACTTGCGCACGCATGAGTTACAAGAAAAAGAGCGATAAGTTTCGACGCACCCGCCCATCGGGGCGGAAGAGAGCGTTGGTTGTATCGGCTGCGTCTGGGAGTCGTAAATTGGGTGAGCTAAGGGCTATGCTGCGAACGCTGTAGTGTTAACCGGAAGAAGTCGACTCTATTGAGCGCGGGTGGAACGAGGTGGTTGACAGAGAAGTTGCGATGCTGACTTCAAGAAAAGAAAAGCGATAAGAGATACAGGGATCTGAGAATCGGCGTCATTTTGTGCTGCTTCCCTGAAGTACGCGTACGCTTTATCGTAATGGTACTCCGAATCACGATGATAAGAGCGGGTGCGCTACCACATCGGCTCGGATATCACTGGATGTTGGCTCAGGCCAGCGCTCGCTAATTGTTTTTATTTTTAAAGCAATAGTCTCCTTAATAATAATAATAATAATAATAATAATAATAATAATAATAATAATAATAATAATAATAATAATAATAATAATAATAATAATAATAATAATAATAATAATAATAATAATAATTGGGGTTTTACCTAAACAATCTTATAATTATGAGAGACGCTTAGCAGAGGACTGCGGAAATTGCGCCCATCTGGTGTTTCTTAATACGAACTTTACCGTATACGTACCCGGACCTCAAGCATTTTCGCCTCCATGGAAAATGCAGCCGCCGCGGCCGGGATTCGATCCCACGACCATTGGGTGAGCATTCCAGCGCCATTAACCACCAGACCACCGTGCCGGGTAAAGCATTTCAAGTGTCTCATAAGACGGTGACCTCCTGGAAATGCAGCGTTCGGCGCAGAAAACTCGTCCGCTGCAGGAACTGCGGCTGCGCTCGGTCGGCGAGAAGAGAGGGCGGATCTTGGTTGACATTGCGACGTTATAACGACGTCACAGATCGCCGAAATTTGTTACTTTAACGAGACACACGAAGACGTGATCACATGACATCACCGCTTGGTCGAAGGGAGGGGCGATCACGGAGGCGCTGCGACACTCCGTGTGGTGCTTAAGGATATGGGCGAGGGTGAGCGTTGCATGCAACAGACTGAGAAAGAAAAAAAAACACACCTAAATAAGATTTTATTAAAGAAACAATAAAAGGTGAGAACTCTTGATGTCGTGCAGTAAGGGCTTAGGACCCCGGGAAGTTCATGTTATTTACTATAGTTGTTCATGTTAATTACTATATGTTTTTCGCCTTGACTCTCTGTAATCAGAAGTTTATCTATTGGTGCCCCGTTTACTTATCATGCCTCTTTAGCTCACCCAGCTTCCTTCGCTAAATTGTACGGTAGCTTACGCACGCTTTAATTACGCTAAATCGCCACGGTAGTATTCGAGAGAGAAGCTCTGCGATGCACAACGTCCGCGTTGTTCCAGTCACGCTAGAATTAAATTTGGAACATTTCAGCTGAGACTCGAGGATGGCGAATAGCTCCTTAGTCAGTTGCAAGCCTCAGTGTACTAGAATAACTAGAAACACATAGAAAGGCCCACAAAAGTTACGTGAATGACAGCTTTCAGACGAATGGTTTCAGTTTGGCGCGACAAATAAGTCATCACATAAGATGGACAGGGCGGGATCACAACACAATGGATGTGATCGTTGCGAGATGGGACGTACGGGCGACTGTGACTGACGCACAAAACTTTGAGAATTTTCCTGTTTTTCGTTCTGCGTTCTTGTTTTATTCCTCTTATCACGCCTGTCCCGCAACATGAGCCGAAAAATACACGCATTGAGATCGTCTCTGCAACCCGTAGGCACGATCAAAAAAAAAAAAGAGAAGAAATGACAAGAACAAACTCACTGTGAAAGAGTAAACCAAACACTACAAGGCAGATGGAGGGTGCCAACCGCTAAGTAAATTTTGTGCAACGGACAATACTTGGAACTTTCGGCACTTCAAAAGTTTCCAGGGTCCCGATCGCCTGATGAGACGCGAAGGCACCTCGTGCGGCCTTTTCACTGCGCACGCCGCCACGGCGAAGTGAACGACCCGATTGAGGGTGATCTCCCCGCGTTTCCCTCACGCTGGCTTCTCGATCGTTCAAGGTCGCATTCCCATAAGACCTTGACGATTACGCCATAGTGACGGTGCAGCATTTATTTACCATATACACGTGTGGTGGCCGAGCCGTATGTCGCGTGCAAATAGTATTATATTGTCACGGCACTGTTTGTTCTTTATTAATTCTTATGTGTGTACAATATCGTTAACACTCATACGCAATAGCGCGACTGCACCTTCAGGGCCAAGTTCTAGAGAAAGTTAAACGACCACGGATTGCGTGGACAATCACACCCCCAGAAACACCGTTCATGCTTGCTGCGGCTAACGAGTTGTCAGAGTGTCCTTTGCGCAACCTCACATTTGAGGAAATGTGCTGGAAAGAAATCATGATTGTAGGACGCGCGGCGATCCAGTCACATCTTCATCTAACGTGCCGCTGTTATCTGTAGGGCAGCCAGTCTTCGAGGACAACAGTGACTGATGACTTCATGGACGATACGAGCGACAACTGTACGTCAGAAATTTTATCTGTTATGTCAGCAATTGACCTATATACTGATAATTGCCATCGCAAATGGTCACCTGTGCCGTCTTTGACTGTTTCCAAGCTCAAATCAAACTTGTCGAGTGTTGTAGAGTGGAGATGGTAGTGGAGCATTGCAGGCGCAAACAAAAAGCAAGGCCAAAGACGCCAGGCTTGCGCGGAACAAACAGCACAGTTACAGCGAAAGCTGGAAGAGTGGCCTTTCTAAAACTCGTTGTGAACTCTCGTGGGGTGACTATACTAATAGTGCGGTTGAAAGGTACCCACTACGCCATAAATCATCTTTGATTTTTTGCGAAGCAGAGAAGCACCCACTAAGCCAGTGTTCATTCTGCGGAGAAGCAAGGTACCCATTACGCGTATGTGTGGTAACATGCTGTGCGGCTGGTTGCGATGAACTCTCTCATACCGCTAGTTTATTGCTACGGACACCGGTGGCGTTGGACAAGTACGCCACCAAAATCGACAGCTATCGCTGAAAAAAAAACTAAAAAAAACCCGAAACCAAGAACTACACCACAGCACTGGATCTACAGCATTAGCACGAAAATGTATCTGACTCGCTCTCTGGATTTCGTGCCGACCGGTTGTGCCCCCGCGATCTCCGACGACAGCGCAACTCTGACCGACTGGCTCGCCCTACGCCATCTCCTGCCGCCGAGTGGTGCCCCGTCCTCGGACTCCTGTGACCGTGTCCATCTTTCCTATCTCCTCCGTGCTTCTGGGTGTCGCTGCCCCTGCCCCACGCTCAATCTTTCCCCTCTCTATCTCTATACTTTTAATCCTATCCTTTTAATCCCTCCTTAGCCCTATCCCTCGTGAGCTACTGTTGAGGTGTCTCGCTCTACCCTCCGAAAGACCACTTGCTACGTCTTCAGACGTCATAACCAAACACCTAAACAGCATTCCGTCAGGATATATGCCAGCTACGAGAATTGCACGCCCTTTGTGGTGCCTCGACCAGCCGCAGGTACGTCTAGAAATTCCGGGTATCAAAAAGAAAAGCAATCGTTTCAGAGTAGCGTTGAAGCAAGCAACACTGATATTATTATACGAGTTGTACTTGGATCGAACGCAGATATACACTGGGTCGGTGTCGCCCAGCAGTTCATCAGGTGCCGCTGCAATTCCGGCTGCAGCAATGACAATCAAATTTAAGTTGTCGCATACGACTACGTCTACGGCATCAGAGCTTGCTGCTACAAGAGCCGCTTTACAATATCTTGTTCAAGAGCGTCCAGGAAAATGGGTCATATGCTGTGATTCAAAGGCAGCACTTCGGAGTTTGCATTTTGCCATGCGTAAGAGGAATCATGAACAATTGGTACATGGAATACGACATTGCCAGCATCAAGCTCTAGCACGAGGGCATGATATTATATATTAATGGCTGCCTGGGCATATCTGTATTACTGGAAATCAATTAGCCGATGATGCAGCCCGCTGAGCCAATGAAGGAACACGTGTGGTCCTGATTCCTCTAACGAGGAATGATACAGCAAGACGACTTTACTTGCTGGGTCGAGATCTCACACGCACTTTCTGGTCGTCTACTAGCTTCCAAAGGTGTCGCTTATATGAACTGGATCCTTCGCTCAAGATACAGCTACCATCACAACTTTCCCGCTCCGATGCGACACTGTTATGCCGCCTTTGGTTGGGTGTTGAATTCACAAAGATGTACTTCTTTCGCATCGGTATGGCACACACTTCTACATGCGACTCCTGCGGAACTGAAGAGACATCGAACACGTCCTGTGCAGCTGCGCTTGCCAAGACACAGAGCGATGCCAGCTCCGGATGGTTTTGAACCAACTGGACTCTAGACCATTCTCTGTGCAGAAGATTCTGGGACCTTGGGCGTCTGCCCCAATGGCGCAGAAAGCGACTACAACACTCCTACATTACTTGAAGACAACAAACCTGAGCGACCGCCTGTAGACTGTGTGTGCTCCCCCGAGTGTGCTCGTGATTGTGTGTACCTTTCTTATCTCTCTACAACCTTTCACCCCTTCATCTCTTCCCCAGTGCAGGTTAGCAAATCGGATGTGTGTCTGGTTAACCTCCCTGCCTTTCCTTGCATCTTTATCTCTCTCTCTCTCTCTCTGATGCAGACAGTACGGGGCTCACATTTCTCTTATTTTCTCTTTAAGAATCACATAAGAAAATGTTTCGGCCTAAGTGCACTGAGGGAGAGGGGCGTTACCATACCTTAGGGGAAGAGGGGAAACATGCCCTTGCCCCCTCGAACTTTTCTTGTTAAAGAGCATGCATAAAGGGCTAAGACGGTCAGAGCCATCCTAAAAAAAAAAGAAAAAAATAGAGGACTACGCGTTTGCTGCGGTATCGTCTTTGGCTTGATTCATTACATTTCGTGCGAGCTGCTCTTTTCTTAGGGGTAGTCAAGTAGTGTGTTAACAGCACGGTAGCAAACGTGTCAGACAGGTCAAAGAACGAGGGCGGACGACAAAAAACAAAAAACAAACAAACGCCCAGTTCTCTTCGCTTGTGCTGGTCCTTCGACCCAATACAGCAATGCAGCCCAGTTTTTTTCCGGCGCTTGAAAGCGATAGGGCTGCCATATCAGCGCGTGCACTTCTAAAGAAATGCATGAAATGCATATGTTAATATCGCGTGATTCCCATTGTTACGATACGCCATCCTAAATTAACCATGCCCGTGGACGTCAATAATTAAATT
The DNA here is from genome assembly GCF_043290135.1 of Rhipicephalus microplus. Taxonomy (NCBI): domain Eukaryota; kingdom Metazoa; phylum Arthropoda; class Arachnida; order Ixodida; family Ixodidae; genus Rhipicephalus; species Rhipicephalus microplus. The sequence goes on along the minus strand of NC_134700.1, from coordinate 246,433,122 downwards.
TTACGTTTCGCTCTCCACTGCAACAATTGTGATTCGTCAGATAAGCGCGTTATAATCCAGGATCCTTGGTTGTGCTTTTGTTTACGCATGCATTTTATGGCAGTGGAATGAAGAATTCAGCTGGGGGCGGTTTGAGCGGAACGGTAACCGGAGGCCCGTGTTCAGCGAACGCGTATTTAACTCTTCGATTAGAAGGTTCTAAAATTCCGTTCGCTGATGTGCCTTCCTGGAGGACAAGAATTATGACGCCTTTACCTAATCCGCATGTCGACCGAATTTGGAATGCTAATATGAAAAATGCGTGCGTGTATACCTGCTGGTGATTCAGCACCGCTTAGTTCTCTCTTCTTTATGTGTTCGAGTGTATTTGCGGATACTTGTGCTCATATGAGAGAGAAAGAGATACAGAAGGAATATAAGAAAGGTTGGGAGGCTATAGTTAGACTACGTCCAATTTGCTACCATACACGTGGGGAGAGGGGAACAAGGGAGTAAAAATTAATTTAGAATGCCGCTGCTGGTGCCCTCACAAGAATATGAGAAGGGGAAATGGGCAAAAAGTAAATGTTTGTGAGCATACCAAAAAGCTTGTGAAGTGGCCTAAATAATCCTCTGAATAAGTGGAAACGCATGTTTTTTGTTTTTTTAGAAACAAATCTTGATCTGTACAACTGTAAGATATATGAACATATAACACAAATCGAACTAGCGCATGGTTACTTGCAGTTATTTTCGCAGGATACTGCAATCAGATACATTTTTGAATGAACCAAAAGCACCCCATTATTAGTTTTCTGAAACAAGTCTGGCACCACACTAGCATGTTATGTAGCGCTAAAAATACTGCCGCAGGGCGCGCTATCAGCTTTGCGCACTTACCGTGACACCCATATAGGCGTCGAGTGAAGCGCAAGTGCGTTTTAACAGATCACGTAGCAGATATTCTTCGGAGAACCGTCAGGAGTTGGCACAAAAATAGAGACAAACACGAACGGCTAAAATGGGCAAATGCTAGATTGTTAATAGACATCTTTAATTACACGACTAATGCACGTCAGGCACACAGCGAAGATTCTCGACGTTAGAACGGTCGACAAGAGTCATGATGCATGCCTCCGCTCCGTCAAAGCAGTCGCCGGCGACCGTGTTGTTTTTCTCAGTTGGAGGTCGCCCACTTGGCAGAATGCCGCTGATGCGGGGTGGAGGAGGAACAAGTGAGTGCTGTTTAAGTAAAGACCGAGAATGACGACGTCATCGGAAAATCCACTGTCCGTGACGTCACTTGGCAGCCTGGGCAAGGACACACTTCGTGCACCTACTGTGTCGCTGCTGCTGCCTGGCGGTGAGCTTGAGCAGCTGCGGCTGTGCGTTGCCTCCGTCCGCCGACGGAGGGGGCGGCGAGGCGGGCTTGTTTCGGTCTTTGCCGTTCAGCACCGCACTCGACTTGCACCTGCGAGAATGAGTCGCACGCAGCGGCGTGGGAACAACGGATTGTAGCGCGGACTCGAATACGAATCCAAAAGTATTGATACAGAATCGAACTCTATATTTAAACAGTTTTGGAATAGCGAGACAACCGTTTTCAAGGCAGCTACAGAATTACGCAACATATTTTAAACTAATATCCACACACTTAAACCAACGGACATAGCGATTAAAAAAAACAAACAAAAAACATCGCCCAGTTTTTTTCCCCCGTTTTGCTTGTCTGCGGTTCTTGTTTTTGTGCTCAATTTCTCTGCAGAAATTGAATACGCGCCAAATAGCCCGGCTTGAAAGTTCGGTAGCATAACGATCCCCCCCCCCCCCTCATCTAAAAAAAAAAAAAAAAACGCCAGGGCTGCGCGATATGCGCAGCACAGTCCCAGTGAAAGTTGGAAAGAGCGGCTTTTAATTCGGAACCCTTTTTAAACATTCTTTGGGGTTCAGATACAAGCACACCGATGCTGTGGCTAATGACAATGAGGAAATTTGCCTGAATCTTTTGTAAAGGGGTTGGAAGATTCGACGACCCACTCGTAACGCAGTTCTCATTGTGTAACGTCTGGTTGTTCCTTTGGTGTCCTAAAACGCTTTACCGAAATTATGAAGAGTCTGTAAAGTAGAATTGATTTAGTTTGAGCTTGAAAGACACTAAATGGAGACTAGCGTAGGAGCCCAACCTTCTCCCCCCCCCCCCTCTTCAATAATAGTCATTGGCTCCGTTAGCACGGTCATTGGCGATACGTGATGCCATTCTCGGTTGACTTATCTCGTGATAAAATTTACGATGTTAACATATGGCAATTTCGAATAAAAACATGATAAGAAAGAAAACACTACTGAGGAGGAAAAAGAAAGGTGCGAGCGTTAAACGAGAGCATAGAAAATATTGTCACGCAAAATTAGTAATTGCGAAAGTTGATGCCATATAATTTAACGCAAACAGAAGACGCCCTGCTATGCAAGGCTGGCAAGCGTGACACTGTAAATGACACAATGGTAGGTGTACGCATTTGAAACGACTACATGACTCTCTTCAAAGCCAACAAAATTCTAGAAGCGTGCTTCACCACATATTGTTTCTTTATGCGGCGAAGTCAGCTTTGCGGAGGCCTATGAAGTTCGTTTTTCAAACGCAGCCTGTCGCTCGTGCGGAATGCCACAAAAATTGCTTCGCAAAAATCGAAAAAAAGTTCACCCGTTTCCAAAACGCAAATTTTGCGACATAGTGATATGTTCAGCACTGCTGAAGACAATTGGGGTTCGTAAGTCGTGCGTATAGCTGCGATTAAATCGATTTCCGCAGAGACACAAAATCAGATGTCTCCAAAATTTTTCGCATGTACGTTCTAATCTATTGTATGAAGACGGCCTTTTCTACTGCTGCCAAGTGCTAACGTGTGTCGACTGCTTTTTTTCCTTTAAGAATGAAGGTTCCAGCCTACGTGCACTGTATTTCGCAGGTCTTAGCATGAACGGCAGAGAACATTATTTTTCTGTCTTAGCACGGCTTGGCTGCATTCCTTTTGTTTTGAGTGCTATCAAACTATACTCGGCTGAGAAGGTAACCACCATTGGTGTGTTAAACGCTGGGCTGAGCTACGCGAGGGCCGAGTGTGCCCGTGACTGCTGCTTTGCGTGCGACCTAGCTACTCACCAGTGAAGGCGATCGCCGGGGGAGTGCGAGCTGTGGCGACAAAAAAGTGCGTACGTTTACGCTCGAAGAATGCATCGCGACAATTGATTGATCGATGTGTGCGGTTTAACGTCCCAAAACCACCATATGAATGTGCGAGACGCCATAGTGGAGGGCTCCGGAAATTTCGACCACCTGCGGTTCTCTAACGTGCACCCAAATCTGAGCACACGGACCTACAATGTTTCCGTCTTTATCGAAAATGCAGCCGCTGCAGCCGGGATTCGATCCCGCGACCTGCGGGTCAGCGCAGCCGAGTACCTTAGCCACTAAACCACCGCGGCGGGGCAATGCATCACGACAATGTTGGAACAAACGCGAAAACGTTGGACGAACAAACATTCCAAGTCCTCGGGATACGAACAAATGAATGCTAAGCACTGAAGCATGTACCACATGATAGTCCTTCATACGGGTCACACCACATTCGAGAGAGCCCGTAAGGCTGAGCTCACAATGGCATTTCCACAAAATGGTAAATCTTTAGTGCACGTGAGCGCTTTAGGGAACTTGCATAAACATACGGGATCGACATCTAAATTTTGCATTTCTTTCTTTCAAGAAGCCAAAGCATTCAATAGCCAAACCAGACCAGTTGTTTCACATATAGATTGCCAAGGACTCGTGCTTACCTAGAAATGATTTTGCCGATGAGTTTTTCCGCCTCCCTGGTTGGGGATATGTTCCTTAGCTTGGTCAGCTGACCCCGTGTCCCGTTGGGGCACTCCTGGGGCACTCTGGCCACGCTACGGCCAAGCGCGTTCGGCTTGGTCACGGTGGAGGAGATCTTGCCAGTGCGGACGTTGTATACGTTGTAGCAGTCCGTAGACACATCACTCGCGGCCGAAGGCGGTTCGAACGTCTTCTTGACTACAGCCTCTTTTGTTGGATGTCCCGGCGTCTTCGCGGCGTCCCTCGGTCCCGTCTTGCCCTGAACGCCGTTCACCTTGGCCAGTCGACGTTGACCCTGAGGCGATGGCTCCTTGATCTTAGCGACGACAGGAGAGCCGTTCGTCGCTCTGTGACACGTAGGTGATGGCGCTCGCCCTTTAAGAACTACGGGCGACGGAGTCTTGGGTGGCGGGCGTGTGAAGAAACCGTCCTCCGAGGAATCTTTTACCGAGCGCTTCTCCGCGGAGGACGACTTTTCCTTGCGTTCCGAATTCTCGTGGGTCGTTGGAAGAATGTGGAAGGTGACCCTTTTCAGCGTGGGTGAGGCGCTCTCCTCTGCCTGCCGTCGGGCGTCCTCCTTGGTCTTGCGCGGCGGGAGCGGCGGAGGTAAGAAATCCTCCATTGCCCTGGACGCAGCAACGCCGTCGGACAGCTCGGGCTTCCGATGGCTTCTCAGGCTGCGGCTACGACATAAGCCCGAGCTCGACACGGCAGCGGCGTGGCTGCTTTCGTCACCACTACCCGACGATGCGGAGCTTTGAGTCCGCCCGTTCCAGGGAAGACCATCGCGCACGTTCAAGTCTACGTGGATCGAGTTACGAGATTCGCATTTGCGCCGGAAGCTCCCCGTCTCTGGAAGAGTTCGAAACGTTACCGTTAACCTGGCATTTTCTTTCTCGCGAGTTGTTTCGTTCGGCGAGTAGCCCCCGTTAACCACACGGACGACATTGCCATTTTCCGAATGGAAACTTCCGTTGTTTGCACATAGATCTGGTTTCGGGCTATCTGAAATGTTGTGGATTTCCCCTTCAGCAATATCGGTAAGCTGGTTGTTGTGCGGACTTGGTGAACAGGGCCTTGCTTCTGATGCCGATGTCAGTTTTACTTCGTCAGCCACGTCTTTGGTACTTTCATCTAGCCTCTGCAAAGCGCACTGCTTAGTAGAGTAAAAGAAAGCCCTGGAACATATAGGAGACGCAGCTTGCCGTCGAAGGCTATCTTCTTTCGTGGCAGAACAATTTTGAAGCTTGATCTCGGCGCTGGAGCTTGTAGAAGCATCAACAGCACGGCAGCCCACCAATGCTCTCGACACTTCCATCGGACTCGAAAGAGCAGCGAATTCTTTCGGCAGGCGCGTTTCCACTGGCGGCGACAGGTAGGGCTTGAACTCGCCCGCAGAAGTCGCATGGCCCCTCCACCCATCGTCCCTACCGAAGCTGTCGACGCGATTCAGATGATTTGGCGACCCGCTATCTACGTACGTCGGCTGGCGACCTGTTCTAAGCAGCGTTACGGCGGACGTCGAGTCGCTTTGGCGCGTGACAGCCGTTACACTCGTTTGCTCGGCTGGCGGTCTCGTGTTCACCTCCGGAATAACGGATTTCTGGTCGAAGGGAGCTTGGAGCTCTGTGACAGAACGCTGGAAGGGGCGGCGGCCTAGTAAGGCGTCCGGTGAATCCGGAGTGCTCGCTGAGGCACCATTTGCGGCGTTCATCATCAGCGCCCGTCGTCGCCGCTCTGGGCTCAGGTACCGTCTCCTCGGCGGAGGACTAACGGGGTAATCGCGTGCTGACGTCACGGAGCCAGTGGAAGAGGACCGGGGAAGGCTTGGCGGCGGTCGCTTGGGCACTGGTGGCGGCGTGGCGTCGTCCTCATTCTCCTACAAAAGACACGACGAGATAGAACTCAGTGCTCACTCTTGTACGGCGATTTGTCGGATTAGGTAACGACCCCATACATATTATAAGGTATGGAAGCGATTAACGATAACTTGCGCGAGTGGTGTAAATCAAGGAATAATACCGGACGCTCAATCAAACAAGAAAAAAAATTGCCCGCAGCTTCCCTCGGGGGAACACTGAGGAGGATGCGGAAGTGGTTCCGCCAACAGTTTGGCCGGCGCTGGTCGAAGGGACGTCGATCATTCTGTTTGTGGATTCGTTGGCATTCATTTCACGGCGACTTCGGACGTCGACGCGCCGTACAAACCAACGGACGAGCGGCAACTGAGCGAGCGAGCGCCGACCTTGAGTATATATACAGCGCGACGGCGCATGCGCTGTCAGCTGTCGAATGTTCTCGAAGGAGAAGCGCGCGCGCGGCACAGATGGCGACGGCGCGACGGCGCATGCGCTGTCAGCTGTCGAATGTTCTCGAAGGAGAAGCGCGCGCGGCACAGATGGTGGGCGACGGCGCGACGGCGCATGCGCGCGCGTCAGCTGTCAAATGTTCGAGAAGCGGTGCGGACGGCGCACTACAAGGCGCGAGTATAAGATGCTTCCGCATCTAAAAGAGTCAGGCGAAACTCGTCTTGGCTCTCTGCCGACGTTATGCGAGATCAACTAGTGCAAAATACACCGAATGCCGCGAGTACATGCGCCGAGGGATTTACCCCCGTATTCTAGAACGTCCCTTCACTCAACGCTTCACCTTCACTTGAGAAAGCCGATGGTAGCGCCGTCTCTAGGCAAGGCAAGTCACTGCATATTAGCAATAATCTGCTGCAATTCTTGAATAGCGCAGCGTCATTTTCAGCCGAGCGGTGGCGCTGTGCTCAACTCTGTCAAGTGAAGGGTGTAAGTCGAGTCGAGGAGCGTTTGTGATTACGGGGGTTACATACGCAAAGAGGAATGCTGTACATTGGCCGCACGCGCTCGACACGAGTCAAACACGTGAACTGCAGTTTCGCTCTTAAAGGGCCAGAGAACAGGCCTTGACATTTTTTTCATACCTTCCAAACAAGCTCGCTCATGTGGACAGAAGGACACGGCGACCACATTTGTTGAAAAACACAGCGATGCGCGCCGCACTGTATACACTTCCAAAAATATTTTCTGCGCCTCACCACTGCGTCCGACCAGTCCCCTTTTATCTCTAATTAACGTTGCGTTAAGACCCATCGGTCTCGGCAGAGGACCATACCCAGGAATTTGGGTCATCGCTTTTAGTCCATTGGTTTTCGCACCACGTGGCGTACAGACCTTCAACTTTCAAAACTGGTGCGATAACGTATGCCGCGTGGCAGACAAAGGTGGCCAAACATTTAAAAAAAAAACAGTTTGATGTCGACTATCGCGACCAACGGCGAACCGTGCTCGCTGACCAATAAGCGCAAGCCGTACGACGAATGGTCAGTAGGTTGTTCGATTAGAGATCGATTGTTTTTTTTTCAATGAATTCGTGCACGCAAGTCACTTGGCTGTGCTTGAAAAACCCTTAATTTGAAAGGCTGTATTGCCCTTCTTGTCATCGGTTCCAATATATTTCGTCTGGTTGTATAGTTGGTGGCACAGGTTCTTCGAAGTTAGGACGTCCTTTGGTCGCTGCTGTTTTTGTGATCTGCAAAGGCTAATTTCAAGAAAATAGCCTATTTGATGGCGATGACCCTTTCAGAGTATGCAGAAACAAGCCTCAGGTTGCTAATATTTGTTGACGATACAGAGCAAGTGATTTTTTTTTTTTTTGCGCTACAGCGTGAATGCAATTTGCCGTGCCGTATTCTTTGCCAGTGGACAATCTTTTTGCGAGCTCAAAACGAAGCAGAAAGAAGGCCGAAATTAAGAAAGGAAATTACTTTATTATCTTCCAAATGTGAGCATTTCAAATAAGACGCTTTAATTTAAATTACGCTCTCTCTACGTTTCTAGAGCACATAACAAAAGCCGTGCGAAATAGTGTATTTCATTACGTGCATGACGTGCTATACACAGCTTGTCTTCCTCTTTTAGATGCGGAGCATCTAATACTCGAGGCTTGTAGTGCGGCGCCGTCCGCAAGCTTCCTCCTCCTTCTTCCACCATCTGTGCATCCCTTCCTCCTCTACACACCGCGCGCGCTTCACTCCTCCACCATCTGTGCACCCTTCCTCCTCTACACACCCAAGGAGGATTAAAAAAATTGCTGGAGTGGAAATGATTGCGCAGATGTGAAACCGTTCCTCTGGCAAGATGGCGGCTGTGGCGGCCATCTTACTAGGGGCATGATAAAGTGTCGTCGTTCAGCGATCGAAAACGAAGCGTTTTTCTCGCACGCCCAACGAGTTTAATGCAACCAACATTTTTGGGGCCTCATAGTGCTCCAAGTGCGTCTTAAAGTCACTAGTTTTCCGTAGTGAGCCTCTAATTGGAGGCAAAGTTCTTTGAAGATTCAGTCATCCATATTTGTTTCTGAGTGTCATTTCGTCAGGAACAACCATCCTTTAATATAGAACTACCGTAGTATTTACATAACGTATCAAAGCCACTTGATCTTTAAGCGGGCACTATCAGAAAAGAGCATGTTTCCGCCATCTCTTGGCAGTGGCAATAGGTGGCTTCACTTCTGCTGGCAAGACATCGCAGGAGCTTCCACTCCAGCAACTTTTCTTTAATTCTTCTTGTACACACCGCATGCGCTTCTCCTCTTCACGAACATTCGCTAGCTGTATAATGTAGCGCGCATGCGCCGTCACGCTTCGAGAACATCGGCAGCTGACGCGCGCGCATGCGCCATCGCGCTTCGAGAACATCGGCAGCTGACGCGCGCGCATGCGCCGTTGCGCTTCTCCCCCTTCTCGAACATTCGACAGCTGACAGTGCATGCGCCGTCGCGCTGTATATATACTCAAGGTCGGCGCTCGCTCGCTCAGTTGCCGCTCGTCGGTTGGTTTGTACGGCGCGTCGACGTCCAAGGTCGCGGTGAAATGAATTCCAACGAATCCACAAACACAATGATCGACGTCCCTTCGACCAGCGCCGCCCTTTCGCATACGTGTGTACGTGTTCACTCATTTAACACCCCCTCCTACAACCACGTTAACCAATTTAGCCATCGACCCAAGTAAGACGCAATTTAACACCCCATTTCACAACCACGTTAACCAATTTAGCCATCGACCCAAGTAAGTCGCACTTTAACACCCCGTTAACCAATTATATGCTCCGCATCCTCCTCAGTGTTCCCCCGAGGGAAGCTGCGGGCAATTTTTTGCTAACTGTTCGTGGAAGTGCAATGAAACCAATTATATTCGTTTCACTACGACCGCAATGCGCAATCGTCCACTGCTACAGAATATGCGACCATCCGCTGCGGTGATTTAGTGGTTACAGTCGTCGGGCACTGACCCGAAGGCCGTGTGTTCGACCCCCGCCGTGGAGATCAAATTTGGATGGAGGCAAAATGGGGTAAGTGATTGATTGATTGATATGTGGGGTTTAACGTCCCAAAACCACTATATGATTATGAGAAACGCCGTAGTGGAGGGCTCCGGAAATTTAGACCACCTGGGGTTCTTTAACGTGCACCCAAATCTGAGCACACGGGCCTACAACATTTCCGCCTCCATCGGAAATGCAGCCGCCGCAGCCGGGATTCGAACCCGCGACCTGCAGGTCAGCAGCCGAGTACCTTAGCCACTAGACCACCGCGGCGGGGCAAAATGGGGTAAGTGCGTATATATACTTTGTGCGATACTTTGTGTTATACTTTGTGATATACTTTGTGCATGTGAAAGAGCACCAGATGACGGAAATTTACGGAGCCCTACACGATGGCGTCCCTCATGATAAAGTCGTGGTTTTGGGGCGTAAAACCTCCAGGGGTGGAGGTTCTGCGCCAATTGTACCATGATGCGCCGATCTGGCCTGCAGCGCCAAGCCACGCCTAAGTGGCAGTTTGAGCGAGCAACGCCAAATTTAGTCGAGAGCTTTACCATCGACCGAGCGACACGCGTGGGCTGCACAAAGCACGCAATCGCGTCCATGTGAAATTCCGCCTGCATATCTAACAACGTATTTCGGATGAAGCATGAATCTCGCGCCACCTGAACACAATTCATGGTTCTTGTTAAGTTGGCGTTTGTGCACATGCCTCATTATGTGACTCTCATGTATGGTCTAAAAGCAACGCTGTTACGGACACTGTAGAGACGGCACTGCTGTTACAAAAAACTATCCGCACCATAGCCGAGCAACCGCCGAGCCCATGCTGTGCTCAGCGGTTGAGTGGCAACGGTGCGGCAAGCTTTTTCCGATAAACTAAAAAACAAAAACAAATTAAGAATCCGTGTCACCGGTGTAGCGATGACTGCAATAGCAATAATTTGTATTGTAGTGGTGATGCTTCACGTGCTCCTTTCTTTCTATTTTTGTTACCTCACCATCGCGCGTCACCATCACCATCAGCGATAACGCGGGAATCTTCGATACCACATGACTGATTGATTGATTGACTGATTGACTGATTGATACGTAGGGTTTAACGTCTCAAAACCACCACATGATTATGACAGACGCCATATTGGAGGGCTCCGGAAATTTCGATCACCTGGTGTTCTTTAACGTGCGCCCAAATCTGAGCACACGGGCCTACAACATTTCCGCCTCCATCGGAAATGCAGAAGCCGCAGCCGGGATTTTATCCCGCGACCTGCAGGTCAGCAGCCGAGTACCTTAGCCATTAGACCACCACGGTGGGTCTTCCATACCACATGTATAAATGCCACTGCCCCGCCGTGGTGGTCTAGTGGCTAAGGTACTCGGCTGCGAGCCCTCTACAGCGTGCATACTTGTAAAGTGACGTTTCATTTTCCGGGCACAGGTTAGCCCAAAACAGCGACTGCTGCTTTCGTAAACTTTACGGCCCCGTGACAATACGAAGGCTGACAGCGAACTATTTCGGAGCAGGGTAGGTGTTCTGTGGCGGGGTCAGCTGTTCAGCGGCACGCTCGGCAGAAACGCGCCTGCTGCCGATCTTGTTGTTGGCATGTGTGACCTCACAATTTCGAAGCCAGGTTTTTTTTTTTGTTCGCGTGTGTTTCATGTTATTTCGTCGATGAAGGTGACGTAAAATTGCTGAGAGGTTCCCGCAATAGGTAGAACGTGTTTTGTACTGAAACGCCTTTCTGGCTATCGGACTTGTGCAGAGCGTGTGCTTCTCTTCAAAGTGCCATCTGAGAGAGATCGTTGGCATAAATATGTGAATTCTCATCTAGTCATGAACAACCACATTGCTTTAGTGTGCTGTTGTACTTGCGTGGTTCAAATATTTATATGGAGGAACAACTCCATTGCTCTTGTGTGCTTGATATGGAATAATTGCGCGTTTCAAATAATTATTTATATCGCGTTGACATGAAACAAATGCAACAATGGTTCAACAATTTCCTGTGTGAATGAGCATGAAATACGTTTCTGGTGCAGTAATTATCGTCTTTTGATAGAGGGGTCATAATTATCACTGAGAGTTTACGTGTCAAAGCCAAGATTTGATTACGAGGGACGCCCTAATCGAGAGCTACTGAATAATTTTGAGCATGCAGGGCTCTCTCACATGCACCTGCTTCTAAGAACGTGGGAGTTCCTTGCATTTCCCCGAAGGGTCATATTTTGATGGACGACTAGCACGCCGACTAACGTTGTTTTTAATTTGTTTTTCTCTACATCAAAGAATGCTGTGAAAAGACAAATATACAAGTGCAGGCGAGCGGAATTTAGCTTTGAGCAGTCCCCCGAACGATCGATGTTGACGACGTTCACAGCCTACACAAGACATTTTCGTGTTATGAATCCTTAAACCTGGCGAAGCTTTATAATTTAACTTGAAATCACGAATTTCTTCCGTGTTTTGAGTGTTAGTCACACCACTAGGAACGATAACGTTGAACAGGCAGAGGAATTTCAATGTGCCAGCACTGCTTCGTTGGGTACGTTGGCCGCGACACCATCTGACTGCATGCTAACAGCACAGTGCACCCACGCGACCGAACATTATCTGGCCGCTTACGCGCGCTCAGTGTCAACACCTGATTTTTCTTACACCATGTTCAAAGCGTGTGCGCGTGCGCAAACCCGGATCCGTAAGCTCGTGCGCATCAGTCAATGCCAATTTCATGGAATGGTGTTTTCGGCATGGCGATAGGTTGTAGTAGTCCTGCTGGTCGGACAGGTGGAGTCTTACGGCGTTGGCAGTCGCGGCATGTGCGGACGTACTGCTTGACTGTCTTCACAAGGCGTGGCCAGTATAGTAGGAGCGGCGAATTCTTTCCAAGGTGCGCGTGTAGCCAAGGTGTCCGGATGATGGTTCGTCGTGACAAGCATGTAAAATATCGTCACGAAGCGAGGTCGGCGCAACCAGTAGATAAGTAGCCTGGGTATGGTCAAATTTTTCTTATAGAGGACTCCATCCCTGATGCAGAACGAGGCCAGCGAACGTGCGAAGTTTCGAGGGAGATTGCTTCTTCGGCCTTCAAGGTAGTTAATCAGCGGGCGTAGCTCCATGTCGTCACGTTGTTGTTGAGCCAAGTCGGTTGCTGATACAGAGGAAAAGAATGTATCGTCCTCTTCAACGTCCGCGTTCGTACTTATGATTGGCGCACGTGAGAGACAGTCAGCATCGGTGTGTTTGCGTGCTGACTTGTGAATTACCGTAACGTCACATTCTTGCAGCTGAAGGCTCCACCGTGCTAGATGACCGGAAGGATATTTGAGGTTGGCGAGCCAGCATAAAGAATGGTGGCCGCTAACTACCCCGAATGGTCAACCGTACAAATAAGGCCGGAACTTTGTTATAGCCCAAACAACGGCTAAGCATTCTTTTTCTGTTGCAGAGCAGTTTTTCTCTGCAAATGGTAGTGTTCGACGTGCATAGGCAATCACGCGCTCTACGCCATTTTGCCATTGAATCAAAACAGCTCCAAGTCCAACGTTGCTGGCATCCGTGTGTAGCTCTGTGGCAGCGTTGTCGTCAAAGTGACCGAGTACAGGTGGGGCTTGGAGATGGTTTCGTAGCGCGTCAAAGGCGCGATGCTGATCATGACCCCAAACAAATGGTACGCCGTCTTTCGTAAGTTCATTTAGCGGTTCAGCGATTTTAGAAAAGCCTTTGACGAAGCGTCTGTAATATGCGCAGAGTCCCAGAAATCGGCGGAGATCGCGCTTGTTTGTTGGGACAGGAAATGCGGCAACAGCTTTCGTTTTCTCAGGGTCTGGGTGTATACCGGCGTGGCTGACAACGTGACCAAGAAACTTCAGTTCCTCGAAAACAAAGTAGCATTTCTCAGGTTTGAGAGAAAGTCCAGCTGTTCGAATCACCTGAAAAACTGTCTGTAAGCGCTGGGCGTGCTGCTCAAACGTGTCCGAGAAGACAACCACATCGTCGAGGTAGACAAGACACGATTGCCATTTTAGCCCAGAAAGAACCGTGTCCATCATTCTTTGAAAAGAAGCTGGCGCCGAGCATAAGCCGAATGGAAGGACCTTGAACTCAGTGTCCGTCATGAGTAATGAAGGTGGTTTTTTCGCGGTCGCGCTCATCAACAGCAATTTGCCAATAGACACTGCGTAGATCCATGGAAAACAAGTAACGAGCGTTCTGAATGCGGTCCAGCGAGTCATCTATCCGTGGTAAAGGATACGCGTCTTCCTTCTTGATATTATTCAACTTTCGGTAGTCGACGCAAAATGGCAGAGTACCATCTTTTTTCTTTACTAACCCAACAGGGGACGCCCAGGGACTGGTCGATGGCTGGATGACATCGTCTTTGTGCATCTGCTGGACCTGTTGGCATATAGCGTCTTGTTCTTTTTGCGAGACTCTGTAGGCGCGTTGTCGAATGGGTCTCTCTGTAGACTCGGTGATGATACAATGCTTGGTTAGCGAAATAACAGAGACAGCCAGGAGTCAACGTCTTGCCTACACCCAGACCAGGAAGCAAAATGTTCTCTTCTTTCTCCTCTTCCAAGCAATTTCACGCTACAGTTGATGGCTCATACCCATTTACCTTTGACAGTAGAGACCTCATGGCTTGAAGCTTGTCATGCAGTGCGAAAGGCACACGTTATCACGCCTATTCTTTTAAGGCCACGTAGTGGGTGCATAGCTTGTTCGAAAAGATTTCATATACACTACGTGTTTGAAGCACGCACTAGGGATAGTATATCGCTATCGCGTTATACTTTAAAAGGCGAAGCTTAAGGATCCCCTAATGTTTTGTTATTGCTTGCTTGACGCGTTTATTGGTGAGTTTTTAAAGCAGCCACTAATTGTGCAATTCAACCTTTTACGCTGGTGCCATTCTACGCTTCTGCGACGCAACATTAGACGCGTCAAGGGGCCTCCTACAGTATATGACATTATCATAGTTTTTCTTTTCAAACAGTTTCAATCATTGGCATGGCTCTGTTGTAGGAAAAACACCTGTTTTTCGTGCAGAAGTACTGGGTTCAATTCATGCACGAGCTGAATATTAATATTATTCATTTACTTGCATCTATCTCGGCAGACCCCCAACACAAGGGCCGACACCACATTTTCGCAACAGATCACTTTTTTTTTTGGTATATTTTGCCGCCAATAAATAATCACGCGCTGCTCTAAAAACGCAAAGTTGATGTAATACCTGTAGTGCTGAATGCATCATTCATGTTAGTGACGCCTCTAATAACGCTATACTCACTCTTTCAAAGAACATGTGTGGCTTACATAATAATATTATTAGTAATATCGATGATAATATTATTAATATTATTATTAATAATGAAAGTAATGACATTCATAATAACAAGTGTATTATTCTATGATTATTGTATTGATGTTGATGTTCAAAAGTTTAATGAATTTGGTGTGGAGATCGGCCGGTAGCTTGACCAACGACTCTAATAAACGGATCTTATAAGCGAACGAGCATCGCCCTCGAGCAATGCACGGAATAGACAGACCTGCCATGTCATAGGAGATGATGGCACACTATAGCGTTCGTTCCCCCTCACTTCATTATTATTGTTTACTAAATCTGGCAGTGACGCAATTGAGTGAGTCCAGAAAACATTCATCAGCATTTAAAACCATCGTTTTCCTAGAAAGTCCCACCGTGGTGGTTTAGTGGCTAAGGTAATCGGATGCTGACCCGCACGTCGCGGAATGAAATCCCGGCTTTGACGGCTGCATTTCCGATGGAGGCGGAAATGTTGTAGGCCCGTGTGCTCAGATTTGGGTGCACGTTAAAGTATCCTAGGTGGTCGAAATTTCCGGAGCCCTCCACTACGGCGTCTCTCATAATCATATGGTGGTTTTAAGACGTTAAACCCCACATATCGATCAAATCGTTTTCCTAGAAAGCCTCTGGATATCGTTCCAACACTGCTAGAGTATTATCATTGCCATTACTGCACTGCCGACGAAATCGGGCTGATTTCTTATTTATTTACAAACTAGTTCACGGTATGATGTTCTGCCCTTTGCTTCTCAGTTAGGTAAATTTTCGGATTCCGCGTAAGTTAACCAGAGAGAATCGACCATTTGATGTACCTGCCAACTTATTTCAACACAATACTGCTCGCAGATGGTAACGTCTATATAATGTTAACTTTCATGACCTTGATGTTTTTCACAGTTCACTGTCATCGTTTTTATCTCAGCTTTGCATGTCATGATATAGTTCTTCACAATGTGCAGATTGTTCCCCTATCCATCTTTCAGCCTTTCAAATAGTTGTGTATATTTTTCTTTATTTTTCACTGCCATTCCATGATTCTCGTCTTGTCTGTTATTCTTTCCATTTCGCGCTGATTTCTTTTTTGTTGTGCGTGTCTGCCCTCTTAATTTTTGTTCTGTAGACTGTAATGTATTGTCTATTTTATTTGTGCGTAAGGCTGCACAAAGACTTTATGGCTGTTCCTAGGCACGTTAAATAAATTATCATTATTATTATTAATATTGCAAATTGGAGTCAATAATCAAACAGTTTGATTCCTCTTCTTTTACTGCTACTGGATCTTCTGGTGACTAAATGATAGGCTTTGCACAAAAATACGTAGTCTACAACACTCTTGTACTCGTATTGGAAGGGCTAAGCAGAGACGTAGTCACAGCTGGCTGCCCCCAGATATCTTTGAAGTAATTTTCGAGAAATATTTGCTTTTGAAACAGTTGAAACGCTGCCCAGGTAATGCAGAACTCGGTATCAACTACAGGATCGCAAAGAATAAAGTGGTTGCCCTCTCCCGATCAGCAAAACGACGATACTTTCACTATCAGCTTCAGTTATCTGCCACAAACCTGGCGAGGATGTGGCCACAGATAAACCACCTTCGCGCTAAAAAAGGCAGTGATGCTAGACCTTCTGATGCGTTTGCTGGTGATCCTGCACATAAAGCCGATACATTTATTCACCACTTAGCGAAAGTGTCTGGTGGGGTATCATCAGCGCCGGCAGGCCACTCTGGTTTAAATAAATCTGTACCTGTCTCTGGCTTCCTCCCAACTTTAAGAAAGTACGAACTCGTTTGAATAGTTTCTGGTTTCAAAGGGCAGAAACCAGCAGGTATTGATGGTATCTCTATATCTTTGCTGCAGCGAAACTTGAACGCTTTATCAGAGATCTTGCTCTTCATGCTCAATGGATTCTTGGAGACAGCTTCTCTGCCACTAGATTTAAAAACAGTCATTGCAAAGCCCCATTAAAAAAGCGGACATAAAGATAGTGCTGACATTTATAGACCTATATAAGGTTCGCCTATTTTATCCCAAATAGTTGAAAAATTCTTATTGTAATGCACGACTTCATTCCCAGAAAAAAAATCGCTTATTTCGAATCGCCAGTTTGGTTTTGTCGCAGGTGAGGTACCATTGATGTATACATGAATTTTCCGATGAACTGCACGATGCTTTAGTCCATAATATGTTTCCCTGTGCTTTATTTTTGGATATCTTCAAAGCATTTGAGACCGTAAACCATTTTATATATACTTTTTTGGCTTGAGGTCCGTTCTACGAACTTCTCAAAATTTATCTTTCTAACCGCTTCCAGGTATATATTCCGAATAGACAATCAGTTCCCTTTCAGCAACAGGCTTGGATTGAAAGCTGATTTATCGCAGGGATCTATTTTATCTCCCGTTTTATTTATTTTATTCATAAATATTTTTACTACTGCTGTTCCAAAATGCCTCGTATTTCAGTACGCAGACGAAACTGTTCTTTTAACCAAACATGTCTGTTACAATAAAGCGTTGTCACTACTACAAGACGGTGTTCATGAGGCTGCGTCATGGTTCGCTAATAATTGCTTAGTGATTATTCAGTGGGAAAAACGAAACTAATTTGCTTAAAAAATCCATTGAAAGCAATAGTGACAATGGCACTCCTATTTCTTCATGCCCTGATAGCACTTCCTGTAAGTGTACTCCCATTGAATATGTTAATTTTGTGAAATGTATTGTTGGGTTCTTCGATAGCGACTTGTCTTGGAATGATCATTTGGCTTACATATGTGGAAGACTACGCAAAATCTTATGGTTACTTTTTAATATTAGATCGATTGCAGTCACCAAAATAATGGGACCATTATGCTTGCTATTGCGTACAGTGCCCTGCGTTATGGTATCACATTATTTGCTTTCTGTTCTTCACGACGGCAGTGTAATGTTGATAACATCAACATTTTGATAAACATGTCGAAATTCATTGTTTACAATTGTACTTTAACAGATAACGCAAATTTATTTTCTTTACTTCACCTGTCATCTTTCAAAGCGTCATTTATTCACGCTGTGGTATTACGGCATTTCTAAAACTCTGAGTTCAAAAAAAGAGTGCATTGTCCTTCGAATATTGAGAAAAACTTCCCGCTTCTCTGTACCATTCGTCAAAACACGATATGGCAAAGCTATTAGAAAGCTCTACGTTCCTTCTATTTTTAATGACCTCCCCGACAGTGCTTTTTCTGTAACGACGAACCGCAATGTACGAAATGCCCTAAAATCAGTTTAATGCTGCACCATTATCACATGACTGTTTTCCTACCATCTTTTATGCCGGGTATAATCTGTTCAAAGATTGTTCAATCCTCATCTCAACAATCTCCTGCTTAGATAGTATTGTTTTCGTTAGTTTAATGCTTGTATTATATTGGATTTAGGTGTAATGTAAAAGAGTAACATGTCTTCTTTCCCTGATCATTTTACGTAACAAGCTCTTTAATATGTCATCTCTCGTTTGCCGATATGCCGGGCTTAGTCATCCAAGCCATCGTCTGGCTTCGACATGCCTGTTATCTATGCTGTACTCAAGATGACTATTTATTAATATTATTATTATTATTATTATATGAACCACAAACAGTGAGTAGTTGTCTTAGCAAAGGCGTCACTGATGTGAACGAAGAATGTTACTATAGATATTATACACCCACCACACATTTTGGAGCAGCGCATGCATTCATTGGGGGCTGAGTATTAGCGAAAATAAGAGTCTCTCAGGGGCCCGAATCAGACATATATACAAAAAATACACAATAAAAACAATCGGCCGGAACGAAATTCTACTCTTGGACTTCGCACTTGAAACACTTGTTCTACATTATTTCCACAAAAAAAGAAGAACTATAATAATGTTTTGTAGCACGATGAGCCCCCATCACACGTGCAATATTGCGTAGTAGAAGTTTAGAATCGCACCAGCATCGTACATCCGAATTGCACGATGAGTAGTTGCTTTGAAGGCCGACCGGCTCCTAAGTGCACAAGAGTAAGCAATCATCATTATCAGCAACACCACCAACAAAGTGTGCTGCTAGGAATTTACGCGTGTAACCATAAGGATCTCGGAAAAAAAATTATGCCCTAGCGAACCTTTTGCATGGTGTTCTTAAACATTGCATTGTCGGATAGTTCTAAACAGCACATGTTACGTTCACAGGCGCACTTATCCTTGCGGCAGGGTGGATGTGTCCGCCGAGAAATTAAGAAAATCTGGCGACTGAAAAGGCAAAGTGAACGAAGCTCCATTGCGTTCTCATCGTGAAGGCGAAGCTCAGGCGCACTTAAAGTTCTTCACATGGTTTATGGCAAGCTAAATAGAAGCTCGTCGATCGGTGTACTCCAGTGTCAAGAAATTTCAACTTGAATAAGAAGCTTTTATTCACGTCACATGGCTGACGTGCTGTGCCCAATACACGTGTTCCCCTGTAAAAAATACACAAATGAACGAGCTATATTTATACATGATTTAGCTGAACAAGGCACCATATCAGCGGTATTTCTTCGCGATGGAAACAAACAAGTGCCTTAAATATGCTCAATATCACTGAAGACTAACACACAATGATGTCAGGAAATGTATAGAGAATGTTAGTATGGTAATTTTAACGTAAAAATCGCGTAGAAAGAAAAGTTCTCGAAAAGATGACTTGCCGCGGGCAGGAGCCGAACCAGTGACCTTCGAGTTACGCCTTCGGTGGTCTACCAACTGAGCTACAGTGGCAGTAATTACCCCGTCTATTTTATGCAATATATATATCTGCATTTAAACCCGGGAGCGTTAGTCGGTGCCGACTAACAAAGCCGGGGATATTTTAGATGCGGAGCATCTAATACTCGAGGCTTGTAGTGCGGCGCCGTCCGCAAGCTTCCTCCTCCTTCTTCCACCATCTGTGCATCCCTTCCTCCTCTACACACCGCGCGCGCTTCACTCCTCCACCATCTGTGCACCCTTCCTCCTCTACACACCGCGTGCGCTTCTCCTCTTCACGAACATTCGCTAGCTGTATAATGTAGCGCGCATGCGCCGTCACGCTTCGAGAACATCGGCAGCTGACGCGCGCGCATGCGCCGTTGCGCTTCTCCCCCTTCTCGAACATTCGACAGCTGACAGTGCATGCGCCGTCGCGCTGTATATATACTCAAGGTCGGCGCTCGCTCACTCAGTTGCCGCTCGTCGGTTGGTTTGCACGGCGCGTCGACGTCCAAGGTCGCGGTGAAATGAATTCCAACGAATCCACAAACACAATGATCGACATCCCTTCGACCAGCGCCGCCCTTTCGCATACGTGTGTACGTGATCACTCATTTAACACCCCCTCCTACAACCAGGTTAACCGATTTAGCCATCGACCCAAGTAAGTCGCAATTTAACACCCCATTTCACAGCCACGTTAACCAATTTAGCCATCAACCCAAGTAAGTCGCACTTTAACACCCCGTTAACCAATTATATGCTCCACATCCTCCTCAGTGTTCCCCCGAGGGAAGCGGCGGGCAAGTTTTTTCGGAGTGTGTGATCATTGCGCTTTAAGCTGCATGCAAATACACTTCCAGTTAAAATGCAATAGTATTGAAAGTTGGGCTTGTTGGTACGGGTGAATTTTCGGTTACAGCAATAAAAACGTCGAACACGGAAACAAGAGGGACATAAACGAGCGCTGACTCGCAACTAAAATTTATATTTGAAGAACACAGGAACGTGAAAATAAAACATGAAAAGAAAACGTATCAAGATTGTGCAGACATGTCAAGAAGGAATATGAAAAGTTTGAGTATCACTTGACGGCGCATGTACTGAGAAAATGTGCGAACTATTTTTCTGCGAGACATATCGATGGCCCACTGACGCATATGCTCCATACATGCTCGATGGCTCACTGACGCATATGCTCCATACATTTGTTTAACATGGAAAGCTTCTATCACTTCCCCAGTTATCTGGGATCTGTGCTTCTACAAAACTTTTGTATCGGTAAAGACAAATGACCAGCCACACGTGCTGCAGTGCGATGCCAGATCAAAAGCGTTCAAATTCTTGAGTGGATTTCTGTGCTCTCTTAAACACACATTAATGCAACGGCAGGACACAAACGTGGAAATGCTTTCAGGACACAAACATGGAAACATGAATAATTACAGTCTCCCTTTCCTTGTCATTTTACTACAAACCATTGAACAAATTCTACTGCTGTTTACTTACATGCGAGAACAATAAAGTATTAATGGAATGCATGGCAATGCTACCCATAAATATAACTTTATTATGTCCTACTATGCTGACAGTTTTTCCACATATCTTTAAGTTGTATTTTAAATTAAACAGTACCATTGATTACCTACGTCTAAGAGAAAAACATTCATATGTATATCAGTGTGTCTTGTCGATTTTTACTTTTTATACTTTCAATGACAAAGAGCTATTCTTATCTGTTCGTTTACTCTAATTTAGCGAAGACGTCTTACTTCTAATCATCAACATAATATCTACACAGTATAAATACGCTTCGCATATTAAGCAGCCTCAAGACAAACATTCTTACATAAAAGAGCTGCGAAATTTTTACCTTTTGGAGTAACCGAAAACACAACGAAGCGCGTGTGCCCCTGCAAGAGAGTTTCACTGCAGAACATGTTTTTTTGCAAAAGTGCCCGTTGAACCTCAGGAACTGTGCCGATATCAACCAAAGTTCACAGGTACGAAGACAGGGCTATCGAGATTTCGTAACGTCAGTGATTTAATGAGATGAAGGCTAATTATTTTTATGAAAATCTTTGAAATTCTATCCTATGTAGTCTCCGACAGGACCTAAAAGTCGCTCTCGAACCCAGAAATGTCATGGGAATAAAGCGAGCTGTCTCTGATTATGAGAGAATGCCTCCCAGATTATATATAGGGAGTGATTTTAGCATATATTTAAGCGTTTGGCTGCAATAACTGTTTCAAGGTCGTCTCCAATTGAGTGACGCTGTCGTTTAGCAGTGCAACCAACACATGGCGCTAGCTGTTGAAGTCTAGAATTCTTGGACATGCAATGGACTAAATCACTGCTACGTTAACGTTACAAGCCTTTGGGCAACGTTACACTGACTTCATCCCCCGGTTATTTGCACTAGCAAACTGTGTCTTGGCCCTGCGTTGAGTTGTCGCCCGTGTCAGGTATTTGTTTACTTCGTCAGTGCATCCCCAAGCACTTTCTCATCCGCTTGAATGGCATTCCACGCGCTGCGAATTCTCATTATTCAGCTTGCATGCTCGTGGGAGACTCGACCACCGATTGGGAGCCTTTTCTCACACTGCCCAAAAAGTGTTGCAAGGGCCCTTCAAGCTTCGATTACGCTATGCGCAACGTGACAATGACGTCACCTGTGCACGCGACGCATGCATGACAGATCTCGGTTGAACAGATCTCGGTTATCTCGGTTGAACTACACGCAGTTCAACCGAGATAAACAGTTATATGTATTACATGCTTCAGTTAATGCAGTTTTAGCCAGCGACCTTCGGGGCTGACCGAAGTGCCAGAAATTTTACCCCTTCCCATTTTTTTTGATACACAGAGATGAGGAGGTGAAACGCAGAACACAAAATGAGAAACTCGTATACCTCACATTGCTTGCCCGATTACCGTGATAGGCGAGCCGGTTGATTGCATAGTCAAAACGTCGTGCGTAGAGCGAAGCAACTGCGAGGTGATTTACCTCGATCGTTTTGAAACGTCGTTTATCCGGCGCATGCAAACGCAATAAGCCGCCGCCGGCAGCCGTCGCACTGACCTTAACGACGTCGTTCACGATGACCAGATTGACGGAGAAGCGTTCGTGCGGCGACACATCGGGTCTCTTGTCCGAGCAAGGAGGAGGCTCGTCCGCTCCCCTGTAACACAACAAGGGTTGGGCACAGCGAGAGGCACGTATCGTTATGTCCAGTTCAGATTTGCTTTCGTGTAACTGTGCAGATGGACTATGGTTCACCCAAGAAAACACAGAGCGTACACTAGACCACTGGCTTCATCCGCCTTCTACGTCTTCGTGCCCACTGCAACACGATGGACTCTACGAAAAACTCACCTATAGTCTTGGCTGTCGTGTGCCAATGTAGGCGAACTTCGTAATATGTCATCGTACCAAGCAAGAGCTGAATAAAGATGCTTCGCATTTGTATATAAACTCAATTCAAGATAACGACACGACACACTTCATTTAAGGATACGACACTCTTCACAGCGATACGACGCTTTCCATTAGAAAATATTGAAATAACAGAAGACTGCCGGTAGAATATGTATACTGTAGAAGACGGCTGGAATCGTAACTGAGCTAATGAGTGGGCACTTGAGCGAAGATTGTCATAACAAAGACGGACAAGTTGCTATAATCACGCGACTAAAATCAGCATGCTGGTTCCAAGAGACGTCGGCAGCGGAAACCGAGGTGCCGTTGTCAGCCGAATAAGTCCCATAAAACTGCTTTCTTCTTTAGCGCCTACATTTTGAATAATATAAAACAGTACGGGAGTGGGTACTTAGCAGTAAATGAAATAGATTTAGCGAAGCGCAGGTACTCAAACTTGCAGGGATAGGTATTGCTGTTTGAGGTAAAGCAAAGTCCCCACTGCAATATCTCGCTCGAATGTGTTTACAGCCCATATGGAACCTCAATACATTTCATGGCAAGCGTTGCGAAGATATTTTTCGAAAAAATGGTACGCTATAAGCACTAGCTGGTTCAGTGCTTCTGAAATTTGTGTACTCCGCATAAGAAGCAAAATTGAAAATTTTATTATTTAATTTTTTATCATCACCGTTACAACAGTTACAAAGTATCTGCCTAAATTATTCATGTTTACTCACAAGACCAAAATTAGCTTTAATGTGCGACATCATGCATTACATTTGGACCAACTCAAGTTGCCGAATAGCATCAGTCACGCCAGTAAGAAGTGTATCTTGTATCATAAAGTAACAATATATTGTGCGATGTATCGAAAGTAAAGATAGTGACACCTCACCTGTGGAAGGTATCATGATACCAACGAGAATGTAAGATGGTATCTAAAATAGTTGTATCTCTGATGCTATACAGCCCTGGTACTAACAATGAAGTGCCTTTTTCTAGAAGAAACGAGGAGCATCAAAGCTTGCCACATCATTATAATAGCTAATATCCTAAATGGCCTTTATCAGCGCTGCAGGCGTCAAACTTAGGTAGGAGACTATAGGTGGATATTGGACAGATGGAATACAGAATGGACATTACCGAAAGGAATGGGGGGGGGTGGGGGGTGGGGGTGTTATGCAAAGAAAGAAACGTATACAGTCATTGATGTTTACAACAATTACCTTTTAGGAATTTATCAACGATTTTCTCGAAACATCAATCATTCAAATCTATCACATTCTTAAGTGAAGTAATCGTCATCGTTTTTTTTTTCAGTAACCTATCCAAGCAGTCTGCATAAGACGATCACAATGTACAGGCTTGCTCACGTCTTCGCAGGTTTACAGACGACAGCGTCATCTTCTGGAGCCGGAGCCACACCATTCTCGGCGCCGTTGTACTCTGCGATCACCTTGTCCAAGAAATCCAGGGACGCACGGACATCCTCCGAGCTGCACAAAGAGGAAAAATACCGTACTCAATATCAGTTCGGCATCGGCTGTTTCCCGTTTCTGCAAGCATTACGTCAGTTCATATTGTGCATGAAAATGGCGTTTCTGTAGTTTGCAAAAACGCAATAAGTGTATAGCTGCCTCGTTTGTTTAAACCAATAATTGCCAGTGTTTAAGGGAAAAAAATCGTATGGAACCTTTCGGAATTTTCATAAGGGCAGAAATTACAGTTGCCAAGCTCTAGGGCACGGGCTCCGGCCCTAGCAGTCAAATTCCGATGGAGTAGAAATGCAAATGCACCCGTATACATAGACTTGGGCGCACGTCAAGGGACGCTAGGAGGCTGAAATAATTCCAAGAGCGCCGCTGTACGTCCAATATTTCAACAGAAGCTGACCAAGCCTGTTTTGTTGCCTTTTAGGCGAGCGTTCCCTGCCCTCAAACTCGTCTAGATTTTTTTTTCTTCGGCTGCAAATCCCCAGTGTCTGTTTGTGATGGGTATAGATAGACATATGCACGTATCGCGTTCGCGTTGGTTTCTTTACCTGTAACCGCAAAGTAAAGCGAACGAGTACCGTGGTGTAATTGCGTCCGGCTACCATCCTTGCTAAAGTTTGCGTGGCAGGGCGGCTATCTCTTGTGTTGTTTTGTTCGGCGCACCTGCTGCTTCGTGCGGGAGACTTTAGAATTGTATCCTGGTCCTGACAAGGTCGACCAGCTGCTAGCTATTGTTAAGGATATGGTTGTCGAACGAAAAGTCTCAAAAAGACATCTTAGGAAAGGTAAAAGACGTCCAAACAAAATAACCGAAATAAAGAGACGTATTTCTAAACTAGAAGGATCCTCCGGATCTGACGAGGTTGTTCAGATGCTTAAGGACACTCAAATTAAACTAAAAGCATAGAATCAAGACAATCAACAATCCACTTTGGTGGTGGACGACCTCAACAACAGAATGCGCCGAAATAACCTTATCTTTAAAGGAATCACTGAGAAAGACTCGGAAACATGGCAGGAACCAGAAAGACCAGTAACTGAGTTTGTTGCTAAAAATTTAGGAATCGCAGCTGGTGAAATAGAACGTGCCCACCGCATAGGACAGAAAAAACCGGGTCATACTCGACCCAAAGAAGTGAAATTTCTGAACTTCAAAGAAAAAAAAACTAACTTACTGAAAAATGCATTTAAACTCAAAAAGTTAGATTCATCTCCTGTGTGAATTGAGGAAGATTTTTCACCCAGGTTGCAGATCATTACAAAGTAGCATACATAAGCTAGCGAGACAAATTCTAGACAACATGATTTATGTTTTGGACCATGATTCTAACAAAGCAACTGCCATACCGAAGCGTCAAGTCCTCGCGAAAACGTAGTGACGGAAGCATGAACACCGTGATACGCATCTGTCCATTCTTGTGTCAAACTTCCACAATATCTTTCATAAGCAAGATCACCTGTGTTCGTATGTAGAATCATGTTCGGCAGACATGATTCTGGGCACCGAAACGTGGTTGTCACATGGCACTTCTGATCATGAACTGTACTTGTCTTGTGAATTTTCGTTGTTTAGAGAAGATGGGTTTGAATCGAGTGGGGCTGGTGTGTTGGTCGCTGTAAAAGCTTGAGTAGAACCTCGCGTTGTTGAGACTAATTCTTGTGGATTGCACTCTGTCTGCCCACTCGAAATACCTGTATCATTGGGGTATGCTATCGCGCACCTAATTCATCTCGCGAATTTCCCAATTACCTAAATGAGTCTTTCGGTTTTGTTCCAAATATATACCGAACATCGGCGTCATTTCTTGCTGGCGATTTCAATTATTCGAATATTGAGTGGTAATTAAGCAGACCCCTGAATGGCACAGGAAAACGGGAATGTCAACATTTTCTTGATGTGCTCGCGTCGTTCGATTTGCACCACGTGGTTTCTGTTCCCACTCGGGGCGATTCGCTTTTATACGTTACATTAACTACGGAACCGAATAATGTTTCGGTAAATGTTCTGGACGGTTTGAGCGACCATGATATCTTGAATTGTGAAGTCATACGCACTGTGCAAAAGCGTGAGAACATAAAGTAATATTTGATTATACCTGAGCGAATGTAGACGGGCTTATCACAGATCTTTCTGTCTTTTCTGTCGACTATTTACAATCATTTCATCAACGCGACCTCAATACAAACTGGACACTCCTTCGTGACGAAATGATCGCACTTAAAGAAAGGCACATCCCTAGAGTCAAGGTAACGACCGGTACGCAAAGCGCTTGGTTTACGAAGCATGTAAAACGCACTATAAACAAAAAGAAACGTTTATACTTGAAAGCTAAGCTATAGGCATCTGAGGGAGATTGGAGACATTATCGTGAGCACGCGTACTTATTATGCAAGACCGAGATAACAAGAACCTAAGAAATTTTTTAACCCCGACATTTCAAACATGCTTCACAGTGACACCAAAAGGGTTTGGAAAGTTCTTAAACCCTAAGTACGCATCAAATTCGATGGTTTCATTATCCAAGGATGGTATCATTCTTTTTCCAGCACGTGTCGCTGTACAATTCGATTAGCTTTTTCCCCTGTGTTCACGAATGAGACCCCTGTCCGACGTAATCTTCAGGTCCCTCTTCTGCATTAAGGCATGCGCGACAATAATATCACCCCAGAAGGGATACAGTCCTGCACCGATTGTGTTCTATGCAACTAACTCGGCTCCTGGTCCTGATGGGATCTGCCCTATAAGCTTCTCAAAATGTCAAAACCTGCAATATGGAAGGTTTTAGCCACACTTTTGCAGCAGTCCATTGACACGGGATGCGTCCCAGATTATTGGAAGCAAGGTCGCGCAATTCTCATATTTAAATCTGGTGACCCGTCTAACCCATCAAATTACAGACCAATTTCTTTAACTAGCACGTGTTGCAAACTCCTAGAACATTTAACTTCACCCGCTGTCATGAAGTTCCTTACAAAACCTAATTTCTTCTTTATCAACCAACACAGTTTTCTCCATGGTCGTTCTTGCGAAACGCTATATACTGTTCGAATTAATTAATGACTTGCATCACTCTGTTCACTGCATGCATCAAACTGACGCTATATATGTTGATTTCGCGAAGGCCTTTGACAAGGCCCCTCACTTGCGGCTTGTTCATAAACTTACAGGTCTCAACATAAAAAAAAATTCTTAAGTGGATTACAAACTTCTTAGCCAACCGGCACCAGTTTGTCTTTGTTAATGACAATTTGTTTACGTTATTACACGTCAAATCTGGCGTACCGCAGGGTACCGTTCTCGGGCCTACTTTGTTCTTAGTTTATATTACCGATATCAGTGATGGTATGCATTCCACAGTAAGATAATTTGCAGATGACTGCGTGATCAACCGACAAGTTACTAACCCTCAGGATGCCTGCTATACATTCCATCTGACCTAGCAAATCTCAGTAAATGGTGCAATGACTGGCAAATGCAAATTAACGTTAATAAAACAAAGTCTATTAGGTTCGTAACGTTGGTAAACCCGGTGTTATACAAATGCACATTGAGCAACATAGCCATAGTATCTGTATCCACAATACAGTATCTTGGTGTTCATTTATCATCAGACCTGTCATGGAACGCTCATACAGACGGAATTGTTAGCAAAACATCCACATCTCTTGGCTTCATTAGGCCTAATTTGCATCTGGCGAACTCAGAGACTAAACTGATCGCTTATAAGACCCTATAGTACACCCACAAATATAATACGCCTTCTTAACCTGGAATCCGCATCAGGCCTAACTCATACAAAAGCTAGAGTCTGTCCAAAATAAGGCTGCCCGTTTCATCTAAAAAAACTACTTACGCACATCAAGCGTAACTGGCATCAAAACTTCACTCAACTTAGCTTCATTAGAAAAGCGCAGGATGCTAAAACTGTTGTGCTTTTATAAGCTACACTATAATCAGTCATCCCACGATACTTTCAATATCAGGCCAGCTCGACATATATCTTCACGACTACATCACCAGCATAAAATTGAACCCATTTTCACTCGCACTAATCTGTTCTATCACTCGCCACTTCTCATTGCCACTCGTGCATGGAACGCTCTGCCTACTGACATCGCTCACATTGTCGATCATGAATCATTTGTTAATCGCGTAAAGTCATTCCTTAAACTCCGAATAAAAAAGTTTATCCAATCCAATCCAATTCCTTAAACTCTAAGCTAATCGTTATCAAGACTTGTGTTCCCCCTCTGATGAAAATATTTATTGTTGAATGTTTGAGTCATGGTTGCTTTTCTTGTTATGATTCCTTTTCTTTAGCCATTGTTTAACTTTCAAATGTTTCTATTTTTACTTACTCTTTTCCCGTATTTCTATTACAGTGTTTAGTGATTTGTACATTATTGGTCCCAATCATTGTTACCCCCCCCCCCCCCCGTATGTAATGCCCTCTGGGCCTTTAGGGTATTTGAAAAATTACGCATAAAACACCTAAAATGTCATTACGATAACGCAAGTTTAACACAATTTGGTTGCATCTGGTTCTTCGACAACCATTCCTATACGTACATTCTTCTGCACCACCTACGAGAACACCACCACAAGGACAGCTCGAAGGACATTCAAGATGAGCTGTGGGCGAACCAGGAAACGCGCGAGTTTGCCACAAGCCCCGCTGCTCACTCGGGCGCGTTTGAAGATCGCAGGGAGCGTCTCACACACGTTCGGAGAAAAAAAAAGACAGGAGGGGACGCGTAATAACGGCCGCTCACCCAGCGGAGTTCACGACCGAACGCGAGCAGCTTTCGAGGGGCCCGCCACCGAGACGACGGTGAAAGCAGTGATCGGGGAGCCGTAATCACCGGCTTCGCCCACAGGAAACGGCCGGCCCGCTCGGACGTGCGAGCTGCACCGTCGAGATGCACGAACTCGTTCGCTCGGTGGGCGGCTGCTGATCGATAAGCATCGTCCGCTATATGAAAACCGTATTCCAACTTGCAGTCGTTCTTTGTTGTGCGATAGACTAGCGCGGTGCAACAGGTAACTTGAGCGAAATAACTGAAGAAAGGAAAATCGCTAACAAAAAAAAAAAACTGTCTCACCTACGCGGTATGCAAAGCCTTCGTTTTGTCGGAAATCAAATTTAGAGCCATTGAACATTACTCAGGTATTTCGGAGACAAAAAAAATATATTTCGACATATTAGTTAACAGGGCGCTGAAGCACTTCTGAGAGCCAGTATCGAGTATAGTGGGCGGCAGCTGTAGAAGTTTATACATATACATATATATTTTATGGGCAGAACAAAGCGTCATTGGCTGTTGTCCGGCCATCTTTATTCTAAAAAAAAAAACCAGCATTCACGCAGGTTCAGCGCATCGGTTGTATACCTATACGAATCCCTTTCAAGTCCAGCCGCATGTATACAGACGCAAGCTGAAGGCGCAGACATGGAAGCTTTCGCGGTGTTCCTCAGCTGGCTAGGTAGAGTAAGTGCTGAAGATAGACGATCCCTTTAGGTAACAGGCGATCATGAAGTTACGCTCATACTCGTGACCGCTCTTGAAATTACGTCCCTATATTGTTCCCTGCAGCCTCCCCCTTCATACTTCATCTTTTTACCGTAATTTCCCACCGCCCACATTAACTGCAGCGAGGAAGCTTCAAGTTCTATTGCACATGTTTTCCGACGGTGCTCTCTTCACTCTCGTTTCTTTCTTCCCTTTAATTCCTTCGTTCTCTTCCCCAAAGTGCAGGGTAGCAAAAAGGACGCGTGTCTGGTTGACCTCCCCGCCTTTGATTCGTTCCCTTGCTCCTCATGCTATTGTTGTAATACCTCTAGGATTGGCCCAACCTCGACGAAGCGACGATGTCATGCACCGACGTTCATCAAATGACACCGTCATCATCATGACGTCACGCCATGACGTCATGAATGTCACAAGAAATTTTGCGGTCTTTGAAGCCATAATGACGCTACTGATGGCTTCATCATCAGATGACGTCATTAATAAGATCACGCGACGTTCTATCCATGACGACAGTTATAGCGTAAGAACAGAACGACGACACAGAGACAAGAATGACACGAAGGACACGAGCACTCGTGTCCTTCGTGTCCTTCTTGTCTCTGTGTCATCGTTCTGTTCTCGCGCTATAACTATCGTCATGTCATACCAACTAGCCTAAGCTGCCACAGTTCTGCCCAGGTCTAGTGACGTCTCATGATGCCGTAACAGAGAGACAATAAACAGAGAAACGATATGTTCCAGTGGACACAAAATCGAATGGCATCACTATATATCCTCACTCCAGCTCAGGCGTGGAAGCCATGTTCACCGTCCCTCATTTGTATGCACACTATCATGTGAAACGATTTCTGAGATCCCATTTGCTCCCAGCGCCTACGTGGCCTCCCGTGGTAGCTTCACCGCGTGCGAGATGCGACCAGGAAGTGATCGCAGCCGAAGAAGAAAAACGAGGAAGAAGCCTACGACGCATGCGTCAATCTCTTCTTTCTTCTGGCGGCTTCTTTCTTTTTCCCGACAGCTGACATAAGCAGCTCGGCACCCCGTCGACCCAACGGCGGCGAACAGGTGCGACGCTGCTTGCCTGTGAGCCGCCAGCTTCCATACAGCTTCTCATTCGCCTACCGGCGGGAACGTTGCCACTTTAGCTCTCGTGCAAGCTGGATTCAGCGATTCTTGTGACAAGAGGCCCATGACTATGTAAACCACAGCGACCCGGTCAACACAAGGACCAAATCTCAAAGGGCAGAGGCTGACTGCAGCGCCGGGAAGAAGAAAGTCAGCGGCGGAAGGAATACACAGAAATGACAGGCTGGAGTTGACCACACATTTGTCTCCAGTTCATCACGGTGTGCGTATATCGAAAAATGTGCCCATGAAATTATTTTGGAAGGGAGACAAGAACATGCTACTCGCGAAAACCATCTTAGACTAGCATGATTCCTATGCAGCCTTGGTCAATTGCAAGCTTGGCACTGAATAAAAACGACAACCATCCGAATGCCCGCAGCTTCAGAAGGAAACACTACCCACCCTCGTCTCGTTTCGTCGTCAAGACTGCGAAGCACGTTTTTTTTTAAATTTATTAGGCCTTCAAGCTAGCGTGTTAGCATGAAACAATAAGCCCTAGATGTCATGCTCGGTCGCAGATAATGGCCTTTGAGGCCACGGCAAACGTGCACATTTGTCATTCCCAGAAAGCCGTTAAAAGTACTTTCCTGAAGCGAGGCAGAATAAAACCTCAATGTGCACAGCAACAGAACCAGGGGGAAGGATTTTCGAGAGGCAATCCGTCATTGACATGGCCACAAGTTCGAAGCCGGCTTGCCTTCATAAGCCAGCTGTTGTCGGCGACTGTCACGAAGGGTCGATCAAATCCTATCGTCGGGGAAACTAGCTTCAAGCTCAGGCTGCCACGCTGTCGTGAGATCGGCCGCCTAATCGTGCAGACCTTGTCGCGATAGGATCGCGGTGAAAGAGCATCAACATCACAAGAAAGAATTGGCTGACAGCGCTGGTTGAGGCGGACCGAAACCTCCACAGCGGCCGTAGTACTTCGATGCGAAGTCAGCGTTTACAGAAAGCCGATACCCGAGCCGTCAGCGACGCGCAGCGATGTGGACGAGAAAAAGGAAACAAAAACAGTATAATGTAAACGCGCTACATGAGTGGCATGCACTGTTCGTGTGGCGGTGTCAAGTACCGCGTGACGTAGAGAAGCTGGACAGGCTAAAGGCAGAAGACAGACCTCGAGCGCCCTATTCTGGAGTACACTGACAGTTTTAACGGAGAGCATTTCGTGCTTCCTTCTACAATATGGCCGTCTTGAGAGTTCCAAACTAGGCTAGCCAACAGAGCACGCGAGGCAGCTGATCTTGGTGCGTATCGCATTATTTGTTACAATTTATTATAAACACCTTCAGCGCCCAAGTCGGGCCTTATCTTAGACGGTTCATTACTAACATAAGGCTGTAAGCTATAACGTCGAGAACAGCAGCATCAAAGAATCCATTAACCCGGAGACATCGTCACGAAAGAGGAACGCACGATACCAGGCATAAAACGTGTCAATACAAAATGTATTACACTGCGCACAAAAGAAGACGCTAGAAGTATACGAACTAAAACAGATTCACGCAGTATTCTCCCGGGGGACATGAAAAACCAGCCGCAGACGCTATTGCGCTGGCAAGCAAATTTATTTCTTCGAGTGTTCAAGGCAATAACGAAAACATTTTAGGGGATCTAACATTAAAGGCGGCTGAAGCAGTCGCCGGTAACGTACCGCCATTCTTTCGTGATGATGCCCTAAAATGTGCCCGAGTTGATCTGTCACGCGCTACTAGCTGCGAGCGAGGAGAAGAAACGGGACAACGATGGCATGGTAAGTTCATACGAACGGATTGCATCATCTCGGGGACATTGCTCACGTAACTCAGACGACCGTGCGTCTTTACTTGGACGTCAAGAGAGGGACGTTATAGCCCGCCGGAACCGTGTGGTGGAAAAGCGGCGCGATGATCGTATCGTCGTCGCGCAAGAGCAGTCCGCATCTCTACAGCGGCCTTTTCCGTGTAGGAGCACCTCATAGGACGACTTCGCAAAGATGGCCTCATGACACAACCGATGTCGAGACGGAGGCCTGACCTTGATTGCTCGCAGTTACGTCGTCCGTACCTCACTGCTACGTTCCGCCTGCCTGCATCGTATTACTATTGAGGTTGTGAAATTCAAAAACACCCGTAAGAATAGTATCTGGAGTTTTAAGTCCCGAAATCACGATACGATTGTGAGAGACGCCATGTTGGAGGGCTGCGGAAATTTCGATCATTTGGTGTTCTTTATCGGGCACTGGCATTGCACAGCAACAGGGTTTCGGCCATTTCACCGTCAAGGAATTCGACGGCCGCGGCAGGGTTCGAATCCGCGACTTGCGGGTTCAGAAGCCGAACAGCATGTGTACGGGTGTTAAAGAACTCCAGGAGGTCGAAACTAACTGGCGTCCTCTGCAACGGCTTGACTAATAGAAATTTCATGGTTTCGGCTAGTGAAGCTCCCGAAAGTATCATTATCATTATCATCATCATCGTCATTATTATTATTATTATTATTATTATTGTTGTTATTATTATTATTATTATTAACCTGCAGCAGATATAAGGAACACGGACGAAATCATACAAGACTAATTTAAGTGTATTAGATGTAAAAGGAGGCCATCAAGAGGATACTGCCCAGGCTACCATGCACCGAACCGGTTAGTTGCGCATCCCGACATTAGGTCCGGTACAATCGACCCTCTTACAAGTGATACGGGTTTACAGACGCCTCTCCGATAATGCTGGCACGTGTAGATCTTCCACGTTAGCCTGCCGCAACGCAGAGACGCAGTTTCATATCTTGCTCCACATTACGATAGAAGCGTCTCTACGCGCGAAAGCGGCCACTTGGTCATGTCCGTTGCTGCCGACTCCTGTTCTGTGTCACAGACATTCTGCTCAATACTGGGACGCTGAACTCAAGCATGCCGTTATAACTGAATCAGTTTTCATGGCACGTACGACAAGCCCATACGCGTAAGCAGGGCTTCTTGTCGGGGAGAGAGGAGGGAGGCAAAGTTCGTCGGAGCAACCCCCTCCCCTCCCCTGATGTATGCCGCAGACTTCGCGCCCCCTCCTCTGATGTGACTTACAAGCCTGTTGCGTAATCGTCTCGAAGCGGGAGGGGGGTTCCAATTTTGCCACTGGTTCCACATCACCAATGGCTGCTTGTTTTGCTCGCCTCTAGATGACGCGAAAAGAGGCTGTATTTGCTCTCGCTCCCGCTTGAACGCGCTGCCAGCAGCCGCCGGAGCACGCTGGCCGCACGGTCGCGTGTTCCCTTTCATAAAAAAATCGATACATCGCACATTACACGGGCCTCCATCGTTTCGCCCCTCTATCAAAATGCGACCTCCATGGCCGGGATCGAACCGGCGACTTTCGGTTCAACAGCCGAGCATTTTAACTATACTGCTCCACCTCCACCACCACCTCCACCAGGCCGACAACCTCTACCAGGCCGGCAACCTAGAAAGTCATATGCTATAGTGCTATAACGGGAAAGCTTTCAATATATGTTTCTACGAGGCAGCTCAAACTGTTATTCACGTTCGCGAATAAATTGTCTACGAAAGGACGCCGGAATTACACGTTCTCTGGCACTCCATCTCAAAAGCGTTCCTCAAGCGTAAGTTCGAAGTGCCTCGCCCATTGAGGGGAGGTCACAGGCATTGATCGCCTGATTGCCTGCAATAACAGTTGTTCAAATAAAGGTCTACATTCATTCCTGAACCCAGATGAGGCCTTTGTTCTGTACTGCGACATTTCGTACGCCAATCGGAGGACGGAGAACAGATAGCATGGCTTGCCCATGAGGCACATTTGAAGATGTGCCGTAGCTTCAATGTCTTTGCTTTCTTTTTCACTTCTTTTATTAGCAGGGAGCTTTCTTCCCCAACACACAACGAGGGCACTCTCCTATATAAAATGGCAGTACTCTTCAACCGACCGCAGAGAGCAGAACGTGCATGCAAAACGAAAGCAAACGGAGGAGAGAAAACGAGCTCCACGGGAGGCAGGCCACCGCTGTCGGGCTTTAGCAACAAGTGACCGCGCTAAGCCGATACGTGCAGAGCAGCAAGCATCGCAGATAGAAAAGATGCACGCGAGAGGAGCCCGGGAGGCCGAGCGAACCCGGTCACACCGGTTCCGACGAGGCTGGCCCAGCCTGCTGCCGCGATGAGATCGGCCAGTGTCGGACGGTCGAGATTTCATGCCCGTGGTCGAAAGTGGCCGCACATGATGAACGTGAGGCCTTCGCGTAATCGCGTGCCAACGCATCCCACGTGGCTAGGACGGTTGTTATCAGCGCCAGCAACACTGAAGCTCTCGATGTCACGGTCATTTAAGCAGACGCGAAGCCGCATAAAAGTAAGCAGAGAAAATGGTGCGAGATGATCGAGAACACTTGTAAAATGCTGTTAGGCATGACAGAACTGGCGTCGCGGACAAACGGGTTCACACGTCTCGCGCAAATCGCTCTGCCCTACATGATATTCACGCAAAAATTATCGCACGAACGCCCCTCAAAGCGTACAGTGACCAGCTGACAATTTCATACGCACGCATTCTCGACAAAAGGTGGTCTGTTAAACATAGACTGCATCAACTAAAACTTGGCTAAAGCTTGAACTATGAGTCCTTCACTTGGGACTCATGGTCTCGATTAACTTGACCATTTGTGGCATTGATTTGTTTTCTTTGTGACGCACAACTTGTATATGGCTAATACAGCTGCCATGTCGAGAGATCTTATAATACCGAGTGAAGAAGGAACTTTTTGGGCCACGAACGCTCTTCCGCTTAACTATATAGCGCGAACAGAAAGTAAACAACGGAATATGAAAAGCTGTATAGCTACAGTCGAAACCCGCAATGACGATATCGCGCAGCAGCAAGACAATTTCCTGTTCCCGGAGAAAGCCAATAGAATTCAGTGGGTCTGGCATTTCTCGATACGAAATGTTGCTATAAACTGCTGCAATCCCGCAACAGCGAAAATTTACGCGACGTTTCTCCTCACATTGCCTGATCATGTAAGGTCAGAATACTACCTGATGAGCTCAAAGTTTTTGGGTGCCGCCGTTATCGGGCTGTTGTGAGGCGGCGGTTTTGATCGCCAAGTATCCGTTCGAAGAATGAGTACGAGACGGCTTTTGGCGTCTGCGAATACCGCACAGCGACCACGGCGGTGGCCGCGTTTTCGATGGGTGCGAGAATGCTTAAGGCCCGCGTGCTTAGAATTATGGTATAGCGCCTAGAGTAAGTATATTCTATAGGCACTATACTCACGGATTCGTCCATTGGCAGATTCGGAGCACTTCCAGTAATGCTTTCTTCTGCTCCATGTGGAGCAAGTCTATTCCATAGGCGGATTCCGAGTGCTCCCTGTATGTTTAATTGACAGATTTGGAGCAGCTTCGTCTCGAGATCCATTTGACGGATCAACTTTTGCTACTCCGCGAAAATCGGCGGATTAGACCGGAAGCTGCAAGCACGCCGTGCCTTGATATGGCGCCATCTTTGGGCGCGCCAACGGACGCCGGTGGCGTCAGTTGCGCCTCGCGTCGGAGCTCACGTTTTGCTATAGTAGCGCAGCGTTGCTGTGCCCAGCGTGCCCACTCAAGCAAGAAGAGAGACGTGCGAATCTCGTTCCATTCTGACCCTGCATTTTGTTCCAGGGGGAGCCCGTGTGTTCCATTGGTGTATTGTCCTCCGCTACGGTGGAGTGCTCCGGCGCACAGTTCGTCGGCCACTCCGAATCCGCCAATCGATGATATCATCGGAGTGGCTAATTTAGGTGCACGTTAAAGAGCACAAGGCAATCGAAATTTTCGGTGCCTTTCACTACGGCGTTCCTCGTTATCATAGCATGGTTTTGTTTCGCTGAACACTAGCTATTACATATCATATAACTTAATGGCTAACATGACTATCCATCGGCGTCTGTCAGTGCAAAGTTATGTGTTCGCGCAGCGGTATGGTGCCGTGACTGCCACACCGGCGAAGCTTCCCTCTGAAAATCTCACGCGGTTGCCATTGTAGGGCACCGGACGAAGGCGCGCTGTTGCTGCGGGCTTGCAGATATGCGTGCTTGGGGCCACGCAATCACGCTTTGCGTATCGCACTTCGTGTGGAGTTGCAAAGTTTGGGGTGTCGCAGTTGGTATCTTGTGCTGTGTCGTACAACGTGGGCTGCCACACGCCCTGCCGTGAGTGGACAGACACAAGGTAAATAGAGAGCGCGAAACACACGACACCCACAGGGCGAAAGCCGAGGAGAGGAG
This sequence comes from Rhipicephalus microplus, assembly GCF_043290135.1. Taxonomy (NCBI): domain Eukaryota; kingdom Metazoa; phylum Arthropoda; class Arachnida; order Ixodida; family Ixodidae; genus Rhipicephalus; species Rhipicephalus microplus. Next base: position 246,396,016 of record NC_134700.1, on the reverse strand, counting down.
ACGGCAAAACTGCGGGATGTGTTAATTGGGACGCTTTGGACTCGATGCGGCTGTTCCTCAGAGCGCGTGGCCTCACCGCGCACAGCTCCACGGGTTGCGAAGGAAGATCGGTGCGTTTACTAACAATGCAAAAGTCAACAAAGCAAGCAAATTGAATCATGGCACTGAATTGTTTTATAAGCGTCGTTTTGCAGCCAGTTTGCCGATTTTTGTGGTGCATCATTTCGCGAAATTCTCGTGACAGTGAAACTTGTCAGTCTATACGCCGATTACGTTATTGCGGTTTAAAACGCATTATTGAAATAAGCAGGAGGTGGTGTGAAGATTTAAAAAAAGTTAACAGCCTTAAGCGGTCAACGGGTCATCGCATAACGACGGAATAGCTCGGAACACTGAACCAGGCGAAAGCGGCGGTGGCAAAAGTGGCCACCGTTCAACAGGTGCGGCGAGAATGCGCGCTCCGCGACCATTGGTTGTCGAGCCGCTTGGTTGCCAGATACTTTGGAAATCACGTTGCACAGGGCGGCAGCAAGCGCAGAATTCACAAGCCGCCGTTGTGGTATGGCGTGCGTAAGTTATTCGGTTTATGTACCAGAACAACGATACGTCGATCAGTAGGCGCGCGGCTGGCTGCGCATGAATTCTAACCATCCTACTTTTGTTTCTTAACCCCGTCGTTTTGAATGCGAAAGCCTTGGATGTTTCACAACACGCGAAAAGAGGGCGTCGGCATCGGCAGCACGAGTAATGCAAATAAAGATCACCATCCTAAAATGAGGCCCCATCTTAAGGCGTGATCATGGCGTGACAGACAGCCAGAACATGTGACGTCACTATGGAATCAATTCACGTGACTTCGCACGACGTCACGACGTGACGTCGTCGCTATAGGTTAAAGCGGTGAACCAATGCAGAACCACGTGAGCTGCCGAAAGCTAGAATCATTCCAATCCCAGAGGCAATGCGAAACCGCCTCGAGTGCGGAAAGTTTTCGGGGCGTGATCAACTCGGCCAAGTGAAAGTGGTCTTGGGCACAAAAAGGGACTCGCGCGAGTTTTGCGATTCGGTGAGCAGCGAAGCTCGCAGTGCACGCTTCACGAGCAGATCCATATACGAATTGAAACGCAGAGCTTTCCGCTAATGTATGCGCGTTCGGATCGGCAGCCGTGGGAAAATTCGCACGAATCTCTGCGGGAAATGCGGCGATGAGGGACCTCGTGTGCAGGTACACAAAACGAAATAGCGCAGCTGCATTCGCTTGAGAACGCTGGACGGCGCTTGACCACGCTCGCGCAAGTGACCCGTGAAGTGTCTCTCCGACGCTATAGTGAGCAAGATGCCATATACGCGATCTCGTTATTCATATTGTTCTAGCGCCCTCCGGCACCCGCGCGCGTTAGTCTCACTGCTTGGATAGTTTATGGGCTTTACACGTCTCGAAGCCGTGTACAGTGTAGGGCTCGATTCGTATCATTTCCCCTGGAATTCTTCAAGTTGGAATGACATCGAACAGTTCACGCGGACCTCTAGCATTCCGCCTCTGCAAGTGCGAGCGCCGCAGCCGGGTTCGAATGCACGTCTTTCGGGTCAGCGGCGGGACACCCTAACAACTCAGCCACCACGGCAACAGGAGTTGTACACAACTCCTGCTGCTGTGACAACAGTCAGCAGTAACTGTATACAGTTATACTGCTGACTATTGTATGTGGGTTAACTGACTGCTTTGTAGCCACTTGTGCCAGACTCGGCACTTGCGTGAACTAGAATATATAGTACAGAAAAAGAAATAGGTATATACTACTTTACATAACACACACACGTGCCACCACCTCCCTTCGCATCATAAGGATAAAATGGCGTACGTAGATTGCACCGCACGTTATTTATCTACGAATGGGTGCTTTACTCACATCATTAGATCATCTATAATGCAAGCTTTGGTGCCCCCTCTTTCCAACCCCTTGTTTAGCGCTTTGGTATATAGGAATGATTTGTAGGGGGGTTACATAATAGAGAATTGCTGCGATAAACCCTCGACCCTCTTTCCCTTCTCCCCGACCGGGAACCCTGGGCACGTTGATGCGAAGACACGCCGATGCGCTTGGGCACGTCTCCCTCTTCTCTTGCCATGTCTTCGTCCACTTCGATTTGGCGCAAAACAAAGTCATGTGCCACCGACACCAACTAGGCCGAACCCACACCCCTCACTTCATTTTCTCCTCTCCAATAACGCTAACGACTTCATCTGCAACAACAGTATCGGCGTCGGCAATGGCACGTGGGAACGAACGCTGTGGGAGCGCGAAAGAGTCCTAAAAGGGGAGCGCTCTTTCCGCGGCCACCCGCTTCTTTTGCGCGTACGCTTTTCCTCGGGACTATGCCTATACTGCCTTCAAAGAAAGACAACGGTGCTCTGGCGCCCATGAACAACACATGTTTCCTATAAGAGCTGGAAGCAGTGAAAAAATAAAGTATGTACCGAAATGGAACAAAGGAGAGCGGCGCTCGGCGGCCGCAAGAGTCCATTTCTTTGGCGGCCGTGCTCAAGGGCGTGTCTTCGCATCCTCCGGCCGGCGCGCGGTGTGGGCCGGTGGTAAAAGTGGAGCGCCCACAACTGCCAAACATGTGTCGGCGCTCGCAAACAGGAGGACGCGGGAAACAGCGTCGCCACCACACGCGTGCGAACGAATGTCTCGTCGTCGTAAGCACTTTCCTCCAGAGAACAGGAAGCACCCAACTTTTCTGTCGGCTCGTAGGCCTTTATGCGCCGCAAGCGATATTTTGCGACTGCTTTTGTAGAATAACGGTATTGAGCTTCTCACTAAAGACATGAATTACCAGACAGAATGCGTCGGTGAAGGCCAGTGGTGCCAATTTAGCGGATTTCCCGCTAAATCTGGCGGATTTTATTTTATTTCGACGGGAAAAAAATCAGTCTAGCGGCTAGCGGATTTTCTGACGGGCCATTTTTGTACATAGCGGATTTCTGTCGGATACCTCACGCAGTGGACCAATTAAAAATCGCCCTGCAAGAAACCATTCCCGTGTTCTCTAAAAATGCGGAAATTGTTTAACTTCAGAGGCTCCTGTTCACTTGCTCCGCCTATCTCAGACAAACAAATCCGTGAGGTTTCAAAGCGGCGATCGCTTTCTAAGTAATAAACAACGGACGACCTGCGATGCACCAATCTAATAATACCAGAATCTTAGAATACCTAATAAGCGAAACGTACAACTGGTTCGCAAGATCCCCTGCCCGGAAAATGACGTACAAGAAGCTCTACGGTCTGATGAATGACGGCGATGAACCACTGAAGATTGTGCAAGCGTGCAGGACGCGATGGCTATCCCTCGAAATAGCCGTATCGAGGATCGTAGACCAGTGGACCGAATTGAAGGCGCACTTCGAGATTGCAAGGCGCACTGAAAAGTGCTATGCGGCAGAGGTGCTGTATGGTATGTACGAGAACCAGATCAATCTGGGGTACTTGCTTTTTTTGAGACCGATTCTGACAGATGTTCAGAAGGTTAACAAGGCATTCGAGGCGAAAAATGCGGATCAAACAAAGCTGCTGAAAGACCTCATGACTTTGCTTTCAAGCTTGGTTGAAAAAGTCGTAATTCCGACAGAGCAGATTGACGTTTTGACGTGCAGACTTGAGGACCACTTGAATCCCAAGCCATGTCTGGGCTACCTGTTTGAGACGTACGTTGACAACATGAAAGCTCAGAAGACCGACGAGTTCTCTGTCGCAGATGAAGCTGTGATGCGAGAAAGCTGCATAAGGTTTATTACCACGCTAGTAGATCAAATCAGACAGCGACTTCCCGACAACATCACAGTTCTCCAGAAAACATCACTCTTATCGGTCGAAAACGCTTTGTGCGTCGTGAAGGAGCCATTGATTCCTCTGCTGGAAGCAATGGCAGTGCCCCCTGGAACGATCGAAAAAATTCAAAACCAGTGGGGTAAAATCACCCTCCTGGACTGGAAGCAAATATCGTCCACGCAGTCGTTCTGGTGTGAAGTTCACTCCTATAAGGACGCCTTCGGCGAAAACCCGTTCGCCGAGCTGGCCGGATTTGCCATGTCGATGCTCGTGCTGCCGTATTCAAATGCCGAAGTAGAGAGGACATTTAGTCAGCTCAACATAGTAAAATCCAAGCTGAGGAACAAGCTGAAGCCTGAAACAACAAATGCCATCCTCGTCGTAAGAGCGGGGCTGAAGCGACACCAGAAAAGTTGTTTTGATTACGAACTTCCCGCGGCAGTTGTTAGTGCAATCGGGACATCTGCAACGTATGTGCAACCAAGTCACCTGTCTGGTTCCTCAACAAGTACCAGCGGTCCTGTGGAGATGGTGGCAGACGACAACAGCGGCGACGAAGACCTCGATGTGTTTTTCGTTGACCTGTGAGTTTTTTTTATCAGTGTGAACATTTATAACTTTTAGTCTCATCTGTGATGAGGTTCACCAATGACGACGACCGCAGCACTGAAGCCTCAAGTGTTCTAGTTAGACTCCTTGAACGACTATTCGCGGCAATATGTTATTTCAGCTCTCGAAGTTTTGGGGAGCTTTTGAGAATGATAAAGGTATTTATCATACGAAATTGCAGTGTTTTTTGAATAAAATAGGCCCTAGCGGGAAACTTAGCGGATATGTTTGAGAATCTAGCGGAATCTGGCGGATTTCTCATTTCTTTTTAGCGGATGTCTGACGTTCAGCGATGGCAACACTGGTGAAGGCTAGCAGCGCCGATTGTGCGTTTATAGCATCTCCCCGAGTATATGAAATATATGCCAGGGAACACACATAGATTCCAGGAAAAATATTTCGCCTACATATAATATACACTGAGCTCATACTTTGTCTATATAATAACACGTCCGTACAAACTGAATTCGTTGAGTGTTGGCTTCCTGCATGTGGTAGCTATATAAGCGTCGCGATATTGAGGGTACTGGGGCAACAAAACACTGAAAAATGGATGACTTCGTTTCGCCCACATTTTCAATATAACGAAAAAAGAAAAAAAGTTCGATAATATTTGTGCTGGCGGTACGTTCGAGTAAAATGTGTTACGGCGATCAGAGATTCGTTTGCACGCGAGCTTCCAGAATTGCGGTTTCAGATCCCACCAACGAAAAGGGTTATTTTTGTTCAATAGACCCTTTTCATGATCCGCAAGTGCACTTTCCTGCGCTGTTTTTCCCACAAATAATGGCGGCCCCTGATGTCCGTCAGGTAAAGATGAGGTTTGTAGTAGTTAGAGTCACTCCTATAGTATTTATTAGAAAGAACTTTGTCGCTTCGATCGTTCAGCCACCACACTGCATTGATTGATTGATTTATTTGTGGGGTTTAACGTCCCAAAACCACCATATGATTATGAGAGACGCCGTAGTGGAGGGCTCCGGAAATTTAGACCACCTGGGGTTCCTTAACGTGCACCCAAATCTGAGCACACGGGCCTACAACATTTCCGCCTCCATCGGAAATGCAGCCGCCGCAGCCGGGATTCAAACCCGCGACCTGCGGGTCCGCAGCCGAGTACCTTAGCCACTAGACCACCGCGGCGGGGCGCCACCACATTGCAGGAATGATGGTTAGTACACAGACTCGCCTAACCTTCGTGAAACGTACTTGCGGCTTTGTTTGTTGTGGTGTTTTCCCGTTTGTTTCAGATAAAAGGATGGATTATTGCTAACTTCGTGAGCCGATTTGAATTGGTGGACTTAAAAGGCAGTAAAACGTTGAAGCAGAACTCCTGAACATACGCTGAACTTCGCCTTGTGACAAAGCGGCTCCAGGCCACATGGAGCCGGACGAAGCCAAAAGAAGGAAGCATAGATGAATCCGGGAACTAGCCGTCATTCCCATGCCGACTGAAGCACGACGCGTCGCAGATCCCTCAGACTTCGGCGCCAGAGTTCCATTTAGTGTATTATTACGAAAGTCTATGTATGCTAGTTGCACATGCTGGGGCTCGCCTATCATGTCTGTTTATGTCAAGAGAGCAATCAAAACTGCGATTCAACACGTTCTTTTCAGTAACTGACTAACCACCCTAGGGTAGGTTAACTGAGTCGCAGGAAAGTTAGCTTTACAATAATGAAAAGGGTATATTAATTTCAAATTACTTCACAATTAGTGCATCATACAGTCAAAGACATAAGTTATAGTCATCTACGCCTTTGCTGACCTAATCACCTGTTCGATTCATTTGGTTGTGTCTAGCCTTTTTCTAAAGCTACTCGCTTTATTTAGGTTCGGTAGGCATCGTGTCAGCATAACTGCGATTGTTGTCCTTCAATAAATGCAGCAGAAGTGTTGAAACGCGCATACTGTCACGGGGTCGTGACGTCGACGAAGGGAGCAGACTATGTAGGTCGAAGATGTAACTGTTTATTTGGCCGAACTTGTGGCCACTAAAGGGAAACCAGATTACAGCAAGACACACTGATAGCGGTGAACGGAGCGTCGTTCATCGATCCCCAACTGACAGGCGTCGAAGCAAGTCGGTCATTTATACATGTGCCGTCAAATATTTCCCGCCTCATCACTGGTCGTCACGCAAGCTATGGAATAATCTCGAGTGTTCGCATTGAGCCCGTAATCCTAACAAAACAATCTACAATAATCGCGAACCTTCTCGAACAACGAGGCGCAGTTTGCGCTAAACATCCCTGACAGGATTTGTGGGCGAAAACCGAATGAAACAAAAGGAAAAAAAAACTCGCGCGGTTTTCAGATACCACGTGTCCGCAGTAGACGTTGTAAAGCAGACGCCGTAAAGTCATGACAACAACTGTTGTCTTTATCTGTTGCTGCCTCAAGCGGGCAACAACACGTTGAGCAGACAATGCGAATGCACACGCTGTCAAAATCGGACTCGTTCAAGACTGTTATAGCACGCAGTCACAGATGGTCATGCGTACATAGTTATGCCTTCTAAGAGGTGCACCAATGCGACAGATCAAGTGAGATTTAAAGAGTCGTTTGAAGGCAGTCTTGCCGATAATTTCGGTATAACACGCTAGACCTTTTCTATAAAATGCACTTGGTAGTATACGTATACCCTTGCTGAGCCGGCATACGTTTTGTCCTGGTGAAAGAGCGGACCTTAAACCATACTATGCGGCAATGACCAATCCCCGAGCCCTTAGTAGATACTTATGTAGCCGGGAGTCAGCGGGAGGCTGAAATGCACCGCTACAACCACGAATTTTAGGAAAAATACTTCTCTCTCTCTCTATCTTGAAATATTAGGTGGATTACTAACAATGACAAACTTTTCATGCTGGTTGCAGCAAGGTAGAAGCTACGAGATATAAGCAAGCCATATGCTTGAGCAGCAGACACAGCACTGTTGGTAACCGCACTATATGTAGCCAGGTTGGAATAACTGCGCCTGTTCGGCAAGTGCTATATAGATATCACAGCGATACATATTAGGCTAATCAGAATTCGCATGTGGGTACTAGGCCTATATCATAGCGGTAACTACCGGCAGTTGTGGCGAAGCAACACGCCAGTGTCCATACAGACGCGACCACCCTCTTCTATCAAACTGACAATTAGTAAAGAAAAAATATAAAAGAGAGAGGAGGGTTTGGGGGAGTGTTACGTGACAATACCGAAGTCTCGCCAATAGAAAAAAAATGAAGTAAGAGGACACGTGGCATACTCCATCCTAAGCATCCCCTCCTCTCTCGACGTTACTTCTCCTGACAAGACTAAACAACGGAATCGGCTAACGCCTTATGCGCTCTAACGATGAGGACAATGTATCACCTAATCGTCCACACCTGTCAAAGTTTGTTCCTGAGAACTTGAGAACAAATATTGGAAACCGTGCAAAATAGTCACGAGTACAGTGCTGCCGAATCGCCGGGACGCAAGTATAAAGAACAAAGATGGCTGGGTGGGCTATCACTTACATTGTGTGGTTTATACTATGGTTCCAGTTTGAACGAATACAACGCAAGCTTTGGTTTAGAACTTACGGGCCATATAGCACACGACGATGACGACTTCATAAATTCAAGGTGGAAGGAATTAACTTCGACGGGTGCCGACGCTGCCATTGCTGCCGTGT